>NW_027509193.1:5483750-6115625 GCF_051911475.1 Siphateles boraxobius
GCATTAAGTTAATCACTGATTTCCAAGTTAACGATTCATTATTTTGAATATACATTGAACCAAACACTATAATAACATCTTAGTTGATAATTCAATATATTTCATTTTATCGGTCGTGATGGCACATTTTCGCTAGTGACAGTAATGTTTTTGTAGCTATCACATTACAGAATTTTAGGTCACATACTAAAACACTACTAAAACATACTAAGATACAGATGATTTGCTTAACTGTACTAAAATTTTGTTTATTTCATCCAGATAAATGATTATATGTTCCCTTTTGTCACTACCAAAACAATGATGACATGTTTCGGTAGTGACAATTTTAGATACGTTTGAGCCTAGTTCAAAGATGCTAATCAGCACATGGTTAATTAGCACAGTTAAAAACTCAATTTTTATTGAATAACACTCAAAAAAACATGATGTCACAACCGAAACTTCTCCACATGTTTCGGTAGTGACTGTTTCGGTAGTGACACTTTTATGGAATAACACCCAAAAAAGTTTGCTTAATTGCAGAAAAAAGGTGTTTGGTAGTGAAAGTTACACAGATTTTCAGACTTTCTAAGACATTTCCCTCAAAATGATGGTACCTATCTACAATGAAAGAGAGGCTATGAGAGAGAGAGGGACACAGGAATATTTCCTAATAAAAAATGTGGCTAAAATCAGTCTCAGTCAATGGACTAAAACCACATCTGAATAAGGTTTATTTTAACTGCTAGTGATCTTGCTATACTGCTTGCAGGAGTAACAGGATGCTTAATGGATGTATGGACATTCAAATAAAGCTTTAAAAATAACTTTGTGTTGTGTTTTTGATTGCCATGTAGTTTCGGAACTATGTATGCATTTACAAATATGACCATAGTTTATATGCTTTAAACATTGCCAATCTGTTCAAAGAGAGAACACAAAAAACATGGATTTGAATAACAATAATGATGTTGGTGTCGTTATTATTATTTTATAAATTAATACAAAATCCTGCGACCTCACATTTTGATTTTGAAAGTTGGGTGGATGATAAAACTTAATCATTAAGTCTTTTTTAAAATGTATTTATTTATTTTATTACTGCTGGCTATCAAGATAAATTAGGACAAGTTTTCTTATTAACTGATATTTTGGCTGGGGGGGGGTGGGAACTATGAAAGGGAATATTAAGCTTTAAAACATATGCGAAATAAATGAAAAGGTGCGAATTTATCGCATATAAAATTGAATAATGAGTTTCTTTGCAAAATTCCCTTCAAGTTGTAAAGACTTTAAACTTGAAGTAAAAAAATAAACGCGTTTTTGATTTATTTTGATCCTCGCGACGTGCCGTTAACATGCAGCCAGGGCGAGCATCATAATAATACGCGGGGTGCATTTATAAGCCTTTACTGTCTTTTCTGATTGTGTCATATGTTAGACGATTTGTAAGTCTTTTGAAGAAGACAACAGCCGTTGCTTTTAATGCATGTTTTGCCGCGTATTAAAGAAATTGAGAAGTGATGAGCTGGAGTTTGAAGAGACTTGAGTGCGTCATTGTGAGGAGCGGTTGAGACTTCATCTTGGATCAGTCAGATCCTCTAGTCTGAGAAACTCTAAACAAACCTTTAGCGCATCTCTAGTCTGGTCGGTCAGATACAGCAGTGATAGATGATGTCGGGGATGGAGGGAGTGAGTAACGTTAATGGAGATCCTGAGGAGCCGGAGGTGACGGCTCAGGCGTGTGTGCTGTCCGAGTTCAGTGAGGGAGCAGAGGCTCGAGCTCTCATCAGCAGCTTGCCGGACATCCATCACGACACGGTTGGCAGAGAGACCACCATCGAGAAATTTGTGGGTAAGAATGATTTTCATGTACACTATGTCTTGCTAGTGTACATGAGTTACATGTACATGTTACATGAGTTACATGAGCTAGCTAGCTAGCACTCTCTCTCTCTCTCTCTCTCTCTCTCTCTCTCTCTCTCTCTCTCTCTGTGTGTCTTATTTGTGGTATCTAGCTGTCTGTCTGGCTGTTTGTTTACCTGTCTGTATGTCTCTCTCTTTAAGTTATTAGCATATCTATCTATCTAGCAGTATCTATGTATTTATCGATCTGACTACAGTAACGTTTAACGTTAGTTAACATTTGAAGTGGATCAAAACCTTTCATCAAAGTTTTACAGTGCGTGCAGAATTATTAGGCTCATCGATTTTCTGATCATTTTTTCGGTCACTTTTTACCAATTCCAAACCACATTAATCTTAATAACTACTATTTATTTTATATTTAATAATTTATAAGTGATATATAATTGTTAATATAGGCTGGAAATTAAAAACGCCTTATATTCAGGTGTGCATAATTATTAAGCACGTTTTCTTTTACAGATACAATATGCCACGAAAGAGATAACTTAGACTGAAATGCAAAAATTATTAAATGCAAATGAGAAGGATGCAATACTAGAAATTGCAGTTAAACAAAATCAGTTGGTAAAGAATAGAGGTAAGAATCACAAGCTGAAGTGTAGTAAAATACATGAAAAATACTTTTTAAAAAAATTTTTTATAGGCTTTATAGACAGGCAGATGCGTGACTCTTGAAGAACCAGCACCACATCCTCTTGTACTATATATATATATATATATATATATGTATAAATAAATAAATAAAAAACAGTCCTTGTGTATTTTACTACTCTTCAGCTTGTGATTCTTACCTCTATTCTGTACCACCTGTTTTTGTCTGACCCTCAGATATCTATCTATCTATCTATCTATCTATCTATCTATCTATCTATCTATCTATCTATCTATCTATCTATCTATCTATCTATCTATCTATCATCGGCCTGTTTACCTGTCTGCGTCGGTCTATCTCTTTAAACATATCTGTCTGTCTATGCTAGTATTGCATCCTTCTCATGGGCATTTCATATTTTTTGACTTTTCAGTCTGAGTTAAATCTCTTTTGTGGCTTATTTTATCTGAAAAAGAAAACATGCCTAATAATTATGCACACCTGAATATAAGGCGTTTTTAATTTCCAGCCTTCATGAACAATTATATATCACTTATAAATGATTAAATACAAAATGAATAGTAGTTATTTAAATTAATGTGGTTTGGAATTGGTAAAATGTGAATGGAAAAAAAAATATGATCAGAAAATGATCATGCCTAATAATTCTGCACACAGTAGTCTATATTAATTTTTTAACAATATCCGTTCTTGTCTTAGGACAACTTCGATTAACTTTTTTTGATCCACTTCAAATGTTGACTATCTATCTATCTATCTATCTATCTATCTATCTATCTATCTATCTATCTATCATCGGCCTGTTTACCTGTCTGCGTCAGTCTATCTCTTTAAACATATCTGTCTGTCTATGCTATTGTGTATTGTAATGCAAAGGTGAAGTATAACATAAAATATATGACAAAAATGTCAAGTCATGCTTTGGGTTGCTGTTGCAGTTATGATGGATCGGTACCAGGAGCAGCCACATCTTCTGGACCCTCACCTGGGTAAGAGGAAGTATGATGGATGTGTTGGACATTATGATTTTGTTCTGTGTTTGAAGGCTGTTAGTAACGCTGTATTTTCCGTTGTTCAGAGTGGATGCTGACTATGCTGTTAGAGATGATCCGCAATGAGAAGTCACCACCTCTTCTGGTCCATCTGTGTTTCAAATTCCTCTATATCATATCAAAGGTAAGATGGTTCTCTAAGTTGGACTGATCATCTCTATAAAAAGTAGATTTGTGACTGAATTTCTGGTGCTTTCGTAGGTCAGAGGCTACAAGATTTTCATGCAGCTGTTCCCCCACGAGGTGTCGGACGTTCAGCCAGTTCTGGACCTTTTATGCAGACAGGACCAAAAAGACACTGAGGTGAGCTGATCCCACAGTTTATAGCATGAGTCTGCATGTAACTTTGGCATCGGGCCCAAAAATTTTTTTGCCACTAGATGGCGGGCCAGAACATAGTCAAATGAATTGATGAAAAATGCAACTAGAATTGCCAGTGACGGACTGTTACAGTGTCTTTTGTAAATGGTAGTGAGCTGTTACTCTATATTAAATCCTTTAGTAGGACAGTCATTAACAAAAAGCCACATTTGTGTGGCAGTGTCAGGGTTTTACCCTGGATAAGTTAATAGAGCAGTAGTGACACGTAACCTGGCAAGTATCTTCATTCTCTAACTTGCAACACAGACTGCCTTGCTAAAAAACACATATGTTTATAGACACGGAACTCAAAAAATAAAAGAGGCATTAATGGCATGTTTGAGTCATGCACTTCACAAACTATATTTTATTTCCTCTTTCCATATTGTGAATAATAAATGTCTAATTTGAATTTGCTTGTTACACAATGGAGTCTAACTTATTGTAATAATTATTTGACACAGCCTACTTTTACACTCAAAATTATTCCTTGGCATCCTCACGTACTAAAGTGCATTTTTTAAGTTGTTTGCGTGATGGTGGTACGCTATTACGTCGTGTGCAGAGTGATGTTAATATTTAAGCTGGCTGGTGAGAGAAAATGGTAGTATCAAAGTTGACTGTGAAAATAGGGCATTCAAAGAATGGGAAGACAACTATGCGTTCATCCTACCTAGTTTTGTGAATGCAAAGCCGGTGTGTCTTATCTGCAACGATCCACAGACTCTTTTGAATGTCTTTCAGAACTTTTCAAATTAAAAGCTCTCAATTCATCTGAAAATAAAACATTGCTGCAAAAATGTTCTTGTACTTTTATTTTGAAGGCAAAATGTGAGTATGACGGCATAATGTTTTGAAGATGAAGTGATTGTGAGTAACTGTTGCTGTCATGACAGATCTATTTCTTCAAAATAATTTGGCTGCGGGTTTTGGCCCACGGGCCGCCTGTTGCCGACCCCTGGTTTATAGGCTCTTTTTTTATTTTAATTTATACATTTCCTTTTTGTCTGTGTCCATTTTGCACATTCTCAATGATCCTTATAATTTCACAAGACATTATTTGCAACTGTGAATTAATGCAAACTACGTACACAAATTGTAGTAATTACACTACATACTTATCGATTGAAGAAGCTTTCTCAGCATCATGTTGTTCAGACATTTTGTTTGAAGACCATTTTAATATAAAATGTTTACTTTTTGTGCATTACCAAAGTTTATTACCAAAGATTGATAAATGTCGGTGGTTACTTGTAAAGTAATTGTAAAGTGGGGATTTTTTTTTTTTTGCCTAACAGAAATATGGTTAGATTCATCAGTAAGTAATAATGAAATTGGTGTTGAAAACTATAACATAATTAGGAAGGATAACATCAGACAACGAGGGGGGTGTTTGTATTTGTATTAGATCGTACATTCATTTTAAGGTGTTAGATATTGAACATGAGTTATTGTTTTTGGACTTGTTAATACCTGCGACTAAACCAATATTGTTTGGAGTTTTTCTTCCACCTAGGGGGGACTTTAAATAATCATAATGCTCTGACTAAAGAATGTATTATTATGGGGAATTTAATACTGATGTGCATGTGCGTAAAAGAATAGGGGATAATTATAATGCTCTGCAGTCATTATGTAAATTATTTAGTTTAACCTAAATTATTAACAAATCTACTAGTTTGGAAAGTTTGGGAAGCTGGGGAAAGTGCCATAAACCTGATTTTGATGTCTGATGTAAATAATATTTCTCAAAAAGGAGTAATATAATATGGAATTAGCGATCACTATATTATCTTCTGTACTAAGGAAGCGTAGTATAAAAGTATAGCATTGAAGTATTTAAAGACCAACTTAAAAGAGAGTTAAATTACATTTGTAATACCTCAATAGTTGATGATGCTTGGATACATAAAGCTTTATTTCTTAAAGTATTGGATGGAATTGCCCCCCTTAAGCAGGTGAGAGTGAAGCAGAGATCAAGTCCTTGGATTAATCAGGAAATATGGAAATTACTAAAAAGCAGAAATAAGGCTCTTTCAATTTATAGGAGAACTAAGAGACCAGATGGCTATGAGACATTTTAAGCACTTAGAAATTTAGGTCAGAAGTCTATAAAGGACGCAAAAAGGAATTTTATAAAGGAACAAATTCAAGTAAATAAGGAAGATCTGAAATCTTTGTGGAAGGTTCTGAGCAGGCTCCAATCGATTGGTAAATCAAAGTATACTGCATCAAAATTAGGATTAGATATAATGGTGAGATTGGATTTGATAAAAGTAGAGTTGCAAATACGTTTACGTTATTATTTTTTATCAATTACAAAGAGCTTAGTAGATAAGCTCCTTCCGTCTAAGGGGATGTATGGAAATGATTTTGTTAAGAAATTTTTATCAAAAAAAGGAGTGTTGCATAACTCTTTCGTTTTTACTAAAGAAACAGTAGATGAAATTACTAATATGTTATTCACGGGTGTCTGTCAACTGGGCTATATGGTATTCCAGCTAAATGTTTAAGAGATGCAGCAGATTATTATATCTCCAACTGTCACATTTATTGTGAATCTTCCTTTAGAAAAGGGTATAGTCCCATCTGACATGAAGATAGCCAAGGTTATTCCATTTTACAAGAAAGGAAATTGATATGATCCTGGAAATTACCATCCAATCTTCATTCTTAGTGTGGCTTCAACATTTTTAGAAAAGATTATGCATAAACAAATGTATCAGTATGTATGCAAGGACAGTTTAATTTATGATTTCCAATCAGGTTTTAGAAGATCTTATTCGACTGATGCTACTTTACTTTATTTAACAGATTTTATAAGGAAGAAAATTGATGGAGGTAAAATGTGTGGAGTGGTATACTTAGATCTTCAAAAATCTTTTGACACCTTGAATCATTCAATACTGTTAGAAGTACGGTGAAAGCCTGTTTGAACTCTTATTTAACTGGGAGAATTCAAAGGGTATAAATTAATGGGATTCTCTCTGAGGAAACAATTATTAATAATGGAGTTCCTCAGGGAAGTGTCTTAGGCCCTCTTTTATTCCTCCTATACATAAATGATATGCAAGCAGTTTGTGACTCTAATGCTGATGACTCTACTGGTTTCAGACTAGGATGTTGGTAAAATCCAAGTGATGTTAACTGAGGATTTATGTAAGTAAGAGAGTGGCTCACTGAAAATAAACTCTATTGCAATTAGGTAAAACAGAATCCATATTGTTTGGGTCTAAAAGTTCCTAAAATGTCTATCAAGGTAGGGGATTGTGTTATATGAAACAGAAATAGTGTTAATTATCTTGGCTGTGTCCTTGACATTGATTTAAGTGGTGCAACTTAACTATGGCTATGAAAACTTTAGGTAAGGTTAATGCTCGGACAAAATTTCTTCCTAGATATGTTAGTTTTATGGATAAACAAAATTTAAAACTACTTGCATCATGTTTAGTGCAATGCCATTTCGAGTATGCATGCATTTCTTGGATGTCAGATCTGTCTCGTGTATGGTTGGATAAGTTACACAAATCGCAGAATAATTTGATAAGGTTGGTTTTAGGTTTTAATCGTTTGCCACATGTTGATGTATCCCATTTTAGACATCTGGTTTGGTTACCTATAGAAAGCAGAGTAACACATTTTAAGATAAAAATGGTACACAAGATAATCAATAAAAGAGCTACATATTTTAAGATATTTCTCTAGGGTAAGTGAGAGACATCTTTATAATACTAGGCAAAGTCTCATGGATATTACATTATATCGTTATTCTACAGGGGCTCAATTGTGGAATTCCTTGCCTCTGGATATCAAAAGTAATTCTAATATGGTTGGTTTTAGTGTGAATGTTAAAAGTTGGTTATTAGACAGGTTGTTTTAGTGATCAATCTGTATTAGTGTATTGTGTGGAATGTGGATGTTTAATTATGAACTTTGTAAATGTGAAAACTTATTGTAGCTTTGTATTTATAATAGTATGCAATGCCAAAGTAACCTTTCACTATGAGTGAAGTCTGTGCTTTACATCAAGGACCGCAATGGAAACAAGTTTTTAGCTTTATTGCGTTATCCTTGACAATGAGTGTATTTCACTACTTTCTTTGTCTAATAAATCAGATCAAATCAAAATGCATTCATCTGTCTAAGGTTGAAATAAAGTTGCAGAATTCAGAAGGGTTTTTTTTTTTTTACAGCTCGGTTTCAGTAAATGCTCTTTTTGTCCTAGGAAGGAAGTTTTGAGTTCTAAAGTATATGCTTTCATAATGCTACAAGCTCTTTTATCTAAAAAAATAAATAAAGAAATGTAACTTTTTCTGTTATAACTACATGATTTCTTTATCTGCATTTTGGTCAAAGAGTCACATTTATCTGAGGAAATATTGTAGGTTAATGAGGTTATGAACTTAAGGTACTTGATGACAACAGACAAAAATTGTAATTTGTTTTCGGTGCACTTAGAAGAGCGTTCAGAAGTGCGGGTCCCAAGTTAAATCTGTGCTTGACACTACCGATACTACACGCATTTCTTAACTTTTGAGCCCACCACTTTTCTCTTATTTCATACTTTATGCCCTAACAATGATCAATCATGCAATTTATTTATTGTTATTTGCATTTATTAAGTAAGAAACGACCACTGAATAGCTTCAGGCAGTAACTAGTGGAGCAGGTCAACATTTGTCATGTCTGGAATAATGCAATCCATGTGTTTTTTTTGTAATTTATCCTTCTCAAAGCACAAAAGTTGTACATCATCTAGTTATTGACTGTATGTTTCTGTATTAGACCTGGGAAACGCGCTACATACTCCTCCTCTGGCTCTCCATGACGTGTCTCATTCCCTTTGACTTGTCCCGTCTGGACGGCCACATGTCTGCTGACCCCGGGCTGAACAGAGAGACCATAATGGATCGTATTCTGGCTGTTGCCAAGGTGACACCCACAATCACAGACCACCATAGACAACAACTGTATCATTAATTAATAATTGTACTATTAAATATATATATATTTCTATATTTGCAGTCCTTTCTCAGAGTCAGTGACAAATCTCGAGATGCTGCATCAGTCCTTGTATCAAAGTAAGTTGCATGTTATTTGTTATTCCTCTATATGTGTGTTTATTATCTGGGTAGAGCTGGGCTTACAGTGCTGGTCAGAATTATTTGCTCCTTGGTAAATAGTCAAAGATGGCTGTGAAAAATAAATCTGCATTGTTAATCCTTTTGATATTTTATTAAAAAAATAGCAAAAATCGAACCTTCCATTGAAGTAAAAGAATTGAAAGTGGGGGGGAAAATCACATTATGAAATAAATTTTTTCTCCAAAATACTTTGGGAACAATTATTTGCCCCCTTTTATTAAATACCTTGTTTGTATTTTATCTGTTGATTTTTTGAATACTTTCTTACCAGCACTGTAAATATTTAGATATCATTTTGATGAGTTTGTTTTTAATAGGCTTTTATTTTTTTTATTTTTTAAAGATTCTAATTATACAAAATTCACCATGCCTCTGTGTATGAGACAGTTAAGGCGGATTTAATCGTGACCCTCATTTACAATTTAGTACTCAGCCTTTGAGCTGGTAAGTTCATGTCAGACGGTTAATTTCAATGACTTTATTCCAAACACTGATTGCGCAATCCTTTCTAAGTGTCCATATATTAAAACATTTAAGTACACTATATAAGCATGTATATGTTGCTGTTTATTACTTTGGTCTAATAATGTACAATGTATTATGCATATTAATTAAAATTATTAAATATCATTCATTCTAGCATTCATTTACTGAAAAGAAGTCTGAAAACATGCTTTATTTAAAAAAAAAAAAAAATAATAATAATATATATATATTATATATATATATATATATATATATATATATATATATATATATATATATATATATATATATATATAATGTTATCTTTAAGCATTTTGAACCGCCTTGTGTAAATGGCTGTTTGGTTTAAATGATAATGTGTAGTAAAATAAGGTGTAATAAAAATGATTTCTTATGTCACTCTTATAATATCCAAAAGTAGCAAAATATTGCCAGCTACTCACTGAGCAGTAGAGGGCACTGTTTAAACACTTGTAGATGTTCTCTTTGCTTGAGCGATTTGTATTATCTGCACAGGTTTGTGACCCGTCCAGATGTGAAGCAGAAGCGTTTGGGTGATTTTCTGGACTGGTGTCTGACCACCATATCTCAGACCAGTGAAATGACCATGGAGGGAACTGTGGCCCTTGATGGAGCTTTGCAGTCCCTGGTGAGCCTCCAATCCACTGTTTATCTCACATACAGGACTGTTTACATCCACCACTTCCTCATAAAAAAAGAAGAGAGAGAAATAACTCTCTTTCTTTTCATGAGAATTAAACAATTATCAATTCATGAGAAATCGAACATGCAATTGTTTTTGTTGTAGTTATTGGTGTAAACGACCCTTAAAGCTTATACTGTAATTCCTGCAGTGGTTTAATAGCTGCTCATACTATGAAGCCGTTACCTGCCAGATGTCACATGCCCTCCTACCTGTATTTTTACAGTGCTCTATTAAAACACTCATTGCTCATTTTAGTGACTGATTGGTATCAGAATTTTTTTTTTGTTGTTCCTTGTTGCAATGGGACATCTTACATTGTTTAAAGTCCAGAGATCTGTGAAAACAATCCTGCAGTTGTTATTATTTTGTGAAGCATGTCTCTATTGCCCGAGGTGCTCAAAACTGGCTCTGTGTGTTGGGAATGCCTGAGGTACTAAAACTGCCATCAACGATTTGCATATAAGCTTCAAGTGCTACAAGGCAGGGAGCAGGAACATGTGCTGTGCACACTTGATAATTATAAGATACTGCTGCTGGCATTAAGCGTTACTATATTCAGCATTTTATAAGACATTTTGCAAATGGGTTTAGTTAATTTTAATAAATTTGACTCCACATCAACCTAATTATATAGCTAAAGTGTTGCTCAAAGATTTTTAATGAGTAGTTTGGTATTTCCCTACCAGGGGTAGACCTATGTGTACCACAAGACTTTAAGCAGACTTACTATGATTTTGTTTTGAAAAGTTAAATGCATGACAAAAAAATGTTAGGAAACACTGAATCCATCCTAATCAAGTAATAATTTCTCACCAGGCCCAGCTCTTCAAGCACGGGAAACGTGATGACTTCCTGCAGTATGGTGTGTATATGTCTTCTAGGTCTTTTCTTTGGTCTCTTTAAATCCAAAACATACAAATAGATAAATGTTCGCTAATCTTTACCTTACCCTTCGTTCACAGCCCCCACAGTGCTTCAGTGCCTAAACCAGAAGAGAATAGCTGAAAGTAACCAAGCCACGTTGCGTAAGCTGGGAGTAAAAGTTGTCCAGAGACTTGGCTTGACCTGTCTAAAACCACGTTTGGCCAAATGGAGGTAAAATGGACTGACCGACTGACAAAAACATAAAAATGAAACAATTCTCAAAAGTGTCAGCTTGTTTGTAAGCATTTTGTATGACTGCATCCAGATACCAGAGAGGAAGTCGATCACTCGCAGTGAACCTGGCCCTTTCTTCTGTCACCGGAAGTGTTGAGGATACAAAACCTGATCTAGAGTCTGTCAGTCAGGAGGAAGACTATGACATACCTCAGGAGGTAGAGAATGTCATTGGTAAGTATCCAGGCATATTTCCATTTCTGTTTGCTAAATATTTAAATGCTATCTTGTTACTACCAATTTTCTTAATCATTTTTGCAGAACAACTGTTGGTGGGACTGAAGGACAAAGAGACAATAGTGCGATGGTCTTCTGCAAAGGGGTGAGAACAGTCAAGTTGATCAAATACACTTTGTTTGATTTTGTCTGTCTTGGCTTGGCTTGGCAAAAATCTGCTGTTTGTTGACAGTGCCATATTTTAGTGCCACATTTCTCTGTAATAATCTCTAAAGTACTAAAAAATGTATTTATAACTGGTCTTTTTTTTAACCACCTGCAGGATTGGAAGGGTGACTGGTAGACTACCTAAAGAGCTCGCAGATGAAGTGGTTGAATCTGTTTTGGAGTGTTTCAGGTGTGACATTATATAACAGGAGGCGATTATGTGATGTGATTATGTGAATCTCATCAAATACTTAGTAAGGTATTTTTTCTGCATATTGCAGTTTCCAGGAAACAGATAATGCATGGCACGGGGGCTGCCTGGCTCTTGCGGAGCTAGGCCGGAGAGGACTCCTGCTTCCTTCGCGTCTTTCAGATGGTTGGTTTGTATTCTCTTTTTTATTCTCTATTGTATTAAATTTGAAAACTATTGTTTTTAAGTTTACGCACTGACATCGATTATTGCTATAATCTTAATCTAAACATTGTAACTCCCCATGATCGTACTCAGTACAAAACATTCATAAGCAAACATACTTCACTTTATGCAAACACTTTATTCAAATACTGCAAGTTCGACAAGCTTCTTTATTAAAAAAAAAAAGAAAAGAAATAAATGCCACCACCCAGCTCCCTTTAATGAATTGATACATACTTTTGTAAGTCTGTCAAAGAGCAGAAGATTTTCAGTATACAATCTGTGGTGCCTTCTTTTTCCAAATTAGTGCATAATGTTGTATTTTGGAAGTATTTACATTTGCATGCATTAGCCAGACGCTTTTATCCAAAGCAACTTGCATTGGATTAAATGTATACATTTTTACCAATTATGCAGTCTTTGAATTGATCCCATGATGGCTGAAAGATGTTGACCATCTCTTCCTGTAAAGTCTCTTCAGTATTGATCTTTTCACTGGAACTCCTTTCTATCAAATATTTGAATTGCAGCGGTCCATTCTTTGAAATCTCTGTATCAGCAGTTTTGCGACCTCTTTCTTTGAGTTCGGGACGGTTCTTTTACCTTTGCTCTTTTGGTATTGTGCCTCAGAGGTCTGTTGTTTGCCCGTTTTTGTCCCAGCACCTGTGTGTTCTGTTTGGGTATGTCTGGAGTGTCTTTTACTGGGCAGTTGTCTGAGGGAGGAAGGTGATTGCTGTTCTGGCCCTTGGCCATTTCTTGTTGATCAATAGAGGAGTCCTTGATAATGTCCCTTGAGCTAGCCAGCTGACACAGAGCAAAGGCTGCTGAGTGCCTCTGGTCACATGGGTCCAGGTCTTGTTTTTTGGGTGAAGCAATTGTAGATTCCTCAACGTTTATGATGGTTTGTCTTTCTGGAGTTTCAGAACCTGTGGTGTTGGGCGAGGCTTGGTTGTTGGACTGTCCCCTGAGGCAGAGGTTGAGCGGTGCCTCTTGACTATTTTCTGAATCATAATGGAGCTCTCGGTCAGAGTAGTGGTGTGTCATGTGACTGGATACAGCCTGGTCCCTCTTTGAAAGGTTAAGAGGACCTTGCTCCTCCTCAATTTCTTCGTCGTCTTCCTTTTCTGATGAAATCTCCCTACTTCTTGCAGAATCTGTGGTTTGTGGGTCATTCCTAGAAAGACAAAACAAGATACCAATGTTAAGATTAAGGAAACCATTAACTTGCTTTATTTGACTGTCATACAAAGTGTATTTGGGGTCTTTATGTCTCACATAGTTTACCTACCTCTCTCTCTTGTGTAACATGTTCTCTTGAGGTTGTCCATTTGATTTCTTGGTTAAGTTGTCGGTTGCTGTAGTTGCCCCTTGTAAGACATGCTGTGATTGACTGACTGGGAGTGACTCCCCATGGGAAGCGAGCCTAATTGTAACAGGGATACGCTGCATGACATCTGCGGTACTGGGCCTGTCTGGCGACCCAGAGGCGGCACATCCTGCTAAAGGACTCTGGCGAGTACCTTTGTCTCCTGGACTGTGCTCTTGGACAGCCCTGTCCTCAGGAAGTCTGCTGTAAGAATCCGGATGAGAAATGGGCACCGGGTGTCCTCCGTACTCTCGAGGATAAAATCTGTTGCTGTATACATCCAGAGGAAGATACCTAGTTCTCTGTAAGGACATGGATAGTTCAGGGTGTTGGTAGACGCTGTAGGGTAGAGGTGGACCTGGTATAATAGAATGAGCATATCTATAGTGATAAGGGTGGAGAAGAGAAGGACTAGGCGGGACCAAAGGTGATGGCACCAGAGGTCTCTGGGTCTCCCGAGGTGTGAGTTGGTAGGCAGAGGTGTTTGCTTGGTTGTGTGGGTAAGGCGTGTAGAGGGAGTGCAAGGGCCTCTCAGGTACCATGTATGAAGGATAGTCTTGTATTAAAGGAAGAAGAGGTGCTGTGGAAGCAGGTGGGACCCAAGGTGCCATTTGATTGTAGAACGGAGGAATGGATGAAGATGTTTGATCGTCTTTGCGTGGAGACCGAGTTTCCCTTTCACCTGTTCGTGCAACTGGTGAGAAAGCCGAAGATAATTTGTTCTGTGCAATGTCTATATCTGTACTTCTGTCCCTAATCTCACAGACTGCCTCTGGGACTTGCTTGCTGACCTCCTTGATGGGACTTTCAGGCTTTTGTCTTGTTTCTTTGACCATCTCCTCTTGTTCAACCTTTTCACTGACCCTTTCTATAGGTTTGCTGGCTTCAGCTTCCATGGGTGGCTCTTTACTGTTGTGGTTGAAAGGAAGATTATTCTGGGAAACTCTGTTTGTTTTTCCTGTCTGTTCCATGCGCTGAGATACCAGAGAGATGGAGTTCTTGCAAAGGTTGTACTTCATGTGGTTGAAGAGATGAGACTTGATGTTGCAGGTGAAGGGACATTGGAAGCACTGATACTTGAATGGTTTGCCAGGAGGGCGTGGAATGTAATGGGGTTTCTTCGGTTTTCTCCCCTGGAGAATGTCCATACTTGTGCAGTTGTTCCAATCCAACGCTGTGCGGTTTGTCAGCCTTATCTGGCAACAGAAGAAAAAGAAATCATTAACAGTTCTGCCACACACTGAACCAGAGCATCTGCTGTTTGTTGGGTCACTACTTAAGGTTTATATAAAGGGAGCTTGCATGTTACAGCCCCTTAATCTTTTCAACTAGTTTGTAGCAGTTCTGTATTGTTTGCTGGCCTGCGTTTTAGCATAGCATGCTCTATCTGCACTAGTGAAGCCAGGGTAGGCCTGTAGAAACATGCTCCCCTTCATCAAAACCTGATGGCGTGGGAAACCACATACACCTGTTTCCCATGACATTGCTTGCAAGATACAAACTCCAGACATTTAAAAGTTGATCTCACTTGCACTGTAAATGTAGAGAAGCTACCAGAAGTATTAGAATGGAATTGCATCTGTTATAACATTAGTAATCTATTGGACTGCTTCCGTGATTGAAAGAATTGGCTTCTACAATTCTTCACTACAATGAGGATACATAATGGTCTGGTAAGTGTGCTAAGATTTTGAGGCCTGAAGGTTTGTATTGGGAAGCAGAATATTGAAGAACGAGATTGCCAGGCAAGTTTTGCAGAAAATGACTCCGCCTTAAGGAACCTGTTTGTCACACGCTGTCGCAAGAAGTGGTGGCTCAGGTTTTGACTCCCGTGTTTCATATCAAGCCGCTCCCTCCTTAAGGCACAAATTAAAAGAACGTTTCTGTATTGTGAAATTTTATTTTGCTGTATTATGCGTTGTTTCCTGGTTCTTAATCACTCTTCTATGGGTACACCGAAATCTTGTGATATTAGCGTAAAACGATAATTGTTGTAAATTTTTGACTGTTTAGACACTTTGTATATGTGTACAACCACATGGCAAATACAAAAGAGTATTTTCTGCCAGATGTGGTCTAACAGGTGCATATGTAGTCAGCTATTTAGATCTACCCCTGAAACACCTGCTACAAAGAACATCCGTCTTAACAATTGCTAGAAGTACATACAAACAGCAGTAAGAACAGTTGCCATTAAAAATCTTAGTGATTTAGCTTTTACAGCCTTACCTGTTATCAGATTCCACGTGATGTTGGAAGTATCGTCAATGTATTTTGTCCACAGCAGACCTCTTGAAGTTTATGACAGTCCCACAGTAGAACAGTTTGGCTAATATGATTGTCCTTGAACGCAGGTGTCTGCTCTTTAGGTGTTCTGTCACGTTTCTGATGAGTCTGATGAGTCTCTTGCTTTCTGAGGTGTTGACTCTGTGGGGTGGAGTCTATGCCCAAGCAGTAGAGCCCTGAGGCAGCATCAATATGCCTAATATTAGGCAAGCCCCAAGCCACGATACATTGCAAGTTTGCCTCCTGTCTCACCTGTTAGTGAGCGTCCACATGGACTAGAAGCCAGACAAGACTGTTTTTTGCTTTTGTTTGGCTAAATGGTTGAATTAGCCCAGGAGTGGTAGAGTTAGGTGTGAAGCAGGTTTGAGGATGTTGTCAGAGGGGTGTGGAGATATTGAGGACAACCTGTGAGATTTGCATGGAGCCAAATGTGTGCTGCACCTGATGTGTCTTTACAGCATGATTATGAAAATTTTTGTTCTGAGCAGTTATTTACGCTGGATCTCAGTTTGTATAATGTTAATGGTAAAGCTTTGTGTTTTGAAAAAAAAATTTCATTGATTTGCGCATATAGCATGAATCATAAACTCTTAATACTTCAAATTCTGGCCCCACCTAAGTTTTAGGAAGAGAGTTCCTTGTAATATGGGACCTTCCAAAAGTCAACTATCAATACTCTCTTCTTCGTTGGTGTGTGTCTGTGTATATTTATGCATCACACACATTATATTATGAATATGTTATATTCTAGTTATATAATTATATAAAAAAGTTCAAAAGTTTGTTGTCAGTAAGATTATTTTTAAGAATGTAATTCTTTTGTTCAGCAAAATGCTTTAAATTAATCAAAAGTTACTGTAAAGACATTTATAATGTTACAACATTTTTATATTTAAAAAATGCTGTTCTTTTGAACTTTCTATTTATCTAAGAAACCTTGTAAAAAGTATCAGTTTTCACAAAAATATTAAGCAGTAAACTGTTTTCAACATTGATAATAATGAGAAATTGTTATTGAGCAGCAGATTTTGTATTGCTGCTCAATAAAAATTTCTCATTATCAATGATTTCTGAAGGATCACGTGACACTGAAGACTGGAGTAATTATGCTGACAATTCAGCTTCACAGAAAACATTTATTAAAAATTATAACAGTATTTCACAATTTTATGTTATTGTTACTGTTTAAAGTTTGTGTGCGTGCGTGTGTGTGTGTGTGTGTGTGTGTGTGTGTGTGTGTGTGTATATGTATAATATATAAATAAATATAATATACATGTATTATATATATATATATATATGTATATATAATATTATATATATATATATATATTATTTATATGTATGTTAGAACAGTTGTCAACTGTTCAAATACAAGTTTAAAATTCACGTATAACTTTTATGAAAGGTTTTGATCCACTTCAAATGTTGACTACTGTATATGCATGTATGTAAATGTATTTAAATATGTTGGATTGCAAAATTAATGATTTTTGGGTACTAATGTTATGTCTCTGAATCCTACAGTGGTGCCTCTGGTTCTAAAAGCTCTGATATATGATGAAAAAAGGGGAGCGTGCAGTTTGGGATCAAATGTACGTGATGCAGCCTGCTACGTGTGCTGGGCTTTCGCCCGTGCCTATGAACCAAACGAACTAAAGCCTTATGTCAACCAGATTGCCAGGTACGATCCCAACACCACCACTGACTGAGAGATGCATGTTATTTATGCCATTCATTAAATTTGCTAATTAAGTTACGATTAAGTATCAAACTTTGGTTAATATCTCTTCCCATAACGTGTGCTACAGACCTACATTTCGCCCTGAAAAAAAATCGATTTAATAAATTACTCTTGGCTCTTAATTCACAGAGCTAACTTTACTATGTTATTTATTCTTTTAAATAATCCAACTCAATAGATTTCCTGCCTGGCAGGCATATGGATCAGATCTAGAGTAATTCATCTTAAATATGAATAAATGAAAATAAATTCTTTCTCAGCTCTGGATAGCAAACTAACTCCTTGTTCGCCCACTATTTTTACAAGCATTTGGCGTGACCTTTCTTAGATCTCTGTGAAGGTGTTTTTGGATGTTCTCCAGTATGAAAGCTCTTTGCACCACAACCAACTGTGATGAGAGCTGATCTGGTGTCAGTGACGGGTGAAAATGACAGCTCAACTTGGGTGGCTCTGTTGACAATAAGGTTACACTTTCTCTCCAATGAAAATATTTTTTTTGTAAGTGAGGTTAGGCTGTGGAATTTGATTAGTGAGGCTGGGCAGCAGATCTGCAGCACACATACTGAGGGCTATTTGTTCTTTAGTCAGCAAGCCCTACAGTGTGTGGCAAGATGAATGGGCATTTTTTTCACCTCACTACCTGATAATTATTTTCAGAAAATTCTGTCACAGCAAATTATTTTTGAAAGAAGTTTGCGGTTTGATATTCTATAAAAATGCTTAAAATTCTATTTTTTTATTCTATTCTATATATTGACATATATAGAGAAAGTTTTAGTGAGATTTGAAGGACAAGGATTATAAGAGCCTCCTCTCATACCTGTTCTCCTGGCTGTAGTTATTTACCGCCTTAAAACCAGTTTATACACCTATTACAGCTAAAAACCTCTCCCTACTGAGGAAGTACAGTTCAATCGTTTGGTCTATACATCTGCTAGAACATTAAAGTACTCAGTATGAGGAGCAACGACAATGAACTGTAACGTACAATTAGCTTTTTCAGCAATTATGATATAAGAAAATTTTTTTTAGCAAGGCCATGCTGCTACTTAAATCTGTTTCGTACCTTTATAATATACTGACAAACGGCATAATAATACGGGAGGTAAAGAGAAGTCCACATGATGAATCAAAATTCATCACAAGTAGCTTTTTTCACATGCTGAAGTAAATGCTAATCTATAGAAGGTGTGCTCAGTGTCATACGAAAAAAAAAAATCATGGTAACACTAAAATAATGCAAATAAACTATAATTTAATAACATAAGACCCTAATGTGCACAACTGATAACAAAAAAATGAAATATTAGAATGAAAAACCATCAATTGTAAAGTGTCACACAGCTATGATTATCAGATGATTTGTTCTTTTTTATTTCCAACAACTGTTAAACAGTATTTTACTGTAAAATTTAAGTCATTTTGGAATGTAAGGTTAGATATAGATCTATTACAGTTTGTTTCCTGTATATAGTAAGGCTTATAGTAAGCATTCAAACGGCCAAATACACACACAAGTTATGTCAGAAGGCCCATCTTTGCAAGTATCCTCATAAACCCTGTCCGGTAAGTGAACGTAAACAGTTGAGAAAGAAAACGTGCAACAGTATATTGGATTCATGCATTCGATCTTAAAGGGACAGCAGCCTAATAATCCTTCTGCCGTCTGTGTCATTAATGTTAATCAAACAAAAGACAAAGAAATTCACTCTGCTCTTGACTGAATACTATTTGTAAATTTAATTTTAAGGATTCATCTTTTTAATTTAGTTGATTCAATGTAGTATTTATGTACCTGAATACAACTTTCATTTGTTTCTTTATTCTGTTGTTTTTATTTGTGCTACTATTACTATATATTATCTATTTTTTTATTATTATTATTATTATTTTTATTGATAATGTTGGTTAAACAAATTACAATGCTTAGCACTCAGGCATTCAGTTATGTGACGTTATGTTCTCTGCATGGAGGAACGTCTGGCACACTCACAGCTTGTACTTTTTATTAAAACAAATAGCATTAATAGTCATTAATTTTAGTTAAGATATGCTATGATACATTTTAACATTTTATTCTTATTTTACATATGTATTGTACATAGACTTTTAATGGAACATTAGATCATAAATATTTGCCTCAAAAGTCCTGGATAAGTGATAAAAATGTAAAGGAAAAAATGTGATGAACCTGACAAAAGATGACAAACTTCCCAAAGTTGATCATTTAGACCAGTGTTTCTCAACCCGTCTCCAGAATGACCCCAACACTGCACGTTTTCTTTGTTTCCCTAATCAAACACATCTGATTCAACTCAACAGCTCATTATTACAGATATCCTCATGTGATAATGAGCTGATGAGTTGAATCAGGTGTGTTTGATTAGGGAGACAAGGAAAACGTGCAGTGTTGGGGGTCCTTCAGGAGCAGGGTTGGAAACACTGATTTAGACAGACAATTACAGGAATATTTCACCCTACGCTGTCATATTACAAACAGGGATGCAAACCTGAAATGAAAACCATTAACCAATGACAACCACTCCCTTTGATTTGTCAAAAAACAAAAGAACACAAAGTTACCAAAAGAATTTGAAGAATCTTCATATGGCTTTTTTACAGTTTAAGCTCCAAAAATTACAACAACAACAAAGTCTTCTGAAGTCATATGGTTGTTTTGTGTGACAGTGAAACCAAAATAATTACTTAAAAGTCTTCACTTCTGCCAAAGCTCTAAAATGGACTACAAGTTTTTGTGGACTACAACAGTTGCACACCTGCTTCAAGATTCTTCAGAAATGAAGTAATGCTTCGATACGCATGATTGATGAGATGGTTTTATACGGCTTTTCAGAGAAAATCTGCAGAATGAATTTAGTAATGGTAAAATGTGTTAACCAATGCTGAGGGTACTGAATAAATACTGAATAAAAGAACAAGGAAGGGGTCGAGGCTGTGTAGACCTAGTTGATTCTTTGGAAATCTGCACAGATTCCATGTGGTTGACGTATGAAAGAAAATTTGTTTGTGTTGTTCTTTCATATTTCACTGTCGCATTAGATGTGATTGATCATTGTATTCTGAAATGAAATGTCATGGTTTTTGGACCAGGTTCAGATCTTTCTTAGAAAAAAAAAAAAAAGTTTGTGACCTCATGTTTATGATTTTTGTTTTGTAGCTTTAGGTTCAGTGTTAAAATTGACATCAAAGCAGCCAGTGTTTCATTTTTGGTTTGGACCAAAAGAACCAAGAGAACCGAACTACAAGTGTGAACACACCCTTAGGGCTAACAATTATTGTGGGAATCGCATAATCTGTAAAAAAAAAATATATATATTGAAACACGAACTCAGTGTTAACAGATTAGAGGAATGTTCTGCAGGAACACACACATTCACTCTGGACACAGTAACCTGTTACTGTCATTTCTTTATCCTGTAAATGTAAGAAACGTCTTACATATACAGGTGCTGGTCATATAATTAGAATATCATCAAAAAGTTGATTTTATTTCAGTAATTCCATTCAAAAAGTGAAATTTGGATATTATATTCATTCATTACACACATACTGATATATTTCAAATGTTTATTTCATTTAATTGTGATGATTAACACTGACAATGAATGAAAATTCCAAATTCAGTATCTCCGAAAATTAGAATATTACTTAAGACCAATAAAAAAATTATGAAAAGTATGAGGATGTACAGCACTCAATACTTAGTTGGGGCTCCTTTTGCCTGAATAACTGCAGCGTGGCATGGCACGGTGTGGCATGGAGTCGATCAGTCTGTGGCACTGCTCAGGTGTTATGAGAGCCCAGGTTGCTCTGATAGTGGCCTTCAGCTCTTCTGTATTGTTGGGTCTGGCGTATCGCATCTTCCTCTTCACAATACCCCATAGATTTTCTATAGGGTTAAGGTCAGGCGAGTTTGCTGGCCAATTAAGAACAGGGATACCATGGTCCTTAAACCAGGTACTGGTAGCTTTGGCACTGTGTGCAGGTGCCAAGTCCTGTTGGAAAATAAAATCTGCATCTCCATAAAGTTGGTCAGCAGCAGGAAGCATGAAGTGCTCTAAAACTTCCTGGTAGACGGCTGCGTTAACCTTGGACCTCAGAAAACACAGTGGAACAACACCAGCAGATGACATGGCACCCCAAACCATCACTGACTGTGGAAACCTTACACTGGACTTCAAGCAACGTGGATTCTGTGCCTCTCCTCTCTTCCTCCAGACTCTGGGACCTTGATTTCCAAAGGAAATGCAAAATGTACTTTCATCAGCGAACATAACTTTGGACCACTCAGCAGCAGTCCTGTCCTTTTTGTCTTTAGACTCTTCTGATGCCGTGTCTTGTTCAAGAGTGGCTTGACACAAGGAATGCGACAGCTGAAACCCATGTCTTGCATACGTCTGTGCGTGGTGGTTCTTGAAGCACTGACTCCAGCTGCAGTCCACTCTTTGTGAATATCCCCCACATTTTTTAATGGGTTTTGTTTCACAATCCTCTCCAGGGTGCGGTTATCCCTATTGCTTGTACACCTTTTTTCTACCAGGTGTCTTCAATATTGAACCTTTTCACAATATTCAAAATTTCGGAGATACTGATTTTGGGGTTTTCATTAATGTCAGTTATAATCATCAAAATTAAAAGGAATAAACACTTGAAATATATCAGTATGTGTGTAATGAATGAATATAATATCCAAATTTCACTTTTTGAATGGAATTACTGAAATAAATCAACCTTTTGATGATATTCTAATTATATGACCAGCACCTGTATATTAAATTGCATGCTGTTATTCCTTTACAGTTACTACTCTCATAAAATACTTGAATTACTAGTAGACTTTTAAACCTACATTTTACGTCCAACAATAGCTATTTCAGCAAAATTACTTTTTTTGCGCTGTATATGAATTGTCTCTTTCTTTAATACGTCGGCGCTCATTCGGTAAAGTCTGAAGTTTTACGCAGAAGTTTTTTTCAGAAAGCTAAGGTTTTTTTCTGCGGTGACCCACAAGGAAGTTGTGTATTTGCTTTAACTGTGGTGCTTGCTATTATTACTCAGACTTATGGTTAGGGGTTTGCTGTGTAACTGTATTCTTTAATTCTTCTAGCCATTCTGCCATGTTCGGTTTGTGTGGTGATGTAGTGGTGAATCAGCTCAGCGAAACAGTTTCATCAGCAGAAAGCATATTTTTTTCCCTCCCAAGGTTCAACAGTAAGCCTTTCAGTCACCGTAAAAACATAATGATATTACGAGAATGACAGCTGAAAGATGCTCCGCTACTCCCCCTCTCAGTGTTTAGGACAAGTGCGGGCCTGCATGTAACTGACTGTGCTTTTTCATTGCTCCTTCAGTTTGTTGGCCCTCCCCGCAACTTCCCTCCTCCCTACCACCAACGGTACTGCCAGGTTTCGTCTGTTGTCGTGGGTTTCGGTCACCATTTGGCACCCAGTCTGAAGGCCTGTCGAGTCCTGTTCTAATTTCATCAGCAGTCATAGGCTGTTTCCTTGAGCTTACTGACGCTTTCAGAAACTGTGTCATTGCTTGAAACTACGCTATTTTTATTTTTTCCTCAAATCTTTTTTTCTATATATACATTACCATACAAAAGTTTGGGGTTTTTCCTAAAAGAAAACTACTGCAAACTTTTGAACAGTAGTGTGTGTGTATATATACAAAAATGTTTTCTTTTTTAAAAACCAAACAGATTTAAAACGATCTATGGTCGTCTCTGTTTTTCACAGCATGTACATTTTTATTTTTTGGACACTTAATTTAAAGGAAACGTTCACTCAGATATGATAAGTCTATCTTTATTTATTCTAACTAAATCTTGTTCCAAATATTTATGACTTTCTTCAGGGGAATAAAAGGAGAAATTGGAAGCAGTTGTACTGGTCGCTCTGGTTTGTTCTTCACACAAACATATATTGTATGGCTTAGAAAGATTTGAAATATAAAATTTTTTTTATAGAAATATAGAAAAAGTTGTATGAAGCACATTAACGTAGGAAGCACATTAAAGTCCTGTTTGAATTTTAAAAGCATCAGTCTCCATTCACTGTAAGTGCATTTTTGTAGTGTGACCAGCACAATTATTCTTCCTTTTTGTGTTCCTTTTTTTGGAAGAAAATAAGGAAGAAGTATCTCTTAAAGTCAACTACACTGCACATTGCACAAGCAGAAGTTTTCAATGGTTTCCGTAAGGCGTTATAATAAAACAATAGCAGTGACGCGTCTAGCTCTGCAAGCATGTTCAGTCCCTGTCCATTTTATGCTGCTCCAGGCCACTATCAGTTGTTCACCGAAACCAGCACGGCCGCGTTAAGCCCGTAGGCTTGTGCGTGTGTACTGTGTATGTTTGTGTACTTCATTCTCCCGGGCTGTGAGTGACGGTGGGAATACCTCGCGGGCACGTTCACACAGCTCGATTGAGGAGGAGGAGTGGTGGAATAAAGGGAAAAGAGCGCAACAGGTTTATGGGGGCACTGAAATGATAGATGAGTTTTGAGATGAGAACTACACGCTTGTTTTTTAATAATATGCCTCATCACTAGGGGTGAAAGATGTGAAGGTTAAGAAGAGCTGTACGTGTTTGAGTGAAAGCGGTAAATGTGCGTCACCTCAGGCTGCCAAACTAACAAAATCAAGAGATAGGATGCATGATATATAATAACAGTTGTCCTAGTTTATATAGATGGATAGATAGATGTCATTCTATCTATGATGTTTCATTTGTTTCTGCCTTTACAGTGCGCTGGTCATCGCAACTTTGTTTGACAGGAACATCACCTGCAGAAAGGCCGCATCTGTGAGTTTATCCTGAAATTCTTTTTAAAGCTGCTTTAAAAACAATTCCACAATAAAAAAAAAAAGCTAATACAGATAAGAGATGAACATAAAGGGGTATATTCAATTCTAATATGCATTCCCTTTTTTGTAACTGGAAGTGTTTCTGAAGTATTAGCGTTTTTGACAAGGAGTTTGGTAAATGACCGAAAATGTTTGCTTAATGTAACACCTGGATAGGAGAAATTATTGTAACAGGGGGAAAAAATACACACTTTTGCATACAATAAGACATTTTTGAAAATGTAATGTTTGCTTCCTTTTCTTTTAGGCTGCTTTCCAAGAGAATGTGGGCAGACAGGTACAACAAAAAGAAAATACACTTACACTAAGACTATTCAGATCCATTACACTTACACTAAGACTATTCAGATCCATTATTAACACCTGCACTGATTTGTAGTGCATCTGTGAAGCCTGCTGAATCTGTGTGTCTAATCTGATCCCGTGAGATATCCTGTCTCCACAGGGCACTTTCCCCCATGGCATAGACATTGTCACAGCGGCGGACTACTTCACGGTCGGTAACCTGAATAACTGCTACTTGACTATTAGGTAAGGATTAAGGAGGTGACAATGTGTGACTAAGAGCTGTTTTGGTGTGTTTAATTGAGCTCCATTGTTCCTCAGTGTACATGCCTCAGGTAGATCAATCATACACCCCATTTTTCAAAACATTCAGACAAATCAAAACATAATCACGGTATGTATTGAATGCATCTATGAGGGAAGCAGTGGTTACGCTGTCGTCTCTGTCTTGTCCCTTTCTTGTGTCCCACCCTTCCAAAAAATGCCACCATTTGACTGTCATCTCAATGTAGTGAAAAAGCAATGTGAAAAATGCTAGCCTTAGGGAGCAAAGAGCCATACTCGAGCCTTACCGCTGAAAAGATGTCCTCTTTCCAACGAACTCTGGTGCAGTGACATATGAAAGCAACAAAAACAGGACATGATGTCACAAGATGCAACCCTAAAAAGGACAGAATTCTCAAGCATACCTGTTTTTTCTCGTCATAGTCACGATGTTGCCCATCACAGTTGGGTACAGGCATCAGAACTAAGTGTCCTCGCACCAGATCTTTGTGTGTGTGTGACGGGGATTCCTGCTGCTGTTTTGACTCCTTTACACATTTTATAAGCTCTTCACAAGTTCTCAAAAACCATCTTATTTAGGCTATGCACACTCAACGAGCGCATTTAGCCCAGAACACAGCATTGTTTCCAATGTTCGCAAAATATACATCATAAAAGCCTTTTTTTGCTTTGTATCTTGTGTGTAAGGTTGTGTGTTAAAAATGACAGTAATGAACGCAAAGCGAACCAGAAATAAATGTGTTTTCTTTTTTGGTCTTGACCAAAGGAACCGAGAGAACCAAACTACAAGTGTTAACACAACCTTAAAGGCGACATATCATGGAAAACAGGATTTTCGTGGCCCCCTAGCAGTCTGGACAAACCTTTTTTTAGTAAACATATGCTACATATGTTTATATAACGTACATGCATACATAGTACATGCATACATAGTAAACAGTAAAACTAGGCCGTTCAGAAACTGTTGACATCAGAACAATAAGCATGCTAAAGGTCTTTTCAGACCTACTGTAAAGATCTTTTGTTTTGGGACTTATTTTCTTGGTTCGATTTACTTTCACAAAGCAACTTTTCAAAACATTCCAAAATGTGTTTATGGAAGTCACATGCTAGTGAATCTGACCTCTCAACGCACCTGTTTGTTCTACATAGCTTCATTCATCAAGATGGATTGACGTGTTTGTTTTGTTGAGTAGCTGTCCTTGCACACACACATATACAAATGCATATACGCTATTATTCTTCCTCAAACTGATACATTTTATCAGTTAGAGAGGGAATCGAGGCTTCGTCACACACACATGCATATAAACAAATCATAATCCTGGTCATTTACATTTGTGGCCTTAAGTACAGTAGCAAAATTCACCTCTTGAATACTAACAGTCAAAAATGTCTGTGTAAAACTAATTTACGATTTTTTTCAGTGTCTACATTGCTGGTTTTGAGGAATACACCAAACCCTTAATTGACCACTTGGTGGCTCTGAAAATCAATCACTGGGACGGGTACGTAATTGTACTGTTTCATTTGGATTTTTTTGGTTTTTATAATTTTAACTAAAGCTGTATTCGCATTTATTAGGGTGATCAGAGAGCTGGCCACGAAAGCACTGCACAATCTAACGGCCCAGGCTCCTGAATACATGGCCAACACAGGTGAGAAGAGTGTTCATTTTGTCAGCTATTTTTGTTTAGTCAAGTGCTAGTTGTCTAAATGTCTAGGCATTTTAGCCAAGTTTTAGTCAATGAAAACTGTTCACATTTTCTCCATGCTGCATAATGGTTAAACTGATAATAACAATTAGTTTGCCCAAGCTCATAATCGCAACGATTGTTGTCATTTGCAAAATGTATTTTTACATGTCATCAGAATATATGTACTTTCCCCTATAAGTACAAATCAAGAGAATGGCATGGTTTACCATGGTTTTCCTTATTTTAATTTCTGATTTATCATAGGTCATTTATCATATAAATGAACACACTCTCTACATTATGAAAACTGGTAAAACACGAAACGTCTCTCAAAAATTAAAACAATGAAATTCCTAATAGTAATTCCAATAATTCCAGATTACTCTCATGTTTTTATATTATATTTTATTGTTGGGTTTAAAACAACAGCTAAGAAAGCGTTTTCAATTAATTCATATGGAAGTTGAGCAACCGCCGCGTAAAGCTCAGCTCACTGCTCCGCACCAGTGGACACTCATTTTACTTTTCGAATTAGCGGCAATTCGGGGAAGGCAATTGCCTAATTGGTGGGTTCATTATTATTCATACTGAAAACCACATTTTCAGGTTCCTATTAGCATTGGGTTTAATCCAAAATATTGCCGAATAGGCACTTTTTCATTTTGCTTTGAAACCAAATCTTCCGCCATTGTCTTGTTAGTCAACTGAGCTCGCCTCACTCTTGTCGCGTGATAAATTAAATGTTACTCCTGCTGCTGATCTGTGCTACGACTCGTTCGGCTCACGCTGAATTGAGCAGACATGTTCAGTTTTTAATTGTAGCGACTGATCTCTAACTGAACTAAATGAGTTTTATTACTATAAAAAATCAAAACGACCGGTGATGTAATCGGTGTTCGACTGAACACCGCATTACATGGGTAACATTGACTATATCAACAGGCTTGCTGCTATAGTCAGTTATCATTTAATTACCTTGGTGTCATCTCGTCTTAGTCATGGGAATAAAGCTTGTTGATGAACATTTTCCGCCATAGTTTTCGTCTGTACACATACAGCAAACCCAATCCTTCAACAAATCTTTTTCACCTCTATGCAGATGCCTGAAATTTTGTGCCATCTTACCTTTATTTTTGATTTCAGTTTTACCCCAGCTGCTGCCCATGGCGACAGGAATGGATTTACACCGCCGACACGGCGCTATCCTGGCGTGTGCTGAGATCACTCATGCTCTCTATGAGCTGGCCACCCAGAACAATAGGTTACACCTGCTTTTCTTTATTACAGCTTCGCCTAACCATACGTTTATTTTATTTAATGCATTTGTTTTCTTTTGTAGGTCAGTGACTGACTTCCTGTCGACTGACACCATTGAAGGCCTTAAAGACATTCATCAAAAGGTCTGCAGAATTAGTCTCTTGTGTTATTTCGTGAAATAAAAAGCAGTTTTTTTGCAACTGATCCTCCATATGTTTGTTCACTTTAGCTCTCTGACAGAAAGCAGTACAGGTAAGCACTTGACATCAAGCTTTTCAGGGGCACTCATTTTTCTGTAGCTTGTAACTGATATTTTATTTTGGTTTTACCCTAGGGGATTTGGTGGAGAGCTAATGAGACCAGCTGGTAAGAAATAATATTTCTGTAGAATTGATTGACGTGTTGAAATTATAAACGAATGTATAAGTGTGTGTGACATAAAGAAAGCCTCATTACTATTATATAGCTCATACAAATGGTTAGTGGTTTGAACAAATCATTAGCTTTCTGATACAGACATGAATAATACCTCAAATTAAGGAGAGGTGTGTACCACTTATAATTTTGCTCTGGCAGACCATGAACAGGGTGCAGAAATTTCTTGAAGGTGGAAGGCGGGACCTACGCCATATAGGAGCCAGAATATCAATAAGACTTAGGGTGGGCTATTTTGACTTTGGCTAGTACAAAAATCCCCTAGCAAACCACCAGAACATTTTCTTTAGAAGAAAATTACAGGCTTTAGTGTCATCCGATTATATGGTGGTTTTAATGAAGACTCCGATCAACTCAATGAAAAACACCTTAAAAATCATCTTTATGCGCCGCCTACAAGTTATCGTAATAATCATAAAAAGCATACGCTGATTTTCAATCATGATAGGCTTGACAGGTGTTCAGCACTTGGATTTACTTTTTTTTTTTTTTAAGTGCTGCATGTTTTTAGGTCTGCAACTAACGATTATTTTGATAATCGATTAATCGGACTATTATTTTTCCGATTAATCGGATAGAAATTAAATTAGATTTTTTTTTATTATAACTAAATAAAACCGTAAATCAGGGTATTTATGTGTAAAAGTGTACTTTAAAAAGTGCAAAAGCCACACATTGAGTTTTACTAATATCAATATTTGCATTGTTTTTAATGATAATTGCTGATGGCAAGTTGCATAAACTGCCTTTATATTTAGTGCTTCGCTTTGTAAAGACCGTTTTAATTTAACCTATTTCTGCGGTAGCGCTATTTTAATCCATCACTTACGTTGCGAGCGAACTGATTGCGCAACCTGATGCTCGAGACAAAATACAGACATCCCAAGATCCCGGAAGTCCCGGGAGTCTCCCGCATATTGATTGCGGCTCCCTGATGCCCGCGAATTAGTTCAAACTCCCGAAATCTAGAGCGCGCAAGCAAGAGCGCGCAAGCGAGACAGAAGAGACTGCTCCAAACCGTGTAGCGCGCGCGCTCGGCAGAGCGCCTGAGGGAGAGAGACCTTGCGTGTGTGTGCGTACCAGTAAACGCTCCCCGTGACGTAAGCAGACCAACTAATCGATAATGACATTCGTTGACAACGATTTTCATAATCGATTATAATCGATTTTATCGATTAGTTGTTGCAGCCCTACATGTTTTAAATAGTTAAAGTCCCTGTAAAGTCAAAATTAAGTATGTGTTTCTGAGTTTGTCACACCACAGAAAAATGTGTTATTAGCCACCCAGCCAAATTTGAATGAAAAAAAAAGCCGGCAAGTACATAAAATAAGCTATCAAAATCTTGAAAAAATGAGCAGTAGTCTCTGCTCTCAAACGGTGGGGGCGTGTCCGCTGGCTGCGCTGAAACCACGCCCACTCGCGGCAAGTATAACACTCACCAGTTGTCGGAGCGACGGGAGGATGAAGGCCGAGGCGGGAGATAGTCGGTTCGGCCCTATTCACCAGTACAAGCGGATTATCAGTGAATCCCAGTTGTCTCCGACGAAAGTTTATAAAACTATCCCGTGTAAAATGATCACTACAGAGGCGGGTGTTAGCGGTGATCCTCAGCTCTCCATCAAGAATTAATCCACCTCTTCTTGATGTGATCGTTTTTTGGAAATGTAAATAAGGACACCGATCTGTTTTGATTGATGATTGTTTGAGCTGTTTTTGAAGCTGTTGTAAATTACTCTACAAACATACATCTGTGACCGGATAACATAAGTATTACTGCGCCACTGCGCCTGTGGGCTGTGTACAAAATCGCCCCATATACCCTTAAATATCGCTCTATTTGAAGGGACAGCCATTTGTAGTGGTGTCCGAAACCATAGTGGACGTTATCGAGTGCACTCATTCAATCCCATAATGCACCCAGAGAACGAGTGTACAACCGATGTACACTTAGCGGCTAGAGAATACCCATAATGTATTGTGAGGGTCTCGCCGAATGAATTACCGCGTCTGCCAGAATATGTCGCCCGCAGCTGAATCATCCATCCATCCATCAATTTTCCAAATCGCTGGTCCAATGTGGGCACAGCTTAATATCATACAGGTATAAAATCATTTTTAATCGATTATTGTATTGTTTAATTAAGGTTTATACATGCCAGTTTATCTTTTCATCTTACTACTGGAGCTGCCAGCTTGTTAAGTTTCAAATGATTATTAAACAAGAAGCACAAACGATGCAAAAGCGGCAGCCTTTCCTGCACTCGTTTTCAATCACTCCTTCAAATGGACTATAAAAATAGAGTAATGTAGGGAATAGTGAATGAGGGTATAGAGGACGGTTTCAAACACAGTTTATGTGTTGCAGCGTCTGTGTGTTGCTTGGCAAGGATTCCGCTTCTAAAGAACTACATTGCTTGGTGGGAGGATAACATTTTTTTAGCAATAGCATTACATTTTTGTGTTTTTGTGTTTATTTATGAAACCTTGACAGGTATGTGGAAAAACTGTTTTATAAAAGCAATAATCCCAGTGGAGCTGTGATTTACAGTGAATTTAGTACAGCTAAAGGGGCTTTTAGGCACTGTAAAAAAAAATCAAGCAAATTCTGGTATGATAACAGGCGGTTTAAGGGGATGTGCATGAGATTTTGATCAAATTAAAGATAAAATCAAGTTAAATGTTACACAGCATTTATGTAACACATTTCATTGGAAAAAGTCATTTGATTCAAAGTGGAATTGCTGCCAAAAATCAATGGCACATAAAGTTGAGGGACGTGTTTTGTCCCATATCTTAAGAATGTTGTATCTTAAATGTATCTTAAAGTGATTAACAGTTCAGAAAATAGAAGTGTTAGACATTGCAGATGGCCCAGTTACTTTAAAAAAAAATGTACACCCTTTTCCTTTGTCTTTTTTTCTTTCAGTCTGTGGCCTCATTGAAAAGCTCTCTCTCTCCAAGATGCCTTTTAAAGATGACCCAGTTATCAGTGAGTCAACCACACCTCTTTACAGTTGCATTATTTAAATATGTTTGACCACAAATATCTCACGGAGGAGTAATTGTTTGATGGATTTGTTGTTGACTTGTTGGTGATTGTGAGTTAATGTGTATTCTGATTTCTTTCAGCTGGTTGGCAATGGCTAATAGACGACTGCTTGAAGAACCTTCACCTGTTCTCCAGCGGTGCCAGACGGGGTATACAGGTACAGGCCCCACCTCAACACCCAGAAGGCCTTACAACTTTACCGAATGTGGTCGTTATGAGACTATAATCTGTTTTCTGTAGGATGCCGCAGTCTCAGCATTGGCAGCGTTGTGTCGGCAGTGTTATCAGGTTGAACCCGGGGTAGCCGACCTGAAAATGCAAGGTACAGGAAACTAATTGTATTAAAACAATAGCAGGTTGTGGTTATGAATATGATATTAACTCTTTCCCTGCCAATGTCCTATACCTTTACTTGGGTCGACATTTCATTCGGTAACGTTAGGCAGTTTAGAATTATATCCTGTTGAATATTTGGTGATCACATTAGCTTACTTGTGTGTAAGCAATGCTTCTACCTCTCTTTCTGGTTTACGCATATCATCTTCGTCGCTTGTTTTTGGATCCGGAGACGCTTTACTATTTCAGAAGATCTGTAACAGCGCCCCCTACCATATAACAGTGAAAAGACAGAATGCCAGAAAAACGTGTAAATGGCGGGAAAGTTGTTGTGTCAAAAATGATGGAAAATCTCGTCAATTGCGGGGAACGAGTTAGATGTTGAACGAGTACTTATGGGTGTGGTTATTGGGTGTCCACATAGTTTTGTCCATTTATTGTTTGTTTACATCCATTTGTTGCCACACAGATCAGTTGGTTAGTCAATACCTGTCAGCCCTGGAGAGTCCCGAGGTTCTGACACGCTGTGGCTGCGCTCTCGCCTTGGGCTCACTGCCTCCGTTCATGATCCATGGCAAACTACAGCAGGTCGCACCTCATAACGCCTCTTGTTTTCAGCTCAAGTGTGAATCTGAGCCATTAGGCTGAGTATGCATACTCTTACGTGTTCCCTAGATCTTGCCTGGGCTCCAGGCTGCCTGCAGAGTTGCTCAGAAACAGGAGAGTCGAACTGAAGCCAGGAGGGATGCGGCCACAGCCATGTCTCAGTGAGTAACACCTTCTCCTGTCTCCTCTGCGCTTGAAGAACCAGTCTGCCAGAGTTTAGCGTGAGCCAGCTTGGTCAACGCCTGCTCCTTCCTGCAGGACCTGAAATTCATGTCTAGTTTCACTGCTTTGTCCCGTCTTGCATTGCATGTCCATGTGTCCTGTGCTTTCTTGTCTTCTCAGGGTGTGTGCAGCTGTAGGAGTGTGTGCACAAGGAAGCCCGGACCGCTTCCTGTGTGAGGGCAACATAAGGCCTGTGTATGAAGCCTTGCTGGGCTGTATGAACGACTACAGCACGGACAGCAGGGGGGATGTAGGGGCCTGGTAAGTTCACATGCTGCTTTGTGTTGCACAGTATACAAGTGCAACAATAAAGGTACTGCCTCGGGTCACAGTAAATGCTCCTCCCCATGAACTACATCTGCTACATCTCCCTGCGGTTTTCTGCCAAAAATAAAAGTTCTATGGTTTAACGTTTACAAGCAAGCTATTGTTAGCTATTAGTCTTGTAATTTTACTGTTGCTCTATTAAATAAATGTATTATTTATTTAAAATCTACTTTTATTTTACAGTGCCATAGCATTACTGTAGTAATACATGTCTTTGTTAGTTTGTTAAATTATTATAATTTAGTGAAATTAAAATATTTTAATGATAGTAACAACTATTATTATTATGTATTATTATTATTATTAAAAAACTATTTTACAGTAAAATTGTATTAATCTAGTAATACATTTTTGTATTGGTTTAATTATTATTTAGTGAAATAAAAATATTCAAAAAATAATAACATCAGTACAATACAGCAGTATTGTATTGCTACGCAATGTGTTTTATTTTTATAATTTAATAAAATAAAAAATAACTATTATAAAAAATAAAAAGTTTTAAAAAATAGAGACTCTTGGGTGAGTTTTTCCTTATATCCTCATTATATAACAATGATCAGTTGAATCATTTAATGTAGTCATTTAGTTTGAATAAAATAATGCAATAAAATTTAAGCAATTAGATCATTTGAATTCAATTTTTTGAATCCTTTATTTAAATCATTATTTGTCATTTAATGTAAATAATTGTGTATAGCCCTGGTGTATTAATTTAATTAATTTTGCTTTTAAATTTAAAAATTTTAGCTTTCACTTAATTTGGCCAATTTAAAATTTTACTTAATTTGACCAGAACTTAAACTTAAAGTAGCAGCTATTGCAATTCTACACTATATTGTCTAAAAATATAACGCTGAACATATGTATTGTGCTTCTCTGTCCCCGGCCTGCATTCCTCAAAATCCCCACAGGTGCCTCCAGGGATAGCAAAACCTCAATGTGACGCTGAAAATGTCAACAATCAACATGTACAATTGTCATAATGCCTTCATGACTAACAAAGCATCAACAAATATTTGAAGCATCTCATGTGTAGTTGCGGTTCTCTGACAGTCACAGTGTAACTCAGATTCTTCACTCTCGTTCTGTTTCAGGGTGAGGGCGGCAGCTATGAGCAGTCTCATGGACGTGACCCTGCTGGTGGTGGCGTCTGCTCCAGAGCTCCTCTCCTCTGACCTGTGAGGCACTATCAGTATCCCTTAACTTCAGTCATAGCTAACCAAGTGCACATTGCAGACTGCTCACAGACATTTTTCGCATTTTTTGTAGTGTTCAGCGTATGATGTGTTGCCTGGCCCAGCAGGCAGCAGAGAAGATCGACCGCTACCGAGCCCATGCTGGCACCGTTTTCCTGCGGCTGCTCCATAGCACAGAGCCTGCAGTACCACACATTCCACACCGGGTGGAGCTATTGAGCATCTTCCCTCCGTGAGTGCCACACATGCTCGGGAACATTAATATAGTCCAGTTGTACAAACAGACCTACTGCTTGCTCACAAATCGCCATATTTGTGATGTGCGAAAAATGTATACGAAAACACTTGAACCCAGATAATTGCTGCTTGCAGCTATATTTATTATTATTTTATTTTTTTTCGCTACACTGATCGTGTAGACAAAACCGTAAGGTCTCAAGATGTGAAACTTGGCCAAATGGTAATACTATTGCCCGCTACTCAGGTGCAAAGTCACCCTGATCGGCCTATAGGGGGCGCTACAGTGATGAAAAATGCTAAATGGCTCATAACTCCTAGACTGTTCGTCTCAAGTGTCGTATGTCATTGGAATCCTTGGGTCAAGACAAACAAAATGAAGATCACCAATTTCGTTTCCGTCATTAACTATTCCACCATATTGGATTTTGGTCAAAACTTACTTTTCGGAACATAGCAAACAAATTAATCCGATCTGATCAAAAGATGGTTTACACTTGATGCATCCACAAAAGCATGAGGGCGCACTCTCTAAAAAAATTCTGCAAATTCTCAATCTCCGTTCCTTGCAGTTTTGCACTGACCGCTTTATTACCAACGTTTCAATTGGATGATATGAGGAAAATAGCCTTTATACCAAATACTTTCTGCGGCAGGCAATCACAGGTAATGTTTTTTGCCTAAATTGTTTGCTAAAGCTTATCAGTTTCATTGAAAAACTTGACTGAGCTGTGATGCACTGAAATTTTGGCAGCAGAAAATTTTTGGCTGAACATTTTCAGATTAGACTGAAACAGGACGAGATAATTGATTAAACTATGACATTTTACAAACTATGATTGTTTTAATAAGGTAAGTTAAAAATGTCTATTGATTTGAAGAAGATAAAATTAAAAAAAAAAATGACAATCAACCAATATTTTCAATTTAATCAGTCTTTTCAATGATGAACCAAGAACTTTTAGCCTATACTGTTTTCAGTTGAAACATTATTTGTAGCATTCGTACCATTCAATAATTGCAACAAGTTTTGTACTTTGACAGAATTGAAAGCCCAGACTTTCTTTCATATCAAAAGTTACAATGTCATTTTGACAGTCAATAATTTGGTTTGACGGATTGCTGTAGTGCCTCACTTCAAGCGGCACCTGAACCGATCATCTCTTCTACTTTACTACTAGTTATAGCACCAAATAAACATGAAACACTGATGAGTGGTCACATGAGACATGACATGTTCATTCAATTGTGGAGAGATGTCAATAAAATTTCTGTTTCCATAAACTCGATATTCAGATAGAACAAAAATAGTATTAAAGAGGAGCTTTTTGCTGATTATACGCACGGTATTACATATTCAACTATTTTATTTAACCTCGTCTTCATTATTTAATGTATGTTCGAATAAATCTGTCATAAAAATAATTTTTTATTACAACCACCATTTAAATGTTTGTGTCAACAACAAATCATTAAAATGTTGGTATAAAAACTGCCTTATGTGCAATAAAGATTTTTATATACATAATTTGCGGGTTGATTATTATATAAATGTGCTTAATTAGTAGATTTTTAAATAAAAAAATCAACTAATTTTTAATAAATTAATATTTAATATTTTTAATAAACTTTAGTTTTCGCTGTATCACCACTTAATAGTGCAAGAGGAATGAGGAAGTTTATGTTTATCTTTGGGTCAATTGTAGCTATAATTTCATAATATTTTTAGGTCACTTGTATTTTTGGTGCATATACTACATTATATAGTATTTTAGTGTGTATGGTCTTTATTACAAACACTACATTGAACTAGTGAAACAAATATCCTAGTTTAAAGTAGAATTAAGGGCTTTAAATCTTGGTTCTCCATGACTTTGGCTCAAACTGTCCGTTTTCTTTATTGTATTCTCTCTGATTGTAGAAAAAACTTGTCTGCCTTCAGATATTGCTAGACATGCGTTCAATTATTAAGAGCTGTTCTAGTTTATGGCATTGAGCAAAAATAAATGCTTTTTTTTTGGCCTCGATACTGGCTTAGCTGTCTTAGTTTTCTACCTGCACTTTTTTGTACCTCTGATTTGCATGCAACGGATGCGTCAGGCATTAACACAGCTTACATTATGTCATTAAATTTGGGAGGTGCACTTTTGCATTGAAGTTTCTGGGAAGCACATCTTTTTATTTTCATTGCTTACAATTTTCGCTGAAGCTCAATTAAAAAGTCCCATCCCAAATGCTTTATTCATGTTTATCTCTGACCTCTGGTGTTTTTTTTTACATGTACCCTAGAGAGGCAGGAAACTCCCTCAACTGGAACGCCGCGGCACAGGCCTTTCCTCACATCACGCAGCTGCTGCGTCTGCCTCAGTACCAGTACCACACACTCCTGGGCCTCTCTGTGTCTGTGGGTGGCCTCACCGAATCTACAGTAGGTCACCACATAAACACAACCATTAAAACACAATTCACTCTCAGCCACCTCTTTTTCCCTTGTGAGGCGGCTGAGTATAATTTGTTAAAAAACAGGGGATTTTAACCTTTCTAAAGGTTAAAACACAGAGTATAAAAAAGGTTCACAGCAAAGAATGCAAGAGAAGTGCTACACAGGGTGTGAAATCTCAGTGCTCTTTGGTTGCTTGGGATAATTATGCTCAAAAACAAAAAATACTCCAAGGTACTCGAATAGTGTAGAAAAAAGTATAAAAAGCCTTCATTGAATCATGGCTTTTAACAATAAAATTGGTGACAGATACACCTACGCGCTTCGTCAGGGTGTGTGTAACAAACAGAGTCACAGGTACATTTTAAGTAGCAGTTAATTAATCAAATAGCAAACACCTGGTCACACTATGCAAGGCAACCTGAAGGGAGAAAAGTTCAAAGAATGAAATAGTATCTCACACATTATGAAGTTAAATCTTTCATAATGTGTGAGATACTATTTCATTCTTTGAACTTTATATATCACATAGCCCCAACGCGTAGGTGTATCTGTCACCAATTTTATTGTTAAAAGCCATGATTCAATAAAGGCTTTTTATACTTTTTTCTACACTATTAGAGTCCCTTGGAGTATTTTTTGTTTTCGAGTACAAAAACGGTTGTTTTTTTTCAGTCATACTTTCATCATTTTAGTTCTGTAGATTAATAAGGTAACACTTTACAATGAGGTTTAATTAGTTAACATTAGTTCACTACATTAGACTTCTTCAGCATTTATTATTCTTGTTAAATTTATATCTTAACATGTACTAATACATTTTTAAGATCAAAATATGTATCTGTTATACAGTTTATACAACACAGTTATATAGTTAATGCACTGTAAACTTACATAAACATTTCATTAACTAACAGTAACTAAGGTTAATAAAAGTAGTAAAAATGGGTTGCTCATTGTTAGTTCACTTTAGTTAATGCATTTTCTAATAGTAAAAAATGAGAACTTATTGTAAAGTGTTACCATTAATACTTAACTAGGTTAGTTAATTCAGATTACATTTTTAATCAATTGACTGTATTTCAAGTATTTTTAGAACGATAACCAACATTACCATATTGCATTATGCTTATGAGTTAATAAATAACTAGTTCTTTGTTCTAAAAAGTGCAAATGGAAGTTGGTAAGATTTGTGTGTAAGTTGGTAAAATATTTGAAACAAGTCTCTTATGCTTATCAAGGCTGCATTTATTTGATCAGTAATATTGTGAAATATTACAATTTAAACGAACTAATTTAATCCTGTGATTCAAAGCTGATTTTTCAGCATCATTACTTCAGTCTTCAGTGTCACGTGATCCTTCAGAAATCATTATAATATACTGATTTGATGCTCAGGAAACATTTCTGATCATTATTAATGATGAAAACAGTTGTGCTGCTTAATATTTTAGTGGAAACCATGATACTTTTTTTCAGGATTGTTTGTTAAATATAACATTTAAAAGATCAGCATTTATTTCAAATATAATCTTTGTAACATTTTAAATGTATTTACTGTCAATTTTGATCAATTTAATGCATCCTTGCTGAATATGATAATAAATATTATATTTACAATAAATGATATTTAATATAAAAATATCACTCTAACTACTCCTCTGACCCCATGTAATGGGTTCACTGACCCCTGATTGAAAACCTTAATTGAAAATAAATCTACCATATAACCAGACCACAGCCATCAGAATAAGCATGTGAGGAAAAACACTATGGGTATGGTAGTTAGAATAAATTGGGTGGTGAGAAAAGACACAAAAGCGACCAACAGAGGGAGCCACCAACACTCTGTTCTCCAGAGAGTCTGTCTATGGCCAGGAGTGTGAATAGTTTCAGGGAAATTGAGACTATTAGACCATGTAGTTTTACTTAGCGTTGCTTCATTTCTGATTTGCAAGAATTGCAACACCAAAGTGGTCCGTTATTTTGGGTTTTCAAAAATAAGCTGGTGTTGAAACGCTTTGGTGCTTTAAGAAAATTTCTGACATGTGTTTGAATAAACTGAAATTTTGCCACAAATGCAAGTCTGTGCCCGTCCTGGCCTCAAAGTGCACTGGGTGTAAACGGCTTAGAGGTGAAACCACAGCTCCTCCAGTGGGCCAGGATTCGTACAAAACAAATTTAGCTGGAACGGAGCGAGTGGGATTGGCACCATGTCCCTTCGCATTTGCACTCATGCTTTCGGTGGTGACTTAGGCCCCCTGGAGAGATCTTCAGCTCATCAGCTCTCATACACTTGATCTTTTTCTTTCTCCTTTTTGTTATAATGATGTTTTTCTTAGCATTTTCTTTCTTCCTATACTTATTTTCCTATGATGCAAAGCTGAATTAATTTTTTTTTTTTACTCCAGTCACATGTTCCTTCAGGAATCATTCTATGATGATTTAAGAAACATTTCTTATTATTATCACAAACATTTACTCGTTGCTGCTTCATATTTTTGTGGAAACTGAACAAAACATCTTATTGACAATCTTGTTTTTGAATGGTAGCGTATGTTTTTCTAAAGAACATCACTGTTATTCTTGTTCATTTTGGGATTAGAGATTGAACATTAGGAATTTGATTTAACATTTGATAACAGTTAATAACAAATGAATGTAATTGAATGAAAATGCAATTCAAACATACAGATGTAATTGAAATTAATCGAACCCCATTGCAAATCAGGTTTATTGGCAAAATTTACAGACTTTTAGCTGTTTGCAATGAACAAATCAAACAAAAGTAATTGAAATAGCTTAAATAAGTGGTTCCCCCCAATTCTTTTAATGACTTCTGCGGTTTAAAAATTATTGAACCCCTTCATGGCAAGCATCTTTAGTACTGAGAAGAACACCCTTTTGCTATTATAACCTGCTGCATACGAGATGTCTAACCAGACACCAGCTTCTGACTGTGTTTCTGAGGAATCTTAGCCCAATCCTCATGAGCAATGGCCTCCAGATCAGTAATATTATTGGGTTTGTGTGCTGTAACCGCCCTTTTCAAATCCAACCAGAGATTTTCTATGGGTTTCAAGTCAGGTGACTGATGGCCACTGTAGAATCTTCCAGGACTACTTCTGCAACCATGCCTTGGTAGAATTTGAGGTATGCTTAGGATCATTCTCCTGTTGGAATGATGCCCAAGCTTCAGCTTCCTTACTGATGGCATGACATTTTCTCCTAGGATTAGGACAAAAATGAATCCATCTTGCCTTCCACATGCTTCAGGTTTCCAGTGCCAAAGGAAGCAAAGCAGCCCCAGAGCATCACTGAGCCCCACCATGCTTAACTGTAGGCAGGGTGTTTTTTAGCATATGGTTCATTCTTCTTCCTCCAGACATACCGCTGATCCAGAGGGCCGAAAAGTTACAGTTTTGTGTAATCGCTCCACAGAATAGAATCCCAAATCTTCTGTGGCTTATTTATATGATTTTTAACACTTTTCTTGTGCTTTTGTGTCAGTAGTGGTGTACATCTTGGAGTTCTGGCATGGAAACCACATGCAATGAGTGCGTGCTTTAATGTGCAAGCTGAACTTCAGTGTCTGTTGCCACTAAGTCTTGCTGCAGGTCTTTTGCAGTCACTCAAGGGTTTTTCTGAACCTGCCTTCTCAAAAATCTGGTTGCAGCCATTAATAGCTTCCTTTTTCTGCCCCGTCTAGATAGTGTAACCACTGTTCTTTTAACTTTGAACTTGCGAACTATGCTTCCAACGGTGTCTCTAGGGACATTTATTGCCTTTGCAATCTGTTTGTATCCTTGTTTGTGAAGGCCGATGATATCTTCTCTTAAGTTTTTGGATAATTTTTTGACTTAGACAGATTTTTAACATGCAGTCAAACGTGACACTCAACAAACCTAGCCAGTTCAGATATTTCATGTGTTCTAGCTCAAGCACACCCGGTGTAACTAATGTAGCCCTTGATTAGTTGCATCAGGTGTGCTTGAGACAACACCTGTTTTGCAGATTTCTGCTGTTGTGAGGGATTTTATTCAGGGGGTTGAATAATTTTGAGACTGCGGAAAGTCATTCAAGTTGCATTTTCAGTTGAATTTGGGGAAACCACTAGAAACATTTGTTGTGTTGAGCTATTTTAATTACTTTTGTTTGATTTGTTCATTGCAAACAGCTGAAAGTCTGTACGTTTTGCCAAGAAACATGATTTGCAATTTAAGTTGATTAATTTTGATTACAACTGTACATATGAAGTCATGTAGTGCAACTAATATGTCAATGCATGCAGGTAGTTATCTAATAAAAATAAAATGGCAAGGTTAGTTCAGGCTAACAATCTTATTTCTATATATAAAGTCTGGTAGATGCATTATCCCACTTTCTTAGTGTTTTAGGCTCAGTGCCTCTGTTCCAGTGGCTGTTGGGACATCAGCATGATTTTAAGTATTTTTGTTATTTATAGCCACCAGTGTTTGTTGATGAAGAAACAACAATGTAAAGGCCTTTAATGGGAGCTTTGAGCATAGTAAATGTCAACTCATCTGCCAACTGGACCTATAAATGAGTCCCCCATTAGAAGCGGCAGTTTTCCACCCCCTCTTATTTGATTAGAGCCATGGTAGAGGTTACGCTCTCACCTTCAGCCTGGAACTGGGTGATCTCTCTAAGCCAAAACTGCTGGATAAATGAGCGGTTCTCACAGACTCAGCACTGAATGATCAAGCTTCTCTCTGAAGCTCCCTCTGGACAGCTGAGTCCATACTGATACCTTACATAATCATGCACCAACTGACCCCTCACACACATTAGCACACTGCTGCATGGGAGAAGTTTGCATTCAGTGTGAGTGTAGTGGGTAAATGTTCAAGATGTTGAGGGAAAGTGCTGCTTTCTTTGCTTATTATTTCATGTTTTCTCTATGAAAATATAGCAACATTCTGCCTCGTACCATTACTTCATATGACTTACACTGAATCGGACTGCCTTGATTAAAGTTGAAATGCAATTAAAATCTATTTTCTATCTATTTATAAATCTATTTTCTAAATGCATGTTATAGATCTTATTGTGAATGATTCATCTGTACATGTTTCATTTTTTAAAGAATGCTTTGACCTTGTCATTTTTAATCATAATATAAAAACTGGGCCTTCCGGTGAAATGCCGGTCTTCTCCAATCTCCAATCATTTTCCCATTTTGTCTTTCTTAAATTTAAATTTAAACCCATTAAAATGATTGGAGGTTAAACCTGATTAAACCAGTCCCTGCGAGCTCATGCTCCTCTTACTCCACTTTTGTGTGCAAAATCCAAAAGCCTATCAACAATCGATAGATAAATCCAAGTCCCTTCCCTTTTATCTTTTTAATCTGTTACTCTTGGATTAGTCTCACGTAGCCAGACCTTCAGACTGATGGTAGAAGGTCTGGTCTCCATCGCAGCTTTCATTAGCCAAGGACCGCCCAAAATGAAACCTGACCTACATGCAAAGCAACCAATCACATTTGGTTTTGTTCTGTATCATGTTTAGGGGCGTGGAAATATAAAGTTGATCCCCCTACAAAACAGAACAGCGTGCATCTAATAAATTATTCATTCAAGAATGTTTTGCCAAGTTTACTGCAACAATGACGCTGTGAACTTCACATACTTAAATCCAGCATTTAGTTTATCCTGATAAGCACTCATTGTCACAGTAGTAAACACCACAGCTTTCTTCTTCCATGAGGGGGTTTGGCATCAGACGGCTTTGTTTCCAGGCAGACCGTTAAAGAACGCGGAATCCTGTAGAATACAACCAATCCGTTGACGACTTCAAAACTCCCGGAGGTTTTCCCATTTTGTGTGCCTTATGCATCAGACATTCATCCATCAGTCCTTGGGCTTGACATTTGAGGTGGATGCTACACTTGGATGTATATCACAATATGGAAGAAAAGATCAGCCTTTACTTCTGTTTCATTGCGACTTTAAATAACGCCGGCTCCCCCTTCATGTCTCTTTCACAATTTATTATTTGTCTTCAAACTGTGATGTGATCGCAATTTATGGATCAATCCACAAAAATTTACAAAAAATAATAAAGCTGAAGTGTGTATTAATAGAAAAAAATCAAAACAAAACATTACACTCTTCAGCTATTAAAAATGTGTATTTATTACTATTCATGAACTAATATGTGTATTTATCAAAGTATATGCAAGACTCGGTCCAATTCCCACTATTAACTATGACTTTTACCTCAATAAACCCCTAATTACTGCTTATTAATAGTTAGTAAGGTAGTTAAGTTTAGGTATTAGTTAAGGGATGTATAATATGGTCATGCAGAATAAGGCATTGATATGCTTTATAAGTACTAATAAACAGCCAATATCCTAGTGATAAGCATGCTAATAAGCAACTAGTTAATAGTGAGAATTAGACCCTAAACTAAAGTATTACCAACTTTACCTATACATACCACTGAACAAAAATTATAAACGCAACACTTTTTGTGCATCTTGATATGCCACACATGGATTATCTCGCCAAAGGAGAAGTGCTCACTAACACAGATTTAGCCAGATTTGTGAACAATATTTGAGAGAAATAGGTATTTTGTGTACATAGAAAAAGTCTTATATCTTTGAGTTCAGCTCATGAAAAATGGGGGCAAAAACAAAAGTGTTGCGTTTATAATTTTGTTCAGTGTATAAATGTGGTTTGCAACAGCGTAAAAGTGGCACGGAGAGGAGAGCACATATTCAGCCCCATATATACTGCGAAAATGTAAGTTTAAACAATTACAAATAGTTTCAGTAAGAACTTCAGATAAGTGTAACAGCCAAGGACAAAAAGGCTGAAAAATCTTGTTTTTTTACAATATCTTAAAGATATTGTACCAACGTTCTTCCCTTTGTGTGCTAAATGCCACAACACAGTTGAGAAGTACAATGTATCACATACTTTAAAATTTATCATGATCTCATTCACAGTCACATAAAACAATATGCTTTTTGAGGGGGCACTAGTGGCATTCCTGAATCATTTGGTGCCTTAAGTAATTTAAAGCACTTACCCTCGGTTTCACAGACGAGGCTTAAGCTAGTCCCAGACTAAAATGCATGTTTGGGCTATTGTAACTGAAAGAAGTATGTCTTCAAAAATGTGTCACTCCACACCAATAATGTTTTTTCTAAGGCACGTTTATAAAAGCTACTTAAATGTCCTAATTGAAGTTCTATAAATGCAAGACCAACTAGTTTAGCTTTTTAAATACACTTTTGTTTTACTCAAAATAGTTTTGTGGAATACAATCGTGATGTGGGCTTAAATTTTGACCTAATTATTGTAATAATCCAAAAGCAAGCAAAACATTAACTGTACTAGACAGCCAGTGATCATGATGTGATTTCATTGTATGGAAAAAAATTATATAATAAATAAATATAGTTCATATATTATATGAATAATTACCAAATATTATTTTAACCATTAATATATTAGTCTCTCACAAGTGAAAACTTTTTTGTGTGTCTGCAGGTGCGTTTTTCCTCTCAGTCTTTATTCGAGTACTTGAAGGGCATTCAGCAGGATGACTCAGCGCTTCAGCAGTTTGGAGACACTTTGTTGCGCATCTTCAGAGATAACCTGCGCATTGACAGGTACAACTGCACTGCAAAACACAAAACAGCTGCATGTGTCATACAGATGCAGTGAGGAAAATCTTAAAACTTAGTATCAGTAATTTGACATCATGGTAATGGTGTATATGCTTGAAAGTTCTACAACAACAACAACAACACAAAGGCTTTATTTAACCTTTATTTATTTAACGCTTTATTTTTTGGAACTTGGTGGCTGTGAACAAAATAAGGTTTTATTTTGTATTTATACTATATATTTTGATCTGCTCACAGGGTTTCTGTACCTTTGCTGAAGATGGTGGACCAACTTCTCGCTAACGGCTGTTTTGAACTCTTCACCAGCGAGGAGAGGTGAGCGTGGGAAAGCCCGGCGTACATTACTGCCTCCCTTGGCTCAGATACACAAACCATCCAGAGCTCGGCAGGAGAAATGATATCATGACAGAAATACACAGAAAGGACTCACACAGGGAACCTTTGGGCGAAACTTAAGATGAGCCTGGCCAAGTCATATGTTCAAACAGAGGCAGAGGGTGAATGTGTGTGTTGGTTTGTTTTAATCTGTACATTTTTTTGTTTTGTTTTCAGTCATCCTTTTTGCGTAGAGCTGCTGTCCCTCTGTAAGGAGGAAATCAAGAAGTCCAAGGATGTCCAGAAGTTGTTTTCATGTATAGCTGTGTAAGTGCAGTTGCATTTCCAACACTCTGTGGATACATGGGGCAAATAAAGGCCAATTCACACTGCACCGACAGACGCAGATCAGCACCGATAGTCACCAGATTACAGCAAGCCACTTTTCACACATTCTATCTGTGATTCAGCATGTTCAATCGGAGAAAACAAGCTCTGACGGACGCCAACGGTGGTATCACACTGAACCAACAAAACACGACAAAGTGTCTGTTGCCGTCTGTCGATGCAGTGTGAATTTGCCTTAAGGATGTGGAAATTGAGAAATCTAGTTCTTGGAATGTAGATCCAATGTTCCAAATTCTTGATATGTAATCTTTTGACAAACGTTATACTGTTTCCAATGTTTAATTTGTGCCATTTCAGGTGTGACTTCCCATTTTAGTGTGATCTCTCTTATGATTGGTCATTGTTTCTGAGCACGCTCTCTCTGATAGGGATATTTCATTAAAAAAACTGCTGGATGGAAACACCAAAATCTGCATAAATTCTAAAAATGTGCATAAAAACCAATGCGCTCGTTTGAGTTGGATATTTTTTTTTCCCCGATAAGAAAACATGCGCATAAACTACGTCGGAAATACCTTCGCAGAATAAATTCCTCGATGTGTATCAATGTCACTGTGCACGATGGGACGGAATAACTGGACTAACCAGTGGGTCAGTCTTTTTGTACAGCATCTGAAAAGCTGTTTTGGTTGTTCTATAATGCCTGAGCAAAGTCTGTCGTCAAAGTGGTTCGTTATAATTACCTCCCAGAACTCTCTTGCACGACTGCGTTCCCGAACAGCAGGCATCCGTCTCCGAAAGCAAGATAACGTGTTTATTGAGTTTCTTCTTCGAATTTGTATTGTGGCACAGAAGTTGCATTTATTTATTTATTTATTTACCAACAATCAACCACAATCTCAAACAAATGCAAGATTCATGTTCAGATTTATTAGTTCATCACTGAGGTTTGTTCTCTTATGTAGCTGTAGCAAACTGACAGTGTGAAAGAACTACACTTTCATTTGGACAAAATGTTGCAGTGGAGATCGCTAATCTTCAACTTTACATGTGTGCTCTCAGAGCAGAGAGACCCCATACACATGTTGATATTCAACATTAATGTAAATTATTGATGTCAGCCTGTACATTTTTTTTTTTTTCTGGACGAAATTTATTTTGACAGTGCAGAGACTTTTATTATCTTCACTAGATTCAATTTATTAAAAAAAACAAAAAACAGACAGAATATTAGAAAATACAATTCCCAGTGAGCACAGACTTACCAGTGCACTGTTTGTTTGTGTTTTTCTGTTTTTTAACTATTTCCTGATCTGTGAAAAATACTGTAAGATTGAAGTATGTTTGTTTTAACAAATGTATTTTTATGGAGTTCAAATAATTTTTTGCATATTGATATATTTTCCAATTAATTATTTCTAACTTTTTAATTATGCAAAACAAACTTAATTGCTGCAATTGTTATGCATGTGTTATTTACCATCTTAAAAATTGTGTAATATCACACATAAGCTACGGTCAGACTGCAGGCAAATGCGGTGCAAATCAGATTTTTTTTCTCATGTGTGACTCATGTGTGATCTGTTTCTCTCATGACAGTGTGAACAGCACAAACCATATGGAATCTAATCCTTTCAATTCTGATTTGGGCCACTTCCATATGTGGTCCTAAATCCGATACAGGTCAGATGTTTTGCAATGCGACCACAGTCTGAAATGTCATATCGGAATCCATGCGACTTGTCCATCACAATTCTGCGCTCATGAGAGACCCTTCAAAGATTTTACATACTCAATTTTATCAAGGCAGACAGTGAAGGAAAGTATTGTGTCAGAACTCACAAGTATGATATGATATTTCCGTTTCCTGGTCTTTTTATATATATATATATATATATATATATATACATTGCCTGCGCATAAATTCGCTGGCTTCCGTGGCAGTAAATAAATAACTATAAATAAACACGTAATCACTTACTTTAATGTCATCTGTGTTTACTTCCTTATGACATAGTGCTGCGTGACGTCTTTTTATCATTCTTTTGCGCATGTGGGTCAGTTCAGGACCATGATCTGTTCACACTGGAATCTAATATTGGCCACATTTAAAACAACAAAATGTGAACAGCTGCACAAAAAAAATCTGAATTGAGCAGTAAGGCTCACAGTGTGAACGTAGTTACAGCCAATCAGCTTTATATCACTCCTACCTAAGATATTGGCATCGGCCAATCTGTCGATCACTGATTAAAATGGGCTCTATCGTGCAACCCTTCTGATTGACTCCCACTCTTTCACCACAGGTTCTGTGGAATGGTGCAGTTCCAGGGTGATGTGAGGAGGAATGTCTTAGTGCAGCTGTTGATGTTGCTCTGTCACCCCTTCCCTGTGGTGAGACCATTAGCAGACCACTTCAGCCCAGACTTAGTCTAGGCACTTCTGATGTAATTCTGACTCCATTGTCTCTCTTGGGTCTGTAGATCAGGAAGACGACTGCCAGCCAGGTATACGAGATGCTCTTGACCTACGATGATGTCATAGACGATGATCAAGTGCTGGCTGATGTCATGGCCTTGCTTAGTGACACTAATTGGTGAGTGTTGACACGGGGCTTATTGGAGGATTATGATGAAGAACTTCAGCTCAGCTACTGATTTAATGCTCGTTTCTCTTTTTTTGTCTTAGGGAAAGTGACATTGCGACTGTGCGAACCCACAGGAATCAGCTCTGCGATTGGTTGGGAGTGCCAAGGCCGACTCTGGTAGCCAAGGTGACACATTTAGGCATCTAAAGAGGTTTTATGGGAGAACATTTTGTAGTGTGGGGGATGTTGCATCATACGGCATCTGACATCCAGATGCTGCCTTCAGTATTACGCAACGACTGTTGGGAGAACAAGGTGTTTTTATGCGTTAGTGGGTGTTCAGTTCTCCTAATCGGACACAGAAACCATTAGGTTTCAGTTACAAGAACATTTGCAATTAAAGGGGACAGATCATGAAAATCTGATGTTTTCCATGTTTAAATGCTATAATCGGGTCAGCGGTGCATATACCAACCCAGAAAACATGAAATGTGACAACCCAGTAACTTTGTTTTGGAAAGCCTTTCTCTGCCAGCCGATCTGATTTCTACGTCAGAAGGGAATCTTATTATAATATTACCGCCCCTTAATCTGCACGTTTCCACCTGTGGCACCACCATTTGGTTTTCGCAAGCGACAACAGTGTAACCAGTTCCAGGGATTAAAGTTCTCCGTCGCTACGACGGATTTCCGTTAATTGCAGCGAGTCTATGACGGATTTCCGTCAATTGCAGGGTTCCCGTCTGTCCTTAATGTCTTAAATTCACTTTTCATAATGTTAAGGCCATAAATAGGCTTTCATTTCTCAAATAGTGTGATAAATGTCTTAATTTTAGTTTGAATCGGTCTTAAATTAAGGAAAGACGAGGTGTATTCACCCTGCTGAGGGAGATGTGATAAAGCCTGGATTGGAGCGAAAGCACGTTCCTCTCTCCACTCTAACATTCTGTAATCACTTCGCTTATGGTCCAGTCCGGGTTTTCAATTCCCACTCACGGAAAAACTGCTCCGTGTTCACTCAATTAATCTAAGTTTTGGAGAAGTGCATGTCAGGCTACAGCTGGTTTGCTGCGGTCCGAATCCGAGCGCGTTTGTTCCCTGTGCCCCCCGCAGCGTTGGTCTTGTTTCACATTCAACTTAATTCTATTGAACCCTGGTGCGTTTGCGTGCATATTACGTCATCGCAAACGTGCACGGCGCATGATAGAAAACAGAACGCGGGTAAATATTGGCCGTTTCTCAAACCAATATTCCGGTTATTCTGCAAGTCCGGTTATTCTGCAAACGGAACCGCGGCGTTCTTGATCGCGTCACTCAGCTCGCTCTGGCTACTCCGGTTATCTCTTTATGTATATTTTAGGCAACAATAAAACGAAATATGGTATAAAATACAACTCAGCCTCTTTTCATCAACAATAAAACGAAATATATACAAAACACCTCTTTTCATTTATAAATGAACATATTATCATAAACATATTAGGCCTATATGGCCACACAAATGTGGTTCAGACAACGCACATTGATTATCTTCACAACAACACAAAATATAAAACACAAACTGCTTCTTTTTGTTTTCATTTTAAAAATATGAAACATTATTGATCATTAAAACTGACATTTAACAAACAGAGACAGGGTTGTTTCGTTTTATTTTATGCATGTACACACACAAGAGAATGCATAGTAAAATATATAAAGAATATTTTATATATTTTAGAATATATAACATTACACAACCCTGTCTCTTTTTGTTAAATGTCAGTTTTAATGATCAATAATATCCAGTATAAAAGTATAAGTAGCCTAATAGGTAGGCTATAAGAAGCTATACAATGAGAAATAAAGCAAACAATTCAGTCAAACATTAGTCAGCTCTCTAATAGGCTACAAAGTTAAATAGCCTAAATATATAAAGTTATGAAACTTAACTTTGCCCGCAGCCAAAACGATTTGCCATGAAACAAACTATATATTAATATAATTTAGCATTGTTTGGTTTTATAAGATAAATAAAAACATGCACTGAAAAGTTATGTAGATGGTTGATTATTTGTCTAGCTAAGTCATTTTTTTCATAGATTGAAATAGCTTTTAAAATATGCAAACTGGCAATATTAAAGCGGTTTAAAACATCTCCCCTTAAAACGCTATTGGTCTCGACTATTTAAATAAAGTTAAAGGAATATGACTTGGCCTGAATAATTTTTTTCACTTTAATCCCTGCAGTTCTAAAGCAATTGCAAAAGTTTGAGCAAAGCATGCAGACTGTTCTGTCGTCGCTGCACAGACTATTCGACCAAATAAAGTCACAGCTGTCTTATAAAGACCTCAGGGAACTGTCAACTTTGTGTAAAAGTGAAACATGATGTTACATGCAAGCCGATGATGTGAATCAATGTAACTCCACAACTACTACATACGTTTATCCACTAACCATTCAGAAACGTCTAAATGTTGCAACCTCTTCCTGAGTCTCTCTGTAAAGCTGCACTCCATTATCTGGGGGGTATTTTGAGCTGATTTTTCACAGACATTTTGAGGACTCCATAGATATATATTATATATTGTGAAAAGGGGCATAATATGTCAACTTTAATCTGTGATGAATATGCCTTTCTCCATCAATACGAAGACTTTCTGTCTGCACAATACTGCCCATTGCTACCATGAAATAGATGAGCTGTCACTCAATGGAATAACCGTTAGTAATAAAATGGTACGCATGTGTACATAATGTGTGTGTGCACCGTCAATGTGTGAGGTCAGTAAGATTTTTCAGTAAGGAACCTTATTGTAAAGTGTTACCAAAATAACAAATACATTTTATTGGGAATATATGTCCACATCAAACAACTACTGTACCTCTGGGGAAAAAAAGTCTGATTTGATTTTAAAGTGGTGCATCTATATTGATTTTAGTGCATTTCTCATCTCGTTTGTTTGTTTGTTTCAGACTTCACTTCAATAGATTCCTTTAGTCTCACCTGGACAGAAGCTCACCTGTCGGCCTCTCTGCACTGCGTTCTGTCTGGCCATCAGGGACAGTGTCCTTATGTCTTCTCTCCTGTCTAATAAAGTTGTCCATCTAATAGTGTATTACCTGTCATCATTAAATTCTTAAGGAAAATGTCTTTGAGCTCAGTGCTTAATTTTTATTATTATGATTTCCCAGTTAACCAAGTTAACCTTACCTTACTACACAATATAGTTTTCTCTTTGTATTTTTTTTTTTATATGAAAATATATTGCAAATTATTCATAGCATTTCATTCAGAGGCATATGAGGTGAAGGATCCATTTCCATATTTGACTTGTTCCAACACAAATTCAAGAAATCGTTCACCGGAAAATGAAAATTCATAATTGACGCACTTTCATGATTCCAAAACCAAATCAGTGCACAGATCAGTTTTTTTTTTTTTTTTTTTTTTTTGAGGCTATGCTTTTCAATAAACCATTTGAAACGGTTCACTAATCTGATTAATTATTTAATTCTTTCATTTTACTGACTTCGTTCATTTAGACTGCTTTTAAGGTGATACTTTGAAAGCCTTCTGATACTTTAATGCTATTTCTTTGTTCCTATTTGGAAATTAATAGCAGCTGTGTTACGGAAAGAGCTGCATCAAAATTATTTGAAATATTCTTGTTCCACAGAAGTCATGTGGGTTTGAAATGAATTAATTTAATAATTGACTATCTTTCCAACGTAACTGAATCAACACTGACCTGACTTCAGCTGACCAATGACACTGTCATATTTTTTTAGAGCTGCTTTACAGTCGAATGGAACTGTTGCATCATTATTTTCCTATTGATCGCTGTAAAGTGGCTTTGAAACAATCTGTATTATATAAAGAGCTATAAAAATAAAGGTGACTTGACTTGACATGACATGATGACATGAGGGTGAGTAAAACTTTGTTGGCACAACCATATCTTTAAGCCCAGCCTATGTGGTGTTTGTTTCACTAATAATAACAACATTGGTGCCTTTTGGCCCCTCTTTTCTTTCTTTTTTTACCACCTTCAAATTGATAATTGGGTTTTGAGGGAACATGGGTGCCCTGGGACCTGAAGGTAGATTACTTCCTTCTCTCACACCCTCAAACAATTAGTTCCCCCCTCTTCATTCTCTTCCATCACAGCCAACACAACAGCTTTCCAGACAAGCATTATAGCAATGAAACTCAATCTAATCCACCTCATTATACTCCAGGGAAAGTGTTAACATTTACAGGAGAGGAAGCCCTGGCAGTGGACAGATGCAGCTTGGCAAGCTCATTCCCGACCTGGCTTCCTATCCGTGTGGCTGATGTCTGACTGTGGGCCGGACGAGGAAGCCTGGTGCTCTCTCACACGCAGCCCAACCCAACTCGGCTCTCACTGTGGGCACAGGCTTTACTGGAGCTTAAAGAACCCACATGGTCTCAAAATACACAACAGCACTCCTGGCTAAAACAAAGGTCTGATTGTTGAGTTGGAGCCCTTAGATGGAAGGTGTCTCATTCTTTTAGAGAGGCACAGTAGATGAAGTAGTTCGATTTTGATTACTGCCTGTTGGGTAATCAGGATTTGGGCTTAATTATGTCCTTGCCTTCCCCCTGAACTTTCAATAGTTTCTTTAGTTTGAATAGGACATATAAGTTTGTTTGTTTTTACTTAAAGGTATAATAATCTCCAAAAGAAATATTTTGGCATCATTTATTTACATTTTGTTTTTGTTTTTTTCTTACATTAAACAATTTAGATTTTGGCAAGAATGTCCAAGTTCTTTTCCATACAATGGAAATAGATGATTTATACAGAAAAATAGAAATACTGCTCACTTTAGTATGTACACCTTACTAATATTGGGTTTTGCCTTCAGAACTGCTTTAATTATTCATGGCATAGATTCAACAGCAGCCTGAACCATTGATACAAGGCGGGATGGATTCATGTTGTTAATGCCAAACTCTGACCCTACCATCTGAATGTCGCAGCAGAAATTGAGATTCATCAGACCAGGCAACATTTTTACAATCTTCTATTGTCCAGTTTTGGTGAGCCTCGACAGGAGTGGACCGCTGTGTGTCTTCTGCTGCTGTATCTGCTTCAAGGTTCGATGTGTGCGTTCAGAGGTGCTCTTCTGCAGACCTCGGTTGTAACAAGTGCTTATATGAGTTACTGTTGCCCTTTATCCCGCTTGAATCAGTCTGACCATTCTCCTCTGACCTCAAAATGGCATTTTCCCCCACAGAACTGCCACTCGTTGAATATTTTCTCTTTTTTGGACCATTCTCTGTAAACCCTAGAGATGATTGTGCGTGAAAATCCCATTAGATCAGCAGTTTCTGCGATACTTAGACCAGCCCGTATAGCACCATGTTCAAAGTAACCTAATCACCTTGTTCCCCATCCTGATGCTCAGTTTGAACTTCAGCAGATTGTCTTGACCATGTCTACATGCCTAAATGCCATTTAGGTGTTGCTGCCATGTGATTGACTGATTAGATATTTGTGTTAACAAGCAGTTGAATAGGAAATAACGTGGCCCGTGAGTTATTCATATTACGTGTGCTTAATTCTGTGTCTTAGAGTTGGTAGAGCATGGCACCATCAACACCAAGGTCATGGGTTCCATTACCAGGGAATGCATTAATTGACAAAAATGTATACTGTACCGTAAATGCATGAATACAGATGTTCCTATATTCCGTTGTGTTTTATAAAAAAAAAAAAAAAAAAAAAGAATATGGGTTTGGAACAAAATGGATCAGTAAATGGCTATTAAAGTGAAAATTCACCCAAAAATAATAATTCTGTCATCATTTACCCTCATGTTGTTCCAAAACGATATGACTTGCTTTCCTCTGCAGAACACACAAAATGAAGAATGTAGGTAACCAAACAATATTGGTGAAAAACAGAACAAAAACAAAAAAACGTCATATGGGGTTGGAATGACATGGAAGATTGTTTTACTTTATTCCCTTCAACTTTTAGTAATAACCTGGTTTACACTAATTTGTTGTGTTTAAAGGGTTGGTAAGGCTTACTGGAATCTTAATGGAGAAGCAGTTAAAAAATTACACAGTTATTAAGGCTACGCAGTTGTGCTGGATTAATAATAGGTTCTAGAAAAAACACTGGGCATTTTCCAATTAAAAAAGGCAGATTGAGTTTTCATGCAATAATGTCAGGCTATATGAAGACATTTTAGAAATAGCTTTATAAATATAACCAGTTAAGCCGATTATGTTTTTCGAAAGTGTCCCCTATGCACAGGGGGTCTCCATAGTCATAGTCTCCACAGAAGTAACTAAACCAGCCTGTCCTCTTAAAATTGGGCTTAACTATTGAGCTTAAATTGTCTGGGTGGAGACCAAGAACACAATTACATAGTGTCCTTAATGAGTGTCTCCATCTAAATTACATCTTTTACGTTGAATCCACATTTACTGGATCTGGGCCGACACTATGTTGCTGTCTGCGATAGGCGTACCTGTTCGTAGCTGGTTAAGCAGACTGGTTTTAGAGGGGTTTTGGCCACTTCTTTAGATGGTCAGGCTGGTAGACTAAAACCAGCTGAACACCAGCTTGTCCAATCTTGGAGACCAGATACATCCAGAAAAGACCAGCCAACCAGCCTTGCCATGCTATATCCCAGCAAACAAATTTAGGTTCTGGGAACGTAGTTTTTGTTTCCCAGAACGTTCCTAGAACTTTCCCTTAACGTTAGGGGAACGTTCCCGGAACGTTTTCCTTACGTTATAAAAATGGAACCTAAAAATAACCTACATGGAACGTTCCTATAACGTTCTTGTTTGGTTCCCAAAAAAATAACCTCATGGGACCATTCGGGAACGTTAGGGGAACGTTCTGTCCACCATTATCTGATAATAGTAATTATGCCTAATATGACCATTGCCAAACGTTAGACATTATTTCATAACAATAATAAACAGGAGAAAACTGCCTGTCGCAGTTGTTCAAATTCTGGAATCAGAATTTTAGTTATAATTATTACATAAATTTCAACTATAAAACAGCTTTCCAGCGTATTCATGAATGTTCTGACATCTGTCTAAGCTGAAGCTGGTTAAGACTAAATTTAAGGGATTTATAATGGCTTCCTTTATCAAATTTCATCTGGTTAGAACATCTCACAAAAACATGTTCCAAGAACATTTTGCTAACATTCCTATTACAGTAAGTAATTAAAATTGTATTTCCGAATGTTCTCTGAGCATTTCTTCTTGGTCATATGAACGTTAGGGGAACATTTTTATAATTATGGGAACGTTACTTTTAAGCGTTCTCTGAACATTCTGAAACAAAACGTTCCATATGTACAAGTAATGTTTTTATGTTAACGTTTTGAGAATATTGTTAAAGCCCAGTTAACTGTCAATGAACATTCTATTAATGTTACTGGAAGAAGATTTGTTCATATATTTGAGAGAATCTTGTTCGACAAAGTTCTGAGAACATTCTCTGTTAGCTGGAACAGTGCTACGCAATGCTGTTTTTTATTAAACGCAGTCAGTCGTTTTTTAAAAGTTTCTTCCATCACTGCTGTGCAAAAGAAACACCACAGTCTTCATACACCTCACACAAACCCTGGGTGTTTAGTTAGTATGAGGTTTCACCTTCTCCACTTCAACCTTTTTGTAATTCGAATTTAATTAATTTTGAGGGGAGAGAGATGGAAAGTTCAGTTCGTTTTTATCTGGCTGATATTCTAGAATAGCGAGGGTCTCTGCTACAGTGCAGAGAGTCAGGAAGAATGCTAATAATTCTGAAAGGCTTACAGTTGGCCGACAGTAGCCATGGCGATGGCTCCTGTACAATGGAGGCCTTTTAAAGAGCCCGATGGGGAGGGGGGCCGTTTTCATCCCCTCAGCGGTGTGGTGATATTGTGGCCGGGCATTTTCCACTCTCCCCTGAGCTGTTTGTTATGGGATTAGGTGCCGCCTGTAGTGATCTGCACCATTCTGAGGTTAAAGTCTCTCTTTTAATAGTGCTTTAATAAAGTGCAAACTATGAACCCACTGTCTTTACGAGAAGGGAGCTTTATTAGCTTAGATTAATGTTGACTATAGGACTATAAGTATGTAGATACCCATACATTGTTGAGCTGCTTTAACTCTTCTGGGAAAGCTTTTTTTTATTAAGCTTGGTTGTTCTCTTCATATGAAAAAGTGCATCCCATGTTGCACTGCATCATGGTAACTAACCCTCTGAGAGTGAGGTGCAAGTATGAATGAATAAGCTTTCATCTCTACACCATCGGGTCAATTCAGATGTCACTTCACACAAAGACCATAGCGAGTACTAGCACACAGAAATATGTATAGCTTAACACATTTCTCCTCTACTCTGCTCCTCCTGACCTTTTTAATTTGATTATTGTAGTTTTCATTCAGTTATGTTTTTGGAGAGAACAATGTGTGCTCTTGTAGGGAGCAGCATATGTCTCGGAAACGTCATTCTAAGAAGAGGCCTAGTCGAGTTTCTTCTTACAGCTGTCTTGTTCAGGAAAAGAAACGGGTGTCTAATTAAACCTCATTATCTCACTTATCCATCATATTCAATTACATCATCAAATGAGCCCAGTAATCATGCTGGTAAGTATCTTATCTGAAGGTATGAGAAATGTTATATCATGCCAACAGTATCACAACATAGTAATTTTTGATGAAATTCCTGAAAATGTTTTGTGTGGTATAAGCACTCACGGATGGGTTCACAAATAGCACTGCGCTGGAGATTCCAAGAAACAAACAGTCTTTAATTATAAATCCAACAGGGAAGATGTAAGAGAAATATAAAACACAACCACTTAAACAAACTAACAAATTGAAACTGACTAGTAAATACATCTGCAAATACAGATGCTCTGTGTGCCATAGTAAATAGGCACACAGGGCAAATTAAAACAAACAAGCTGAACATTGACCTGATATTACAACCCCTCCCCCCACACAGAGGTGGAGACCCAGGCGGCGCTGAAGAGCCAAAGGGACGAAATGACACAGTAGTTCCTGGAGGCCGAGGCGGAGCCGTGGTGATGAGCGGCCGAAGTGGAACCAGGGTGCCGGAGGTGCATCCGGTGGGACCAAGAACCAAGGCGGAGCCCGACGGAGCCAAAGGGGTGAAGGGACAAGGTGCCGCTGAAGGCCTGAAAGTCTGTGGTACAGGCAACGCGACGACTGACCAAGTTGGAGATAGAGGGACAAAGGAGTCAGGTGGAGCCAAGGGGGCGAGGAGCCAAGGTGGAGTAACGGCTGGACGGCTAGAGGCAGAGCTAGGGGACCTGCGCACCAAAGGGTAGCTGGCGAACGGAAGACTCGAGCCGGATCCGAGCAGCAGAGTGGAGTTAACGGAGGAGAAGACAAGGGACTGAAGGGAGCCAGCGGAGGCATAGGCAGACAAGGCGGGAGAGGGAGGCTGGGAGGGACCAGCGTAGATTAAGGAGACTCGGACAGGAGAGTACAGGGAAATCCCTCTTCTATTTCCTCATGCCATTTTACTGGAACCTAGCGAAGCTCCCCCTTAATGGTGGAAGTAAGGGGGAGCTCCAGTCCATGCCGTCAAACTCCACAAGGATGCCCTCCTTGACGGACGTTGTTGCCCAGCTCACACACCTGGTCCGACTCTCTGTGGGCCTCAAACTCCAGGGTGATTTTGGGCTCTGGTATAGACTGATGCTGGCATTGCGACGACTCGGGGTCTGTGTTGCGGTAGGGCCCAGGCTCTTGGCCCTTGGGGGCATGGCTAATGTCTGGCTTGGCTCTGGGTCAGGAGTGGGGCTGGTTTTGGCCTTGTCCACAAGGCAGATGGAGGTGACTCGCAGGTAACCAACACCCACTTCTCAGTTTGTTCATTAAGGTTAGGCCGAAAAAACATACAAAGGCAGAGTGATCCGGGAAGTGTGTTAGGCACGCCAGTTCTAAAAAGTCTCTTGTGTGGTCCTCGAGGGAACTATGCTCCTGCTCCGGGCAAAGAAGGCGGGCCGCTGGTAAGTCCATCTTTTTTTCCAAAAATTATATTTTAGGGGTTCAGTGTTCTGTCATGGGTGGGTTGCACAAATAGCTTTAATAATAAATCCAACTGAGAACGCGTATGAGAAACTCAGGAAATATAAAACTCGACCACGTAAACAGAGACGAAAACAACACCAAACAAAAACTGTGAGAACTCAAGGCTTAAATATACGCAAGGGATGCTAATTAACAGGAACTGAAACAGGAACTAGTGAATATAGACAGGCAGGCAATAGGGCATATTAAACTAAAACACAAACAAGCTGAACATAAGCCTGACACTGTAATTCATTTTTTTTTAAATGCACTTTTTATATAATTTTTGTTGCATTGTATTTCCCTTTAGTTAAAAAATAAAATACTCGTATAATGTGTTATACATTTTTTTTTAAAAAGTTTTTGAGCAACATTATGATATAAAGTAGTATCTTGGCTCAATGTCACTCTTTTTTATTTTCTATTTATCAATGCACATTTTCGATCATGAAGGTCACGCTGGCTGTAGTCGCATTGGCTTTGCAGACTTACCACTGCATTGTGATATTAATGTTCAATAAAAAAAATATATTACCTTATCCTTAGTTGGACTAACAAATCTGTTTTCTATTATTCTGTAAATTTTTTTGCCTTTACAAGTTAAGTTCAGCTGAATTTGCATTTCAAAGTGGATCAAGACAACCAAAAAGTTATATAAATAACAATACTGTAAGGAATATATTTACACGTGCACACACAATGGATAATGTTGTATGAAGAAAGAGCACATGTCCCACTTTTGTGGTTCGTCCTGTGTGTAATGATATTCTTGTACATACCCAAATGATGGTTTCCACATGGTACATTAATTTTTAATTTGCTATGTTTATTTCAGCAGTTTCTTAAAGGAAACCAACTCTTCTGTATCTCATTAGGTAGAAGGGTTGGACAGTGAGTCATAAATTCAGCTCTGTTGGACACAGCCCTTGGTGACTATGTTGGGGCCCTTTATAAAATCGTTATAAATATGTGGGATGTTTAATTACGCCCAGGTGGAACTACAGCACACAAGTCCTGGAGCTCCTAACACCTGGTGAGAGAGAAATGACACCCTGTGCTCATTAACGTCTCCTGGCCACAGACTGGTTGCCGAGTCCTTTGTGATAATGGCCAGGATTTTATGAAGAGAAGCTGTGGTGGGTCTGCATTTAACGGACCTTGAGTCTTATCAAAGTAGCTGCTTTTTTGAGACAACATTAAGAGGGATAAGGCACATCCAAAATGTGCAGACATTTTAGAAAAATGTTTACTGAATCAAAGTTTTGCTTGAGATCATTGTTAACATGGCAGCTGCCTGCACTAATAACTTTCAAAGGATAGTAAAAGAGGAAAATAACATTTTATCTCACACAGAGTTAAGGACCACTTTATTAAAGAGATATATTTCCTAAAACATGAAAAACTAGCTGAGACAACTGTGAGAGAATTGTGATTTCAATGCTGTTAAAAAAACGAATGAGCCATTGTTTGTTCTCAGATAGGGATTCCTGCTTCAAAAAAAGAAATCATGTTTTCAGATTTTATTCCCTGTGTGTGGCCGGATGACAATCTACAGGAAATGTTTTTGACAAAATAGATGAAATTCTTGCCCGTTCATCGTCATGTTATCATCTATCAGAGCTAGTGGATTCAAACAAGAGGTCCCGACGCCAAACACGTGGCTCGCTCATGGATAAATATCTGTGGACATCCACAGATATTTCATTTTCGAAAATATAGAGGCCTAAGAGAGGGTATCTTTCTGTGAGGATGGCCAAATAATGTAATTATATGATTGAAATACCAGATATGTTGTAATTATATGATTACAGTAGAAATAGCAGAGATGCTATAATTATGATTATGACAGCTGATGCGGTCATTCTCCAGGAAACCACACTTCTTATATCTTTCCAAAAGCCTTAATGAACAGTTTGAGAGGCATACTGCCTTAGAAATTGCCACGTTGTTGTTAGGAATTATAGTAATTTGGGGAAGGAGGCTGCTGGATCTTGACGGGAATGTGGGCTAATTGCTAAGTCTTGTGCTTTTATAGACCACAGGTTAATGGGCAGGTCGTTTTTATATAGCGCGTGCAGAAGGACACCTATAGATTATCTCGCTAATTGACTTGAGAGGTCAGATTTGGTTGCTGACATGCGGTTGATGTCAAATCTATAGCTAATGAGGTCATAGATTACCTTAATTGGCATGTTTTTAGCTTTATATATTTTTTTAGGTTAGGAATGTGCTGTTGTTCACATATATTTTTTGTTTGTTTGTTGCTGTTTTTTTGCTTCTGTTTGCATTTGAAATGAAGCAATCTGCTGTGCTCACATCATATTTCCCCCTTTGCTTTTGTTTAAATCCGATATGAAGTATAAACATATAAACTTAAAGGGACAGTTCACCATGCCATGAGGTATTGAAGCTTAAAAAATGCACTATAAAAGTATCATACAAGTACTCCAGTAATTGCATGGAAAAGAATGCAATTTGGTAACACTTTACCACTTTTAGTTCTCAAACAATCTAAACCATTTGTTAGTAAATGTCAATTTTAGCTATTAATGATACATCACTAAAATCAAAATCTACTGTTAATATTACTTAAAGGTGCAATGTGTAATATTTCTGAGGATCTATTGACAGAAATGCAATATAAGATCCATAACTGTGTTTTCAGTGGTGTATAAAGACCTTGCATAATGAACTGTTATGTTTTTATTACCTTAGAATTAGACATTTATATCTCCATAACCGCGGACACCCCCTTCTATGGAGGTCGACATATTGTGTCGTCATGTTTCTACCGTAGCCCTAAACAGACAAGCGCGTTTCATTACTATGTTGCTCTTCGTGCAAGGAAGCAAGCTTAGTTAAGCAAATAAAACACTGACACAATGATGAACAAGTAACAATAATATTCGCAATTACATATAGTTTTACTGAATAATTAAGTAAACATTCTTTAATCTATCCTTGTAAAGAAACCTCATTGCTGAACTGGCTACTCTCTGCAGTCTCAGACGATGACATATTTTCCTGTCGGCCATCGTATCTTTTGTTGGTTCCAATTCATAACCTCACAACTAGATGCCGCTAAAAATCACACACTGCACCTTTAAAGGTTCGGTAGGCAATTTCGGAGAGTCTAGCAATAGCAAGCTAGCTTTGAAAGCATAAGATCCCACCCTCCCTTCACATCGTCTCCAAAGACAAGCTTCCTTCAAAATACATGAACACACACGTCAGAGCAGAGTCTGCAAAGCGTTATGAGAGACAGCGTTAAATTGCCTTGTGTCTGAGTATTTTTGGTGCTCGGTGACTGTCTGTCTAAAACTCTGCTTAGCCTTATGATGATGTGTGATTGTCTACACAAGAAGGTGCGCGGAGATATAGAAATACATATGTTGACGGGCAGGTAGGACATCGTATCATTGCATTCGGACTGAATGCAATGATCGGACAAACATTTATTGGCCCTGAGACTTCCACACAAGATATATGTTAAAAGAAATTATATTTAGACAACTTCTTTTTGATTACTATCAGGATGTGAAGAGAGTTTCAACCAGAATGACAAAAAGTTTTTTATGAAAAGAAAAATGCATTCTTCAAAATATCTTCCTTTGTGTTCAGCAGAAGAAAGAAATTCATACAGGTTTGAAACAACTTGAGGGTGAGTAAATGATGACAGAATTTTCATTTTTAAGTGAACTATACCTTTAAGTAACGGGACATTATTGTAAAGTGTAACCTGTGATTATTTACGCAAGTCATATAGGTTTGACTTAACATTTACTCAACGACATGAAGCTGAGTAAATATTAACAAAACTTTTAGTTTTGGGTGAACTTTTCCTTTAAAATCAGTGTCATTATGCCTGGTGTCATAACACTCAAGCTGTTGGTGTTTGAAAGTGCAGGGATGTTTTTGTTTGCATTATAGCACATATGTTCTGACTTATGTTAAAATAGATTAGCTACTGAGTTCTGTGCTAGTCTATGAATACTGTGGCTTCCTGTGTCTTTGTCCTCTTTGAATCTGTGGACTTGCCTTCAGATAAAGTAGACTGCCCCCAATTAGCCTCTCATTTCCTTGTCACTTTCTGTCTGAAGTTACCAGATTCCTCTCAGAAGACTGTGTGTGTGTGTGTGTGCGTGCGTGCGTGCGTGTGTGTTTATGTGTCAGTCAGTCAGTCAGATGTTCCAGGAAGAGTAAGACAAGAAACATACTTTACACAATAGTTAAATGCTGACACCAGTGCATTGCAAGCATTGAGTCCCTTGTATTGTGTGTTCTTGTGATACTACAGCAGTAACAATCCTCAATACTCAAGGTACCCATAAAGTTACTTTCAAATGCCTGTGTCATCCGCTTGTTAAGTTGTGACATCAAATAAGCCTACTGTTGCTGGGTCCAAGCCTTTACTCCATTTCAAGTGAGAAAACAGCCGTTTATGAGCACTCTTTCATTTTTAGCACACCTTTAAGAACTCACAACTACACTAATCTCTGGGCTTGTTAAATATTTTAATGATTCAGAAAAGATTAATCACTGTCTGGACAACTAAGAGTACTGAGATAAATCATGATTTTTGTCAGACTTAACAACTGGATTAAACAAACTACATGTGAAGGAGGCTATTTTTACACTAATACCTGCTCTAGGAAAGCACTGACAGTGTGTGCTTCACTGATATATACTTTCCCGCATCACTGCTGAGTCAAACTACAGTTGCCAAACAAACAGTGCAACTAAATCAATAACTCTTACTATCCAGTTCTTTTTAAATGAAGGAGAAACACAAACACTTATGAATCAAACAAAGTGCTTACATAATCTCACTAATTTACTAAACAAGAAGTTATCATTTACATCCTGGCTGACCAGAAAATAAACCAAAAACTGAGTTAAATTGCATTGTGATAGTTTGTTGTACTGTGTAGGTACTGACTGACTGGCTGTTTATTTGATTGTGTAGATAAATTGCACACATTATGAGTTTTGCTGTTTATATATATATATTGATGTAGCCTATACTTAGAGCCAATTTTAAAGGACTGCATGTATGGTGCTTCCAAAAAGTGTAAGACAAGTTTTGTTGATCTGATTTTGTTATTTTTGTTATTTTGAAATCCAAAATGATCTCACCATTTGGCAACAGAATTCTGAAGGAAGAAAATGCATTAAGAACTGCATTTCTTTTTTTCAAAATATTTTTTCCTCAGAAGTAAATTAACAAATAGTTAATAGCACCGTTAAGGATCTACAACCATTAGGAGAAATCAAAACATTTCTGTTCCTTCCAATCCCCATCCATAACTGTATGATTGGGGTCTGGGTTAATTCGGAAACACAATGGCGAATGCAATCGAGGTTGCATAGCTAAGAAGCTTCTGTGAAATATGCTTTGGCTGCTCTTCTCTTTCACTACATCCCAAAGATGCCTTGTTGGATTTAGATGTGTTAGCTGCGGAGGCCATTGCGTACACTGAACTGAACTCATTGTCATGTTCTGATGTTTGACTTCAACAACAACGGAATCTAGTTCATAAGGATGACCGTTCCTGATCTGCATGCTTCTGAGTTGCTCTTGAGGACTGGGTTGCTGATGATTAGCTAGTTGCATATTTGCAATTGTACAGGTGCACTTACTAAAGAGAACCACGTTCGAATAAACACTCAATGGGCAATTATCTTTAAATTCAAAACCGCTTGTCCATCGGACCACATAATCTTCATGCTTGCAACCTGAAAATAGCCGGCTTTTCTTGGCACTTTTCTTGAATCTTTTGGCAGCTGCCTACAGAGCCAAAAATGCCGAGATTGACCTCCCTTATCCCGTGCCAGCCTGCCATGACCTCAGCCTGTGATTGACACAGAATTTTTATTCAGTACTGTTTGTTCTTTACCAAACAGGACCTTCGTCATTGGTGTAACATGACCGGTGTGTCCGTCATTGCTCGACCCCTTTTGTGACGGTGTTTGGCTCGGCAGGGTTACAGTGTTTTTTAGTGGTGACCTCATAAGGATAGCTAAAGCTTCAGGGCCTGTCTGGCTCTTGTCCAGAATGAGCTCATCACCGAAAGAGCAGCCAGCTGGTCCCCTGACCCTTGTCTGCTCTGTGCATCCTCTGGTGTGTTTTGAGCCTTATTGGGAGTACGGTGTCAGCCTTCACGCTCTTTCCAATCCCTTCTAGAGTTTGTTTCCTTTCTTAGCCAACGGCTGCCGAATGGTCCTCCGGCGCCTGGCTGAACAGCAGTAGAGCCAGTTCATTGCGATGCGTCCCGTGGAGGGAGGAAAACTAGTTTGGTCTGGCCTAACTCCAGAACTGAGCAGCCAGAGACACAGAGGTCAGTCCGACTTTTGGGGTGGTCCACTGAGAACTCACTGAGAGTGTGTTGTCCTCAGATGCAAGTGATAAGAGGATGTTGTACTTTGCTTTTGTGGTGTTTTTCTAGTTACAGTGAAGCGCCTTTCATGGTAAGTCCACTCTATCTTTCCAGACTTCCCTTGCGTCTTGGGAGTAGGAACACAGATGGAATGCCATGCATCATAATCGTGATTGTGTGTCACGTTGAATGAAGATGAATGAGGCTGCTCCGGTATTATGTTGTATGCGTATTTGACAGTGTGATGTGGTATGTCTGCTGCATAACGCTATTGAATTACTACTATTAGATCTCAACCCGCAACAGGCGTCTAAGGTTGGACTTTTGGCTTTATACATGGCTCTTTTCGCATGAAGCCAATCAGTGTGAGTTTAAAGGTTGCTGCACTCCAGATCCTTGCACTGCATCATGGAGAGATGGTCCCTTGTGGTGTCAGTGGATAAAGTAGTTAGGACCAGTGTGATCCCATTAGTCAGAATGTTATTCAGGATTTTTGTCCCAGCTCACAGTAACCCACTCAACCTGGTGTCAATCTACTGGAGGCCATACACGTGTGGGGCCAGCCAAGGGTCAGCACTAGCCACAGAGCAATATCTCCTTTCTCCCTTGTACCCTCTCCTGCCCGCACCCTGCATTTGGATTTCATTATTCAATTCCTTTAGAATTCTTCAATAATTAAAAAGACGTTTTTCTGTAGATTAACGGCAATTCCCTGGGATCTTTTTGAGCCAATCCAAACACGTACAGGGAGGCCAGGAGGGGTCAGTGGCAGGGCTCCTCACACTCTGGGCCTGTTGGCCAACCCTGGACTCCTCTGGATCTCAGGCACAGCTGGATCCAGGGACTTTGTTGCTCTAGGGTTAAGCTGAAACCTTGGCTGAATGTCAAATGGGAGTCACCAACTCTTGCACAGCTTGTCTGATTCGTTTAGCAGCACTCCATAAAATCTCCTTTGACAAGGCTTATTTTTTACTATACTTTTCATGGCAGAAGTCTTTGTTTACATACTTTTCTGTTTCATTTTGTTAGAATTGCTTCAGTGTAGACTTTCATTAGAAAGATGGAAATTACAACACACTCTTCAGAAGTCATTAGTTTAATAGTTCCACCCATAAATCATTGAAAGAGAGCTCCAGGTGGTAAAGGCTTTGCTTCAAGGAAAATTAGTTAAGGAAAGGTTTTCCTCCCTATAAACCCTTTTCGTTTACAGACTGTAGTTAGCATTGTTTTGTTAAGGTTATAAAATGTCTACCTGCTGCTTTTCTCTTGGAGAAACTCTTCATAGGCCTTCTCCAAGATTTCAGTGCGACGTCTGTTATATCAGTATGAGTTTTCCGCTTTACTGTGTTACTAGATTAAGTAAATGCTTTAGCAGCGACACTGGTCTATGCTCTTATTGTGCAATCACCAGTGTCTTCTTGTATAAGACAGCAACAATGCTAATGTTGATATGTTCTCATTTAGTTGACAGTTTTAGCCAAAACTGCCAGATCTCCAACCGCTAGTCTTCACCACCCATTATTCACTAAAGTGAGAGAACCTGCACCACAGGGCAGCATACTGTAGTCAGAAGATGCCTTGTATACAAAAGATTATAATCTGTGCTGCAAAAGCATGTGATGAAGCTGTGACTGGCAAATAGGTGCAAACAAAGGACACAACGTTGAACGTGTGGGGGGGGGGTCTTAGGTCTTAAGTCTTAGGCCTTAAACTTGTGATCAAAAACAAATGGAAATGCATACCCTCAAGGGTCCCAGGACAGAGAGAGGGATTCAAATGCATGTCACAGGACACCCAAATTAGATTATCTCCCTTGTGTTTCACTCTTTGACTGTGTGTTTGGTTATAATTTTCTGTCATATGATGCAGGGGGAGGGTTTGGGCTTATTTTATTCAATGCCTGTGCATTTCCTGCTCATATGAGCTCTTCAATACAACACAAAAGGACACTGTCACTCTGTGTCATTTTGGTTTTGACATTCACCTGATTATTATTGTCGACTGCTACTGACAGCAGGAGAATATGTCAGTGTATCTGTGGAACCATACAGATTAGGCCTCTTTTGTAAGGTATATGCCCTTCCAATTTAGTTTTGTGTAGGTGGAAAGGCAGTTACATTTAAAATAATTGAAAGCTAAGAATGTGTCTATTCTTGACCTAACCCTGCTTTTAGAATTAGGGATTGATTTGAGCTCTCTGCTGAATCGCTTTGATTGTATGTGTTCCTGGTGGGCATTTAGTCGTGCCTGCCTGGTTAACCTCATGGATATGGCTGGATGTGTGTCAAAGACACTGATTATTACCTGACCTGACTCTGGTTTGAGTTGGCTGCCTGCACTACTGGTCTTTATAAAGCGTTTCTTGTGTTCTTTAACAGGAGCCTAAATTACAGACCGCGTACATTTATTTTCAGGTAGTGGAACAAGGCACAATGGTCCCAATCTATCATTTTGTAGAGACTACTGCTGTTAGTCTCAGTTTTAGATGAGGGCTTTTGAGGCTAAAGTAGTTGATGGATTTACCAAAGTGTGCTGGGTTTGCAATACAATTCTAGATGTTCAGAAGATTTAGATGTTCAAAGTTTGGTTTGATGCACTTAGTAGCAAGTAAACCAAATGTGCTTGAGCGTAACTATATTTAATTACTGTGAAGTAAAAAAATGTTTTATAATTCTGACTAAAGCGTGACACATTTTCCAAGTTCTTTTGTGTTAAACACTCAACAATTTTAAAAGCAATGTTTTTAACCTCTTCAGACCTGATTTTTTCCCACAGAGCATTTTTTTACTTGCTTGATATTTGCTCTTCTTCAATGTAGAAATGAATCTAAAAAACAAAAGAGTTGCAAACTAAGTTTTTTATTCTTGCTTGATATTTGCTCTTCTTTAGTGTAGAAATGAATCTAAAAAAACAAAAGTTCTGCCAACTAATTATTTTATTAGAATTTTTTTGTTCCACAACGATGGACATCACGAAAAAAAAAAATCCTCATATTTTAACCATACTTACAAACTAGAGTTTGTGAATTAGTGTTGAAATAGTGTTGAAAAGAACATTGTAAGAACGAGCAATGCAATAAGAATGTAGAAAAAAAGGTAAGATGATATAAGTTGGTTGCCGTGGGTGAATCTGAGTATATGTGTATGTCTTTGTGTGTATGTGTTTTTTATTACTTGCTGATTGTTTTAATGAATATATTATTGTCTGCATTATAGCGTCAATACATCAGTGTGTGTGTGTGGAGGGTGTGTGAGTGTGTTGCTGTGTATTCATTGATCTCACATCCATCCACTGTGGCTATTTCTCACTGAAACCAATGAAAAATTGATGGACAATTTATGGTCACTTTGAAGACATAATTAAAATCATATTAATCATGTTTAATAAATTAACTTTAATGTTCATAAAACATCAACATTAGAATTTGCAGCTCTGTGTTTTAGCTTTGAAAGGCTTGCACGAATTTCACAACTTGGCACACAACCAATTCATGATAACTTTTAACACCTGATGTCCATTGCGATGGACATTAAACAAAAAAATTCCTATGTTCTGCAACTCTGAAAGATCTTAAAAATAACTTTGAATATTATAACTTGATACTATTAATGTTATAATAGGTGCAAGTTGATGAAGCTACCATGAACATAAATCGGCATATAAAAGATAAAAAAGGGGCTTCCTCCTCTCCCTGTCGTGTTGGTTAGCCATGTCTGTCTTATGTGACGCCTAAGTTAGGGGTCATACCTTCATTGTGATGCATGTAAAACCTCCCCTGTACATCTAGCAAAATAAAAAATAAAAAAATTTGTGAATGAATGATTACTTTACTAGCTTCGCCTGAATTAGCTTTAAAAGTGGAAGCTTTCCAGTCTGGCTACACATCTGCTGCTACTGCTACATTACAGTACAATGTTAGCCCAGTGTTTGGTGTTAAGAGGTGCCTCCATTTCAAAAATCTTTGCAGGTCTCCTTATTTGAGCCGGATGACATGTGCGTATCGCCTCCCCAGGGGGTGGGCATGCCGCCATATACTCGTGTGGTCCCAGCCCCCACATCAGAGCACAGGAACCCCCACATCCGTTCTACCCGTAGCCCACTCCATCACGCTATTTTAAGAACCAAGTCCGAGGGGAGATGAATTACGCCCAGACGCCTATAATCACTTCCATCAGCCCTCCACTTCAGAGGATGGCCTCCATCTTTGAAACATTTCTTAGTTAGTACAAAACATTTTCCACAGAGCAATGGACAGCACCAGCTGAGCTGAGTCAGATCTTGAGTCACCATCATGGGTTGATGCTATTGCATAGGTGTTGTAGCTGTTTTCTGAATGCTGCCATTGTTCTGTCATTAAGCCAGGCTGCAAGCAAGGCGTTCCTTTTGTTGGCTGTCAGCGAGAATTGATGTTGAGCATGTCAGCAGGGTTGTGGATGTGGTTTCTGTGGATGAATCCATGCTCGGTTATTGTTGTGGAAAGTAACAATCCCTCCTCAGAAGTCATGTGACACATATTGTACCAATAGATATTCATGTTTATACCAGTATTGTGCCTGTTATGTGCTATTCACTTTCACACTGTTGCTAAAATATGTTACTTTGCACACTCTTCATATCACAGTCCTGCAAAGATGACAGACAATTTACTCACATTTCTTGTCATGTGACAAAACCTGAGAGAATGGTGAGATATTTTGTTGAATAAAATTCTGCCAGAAGAATTGCGCGACAACTTTATTATTTATTTTTTGCGTCTGTGTCATCTCAGTGAGCTTTTGTAAGGTTTTACACATGCGCAGTAAGGTGAATTCAGCGAATTTAGCCTGAAAACGCTAGTGTGGATGGAGAACGTTTTTAAACAAAAACGCCGTTTTCAAATGTATCCGGATTAATGTAAACGCAGCCAAAATGGACTGCATTTTTTCTCCTGCAGATGTGTGTCACAACAGTTAAGCGATTCAATAATAAGCTTGCCGCTACAACAGCCTGACATTGTCTCGCTAAGTCCTGTGCCCGCCGCAGCATGTTTTATGTGGTTTAGACAAAGGAAGGAAGGACAGGGTGAGAAGGGCTCAAATCAGAGATTGTGTACATTTAGAGAGTTGCAGTCTAGTGTAAAGGAAAGCCGGAGTTGTGTGTGATGTGGTTAGCCTCATGCACATGGAGCTCATCTTTTGTTCGCTGGCTGCTGAGATCAGAGGAGCGCTAGCCGGAAATGGGCCTGTCCCGCTTTGCCCGCCACAAAGGGGCTTTGAATTCTGTGGTTATCTGCTCCAGTGGGCCTGCTGTGGGCCTGTGAAACAGCTCCATTATGAGCCTCCTGTCTCTGCTCTATTGCGAACATTTCTCAATGGAGTGACTGCTGCCTGCATTAGCATAATCAGAGGGGATAGTTAGTCAAAGTTCTGATTACTAATTGTAACTGTACAATAAGTTATTAAAATTGTAATCAGATTAGTTCATATAGCAGTGGAAACTTCTTAAATATAATAAACAAATCTCAGAAAATCTGAATCATTTAATGCCTATAAATCTTTCAATTTCAAGGGTTTTAAACTTTTTTTTTTCTAAAATGGCAAATATGACTTTCTCAAGGCAATATTCAAAGTCTTGACAACCTTTGCTTTTCTACTTAAAATGACATTATTATATTGAATTTATGAATTTAATTCACTGGAATTTAAGTGGCATTATCAATTCTATTTCTGCATTCTTGTTACTGTAAAAGGTAAACTATTTAAAGAAAAAGAAAAAACAGCTGAACTACTATTGGAAATTTTGTGAAATACATATGCATGAATGTATTTGGCAGACTTTTTTATCCAAAGCGATTACATTGCATTCAATGATTTTTTTTTTAATCATGCTTTCCTTGGGAATTAAACCCATGACCTTGGCGTTGCTAGCGCCATGCTCTATGGCTTGAGCTACAAGAATTAGTAGCTAGTTATAGTTACTCTATTTTTTTCTCTACTTTTTTTCCAAAGCTTGTGTCTAATTTTCTTTTTTGTCATATAATTACGTCATCACTTGATCAGTCATAGTCATAGTAGTCATAGTATTCAAAGAACTAAAAACAATTTTAACCATTGTCTGTGTTGATAAAATGGTCATAGAATGACCATTCAATCAAGTAAACATATTTATAGTTCTTCATTTTGTATGTCTGCATTACATTTTCGGCTCATCGTCAAATCCTTGGTACATTCCAAATGCCAGTATCAGCTCAGTCATTGGCTCTCAGCTCATCAAAAGTGTCCAAAAAAGGTGCTTCCTGGTTCAACTATTTGCTGACTCATTCATATCATTTTTGTGAACCGGTTCAACCATTTCAATGAAACTGTAAAACTCAAAGGATTGATTTTATTATGGTGTGTGACTATAGCTAAACTAGCTTATTTGAATCTTAGCAAGCTATCTAGTACATAATTATATGTGTTATAAATCATCTAGACAGACAGATGCTACTTTTAGTCAATTCATGAAGCAAAACGTCATGTTTACCACGGACCTTATTTTACTCATAAATTGAAAACCCCCATTATAAAACCTATAGGAAAATCTCAAGGGAACCAGTGGGGAATTACCATCCCTTCAGCACTCCATATGCAGTATATGATAGTAGGAAAAGCTACACCTTGTGCATACTTGTACAGTACATATACAATAGCAGCACGCTTACTCTTGAAATAGGACTATATACACAAAGGCAGATGGTTACAGTTTCTTATTCAACATAAGTGAATAGCAAAGAAGTGATAACTGTAATCCTGATCAGCTCCCTCGACAAACACACACACACACACACTTACTCCCTCATGTTTACTAAGAAGGCGTGGACAATGTGTAGGAACAATGACATGTGCAAATGTTGTGTTGGGCAAAGATCCATGGTGATAAACAGTGTCACAATGGCTCAGGCCACGGGCAGGGTGCTCTTCCCTCCGAGCCTGCCTGACCTGTTGTTTCAGGACCAGGATGTGTGTCTGTCCCTGCCAGCCCCATATGCCTGTGTGGCCCTCAGGGGTCAGCGTGGCCCCACTGTGCGCTTTGGAAACAGGATGTATACCTAGGGCTTACGGCCCTACGCAAGGACAAAAGAGACGAAAAACACTCACCGTCTCTTAAAACAGATGCAGGTTCATACAGGTATGCCGTAGTAACAGTTAGCAAGATTACGGCGAAGCAGGTGTGGGGATGACGATCTGTCAGTCATGAGGTGAATAGAGTTCAGTATCTTACTGAGGGTTCGTGTTTTTAATAGCAGACGCCTTGGCCGAAACCCAGCCTCGTCTGCGCCATTTTTTTCCCCAAGATTTGAGTTTGTTGACAGGTCACATCACTCCCCAGCAGAGATAAACTGTGAGCATGGCTACTCAAAGCTAGCATAGACAAAACATAATCCTGTGTTATCTATGTCACCCAATGAATACAAAGCCACGCTTGTTTACATTTTGAAAGCCAGCTCTGATACTATACAGCTAGCTAGCTTGAAATTAGCTACCAGTTTAGTCTTTCCCTAGACTGTTCTTACACTGAGACTTAATTAAGAGCATAACAATAGGTTTTCGGATGTAAAAAAACCCAAAAAACAGGCTTATTGATAAAATGTTTGACACTTGCAAATGAAATTTTAGTGAGTGTTTCAGAAATCATGTCCAGTCTGCGAAACCGATGAATGTGAATCTGGCAGCATTTTATTACATTGGTTGTACGTTTTGCAACTGTGTATATGAGATGACAGATTAGTGGCACTAAAAGGTTAATGTTCATTGTTTGTAAAAGTTTGGTTCTTAATAATCGTGATAAAAAATGATGCACCACCTAGACTAAACCCTACCCTAAACCTATCTGACAGTGTTTATCAAAGCATATGTGAGAGAAAAATGCATTTTCTACAAGTCTTTGAGCTCTTTTTTGTGTGTGTGTGTGTGTGTGGGTGGGGGGGGGGGGGCGCGTAGGAATTATGCCCAGTCACAAAAAGAATATCCTGCTGCATTTTTATCATTGTATATTTTTATTGCACTTTTTTGAACTTGGATTGCTTTCGTACATGATGAATAAATTAATTAATGACTTCACCTTGGAATTGGTTCTACCTGACATTTTTTGTCAAAATTGTGTTATTCACATACTGAGACATCTTATTTACATTATGGGATGTTTTTTTTTGTTTTTTGTTTTTTGGAGTTGTGTACATTTTGGGACTTTATTTAGAAAACGAAAATGTTCTATCCACCAATGAAAGAATGGAATGCAAAAACTTTGAAGCTCAATATCTCTAAACCGCTCAGAATGCAGATAAAATTCCAAAAAATTCCTAAAACCTTATAATTCCAAGGTAGTGAGTGAGTGAGTCTTTTTCTAAAGGAATAGTTCACTTAAAAAGGAAAATTCATTGCTGAATTTTGTGCATCTTGAGACAAAACAATGGCTATAACATATTCAAATATGTTGGTTTCAGTTAAAACTGCTCAAACAGCTCAAAATGCATTTTACTCTGGGACTAGCTTAAGCCTTGTCTGTGAAACTGGGGGTAAATGTTCTAGAACTGACTTTATTTATTTGCCTTTAACTTCATTGCTCATGATAGTCACTACTGAAGGGTTTGGGACTCTGTGTATTCTTGCGGTGTCATTAGCCAAACGCTGTTGTGATGACATCAAAAATAGTCATTCTGTAGTCTTGCGGCAGCCGAAGAGCTGCCATTGAAATGAATGCTGTAACAGATAGTTTTATCCAGATATTATAACCCTCTTGTGTTTAGCTACCATGGTCGTTTGAGGACAAATCATCAAATTCAGGCCAATACCCTGAGAGATCTATAGTTAGCAGTGAACGATCGCTCCTTAGTGGAACAGTAGTTATGTTATGACTGGCAGCATAATCAGTGTTAACAATAAGCGTCAGCCTCAGACTCTGTCTCTTTCAGTCTCTCTTGCTCAAGCCATTTATTTATTAAACACTTCAGCACCTGTCTCTGGGGATGGACAGTATAGTTGCTCATTTCCTCAGTTGCCTCCTCGACCCACAATGACTTTAAGCTGGGGGTACTGGAGACAAAGGTCACATGACTTGGCTTTGTGGTTGGTCTTTGTCAGCAATACTTTACAAGAGTAGCTTGGCGTTATCACCATTATTGAAGTCACAATTTCAATATGTTCCTGAGGAGTTTGCATTTTATCTTATTCTCCAATTACTTTGTTAGATCCAGTCAAAATTCCCATTTAAGCCACAGCTGGCCCAGGAATGTCCCTTTCCTCTCACCCAGCTCTATTTGCACTTCAGTTCACCCCTCTCGCACACACACACTTTTCCCTTTTCACTGGCTCTTTTTCTTTCTTTAAGTCCATTGCTTTTTTACCCTGTTTTTCTAACATCAATCTTTCTCCTCAAATCATCAAATCTCTCGCCCTACTTCTATTCTAAAACTCATCTAAAACTCCCCCAAATCCTCTCTCCATGTTCTTTTTCTTTTCCCCCCTCTACTCTTTGTCTTAAAGCGTCATCTTATGTGGAAAAAAAGGGAAGTTTTATCAAGGGTAGGAATCGGCGTGTGCCAAAGCCCACAGTCTTATTCCACAGCACATAAAAAGTTGCTGTGGAGATTGGATTACAGCATCACATACAGCTAAAATTAAGTTTGCTCTCCCGCCTCTTTTTCCTCTGAGTGCCTCTCCTCCCTCTGTCTGCTTGTATTTTTGGCCCCAGATTTGTTTTTATACTTCCACAAAAATACAGATTTGCTTGTAGCTATTTTATTGTTCTTTTCTTTTGATTAGTTGTCAAGTAACCAATGTGGCAATGGTCTGGTGTGTTTACCAGAATCGTTTGCCTGCAGCCTAAAAACTGACCCCAGATAATATTACCAAATCACACTCATTAAGAGCAGCATTAAATAATAACAATTGAATCTGGAGTAAAAAGTTCCGCAGTTTTCCACAACTGAAACCCCAGTCATTCACAGTTATAGAGGCTGATTTGATGACACTTATAGGTCTCAATTTGAGTGCAGTATGATGTTTAAACCCATTTTCCTCCAAAATCAGCAAAGAAATTGTGAAGGTTTTCCATCATCAAAACACAATGCTTTATGGTCATCCTCCAATGACATTAAATTGATAGTACAATATGCCTCAGATTGATGTTAACGAATCATTCACTATCCGTCTGATACATATTATATACATAATAGCTGGAGCTATCCAAAATCATTAGTTTGAATGTTATTCTGTTATTCTGGTATCACCAGTTTCTGGAAGTTAATTGTTTGCTTTCCATGTCAATCAGACCAGTCCTTATTTCCTAAGAAGGATATTTTTGGAAAAATAAGGTACCATGTGCAACAATCTGATTGTGTTCAGGCACAATCTTTGCTGTTTACAGTCAGACTTGGGATATAAAAATGCCTGTGCTTCATCGCACGTAATATTTACCACTGTAAATATCTTGAGTCTTACAGAGAGGCAGGTTTCAGATTTATTTGCATTCCATATTGAAAAAAATGAGTTGAAATAGAAACTTGATGTGATCTGCAGCCCAGCTACTGTCCACACAGCACAGTCATTGGCTTCCCAAATTCATAAGAGCCCCAGGGACTGATATCCCATAAGTCCATGCGATAATAAAGTGCACCCATAGCTGTGACCCATCTACTTGGAGTGATTTACAGCATGGAACAGTATTACTGGCGTTTTTTCCTCTGTATTACCAGTGGAACAAAGAAATCTTTGTTCAGTTCAGGGAAATGGTACAGTGTAGTTTTATTAGAGGGGGACTGGTCTGCCTATGGGACTCCTTTAAAGGTACAGAGGTGAACCTCATTGTTTTACATGCGTTTGGAGGGGCTCCTTCTACATTGACATGGAACACACAGTCCTTGCATTCAGTGAGGGTTTGGCATCTCTCTACACTTTCTACTGCCTGGAGTTGAAGATTATACACTTTGGCTTTGACAGTCTTAACCGACTGTGACTATAAACACAATATGCATTCCTCTCCTGTTTTTCCTTTGCTCTGTTCCCCTCCCTCTCCTTCTATCCATCTCAATTGCTGGCAGAAATACTCATGCACACCTTTTTAAAACGGTTTCTTCCTGTAGTACCTCCTCCTCATCGCGTAATTGCCGCGAGGGTCTCATATCACGACCGGTTACTCTGCACTTAGTATTTCGGAGCTAAAAATGGCTCAAGCTGCACTTATGTAGAAAACATTCAAGAAAATTCTTCATCAGTTCCTCTTTTATTGCAAGCTTGGATCACAAACCACAACCCCGTATGGAAGAGCACTTGAGTGCATGGAAGGGAAACGAGCTGATGAGGTCCAACAAAGTGGAGTTGGACGCTCCTATTCCCTTCGGTTCTTCCTGTGAATATGGATGGCTCTTTCGAGCATAACACGGTAAAGTTATTGATAAATAAAACATTAGCCCTAAAACCTCAAGAAAATCCATGGAAACACATCACCCTGCGCACACACAAATCTTATATACTGTGTGTGTGCACCGTTTTGGAGGTGAAAGCTCCTTGGGATGCTGGAGCTAAAGTGAACCAGATGTCGTGAATAGTACATGCTGCGTTTTTGAGCGCTGAGGTAATTCTCTGGTTTATTGCAGGATGATATATCTATGCTCTTGCTCGTTCACATATGCAAAGAGGCGATCAGGCAATCATATGTCACGGTGCAGCCCCAGAGCAAAACATCATAGTTTAACAGTAGTCCAAATGAGCCCCTGGCAACATTACTACAACCCTGCTGCTAAAGACCGCCATCATTTCCATATGCAAAGCTCTCTCAAGGTTCCACATATATAAATGGCCTTTGGTTAAACAGATGCAACTGCTCTTTGGCACAAGTTGCTAGGTTTTAGGAACGGAATGAATCCAGCACTTCATTCTTCGACACCCGTTCTTATCCTTATGAACAACCTCTGCCATTCACCGCCATGTCACGATTTATGCACCAGATATAAATAACTAAATACTTTTAAATTATATGTTTACTTTGAGCTACGCTGACTCAAATTGCCCCGGGAAACAGTAATTGGGTAATGGAGATTAATTGCTTGTTAACGGAACATCTTATAAGGTCTCTATCTGCTGGCCTAAGAGAATGATTGAAGCCCAAATGAATAGTCCCCGAATTAGAACTACCCGTCCTGCTTTTCTTCCCCCGCTCTTTCTTTCCGTCGTTTTCTTCTTTAAGCCCTTCTCCAACAATGTACCAGTTGGCAGGATGGTGCTGTATCAGCTTCTCAGGATTTTAGGCCTGAAAATTTTCCGAGACTCGACAGTGAGTTTGTTTTGGCCATGGAACTGAGCCGAATGGTCTCGGAACAGATCAGCAGAAAAGCTGCGTTTTCCACACCTCTATTTTCTTCATCTGTGTAGGCCTGCCGGGGATAGAAGAGGTTGGTGGATAAATGCTTTGCGCCCACTGTACCGTACTTGATGGGTGGAGGGGTGAACAAAGAATCAAAGTAATCCCCTAGGTGCAGGAGGAGAGACGGTATTATGCCGGGACTATGTCATCCAGAGGGCATGGTTTCATTCAGCGCTCTCAAAACAAACACATGGGGAAGCCAGTGAAGGACTTAGGGGGCGAGCTGTTTGAACTTGTCTTGTTTCCTCGCGCGTACGTATTAGTGCCGTGAACACAGACACATTCCAGCGCTGTCACACTACAAAGCGACTTCTGCCCGCAACCTCACGGCCTCTAACCACATGCAAATCACGAGTGTTGCGGTTTTGCATATCCTAACGTTTCCGGGGAAAGAGAGAGAGGTCAGAGACTGGGGAGACGAGAGAATGTGTGCCTTTCAGCCCTGACACAGTTTGATTCAGATGTGTTTCCCAGACATTCTTTTGTTTTGTAGTTAGACACGTTCACTGTCATTGTGTCAGGCTGATGAATGCTCACTATGGCCAGTTTAATGGATAAAATGTTGATGCTGAGGGCACTTATTACCACAACACCCTTCTCTTGCTCTTTGCCCCTCTCTCCTTTTGACATTCAGTCTTTCGTTGAGCTTTAGCTAAACAGACCTCAACTGTAGGTCAGTGGTAAGTGGTATGAATGGGCCTTTCAATCGCCCATCCCTTCCCACTTCATGCCAACCACATCCTGGTTCTTCCCAATGTTCCATCACCAACAAGCAGGGCCTGTGCCCTGTAGGAAATTGTAAAACCACAGTTTTTATAGGACCACATCGTCGTACAGACCTTAGTCAGTAATACAGCATTGACAAAATTTAAACAACGAGACTGAGAATGAAGTACGCTCTGTATATAGCTATTTTTGTACTGATGCATATCATGTGGTGAGGTGTCAAAAAATCAACTATTAACACAGCCTATCTTCACACTATCTCAAAGCTTAACCTTTGTTCGAGTCGATGAAATGTTTTCTATTTGGAAAAGGATTATTGTCTATAATCTGTATTTGTACAGAAAAGCCAATTCGTTGCAGAAGGTGCCACTCAAATGTACACATACTGTAAAGTTTATCATGCAAATTAATTTGTATTCAATTAAAGTTGCATTGAAAAATCCCTTGGCTCAAAAAACTTAGGGGCTATCAGTTTGAATGGGCATGACGCTTCACACTTTTGGTGAGAGAGAAGTGAGAAGATGTGGTACAATAATTTTTGCATCAATTTCTTTCCATCACAATGCTTGCAATTTTGGCATGACCTAAGATTTCTTCGGAATTGGTTTACTCACTGACTCTAGATGGTAACGTAACTGTTGACGGAACAGCCTGCCATACCTGAATGAATATGGACATGGAGTTTAAAGTTGTTTTCACATTGTTTGTGTCTACATCTCTAAATGTTACGTTTGGAGTACTAGCAGCAACTGTGTTTTCATTGTAGCTATAATTACTCTTGTTATATTTAACTGTTAGAGTAGGTATATAACTTGAGTTATGCTTTGCAAAAAAATTTAAAGAATGCTAGTTGTTTGCCGAAGGATATTTTATTTGGTGACAACCAGCTCTGAGAAATGCATTATTGGGAGCATGCAAAGTTGCAAATTAGATAATCTGTAGCGGTTCGCTTCCACAAGTTGGAAAACATTTTGTTTCACTCCAATGAAATGAACCAAACTCTGACGTCAAACTGTCTCGGGTCTGCAGCAGAAGCTCCAGCGTGAAAGAGGTATTGTCTTTTTTCCAACCCTGTGTCAGCATAAGTGTCTCTGCTGGAGCGTCAGCCGTGGATCAGGCTGCTTTTGTTGGGTGGGCCCAGGTCCACAGCACCCATGGACTTCAAAGTGGGGGTGTCAGTCCACATTAGAGGAGACGAGAGACTGTGGGCCTAGAGAATAGCAGATTTTATACAGAGGAGCTCAGGAGAGAGGGCTGTTGTCTTAGCTGCCAAGTCAGTCATGCAGAACTAAGACGACATCTTGTATGTAGGATGGAGATACAGTGTAGTGAGAAATGAGAAGAGAGAAAAAGTGAGGACGTGGTCTGGCTGTAGGTAGAGAGGATGGACTGGGTCAGAAGTCGATTTGCACAGGAAGCATAACATCCTCCCAGTAATTCCCAAATATTACGTCCCTACTACTCTGAACAAAAAAAGAGGGCTTGATTGGTCATTTTAATGCTTCCATTCTGTTTGCACAGTTTAGCCATGAAGTTATGGGCTGCATTTCCTAAAAGAATCATAAGCCTAAGTAAATGATAGGAACCATTGGCACTGGTGGTCCCTCCATTAAGAAAAAGAAAGGTTCAAAAAAGATGATTTCACAGCAATGCCATGAGAGACTTTTGCACCATTATAGTTATAGTATAATGTTATAGTTCCTATAACTTTTTGCAAAAGTTCCCACTTTTTGGAGTTTTTGCACCACAGAAACTGGGAACAATCTTAGTTTTAGGAAAGCCTTTTGGGTTCTAATTCAGAGAAGGGTTTAACCAAGCACAAAAGAAACTTCCAGTGATGTAAATGCACACTGATTGGCCGAAACACTGGGAACCACCATTTTGAAAAATCTGTGTAAACACATAATTTACATATACTTACTCCCCAAACTAATGTATAGAAAGCTGATGCTGACGGCACATAAACAAATAGAATGCTAAAGTTAATGCAATTTACCTTTCGGTGTTTTGTTCTTAAATAACTATACGTCTATTCCATCTCAGTTATCCCGAAACCCACGACACACAACAAAAACACAGCTTCGATCACGGCTTCCTTCATCCTCAAGTTCTGCATGTGATCTACTGATGATTACTCGCAAATTAGCTCTTTCGACGCCATTGACCGAAATTAACGTAATTTACGAGAAAACGCGTTCCCGCCATTGATGGAATTTACCATCTTTCTATTCACTGTTATACGGTAGGGGGGGCTATTACGCATCTTCTAAAAGAGTGCAGAATTTCCAGATCCAAAGAAGCAAAAAACAAGTGATATCATATGAACAGTAAGCAGATGCAAACGCAATCAGCAACATTAAACAGCATATAAATCAAAACTGCCTAACGTTACTGAATGAAATGTCGACCCAGGACGAGGTATAGGACTGTGAAGCTTTGGGGTGTTGATGGACTCAATCTACTGCATCTATGTTTTGATCACCGTTCTGTATTTTATCCAGAATTTTTGTTTTAATTTTTATTTTGCTCAAAATGTTGCTTTTTTTATGAAATCCACATTCAAGTGTTGATAAAAAAAATGAATTCATGAAACTATAATAAAACGAGAAAATCAACTGTTTTTTAGGGTAAGTGCATCATGCAACCTTTCAACCTGTGTAACCTGAAAACTTGCTCCAAACTGAAGCACAGCCTTTGACCTTTTGACTTTTTTAGCCAATTTGTTTTGCTAAAATCAAAACTAAGCTATCTGCACATGTTTAGTTGCACTTTATTATTTATTATTCAAGGGTTTAAGAGCATCTCAAAGAAGAACAGATGTTGTTTTGACTTTTTCCAGCCCACTATTTGTCGGTTTCAATAAGGTACATCCATGTGGGAGAATTGTCTGTTCAGACAGCCGAATTATCAGCAGGTGCGACCTTTGACCCCATCTATCTCACCTCTGTCAACACACCGTACGGTTATTCTTCATTCAGACATGAGGATGAATGCTACAACTCTTCTTTGTCTCCTTCACCTGCCGGCTGGACAGACAGAGCGTGTTCCTCTTCAAAAACAACTCAACCTTTGTCTCTTCATGTCCAGGACTCAGCGTCAGTATATCTGTCTTCGGTGAAAGACGATGAGATGGAGACACCAGTGACGATTGATACGGAGGAATTCAATAAGTGTCACCTAGTCGAAAACAAACCAAGGTGTTTTTCAACCTGGAAGCAAGTTAACCACACTGGGTTAAGCATTACTATGTCTGTGATCATTGTCCTTAGTTACTAATAATCAATCTAACAGTGCACTCTTAAAAATAAGTTTTTCGCAGTAATGCCATAGAAGAACAATTTTTGCTTCCCCACAGGACCTTTCAGTGAACAGTTCTTAAAAGAACCCTTTTCTCTGTATGAAAAACATTTAAATAATAGAAATAACCTTTTGTGGAACAGAAACATTTCATGGATGTTAAAGGTTCTTTATGGAACCATCGATGCCAATTCATATCTTTCAAATAACATGACAAGACAAGGCTTTTCTTCACAGTTTGCCAGTTATTTTTACCAGGTTTGTAGTAAGCACTTATGTACAAACACAGTGATATAAAAAGACCAAATTCAGTATAATTCTGATTGACTAGGCATAATATAAAGGCAAGCAGATGCGCCAATAATATTAACAAAACATGCTAAATTTCATGTCTTTTAGCATTTTAGAATGTCCTCCTTTTTTTAGTAATTGAAAAACTGCGAGAACAGATGGTCTATGTGAATTATTGAAATGCCAAAAAACTTGCAGTTTGTTCACACACCTTTGTCATACTGTATCTTATTTTAATATTCATGGCTTGAAACAGATGGAAAATTGACAGACACGTGCCGCAGTTCTTTGGCAGGTCTCCGTGCCAGTCGCTTGACTGAAAACTTTAAATAAAGAGCCTTTATTTTTAAGAGTGTAAACCATTGTGAAGTAGATTTTTAAATTTTCTGAGGAAAGTGTGTGTGGTGCTTGCTCATGCAAAACTTACCACCACAATATTAGGGGATTGCTATGGTATTTTGAGGTTTTAGGGTCATTGCTATGATTTTTTGGGAGGTGGGGGGTGGGGTTGCTAGGTGTTAAGGTTTGTGTAGGAGCCCAATATGATCAAAATGAATAATGATGCTTGCCTTAGCATTCCTCTTACTGTCTCTATGTCCACATGCACACAGATCAGTCCGGGTCATTGGTGTCCAGATGTTTCCTTAACGGATGAAAGTTAGAGAAGCTCCCTCGACGGGTGGCTGGGGTCAGGCTGGACCCGCACCAGAAACCATCCACGCTTCCAAAGGGTTTCCGGCCACTCCACGCCACGCTCTGCCAATATTTTTTGATTTAGTCCCTCAGGATGTTGTGAGGGACACTGGGAGGAAGTGTGAGCTGACAGGCCTAGCATTAGGTGTGCTTGTTTCTGATAAGAGCTTGTGTGGAAAATAATAAATCTCAAAACACCACAATTTCACATTTGATGGATGGCAATGCACAAAAGATGTACAATATGTCGACAGCCTTTTGTGGCTGGGATGATTTGGAAATGTTCATGCTTAGATGTAGAACAGATTCCACCCCCCCCCCCCCCCCCCCCCCCCCCCCCCGCTTTAGTCCACTTTAAGCATTCTTTTAACTATAAATAACATGTCAACTAACTCTCATTAGAGTATTAGTAGACTGTAGTAGACTGTTAGGTATTGGGTTCAGGTTAGTATAAGTTGACATGTAGTTACTTATAGTCAGTATGTCTGTTGGAGGAGCATCAAAATAAAGTGTTAGCATATATTAAGCAGACAGTCGGTTACCCTTTATTTTACAGTATGTGTAGTTATCAAAGAAAGTCCTCTGATATAAACTACATGGGTTAGGGTTAGGTTTAGGAGCAGTTTCAGGGTTATTACTTAGTTATATCCAAGTTATTGTAATTGCTAAAATAAGTACATGGTATGCACACGCGGACTATAAAATAAAGTGCTACTGGCAGTCTAATACTCTAATGTGAGTTAGGTGACATGTTGTTGCAAAGTTAGTTATAGTATGTCTAAAGTGTACCATTGAAATAAAGTGGAACATACTACATTACCATATCCTTCAACTTGTAATGTTAGTCAAGGTTTTTTGGACCATCATCTGCCCTCTTTCTGGCCCTTAAAATTAAACTTGTGTTTTTGTTACTGTCCCTTTAAGATTTCTATGTAAATTGTTATAATTGGTTAACATTTTCACATAAGTAACAGCGCTTATGTATATATTGTGAGTTTGTTTTTTTTAGGTTCAGTATAATTGGCTCAGCCCCATCTTTTAATAAACAGACTCTATGTAAAACCAGCATCAAAATTGTGACATTCACAAAACACTACATGCTAAAAAAATCGTTTTAATGTAAAGTGTGTAGTTTTTGTTGTTGTTGTTGTTTAAAGTTAAAATACAGATTTTGTTTTAATATACATTAGATCTTGTTAAAAAATATTTCATCTGCTTGTTTCTAGCACTAGGATCTTTCGTGCAAATCTGCAGAGCGACACGATCAACACAAGGTTTGACAGACTTCACTCGGATCAATTCTTCCTCTCTTGTTTGGTAATAATAGTAACTCAGTATGTTAATATGTAATCTAATGAATTTGAGATTTCTGAATGTAAGTTTCTGTAAAAGGTCAGGGTGAACTTTTGAGCTCTCAAACGTAGAGCATGTCTACGTAGTAGCCTACAACGAAACCTTTTATTTCAAAGGAACAAGGACAATCCACTTTTCTGTGAAAAGACTCCTTTAAACAGCTTTAGCGGAAAGCAGGCACACGAGAGGATTGAACTGATCCCAGAGATGGAGGTCTGCTGGCGGTGCAAAAATCCTGCCTGCAGGTGTGATCTTGTTTTTCTTACGCAGCTGAGGGTTTCTTTTCCCGTCTCCTCAAGTTTTGCTGAAAATAAATCCAAAAAAACTATGTGGAAAGCTTCCCACCTGACAGGGAGAGAATCATTTTTAAAAACACAATTAGATCGTTGTGAACAAATAATCCCATTATTAACAGTATTTTGTTGGTTTGTGTAAGAGTGGCTTGCAGGGCGAGAAAGAGAGAGGGAAAGATCATGAAATGTGGGCCGTGTTGATGGTAGCGAGCAGCTCTGAATCATAGGCTTTGTTTGGAGACATGTCCTGGGATTTTGATCATACGCTTGAGATGGCGAGAGCAGAAATCCGCTTAGCGCTGCGCATGTGATGTTTGACTTGTTTTTACAAGACAGTCATCACAGACACCTAAATACAGCACACGTACAGAGCCTCTCGTGTTTTTCTTGTGTTGAAAAATGTAAAAAAAAAAAAATATATATATATTACAAATTAGTGTGCTACTGCTAGTAGTATCATAATCCCCATTACTGAAGGATTTGAACAAACTCCATTTGTGCCATAAAAGCATGAATGATCCCTTAAATTATGTGACTTCTTGGGGTGTAGGATTACTGTTTTTAGGTTAAAAATGATGAGAGAAACATTGGCAGCATCCAAAATCACATACGTCCCTGCTGTATAGTAGGCAAAAAACAGTATGTGACAAAATAAGTAAGTGACAAAAAAAAGTACCTGGATGACCTTCTTCTTCCGGCGAGATTCTGAGGTGTGGATACGATGGACACTTTACCATCCCATGAGGCCACGGGAGAGGATTTATGAATGGTAGTGATGTGACGTAACTGATGCTGTAGCTCATATGATAATGACAACAGGGCGGATGTAGTATATCTGGAATACATTCATACTATATAGAACATACTTTTTAGTGCTCGCAAAGTAGGTATTATTTAATATTAATGCTAAATATTTAATATATTTAAAATATATATATTTATAAATATATAAAATAAGTTCCTACTCTAGATTATGCGGTTTCGGACGCAACCGGGGAACCTGAGCCATTTCATTTAAATATGCAGCAACAAATCTGAACATATATATTTAAAGTAATAAAATAAAAAAAACCTTCAAATTTACACTACCGTTCAAATGGTCGGGGTCAGTAAGATTTTTTAAAATGTTTTTGAATGAAGGCTCTTATGTTCACCAAGGCTGCATTTATTTGAATGTATTTCAAAATACAGTAATGTTGTGAAATGTTTTTACAATTTAAAATAACTTTTTTTATATATATATTGTAAAATTTAATTTATCCCTGTGATCAAAGCTGAATTTTCAGCATCATTACTCCAGTCTTCAGTGTCACGTGATCCTTCAGAAATCATTCTAATATGATCATTTGATGTTCAAGAAACATTTATTATTATTATCAATGTTGAAAACAGTGGAAACGGATGTATTTTTGTGGAAACCCTATTACTTGTTTTCAGGATCAAAAGAACAGCATTTATTTTAAAATAGAAATTCTTTGTAACAAAATAAAATTGTCTTAATATTTATTTTGACTCAAAAGACAAAATGCCAATCCGTGTCTTTTGGAAATATAATTTAGAGATGATAAGAGTGAACAGTGACAGTATTTCATTGAAAATAACCATTTGATCCTAACCTTTTAAACCAATTTGAATGTCTTAATATGTTTGGTTGCATTGGGCCGTTCACACGTCTACAAGTATAGCTTTCACAAGTATAGCTTTATTGTTTCACTAATGTTAATGGTGCTTTTGAAAATCTAAATGACACGTAAAATGTCCTTCCATTTTGACAACAAAACAGATTTTTGCATTTCAAATGTCCATTCCGGATGGATGACAGTGTTTGTATATAAACTGCAGCAGTGTATAATGCATCATAACAATTTCTGACACTTTTCCACACACAATGTTTTTATTATTTCTCTGTATGTGGTCAGAGACCAATCATGCAGTGCAGTGCAAAACCTTCTAGCTAAATCACTGCATGTGTGAACGGCTATGCACTATGCAATGTAAAATAAACAACAATGTATTCTTTTGTCATGCTACACTGCTACTGCTGAAAAAAAAAAGTTTGGTTAAGGATAGTGTTACACTGTTCTGAAAACAACTGAGCTGCTTTCACACTACGGATTTCTTTTTCTTTTCTTTTTTTTCTATACTCACTACTAACTAGCTATTTCTAAAGCTTCTGAAAACAACCTGAATCCAGCCACTCACACTCCTTTAACACCTGTCAGCTGTCTCTCTCTCTCTCTTTCCTTTTCATTCTCAGTTCACCTGCACTGACTCAAGTCTGGTCTTGCATCGGTGTCTCTGGTGATTAATGCGATCCAACAGGTGTTGGCAAAGACAAACCTCTCCACACGTAGCAATAGAACTGAACCTCTTTTAGCCCTGCAGGCATTACGTGGCTCTATTCATCACTGTGTTTTAAACAAAAAATAATAATAATCACTGACAAGACTGGAAGAGTTGCTTCTTTTGTTCTTTTAATGAAGAGAGCTGTATTTCACCAACCATGTAAAATGAACTCTAACTGAATCCATACTTGAATTTTCGGTCTTTCTTTCGAGTTTTGGAGGGTTTCTTGTGGCTGACGACCCTGTGAACTCGGCCAAGAGTGTGTTTTTCCGCTCGCGGCTGCATGTGTCATGCGTGACTTGGAGCATGACGACGTGTGCCTGTAGGCGTGCGAGGAGTGTGACTTGGTGTGTACGGGGCGGTGCTGAGGCCTGCGGCGGTGCTGCTTACGAACTGGTCAAGCGGCCTTTTGATTCTCATTTTCAATGCCACGACTATAACGTTGCTGTTCCAGCTGGACTCATAATGCAGGACTCAACCAGAGCTGCTGTGGTCACTCTGTTCCACGTTGTCAGCACAGCGTTCATGAAACGAGATCTTAATAAGAAAAACCTCATTCGCATCCAAGTGCTTGTCTACACCGTTTACTTCCCTCGGCACCTGCTCAGGATTTCATTTTTAAAGAGGTCGTGTCATGGATTTTCCTATTTCATTTTTCTCCCTGAGGGAGAAAAGTTATTAAAGTCTTTTGAACCAAAATTTAAAAAAAAGTCATGTTTAGTTTTATATGACTGTTTTCTACTCTCTATCTGACCCTTAGAACTAATCAGGCTGTTTTATGCTGTTATGCCTTTAAAGGCCCCCTGAAATCAAAAGTTATGATTTTAAAAATTAAGATTTGTAGCTTTTAGTATGAATATGTTAGCTTTAAGGTTATGAATAAGCTGGTGTGTTCCAAAACAATGACAAAATTCGCATTTAGGAGATATACTGTAAGCATTCAAAACTTACAGTCTCTCTCTTCTGTTAAAATGGATCACAGAGTGACATTCTAACATGTTTTATGGCCAAGTCTCCATCATGGCTCCTTCATCCTTTGGCGGAGTCGCCATAGGCCATTGTCCTGGCTGGGCTCTGGATCTCATAACATCACCATGGACTTCAGCTTCTCATCACATCTTTTGTCCAAACAAATGCTCTCTAGAATCTAAAGCGTCCCGCCCCCTAAGCTATAAATACCACCTGGCCAAATCGACCGTTGACACGTCATTGAGTAATATGGGTTGGAGATGTGTGTTCGGTTGCTCAAACACTCGAGTTTTATTCCGTTTTCAGACTGTACTTTGGTTGAGAATGAAATGGCTTGAATATATTCACACCTCTACTGTTGAATCCAACGTATCGCCAGCGCTTGGATTCGCTTCCATGGTGCTGTCAAGTACGAATTGCAGTCTGTGAGGTACACTTAACGTTATTGGCTATTTGAAAAGGGGGAGGGGCCATTCAATGTGTCCCGCCTTATATAGCTTCCTGTTTCAGTGGAAATTATGTCGACGCATGTAAACACGTGAAATGAGATACAGCATTTTCCTGCTGTTCAGGCCAATAAAAGTTAAAATTGCCTTATTATTTAATAGCAGTCATTTTGTAACACTTGCATTATATTGTGACAGGATCGACAATGTGAGAATTAAACAGCTTGCACTGAAATGTGTCACAAAAATTGTGGATTGAAATGGCCTTGTGAAGCAATGTTGGTGAAATACACTCTTTTTTCGCACTGGTGAGGAAGTTTTGAGTTCTGTAAGTTATATTTTCATAGTGCAATGAAGGGTTTCAAGCAGTAAATATGATCTGTCTTGATATGACCTACTTTGTTATAACTAGTGTAAGTACATGAACTGCTTATGTAAATTTATTAAAAACATTTTTAGATAACAGAAGAGATCTTAGAGTCATGAAATATTGTGTGAAGCTAATTTGAATTTGTTTTAGATCATTAGACATGATTTGCCTTCAAAGCTGTCTAAAACCAATTTCCTTTGGAAGAAAGGCCAGGCTGCAGTTTTTGTGTGTGCTTGGAAGCCATTTTCCGCTCTTTTCTCTGTAAGCAGGGAACTCAAAATGTTTTTTATTTTTTATCAGTGGCTGTTTTGGCACATGTCCTCTCCATGACAAACCCTTTCCAGTAACCGTCTCTGCAGGTTATATGTTTGTCACTGTGATATGTAATGGCCCAGGCCTTGGCAAGTCCCACTTGTTTTTCTGTAGGACAATGACTACAAATGAAGTATTTTGCAAAAGCCTGGCAGCAAATGAGCCAACCTCTTCTGGGTATTTACTCACTCCATCTTCATCAGAAAGATGAACTCTCACACGGATGCCAAGACATAAAATGAATTGAAAATGTGGTCTGAAGCGTACCAGGTCTGAAGAATTCGGGAAAAACCTATAAAACTTGAGGAATGCCTTTTCTCAGCTCACTGCTGACTGATTCTGTCTCTGCATATTTATTCAGTACACTGTGTTCCAAATTATTATGCAAATGACATATCAGTAGGATTTCAGGTCAATAAACATACAGGTTTGAGTTTTTCAAAGAAAGTGTTTGTTTGTTTGTTTGTTTTATTCCTCATATATTTTAAGATAACTGGTGTCAATCTCAGACAGGTTTGTTAAGTAGTTCTCCAGGTTTTCGTAGGTAGATGGAAAACCTACTTAAAGAGGTTGTTCCACATTATTAAGCAAGTCACAGTTCTCTGTAATATGGGGAGGAAGTAAGATCTTTCTGAAGATGGAAAGAATAAAATTGTGCAATGTCTTGCAAAAGGCATGAAAACAACTAATATTCTGCGGAAACTAAATGGAAATTATCAGACTATCAAAAGATTTGTGGGTGATTTAGACCACAGAAGAACTCGGTCAGATAAAGGCTTATTAGGGAAAGTTTTTCCGTCAAACAAATTAATTGTATTTTATAATACATGTATTATAAGTTATCATGGCCAGACTCTGCAAAATGTCTGAAAATCTCAGGATGAGGTTGAATAAGGAGGACAAGAACGAATAAGGAGCAGTGTTAACGAAAAGCTGAATTAGCAATTCATTTCGAAAGCAGAAAGCTGAAGTAATTCTTTGAACTTAATTTAGTTGACCTTTGGTTGAGTAATAATGGTTGCTTCCTCCCCTTTCCCTCCAAGTAAAGTAATTCTGAAATTTCACATTGTGAGATCTAGTTTCATTGCGTAGACCACCGATCTGTACCACTGATATATACCAGCGCCAGGATATTTACTCCTGTTACTCCTTTACAGGTTTCCACCTGTAAAACAGCAACAGTCTTCAAGCAGTGAAGAACACAATCTTTGAAACAGGAGATCAATTGTTTGAATCCCAAGACTACACAAAAGCACAGCCGCATCACTGAATAATGATAACCTTTGACCCCAAACTCAATGTGCGCCTGTTAATGTCCCAGGAGAACAATGCCGAAGCTTTATGCCACATATCTGATGGTGTAGTTGATGAAAACAACTGGGTTAACATATTAACAATAGTTAATGTTTTACATGCTACTCCAGGAACTGAGCGTTCTGGATTTTGGATGCTAATAAAGTCATACATTTTTAAAGATAAGTTGACATACTTATCATGACAAACAATCTTGAAAGCTTTCTATGGAAAAACAAAGGGCCAGAGTCCTGGTTGTGATCTAAATCATTTGTTTACAGTTCCTCTGAGAGAAACATGTGCACAATGAAATCGCTGTTCTCCAGAAAGCGTTGTGTATGTGTGGGTTTATCTGTCATCCGCTCTAGACGAGGGCAGTGCGCAGTTACAGAAAGCATGCAAAAGCAGTTGAGAAGACACATGCAGTTGTTTATGCAGGTGTACATGTACGGTGGCCCCCAAAAGTATTTGGACACTTAAGCAAAATGTATATACTTCAAGTAAATCGAAGAACGAACTGGTGTGACGTCATTACGAATGAAATCAGTCCAAAACGAAGTTCGTTACGAGTTTATGGATTTCAAATAGTGGTTAATTTCTTCTGTTCAGTCCGTTGAGGTCAAACGAGTAAAAACAAACACACTGGAGAGCTTTATAGTAGAAATTATAAAATTGAAAAGTTGGAAGTTGTAATTGAAAAGTTCTAGGCAGCAACTCTCAGTTTAGCTTAGCATGTTATTAAAATAAAGTAAAAAAAAGTAATAAAAAAATTGTATTTTTTATCTTTATTGATATTTATTGTTTTGTATTTAATTTAAGCAAACGGGTTGCAGCAATAATCGCACGGCTCATGAAATATGACAAACATTTTTTAATCCATAGATCCAACTGGAACAGGAAATCTGAGAAGATATAATACATAACCATGTTAACCTCAAAGAAAATGTCAGCAGGAGAAACCAGGAAGGCGATGACGGTGGTAGCAGGAGGAGCCAGGCGGAGATCCAGACCACAGCCAGGACAAAGACCCATGGGAGGGAGAGGGAGCCAAAGGTAGGAGCCATGATGGAGTCTTGGTAGGTCTAACCAGGGGGACCACAAACAGAGGTGGTGCCGATGGAGGTGGAGACCCAGGCGGAGTTGAAGAGCCGATGAGACCGTGCGACACCGATGGATCTGGAGACCGGGATGGAGCTCCAGTGACGAGCATACAAGGTAGAGCCAGGGAGACTTTGAGCTGGGCGGGATCACAAGAGATGCAGGAGACTTTGAGCTTGGCGGGATTACAGGAGATGCAGGAGACTTGGAGCTGGGTGGGACCAGTGTAGACACAGGACACTTGCAGCTGTATGGGACCAGTGGAGACACAGGAGACTTGGAGCTGGAGACCAGTGGAGACAAGGGAGACTTGGAGCTGGACGGGACCAGTGGAGACACAGGAGACTTGGGGCCCTATTTTAACGATCTGAAACGCAAGTGTCAAAGCGCAAAGCGCAAGTAACTTTGTGGGCGGATCCCGGGGCTGTTGCTATTTTCCCGGCGGGATAAATGCCTCTTGCGCCTGGCGCAAATCTAAAAGGGGTTGGTCTGAAGTAGCTTCATTGTTCATAGGTGTGGTTTGGGCGTAACGGGAAACAAACCAATAAGAGCTTTATATCACATTCCCTTTAAGAGCATGATGAACGAGGTGCGCTTGTTCCATGGCGCAATACTATTATATCGGCGCATTTACCAGGCGCGCTTCAGAATCGGTTCACAGCCGAGGAGATCGATGTTCTCGCCAGTGACGTAAAAGAAAGAGAAGTGACATTGGGGTTGGGACAAACCCACCCAAATTAGCTTCGGTTAAACATTCATATAATAATTTGGGTAAATGTGTAAGCTTTATGCCTATTTTCCCCATCGTCATGGACACAACAATGATTTCCATCGTGTTTTAATATTTTTCTTGTAATAATGTATCATTTGCAAAAAGTTAAATGCATCTGTGTAGATGAGAGAATCATCTACACAGTGTATGCGCGTTGTTCACACTCTGTATTATGGCCAAGCATGTGCGCTTAAAATAACATCTGAATGTACGCGCAACAGGCCATTGACTTTAGACTAGTTTTTTTTGGTCAGTGGCGCAATTGTTTTATTGAACAGCAAATTAGCATGAGGGAAGTTTGCGCCGGAACACGCCTCCTCTTTGCGCTGAACCGCCCCGGGGAGCGCAAGTGTATTTCTTAGTTAACCGACGTGTGTCTGTGGAGGGAAAAGTCTGCTTTGCGCGGGTGCAAAATAGGAATGATACATGCGTCAGTGCACAAAGTAATTTGCACCGGGTGCAAGATAGGGTCCTTGGAGTTGGAGACCAGTGGAGACAAGGGAGACTTGGAGCTGGACGGGACCAGTGGAGACACAGAAGACTTGGAGTTGGAGACCAGTGGAGACAAGGGAGACTTGGAGCTGGACGGGACCAGTGTAGACACAGGGGACTTGGAGCTGGACAGACCAGTGGAGACACAGGAGACTTGGAGCTGGAGACCAGTGGAGACAAGGGAGACTTGGAGCTGGACGGGACCAGTGGAGACACAAGCGACTTGGAGTTGGAGACCAGTGGAGACAAGGGAGACTTGGAGCTGGACGGGACCAGTGGAGACACAGGAGACTTGGAGCTGGAGACCAGTGGAGACAAGGGAGACTTGGAGCTGGATGGGACCAGTGGAGACACAAGAGACTTGGAGCTGGACTGGACCAGTGGAGACAGAGGAGACTTGGAGCTGGACGGGACCAGTGGAGGCACAGGAGACTTGGAGCTGGAGACCAGTGGAGACAAGGGAGACTTGGAGCTGGACGGGACCAGTGGAGACACAGGAGACTTGGAGCTGGAGATCAGTGGAGACAAGGGAGACTTGGAGCTGGACGGGACCAGTGGAGACAAAGAAGACTTGGAGCTGGAGACCAGTGGAGACAGGAGAGACTTGGAGCTGGACGGGACCAGTGGAGACACAGAAGACTTAGAGATGGAGACCAGTGGAGACGAGGGAGACTTGGAGCTGGACGGGACCAGTGGAGACACAGGAGACTTGGAGTTGGAGACCAGTGGAGACAAGGGAGACTTGGAGCTGGACAGACCAGTGGAGACACAGGAGACTTGGAGCTGGATTCCAGTGGAGACAAGGGAGACTTGGAGCTGGACGGGACCAGTGGAGACACAGGAGACTTGAAGTTGGAGACCAGTGGAGACTTGGAGCTGGACGGGACCAGTGGAGACACAGGAGACTTGGAGCTAGAGACCAGTGGAGACAAGGGAGACTTGGAGCTGGACAGTACCAACGAAGACGGTAGACACAGTGAAATATCATCTTCCAATTCCTCATATAATGCAGATGCCAGATGCAGCTCACCCTCAGTGAAAGGAGCGTGGTTCCACTCCATGCAACTGCACAAAAAAATCAAATCTTGGTTCCGTGTTCAGTAAACAAAGGGGTTGCAAACGGGCTTAATCAATACATTCAACTGGAACAGGAAATATCAGGACATAACCTATAATACACAACCATGTTAACCACAAACGTTACAGAACAATGAACAGACAGAACTAAGGCATTAAATACACAGATAGAGTAATCAAGGTAAAACAAAACAGGTTTATGGCTAATTAACAAAGAAACTAACTAGGAACACAGATGGGTAGGTAGACAGCAAAAAACAAACATAATGACAATGAAACTGCACATAATTGTTACAATTATATTTATCAAGGATATTTCTGTCGCTTTGTCTGCCATCTTGGATAGACTTTTAATTGAGCTAGTTGCATTCTGGAATTTCCTTCATACAATACTACATGAGAATTTGACCAGAATACTTTTTCTCAAAAAGCTTTTTGGGGCCAGATCTATTTATGATTCTTTAAGTTTATGAATGTTTTTATATTTTAAAAAATCTGAAAGCATTTCCAGTTGTATAATAGCATAAGCCCATCAGACAAAATTTATTCTGTGGTGTCAGATCAAAGCATCTTTTGAAAACATTTGCTTTGGAGTTCAATTTGTTTCAAAGAACTTGTCACTGGCCTGTAGTTATAGTTGCAGTCATGGAACAAAAGTCATAGACAGAAACCAGAGGATTGCTGTTGCCTTTGTAAAATAAAATTAAAAGTTTTGTATCTTGAAAATTGTGTATCTGCTGCAGATGAAACTGAATTGAAACAGAAGCATGTTATATGTTAAGCCAGGAAAGCTTCTGGGACTTTACGAGGAACTAAACGCTTCATCCACACGCCATGATCTCCATGCCTGTCCACTGCCATCAGCTGCCCCAATGGTTAATGCTTTTTATGGTCTGCCCACATCGCAGTTCAAGCATATCTAAAATGATTGTCTTCAGCAAGCACATAGTAATCTCTCCTCCTACACCAGGGTTGGAATGCCGGCCAAGAGGAGGCCGCATCTTCACCACAGGGGCCGTATGAAAATCTATCCAGCGATTCTGATCTGAAAAGAGGAAGAGCCCCTCCTAAAGATGATGAGTCAAACACAGATTACTAATGCAATCTCTATGACAACAGCCATTAATGAAGCTCCCGCCCACACCCAGCTGTTACTAATATAGTGTTCTTTCTCAAAAAACACAATTGATCTGGAACAAACTAAATAATTGTTACCTGGAACTTAGTCATAATCTTTCAAATCAGATGACTGATGGCACAGGCTACACTTAATTTTGTATTTCGGCTATTAAACTTTGCTAAACCATGATGAGTTTCTACCGTGGCATTGGCATCAAAAAGCATTAAGCTTCACCTGTTAGGGTGAGTATTTCTTTGACAGAGAATTCTTCTGGAGAGGGTTTTGGGGTGAGTGATGGTGGAGATTTATGGAAAGGAGTGGGAGTGAGGTATGATCTCGCTGATGGCCGACTGACGCACAGCTTGAAAGCATTAAAAGGGCTGATAGAGCGCAGCAGGCTGAGTAATACACAGTGCACACATTCGCGTGAAAAATTTAATTCTAGGTGCTTACAATGTGTCTTATATGCTTCCATAGAAACTCTGATGTTACTTTCATTCTTTATAGGATAATCCAAGATTAACATTCCTTTATTATTTACTCATTCTCATGTTGTTCCAATCCCATATGACTTTATTTTTTCATTGGAACACAAAACAAGAATTTTAGTCTTCTCATATAAACATTGATTAGCGAGCATAAACAGAAGCTCAACTGTACTTTCTTGACGCACTAGAGTTTGAATCTCTTTGGCTCTCGTGGAAGCTCAAACGTTCTTTCATAACACACAAGAACAAAATTTTGGTTCTTGCAGAAGCTCAAACATGCTGCGTAACACAAGAATGAACCTCATTGGTTTTTGCAGAAGCTCAAACATGCTGCATAACACATGAGAATGAACCTAATTGGTTCTTGCAGAAGCTCAAACATGCTGCATAACTCACGAGAATGAACCTCATTGGTTCTTGCTGAAGCTCAAACGTGTTGCGTAACACAAGAATGAACCTCATTGGTTTTTGCGGAAGCTCAAATGCGCTGTGTAACACAAGAATGAACCTCGTTGGTTTTTAAAAAAAGATCAAACGTGTTGCGTAACAAAAAATGAACCTCATTGGTTCTTGTGGAAGCCCAAACACGCTGTCTAACACGAGAATTAATCTAATTGGTTCATGAGAAAGCTCAAATGTGTTGCGTAACACGAGAATTAACCTCATTGGTTCTTGCGGAAACTCAAACGTGCTGCGTGACACAAGAATGAACCTCACTAGTTCTTGCTGAAGCTCAAATGTGCGGCGTAACATGAGAATAAACCTCATTGGTTCCTGCTGAAGCTCAAATATGATGCGTAACACGAGAATGAACCTCATTGGTTCTTGCTGAAGCTCAAATGTGCTGCATAACACGAGTGAACCTCATTGGTTCTTGTGGAAGCTCAAACGTGCTCGTGTCAAGCATGCTTTAGCTTCCATGACCAAATTTTGATGCTATATACGTTCGCTAATATTTGTATGTCAATAAAAGCCTGAATTAAATCTGTTCATCACACAAAGTGACTGTTTCTCTTCAGAAGACTTGGACTAAACCGCTCGATTCATATGGATTTCTTTTACGATCTCTTTATGAACATTTTGAAGCATGAGAATTATGACAGAATATATTTTCAATAGAGGAACAGAAATCTCTCAGATTGAATTGAATACTGCATATGTTCACTTGTGTTCTGAAGATGGAAATTCAACAAAAGACTTATGGATTTAGAACAACATGAAGGCGAATAATGGATGACAGAATTAAGAATTAAGTGCACTTCTTTTTACTTCCCAAGGTACTGTAATTATATGGACAAGAGTGACCAATACAAGCTTCAAAACATCTAATTTTGTGTTCCACAGAAGAAAGTAAGTCATACAGGTTTTGACATGAGCGACATGACATGAGCTTTAGTAAATAACGACAGATTATTATTTCTGGATGATCTATTACCTGAGTCCTGGCACCTACGTTAAATCTGAACATGTCTGAATGGATGGCAGTTTTACCAGGAGCAAAAACAACAGTGATGATTGACAGCATTAAAATGTATGTTGGCTGCTATGTTGCACTACACTTCAGGTCGTACAGTAGTACTGCACTCAGCCAATAAGATTAAATACACCTTCTCTTTCATTTTCAGAGAGATAAACGGATGTTTTCAAAACATACTGAAGCATGCAAGGTATCTGGTTTATACATACTGCACAAGTGCCAGATTTATGACAAGTATTCATTGCTTCAGTCCCTGTTTATAAGTGGACTTCTCTTGGAGCTCATAGCAGCATTCTATCAAACACACTTGTCTGGTTGACATTTGCTGTGATTTCTGGCATTGTGAAACAGCACTGCCTGCCCTACATCTTCCCTGAGCAACGCACTTGAGCAGGACAGCTGGTTGGTTCATTTCCTGCCTCACTGTTTTGGTATTTTTATCTCCATGAGGGCTTGGTTCTCAATTTACAAAGTGAGAAATCAAAAATTCTCGTAACTTGGAGAAGTGAATCAGAGAAATGATGTCATACTACTACCTCCCTAATACACTGGTTTCCTTGTTCCTACACACACACACACACACACACACACACACACACACACACACACACACACACACACACACACACACACATACACACCTTGACCGCAGTTAACTCCACTTTGCATTTGTTTTTCAGCTCAGAAACTGGATGTGCAACAGCTGAGTGACTCAATCCCTGCATGCAATTAGGCAATAACTCAGAAACCAAAAACAGTCTGCCCAAAAATCTAGCTCTTTCCTTATGAATCTCGTTAGAACTGGTTCTTGTGTTTTTCAGGTATATTTGATTGTCCACTTTAGACATTCTACTAACTAAAAGTAACTTTGCAACTACACGTCAGCTAATTCTCATTATAAGATGACTGCTAACACTTTGTTGTGATGCTTCCCAAAAGACATTCTACTGACTATAAGTGACTTTACAACTACGTCAACTTATTCTACTTACCCAAACCCAAACCTAATAGTCTACTAACGTCTATTGCAGTCTGTTAATACTCAATTGAGAGTTAGTTGACATGTAGTTCCAAACTTATTTATAGTGTATAAAGTGGACCATCGAAATAAAGCGTAACCTTTTAGCCTGTCATTGTGTTCCTCAAAATCCTCTATCTCGAAAGAAGAAAGCATTTAAAGGGAAAGTTCACCCAAAAAAGAAAAGTCAGTTATTATTTACGTATCATTCCAAACATATATTATTTACTTTCTTCTGTGGAACACAACAGGAGATTGGTTGGTTGGTTGGTTGGTTGGTTGGTTGGTACGAACCTCAACCATCAACTAATGGCCTTATTGGTTTTTGCACTGATCGTTCATGTTTCGATATATGTAGTCTGTGATTAGTTGAGAGTGAATAAAGGCTTACATTTTAATCTGTTTATTATATTAAGTGATCATGTCACACCTACAGTTTAGAATATATCAGGTGAGTCACATTAATTAATGTCATGCTACAACTGTTATTTTTTGGAGCTTTTGGGCTTTATTGATTTTTGTTAATGGTTAAAAACCATTTTGAAGAAATATTCTTCAAAACACCATTTGTGTTCCACAGAAAAGTAGATGAGGAAATGATTTAAAAAAAAGTAATTTATACTTTTATAGTGTTTTCTGTCCTTTTCGAAACAATGTTATTACTATTTATATAATTTTGTAGTATTTGTTTAATATTTAATATATAATATATTTCTATTTATCTTTAACTTTTTTCAATTTGGTAATTTAGTACTTCAACTGCTTCCAATTTTCCTTTAAGTTTCCTCTTAAGTGATTTTTTTTTACATCTAATATCTATATTTTATTTTATTTATTTAATATAAGTTTGTATTGATACATATAATATATATATATATACAAACTTTTATGTTAATCGATTTGACGGCACAAATTTTGAATAGTAATTAGTTTGTTTTATTGACTGATTTGAATCTTTGGAACTGGAACTGGAAAATAGCTGCACGAAGAGTCTTCAAAAAGTCTCCTCTTGTTTTCCATGAAGAAAAACAAGAAAAAACAAGAGCATTCGAGTTTAGAATGACATGAGATTGAATAAACAATGACAGAATTTTCTTTTTTTCTCTCTCTTTTAAGTAAACACAGAGGGGCATAGTCAGCCAAAACAGAGAATGAGTCTGAGGTCCTCGTACACTAAACAGAATACATTCTAGCAATCAGAAGTCAGAAATGTGGGTTGTTTTGAGGTACTCTGGGGATTCTGAAACCTAAGTTGAACTGTATGAACTGTTTACAAATGCATATGCTCTGTTATACTGCTTGTGGTCTCCTAAAAGACAAACACAGAGAGGGAATAATAATATGGGAACACATCTGCAGGTGTCTTTGAGTTGTGGTTCGCTTGTCGTGACATGCACGTTGTTCTCGTTTAAGGAGGAGTTGTGTCATTATCCTGAGAGACAGCGGCAGGCCAGCAGTGCGCCTGTATCAAAACAAGTACGGTCACAAACAGCTCTTCAATCACATTGTGTTCTGAAACCAGTGTTAAATAGTTGTCTCTGACACCTCTAGTCTCTCCTGCCTAACGGGTTTCTTGATCAAACTTGATGGTGATGAAAGAATAGAATATCACATTTCATGTGAAAAACTAGATTCTTATGTTTTCTTAGGAAAAAAAGAGTGGTGCTTACATGTAGAAGAGTTGTTGCCATTATGCTATTGTGTTTTGAGTGTAACTGACCCAAGTCAATAGAGCCCACCTCCAAGGCTCTGATATTTGGGTCCCTAGATATTGCTACTTCATGTCTGTGCGTTTTTTTTATTTTTTATGTCTGTTTATCAGTCACCAGGTTAAAATTGTAGGCTGGATTCGAATTAAATGGAGCGTCCTCAAAAAGCTTTGAGGCATCATTCATGATCATAGCAGTGATTTACACACCTTACTGAGGGTAAGAGTTTTTTTTAAATACATAATTGTCTTATCAAGCTTCCTTTTCTTCATAGTTCTACAATACAACACCTATAATGTTATTAGAATCACTGTTAATTTTCCATTGAATGTTTATTCATATGTATAGGCCTACATGCTTCATGTTCAAACATGTAAATTCCTGTGCAAAACAACATTTATTAATATTTTCATGCTGATAATATAATTATTATTGAATAATGTTGCGTTAAACTAGAAAATAAAGCAAAATACAAGCATTTTATATTAAAGTCGGCATGAAAAATAAGCTGTAATCTATTTCCCCACTGATTTCTATATGGTTTCTGGAACAAGAAAATGTAAGGCGGGACTTGATTTTGTCAATGGGGAATTGATTGGATGATTGGATGGTTGTGGTTTGCTATTGCTGTGAGATGTCATGCAATTGACAAGTTGTCCCGCCCTCGCGCCAGTAAACACGTCATCAGAAAAGAGAAAAGGATTTTGCTGCAAGAGGGAGGGGAATAAACAAAAAATAATGATGTACATGGATAAATCATTTATAATAAATACTGCAATATTCCATAACGAAAAAAACAAAAACAAAAAAAAAAAAACAAACAGGAATTGTCCATTTTGATTGGTGACAAGCACATACAAGTAGTCTCGCAGACTTTTGGACCGCAATGTACATTTGCTTTGACGTATTTAGAAATAAATAATATCTCCAATTCTTTGTTAGGCTGTAATATATGCAATGCCTAATGAACAAATGAGCCAGAAAAATTGTAGCGTCTTGAAGTACTTCTGCGCATGCGTCCTGTGTCAGTCAGCTGGCGGTGACGCGCAGAGGAATCCGAGCTGAGCCACTCATTGAACTCTTGAGGAACGCGCCTCCAGTGGAGTAGAGCGCTGCTGATTATAGCTGATGACTGCGCATGCGCGTTCTTCAAAGTTCATTGAGCGTCTCTCACTGCTCGGATTCCTCAACGCCGTCTTCAGTTCACTCGAGTACTCACTGCGGGCGACATGAGTGAGCGAGCGAGCGCGCTTCTCGGCTTTAGTTGCTCTTCTTGAGTAAATCACGGGTGAGAAAGTAAAACGATACTGAAGAAAAACACGATGTAGTGCAAATACTGACGCTGGACTGTTAAATTTCCTACCTGCAAAGCAGATTTGTATAGTATCGCGCTGGAGGAGAAGTAGACAGCGGTGGGACAAACATGCTCTCGCCGTTCTTGGCGTATTTTCTGTCGCTTGTGTTTCTGTGTAGGATTGCGCGCTCCCAGTACTCAAGCGACCAGTGCAGCTGGAGGGGCAGGTGAGATACGCTTTAAACATTTACTTAGTATTATACAAGTGCGCCCTTATTACTCGTTTACTAATGTAAAATTAATTTATAATGAGTAAATTGCAGTTGGAGGTTTAATTATTTAAAATCCAAGATTGAATTTGTAGATGTCAATTGATGTTGTTGTTGGGCTGTTTTAAATTAAAACGTGCACGTTTTTATATTAAAACAAGTAGAATATTAACTTTAAATCATGATTAATATTATTACAGTATGCGAAGTCTCAGTATGAGCAGTAGTTGTCTATCATTAGTAGGCTATTAAAGGTATGTTTAACAGTGGGGTAATTGTATTTTTTTTATCACGCCCATTATTAGTAGGATATTTGATATTTTTATGAGTGGTAGTGGTTGTTGCATCTGGCTGACTGTATTAATAACCATTTTATCATTATATTCTTATTTTTTCAACTCATAAACTGTTCTCTTGGTCTGGATAGTTTCGATTTCCTTACTCAGATTTACACTGTAACAAATTATATGATCAATAAGTTATGACCACATATGTTTTTACATTGCTTTAACTCAAATGATCAAAATAAGTTAAGCAATTTTCAACTTTTTTTTATAAGTTAAACAAGATTCAACTAATTTTTTTAATGAATAAATTTAATGTAATTTAAGTTTAAATGACTTAAACATCCAAGTTGATTGTACTTAATGTAGAGCAGCAACTTTTTTTACAGTGTGTAGTCTTGTTATTCTGTCCTGCTGTATGTTGAACCTCACTGGCATAACCTGAAAGCAGAAACTATCTGATGAGTGATTCATTTCTGCTCACTGGTTTGACCTAACCCAGATTAATCTCTCATGTGTAATATGCAAATCACTCTGTTCTTTGTTTGTTTAGACATTTCTTGAGTTAATGAACTATTGCCTATACACACTCACACCGGCTGTGACATTTTCTAGAAAACTGAGAAGCTTTTAGTTTAATCTTATCTGGTCATCTTGGCTTTTAAATGTAAATGTGCAGTTAAATGTGAAATATGTTTTGATCGCCGATAAATCTTAGTTCATGCTATAGATTTCTCTGCCACATAACTTCATCTCATAACAATGCTTGTTATTATTCCTCAACAATAGCTCTCTTCCTTCAAAAAAATCCTTAAACATAACACATTTTGGCTCACTGTGAAGTCTTTTTACAGTAAATAGGCTGACTGTGCTGTACTCGGACCGGGCAGCCATAATCTGCTGTAGATTTGCCAGGTTTTAGTTCAGCCTCTCATTACGGCAGAGCTGCATTTCAAACGCTCTTAATTAAAGAGGAGCCGTTATAAACGAGGACAGGGCAGCTCCGCACATGTCACCCCAGGCTCCACATGAGTTTTGGGTCCTCACCTCTCATTTTGGTGAGAGTTTAATCTGGGGTCTGCAGCAGGCCCCAAATTCATCTCAGATTGTAGAACCGCTGGAGGGTTCAGAAGCAGATGGCTCATTTTCTGCCTAACTGACATCAGGCCACAGACTCGAGGCGCAGAACCGCAGATGATGTCTAAAAGTAGAGGAGAGAGTCTTTTTTTGTGTGGCCGTTGGACAGCAGCAGGACTGCTGCCCGGAGATGCAGATCCTCGTCGTTTTGAGGAGTTGAAAGCGAGGGGAGGTTCAACTGCGTGACCTGCATTTGCACTTGCATGCTCCGGGTTCGGCTACTGTCTCTGCACTTGTCTGCGGAGAGGCCTGCGTGTCCTAGGAGCCATTGACTTGCGCTTCAAAAATCCTACCCACGGCAGTATGCCCAGTGTTGGATCTTGCCAAAACGTTGGAAAGGAGAGAAGAAAAATGAGAGACGGTTAATGTGTATGTGTGTGCGCATGCCTGCACGTGACGGGTCATGCAGCAAGCCTTGCGCGTGGGTCTTAACACCTTGTGTGAAAAGACATTAACTTCATTCTTCCTGCTCGGAGTAAAGCTTTCCTTTCATATGAGCTTCAGCTTTGGATTCGACTCTGGCACAGACTTTTCAGAACAAATCGCCCCAATGTTTGAAGTTTCCTTTGCTGTGTTTTACGTTAAAGGCCACTGATAGAAGATCCAACCATCCTTATTTAGATGATTACCCTGGTGTGAGATGCAGCCGTTTGCTTTGTTTAATCTACATAGTTGTTTGTTAAAATTTGCCAGATATAAGTCCAATGGCAGAATTAGATAAGTAATACTTCACAATGTTTGATGTTTGACTACTGACCTGTTCCAAAACTTAGTGAACTGCCATTTCTCTTCCTGTATTTTAAGGCAACATGTGATTGCTTCCAGACAGTAGCCAACAAAATTATGCTGCCTTCTGAAATCATTTGTTTTGGCAGAATTCACGGATAAGCCAATCCCAGAATGATTGCTCTTAGTGAACACAATACCTTCATGAAGTCGAAAGGGACATGGGTTATGTTTTTTTTTATTATATGATTGTATTTAAAGTCCCCCTGTAGTCAATAATTTTATCCCTTAAAAATCATCTTTGATCACCAAAATTACATATTTAAATGTTTTATCCTTGGAAAAAAGTTTCTTCATGCCTTAAAATAGCTTGAATGTAACTCTACACCCGTGCCTCATTTAGTATACGTGGTTCTATGAATATGAAAATTAGGCCCGCCAAATTGGTTGACTTGATTGGTTACAAGGTAGTTTGTGACGTCAGAAACCAGCTATTTCAAACCGCGTTTTTAAGAGTGTTTGGTTCATTGCTGTTTTAAGGAGAAAATACTCAGCAATGGTGTTGACGTGAATTTGCAAATGGTTTGTCTTAAAGCATATTAAAAACACCACATGGATATATAAACAACAGTAAAAACTTGATTTTTCTATATTTGAACATGAATTTTAACTTTATTTCATGCAGTACTGAATTGTTTTGATAAAAAGAGACTAATTTGTTTAAAAATAGACTTTTCCATTGATAGACCAATATGTTGGCCCATATTTTGAGTTTATCTGCTCTATTGGTCGACCAAAATATTGCCTTGGCTGATGCATTGTATTTGGCTTTTTTTTCTGTTTGGTCATAAGTGGAACTATTATTTTAACAGTACTGAGAAATATCATATTCACTGTGTACTCTATGTTAAATTAGCCTTGCCTGAACGGATCACACAGATCTATCATTGCACTGGTTTCAGTATTTAGTTTGTTTTTTATTCTATGTTTTAAACTTGCAATTAAACAGAAGAAGTGACAGTGACACGATTTTCATGTATATCGTGGCATACAATAGTCACAAACATGTATTCTGAATTTGAAGCTGCAGACAAGTAGTCATAAATGTATAAAATGCCACTTACAAAAACACAATGACAGACAAAAAATTGTAGTAAAGTTGCACTTATTCTTACATTCACACTCGCAGTGCAACTTAAATTATGCAGTTGCAACTTCTCAAATCTGTCACTACACTTTCACACCTTGACTTTTGCTACTCTTTTGGGGATATATAGATGCAAAACTATCTTGCAACTCAGTGACGGCGAGAGAGAAAGGGGGGCGGGAGCGGGGGTGTTCAAAGGAGCCGTTTTATTGGTAGGCGCCCTAGCTAATAAAATGGGACTTCTATTGTACGTGATAATGTCACGAAACCCCCGTCCTCGGGGATATTCTGAAATGCCAACATGGCTTAATGCATTAGACTGATATTGAAAGCAATAAATTATATTTTTCAACTCAATACACTCCATACTAATTAAGCATAGCCTACTATGTACAGAAAAGCAGACCATATTCTATATTCTGTTTTTAATCTGTTAATCTAATCCAATTTTATTTGCCTCCTTAAATTGTGTTTTATCATGTATATTGGCATTACATTGGCAATCACCTAATTTAATTTGTGTGAGCTGTATTTGTATGCTTATTAGAATGTTCGCTTCATGTTAACATCACAATCTATTGGAATCAGTTGTGAGTTGGAGGTTCTCATGTTTCATTTGAGTTTTGAGCAGCCTATGTTACTTTTGGGGTTGAGTTTCAGTTAGGATCCTGCCATTTAAAGTAGGGTAGATCCTGGAATCAGAGCTTATATCTCCATTCTCTGCCTTCTTGTAGTGGTCTGACCCATGAGGGACACACGCGGGATGTGGAACAGGTGTACCTCCGCTGCGCACAGGGCTTCCTGGAGTGGCTGTACCCCACAGGGGCCATCATCGTCAACCTGCGGCCTAACACATTGTCCCCAGCGGCGTCTCTTCTCTCCGTCTGCATCAAACCTTCTGCGGAGTCCAGCGGGACCCACATCTACCTGGACCGGCTGGGAAAACTGCGATTGCTCCTCAATGAGGAAGATCAGGCAGAGGGAAGAGTGCACTGTTTCAGCATCCAGGACGGAGCGCTCTTCATCGAGGCAGTGCCTCAAAGGGACATCAGCCGAAAAATCACAGCCTTCCAGTACGAGTTGGTCAACCACAGACCAGGAGCTGATCCACAGTCATTATCTGGTATGATGTTCTCTTGATCTTTAAAGACTCCCTTGACGAGCACAGTTTTCTTTCATGTGTGATGTGTTTTCTCAAACAGAATTTTTTTTTTCCGTCAAATTAAAGGAGTTGTATTTGGGGAAAAAATATTTAACAGAAAATGGCCTCAAAGCCAACAGACATCAGCTAAAAAGCCAAATTTTGATTTCCTGGATTCTTTGATGGAACAGTAAGATTTTTTTTGTGGTTTTGAAAGAAGTTTCTCATGCTCACCAAGGCTGCATTTTATTTGATCACAAATACAGTAATAAAAAATAAAAATACGGGTCTCTTGAAGTTACACTGTTTCGATAGTCCACTTTAGACATTCTACTGACTATAAGTAACTTTGCAACTACATGTCAACTTATTCTACTAACCTGAACCCAAACCTTAACTTAACAGTCTACCAATGCTCTAATGAGAGTTAGTTGACAATAAGTTACAAATTAATGAGAGTTAGTTGAGATGTTGTTACTTAGAGTAAGTAGAATTTCTAAAGTGGACTATCAAAATAAATTGTAACCATATTTGAATAATTTGCCAAATGTAATTAATTCCTGTGATGGTAAAATTGAATTTTCAGCATCATTACTCCAGTCTTCAGTGTCACATGATCCTTCAGAAATCATTCTAATATAATGATTTGACGCTCAAGAATTTTTTTTTATTAATGTTGAAAACAGTTGGTCTGCTTAATGTTTTTGTGGAAACCATGAAGTATATTTTTCTGGGTTCTTTAATGAATTCTGAATTTGGAAGAGTTTCTTTTGAAATTCTATTCAATTGCAGCTTTTTTCAGCAAAAAGCGTTATTACTTTTCCGTGACTCCGTGGTTTTTGGGTACACATATAATGCACGCAATACCAAGGGTTTGTTTATTTTAAAAAGTACACTCTCCGTAGCCAATGTTTTCATGCCCATTAACAGATGATATCTTTACCTCAGGAAACATCCACCCCTCTGTGATGCTGAGATCTGTGCTCATATTTATACTGGAAAGTGATACTGATTTAAACCTTGTTTGCCGTGTGATTAAATACCTTGTTATTCAGGACTTGTGGCTTGGGTTTCAAACTGAGACGCCACGAGCGCCCCGTAGCTTCTATCTGTCTATTACTCCGGAAAACCATGTTAAACATTCAGCCTCATTTCAGAAATTAAATTTCAAGCAGTGCACCTGCTGAAACTGAATGGCCTAAAGCAAAGTTGATATGTCATATAACAGGTCTGTTTTTCCTCTCCCAAACAAAGCTAAAGTATTGTTTCAGTGTGTTTTCCCCCTAAAGGGTAACACGTTCATAGCTGCCATGTAAATCTTTGCTCTGATAAACAGCATTTAGTTTGCTTTTACAATAACCATGTCTACAGAAATCTGAGTAACTTTAAACGGTTTCTGTATTCTGGGACTGTTTGGCATTATTGCAATTTACTATAAACCCTTTTCCTTTATATATTATAATATACTAGGATGTAGGAAGCATTGAAAAGATCCTTAAAGTGTAAATACTTTGCACTTTGTGGATATTTCATACTTGGTCACTGTCAATAAATACCACCATAGTGCATTTGCGAGTTGGACAGTTTACTACATCCAGAAAACGGGCAGTCAAATTTTTCTACAAACTTTTCTACACACGTTTTAATGTGTCCTTTATTGTCAAGCTTGAGTGTTCGCCTGCTTGTGATTTCAGCGATCTGAGCGGGTAGATCTGTAAGGTGACCTGTTTTCCTTTTTCCGAGCTTGTGTTTTTTTTTTTTTTTGTCTCTGCGTTCACCTCGTGAATGCTGACCTGCTGTGCTGGAATTGAGTTGCTTTCCATCACTGTGGAATGTGTCTTAGACCAGCTGTTGGGAGGACATATTATCTCCATTTTTTTCCCCTACTCCCTTCCTCTTCCTCTTTTCCCCTGTCTCTCTGGCTTCCCCTCCCTCACTTTTTCCTTCATTACTTTTTGTTCCGCCTCTCTGAAGTGGTTGGGATGCAGGCAGTGGTATATGAATCTTTTCTGCATTAGCATGGAATGCAGGAGGGGGGGGACCAGATGTAGCTGGGACACTATCTTCCCCCTTTCACCCTGTCAGCGTGTGAAGTGGTTGTGATCCCAGCAGCGTTGCATTAATGTGGGGCAGCGAGGGCTGCGGACTCAGATGCCAGCCCATTCCTGCGGTTCCGTTTCAACTTTTTGCATGTGAGTCGCCGCAAAGCTTTTGAAAAAGCCCATCTGCGCTCCAAGCCCAGCTTTCGCGTTCAGGACGCAAGCGCTGGCAGCAGTTAACGCTTCACATCAAAACTCTGCGAAGCCTAGCGTTCTGAAAGATCACCCGCTTTGGCGTTTGCCAGCTGTTGCGAAGCTGATTCCTGGATGACCTCTGGCCCTGTTGGTGATGCGACTCGCCTTGTGTTGCAACATCGGGCGACCTTTGGTCCGCTGTCCTCACCCACAACTCCTCAACAGACTTGACCGGGCCAGCTGAAGGGCCAGGTTCAAAGAAACAACTGTCTTTGCTATCACCAAATCTACGCTGGAAGCAAGCTTGATAAGCATTGAAACTAGATTGATAGTTTTCTAAACAATTATTTAGCCTACACTGTAAACGGCTATTGCAGTGCAAATACTTCAGTGATTTGTAATGGGAGCAATTTAGTTTTATAATGAGGGTTTATGACATTTTGTCACTCTTTTTGCTACTTCCTTCCAGTGTAGAGTGGGTGTCAGACGCTATGTACTTTTTATGACACTTCATAACAGTATGGATGCGGCTATTTGCACTGTGTAAAGAGCAACTAGATTCTATTTACACAAAATTAAAGTAGCATATTTTTAGCGATAGATGCTATTTACATGGTTTTAAAAGCAATAGATTCTATTTACACTGTGAAAATAGCAGCATTTTCTAATCAATGTGCTATTTACACTAAGTGAAAAAAGAGAGAGATTCTATTTACACTATGTAAAAATATCAGTATTTTCTTTGCAATAAGTGCAAATTGTAGTTATGCTATTTATATTTATAAATAGTGGCAGATACTATTTCCACCTCAGTGTTGTTGTACATTAAACGGTATGCAATGATAACAGAGTGTAAATGACTATATTTATTAAAAGTTTTAAATGGATGCCGCCTTATTGGGACGATAAAGCCATCCCTACAACTACCCCTAACCGATAAACACTTGATTATTAAACACGTTAGAACCCTTTATTTCCACTTTTCGAATATGTTCTACATTTTTAGTAAAAATAAACGCCTATCTGATATGTGATGGGAAAAGGGAGTTGAGTGAATTCGGCAAAGGGCGGATTCGAACTTGGGTCAATTTGCGACAACTTTATGCCACACGCCTTACCCCTACACTATTGCTACTGTTGGCATTCCAGCGTCTTCCGTAATTTTGTCTGGCCCACCAAACGTCAGGGGGCGGAGTTAACATAAATAGCCTCTGCCAACAAGGTAAATGGTGTAAATAGACACTCCATAACAATATACGACACTTTATAACAATTTTGTTGTACTTTACAGCTAGGGACCAGTGTATCCTTGCATCGCGATATCACTATAAGCCAGGACACCTTGAGAAACCACATAGCAATGCTCTGTGAGCCACCCACAAGTTCCTAGCATTGCGGCAGAGTTTTGGCCAACCACCACTCACATTTACTTCAGGAAAAACGTCATTTTGAAAATCTTTTTGAAGCCCCTCAATCTACCTGCACTACTAGACAACTAAACTTTTGTCTGGTAGATGTGGACAACGTCCACTGACACACCTGCCCAACCCAACAGACCATAACCCATAAACCTGTAAAACACCAATAAACCCTTCACCCAGCCACCTGAATCAACCAGTCGCTCTGCTGCAAGCCTGGGGGGCTTGAGACCCTCCAGACAGGCGTGCTGGACTAAATCTGGACGTGGGGGCCGTAATGACCCCAGAGCTTGATTTATTTGGAGAGAGAAAACACGGCGATCAAAGACGACACGGTGCTGCCAGTGTTTAGGTTTTGCTGATTGCTTTGTAGCCGTCTTAAGATTCTGCGGCGACCTGAAAGCGAGGGAGTGTTTTTCTCTTGTCATGTGTCGCTATGGGTTGTAAAATTGTACAAAGTGTTCGACGCACCCTAGGTTGTTGGCTCAGGTGGAAGTGCTGTGCAGTGTTGGCTCCTCTGAATGATTCTTTCTCTATTAGTTTTTTTTTTGTACCCAGAGCTTCTAGTCCCTGCAGTCGCTGCTCCAGGTTTGAGTTGTTCTCAGCTGGATCTCATTTGTGTTGGGGTGTGAGGACACTGTGTGTGTTTGTCAGTGTTTTTCTAGAGGGGGAAGGGTTGAGATGTTCCCCTCCTCTCCACCAACACAACGTCCTGGTGGTTAAATACAGATGTTTTTGTTTTTTTAATGACGAGCCTTTTCTTGCAGGCCCCCCCCCCCCCCAACATCTCTGTTTGGTTAGAAGCCAACCAGCCGTGACGATAAAGTCGGCTTCTGCACGCTCAATAAATCTGCAGCAGAAATTAATTATGTCTTTTGAAGGTCCAATGTGTATTGGGAGCACGTGGCGGGTGTAGATGTAGATCTGTGTTCTGCTTTGTTAGACGGATTTCTAAAAATAACATGCTACATTCTGCACATGTGATGGTTATTTCTTGTTCTGTTGCATTATCATCAAGCAGTGTGTGTTTGTTTGGTCTGATTTTGTAATTCTGTATCTCCACAGCACCCTGCCAACCCTGTACAGACACGGAGGTCCTGCTAGCCGTTTGCACCAGTGACTTTGGTAAGACGAGCCACATCTTTAAAGAAATTTTTAATGTTTTTAATGATCATATATTAGTTAAAATTCTAAATATATGCCTACATGTTTCGTAATTAAGTTTACAATTAAATTTAAATTATAATTGGCAAACAATCCTAAAGCATCTTTCCCACCTGCCACTATTTAAGCTACATGAATTCTATTATCTGTCTATCTATCCATCTATCCGTCTGTCTATGTGTCTGTCTATCTCTCTATCTATCTATCGGCTAGGCTTTCTCTAGCCAACATCAGAGTTTGTTAACTTTACTCATCTTGTTAGTTTAATAACATTAATTATGTATATCTCTGAATCATATCAGCCCTCATTACGTCTTCTTTATCGAAACTTGCATTGCTTTAAAATCCTGAAAATAAATCTTACAATTCCTGTTGATTTCCTAAAGAGGTGTCCTATGCTGTTAGTATCATAATGGGCATATTTGGAACATCTTTTTGTTTTATGTTGGAATCAATAATGTTTCACAATACAAAATTATGTTAAGAGAAAATTCCAATGTAGATCCTTTAGGATGGGTTCCCTATTGTGTTAGTTCAAATGGGAATCCCATTCACATTCTTTGAGGTTTGTTTGACCAGGGATATCCCATAAGGCAATCAATATGGAGAAATCCCACCAACTATGTTTGTCTTATGTAGTTTTATTTCTCTCCTCTACAGTGGCACGGGGGAATATTCTTGGTGTGGCAGAGGAAGAGGACCAGACCTCTGTGACCGTGTCCCTGAGTCGCCTATACAGACAGAAGACTCAAGTGTTTGTGTCTGGGGGCGGCCGGGCCAAACGCTGGACGGGCTTTGTGAAGATGCCCAGCCAGTGCGGGGTTAAACCAGGGGATGGTGAGTTCCTCTTTACTGGGACGGTGCGATTTGGAGAGGCCTGGCTCAGTTGCGCTCCACGGTACAAGGACTTCCTCAGGGTGTATCAGGACGCACAGCAGCGAGGGACCAACCCATGTCATTTGGACACAGACTGAATTCCTTCCAGGAAACCAGACGGTCCGCCCCGTTACGAGGAACTGTGACCCTGCGAGCAGCTGTCTGTCTCTGTTTGTGTCTGCAGACAGGAGAGGTTTAGGTCCGTATAGACTGCAATATCGGTGCAGAAACCTCTTGCCTGCTGTCCCAGCATTCCCTGAGACGCGACTCGTGCTCTTAAAACATCCCGCAAAAACAACTAAAGTTGGACTTGTATTTACTAAGCCAATGCCGAATTCTCCTGACATGTCTTAAGACTGATATTTTCAGATTTTTTTTTTCTTTTTCTTGCGGTCACAATGTAGCAGACCTGGCTGTTGAATGTGTAAAATGTGAAAAGAACATTCTGAAACGGAAGTCCCAAATGCTTTGTAAAAAGCTTGTTGTACAGTTTTGCAGTTGTTTCTATGACAGAAATATATTGAAGAAAAAGCCTGCTTTTTATTTTTTAAGAAAATTTTAAGTGCAATTCCTGCCTGTGTTTTGTCTTCAGGCTGTTCAATTGCAAGTGTGTCTTTCCAAGGATTAAAGTTCTTTTTTTTCTCTTTGGAATTAAATCATGTGTCTGTTTTATTTTGCTCACTCGTGGTCACTGTAGTTTTCAACCTAATCTATGAACTGTGTCCGAAAATTATTTATCATGTACTTGTTCTCTGTAGTTCTTAGGTGGTTGCTTACTAGGATTTTAACAAAGGGTTAATCCCAAATCTGGATTCTGAATATTCTTGAGTCATTTCTGCAAAACTGGGAGAGATTATGTTTTTCACACTAATTTTATCAACCACCAGGGGAAAGTTATAAGTCAGATTGCATAGAAAAGTAATATCACACATCTCCCCTAAAACCCCCACAATTTGAGGTATCATTCATGTATGTGTATGTACAAACGGGGCTGAATAAATTATACGCTTCAAGGGATAGTTCAGTCGTTCCAAAACCATCTAAGATTTACTTTCTTCTGTGAGAACATAAAAGAAGATATTTTGGAAGTCGGTGGAGTCCAAACAACATATCCTGGACCCAAAATAAGACACTTTTCAAAAGATCTTAATTTTGTTCCACAGAAAAAGAAAGTCATACTGACTCTAAACAAAAACGGGAACAAACGCCCTTTCAAATGAGTGAAAACATTTTTAAAGTCAAACGTTTTATACAATGCAGATTGTTTCAAAAAAGCAGCTTTACAAGCATAAACAGGAAAATAATGATTCAATGATGCAAACAGAATTCAATTCTGCTGTTTACAATAGTAAACATTCATAATTTACAGATGAAACTCGAAAAATTATAGTGCAAAAGTTATAATTTTGATGATTATGGCTTACAGCTTATGAAAAACCCCAAATTCAAAATATTAGAAAATTACATGAAATCAATAAAAAAAAGGATTTTAAATACAGAAAAGTCGGCCCTCTGAAAAGTATAATCATACATATAGTTATATATACTAAATATATTAGTTTCACCTTTAATTTGAATTACTGAAATACAACTGTTGCACGATATTCAAATTTTTCGAGATTCACCTGTAGTTGAAATCAATTCAGTGTTGATTCATTTCCGTTCAATAACTGTATAGTACATCAGTTATGTAATGAGTTCATTTCAGCTATAAAGCAGCTCTGCAGAAAACAGTGATGTCATCATCCAGCTAAGTTGAGTTCTCATCCAAAAGTGTCAGTGCATTCAAATTAATAACTGTCACCGTCACACAGGTGGGATGTTTGCCATTATATATTTAAAACAATAATATCTTAGTAAAAACCTAAAGTAATATTGAGAAACTATACATCATTTGAAAGCTTAAAATCTCTAGTTTTCATATTTGGTGGCTGTTTTCTAAGATAAATTACAGAGGAGCAGTAATTTATCAATTTGCAACAAGAATATTTCATATTAATTAGTGTTTAGGCCTTTATTTTGAAATAGCAATAAACATGAACGATTGGAAGAAACCTCAATTTGTTTTCATGCCAAGAGTTCAAAAGATAACACCAATTCAATTGTATGAGAAAAAAAGGTCTGAAAATGTTTTAAATAATGAAGAAAAAAAATGTGGATTCTCGATTTGTGATGCGGCTGCGAGGTATAACGCACATATGTGCTCTTTTTATGCATTTAATAGATGTTGAATTCAAATCAAATACTGCCAAACCACCCATTCTACTTTTGAATAGGATGTCTACTTCAGAAATCGTATTAAAATTATGGAAATACATGGTTCAGATCACTCAAAACATATATGAAAATGGAGGCGACCTTATATGGGCAGTGATGGAGTCTGGTGTACATCTAGTGAAAAAGTTTGCTACCGCACCCAAATAATATCTTACTGAAAGCTCATTTTTTGAAATATCAACCTAAAATTTGGAACACAATTTGTTCAGATTTTTGGCTTTCGTTTTCTTGCCGTTTTAGAGTAAAATATATTTTGTAATATAAATATTTTAAATAAAATATAAATAATTATATTTTTACATTGCATGCACATGTTCATAAACTCAAACTTATATAACTTTTTTTCTGTTTCACTTTCATAATTTCTACACTCCTACAATTAATCTGGCAAATGTCTTCTTTAAAACAAGACCAACCATAGGTCTATATATATATATATATATATATAAATTTAACTGACAGTTAAAGGACACCGGTTAATACTGTTTAGTGAGGTTATGATAATGTTTAATGATGTTTTCCATGAAACCAAAGGTTTCCAGGGTAAACTTTTGGAGTTATGGCTCTTTTTGTTGTTCATACCTTAAAAATGCTCAGAACAAGTTAATTTCTATTCCCTGGTTTGCTTAAATTTCGACCCCAAAATTATGAGCAAGCACAATAGTGACGCTTGGTAATCACTGCTTAAAAAATTAGAGGGATCATAACAATAGCTTCAAACGTTTGAATTGGAGGATTTGGGTAAATTGTCCTTACTTTGTTATAAAAAGACTTTTTTATATACATATTTAGTTCTACTCTTCATAAGCTTGTTTGATTTGCATGTTTAAATAATAATAGGTACAATTTACACCAATCATCCACCTTATTAAGATTAGTAGTCGGGGGACACTGAAATGTTGGACTTTCTGCAAGATGATCTCAAACATTTCGTAAATAGTTCCTTCTCCAACAAAATGCCTCTGTCATTATTCACCGGCCTCATGTTCGTGATTAACTAACCAACCTCCCATTCTCCCATTATTATTAAATCAAGAACATGATGCATAACAAGCTTCATCCGTTGAGCATTGTGTGTGGATTCACTTCCGTCTGGACTCCCTCGGAGAAATATCAGGCTTTCACGCTGGTGTTGGTGGTTGGTCTATTGGTTGAGCTCCATATGAAATGCATTACTTCAGGTTTTCGAGCCTTACAGGAGAGTTATCATTCACTGGAAGCAGACTGGAGCGGATTCCTCTCCACGGGTTGCTGTGGTGCTCAGGGAGGCGCTCAGTCAAGGTCAGACTGAAAGGGCTCTTTGTGCGAGCTGGTCCGGTCTGAGAGAGCGAGACGCTTCAATAGAGCCCTGTGATGCCACACAAAATGGAGGAGCGGGCCATGTGGACTGCGGACCTGACCATTCAAGATGCTTGTGGTTTTTTTTCAGAGCTTCTTTTTCAACATTCAGTATTACACCGAATAAGTATGTAGTTTAAAAGTAGGCCTACTTCGGTCCTCGAAGAGTTTTGTGTTTCTCCATCTCTTTTTGTTTCACTTTTGACAGAAGCACACCCATAATGTCTCTCAGTGAGTGGCCACAAATAGACAATTGCTTTTGCAGGCTGTTCTGCGCTCAATGGAGAGTCTGAATTCCAGTCCAACGGCAGCAGCTCTGGAATCGCTCACTGGGAAATGCAAACAGTGTTTCCATGACAACGCTGCGGTGCAGCAAACCCTCTCTCCTACGAGGTGGAAGAGAAAAGAAAGGGAGAGAAGTGTGGTTGTCCATTTGCACAGCCGATTTGAGCGTCTCGCTGGCGACGTTCTGTCGAAGGGCATCCCGACCGCATTGTGAAGTATGTTTGGAGTTTTTGGATAAGATATTCCCACTGGAACTAGACACTGACCTTGATGTAAGGTCACATTGCCAATGTTTAGTTGTTTATGTAGACTTATATATAAACTGGGGAAGTGGACCCATGCCCTTGTCACCATGATAAAGTTGCTGTGTCTTGCAGAATGACCTTCCCCAAAACCGTTTTCTTAATCTGACTGTAACCAAGTGTAGCAACTATTACAACCCCCTATTTTTTGTTGTTGTTGTTGTTGTTGTTTAAAGGGTATATCATGCTAAATCCACTTTTTTAGCCCGTAAATGCATTTTGTTGTATATTTGGAGTGTTTATAAGTACAGAAAAGTTGAAATTAGTCTCTTCAGGTGCTTTGTTGATATCTTTATATTCTGTTTTGGTCATATTTTGCAACCTGTTCCAAGTTTTCTATTCTCTATGACGTTTTTTTGAACAATTACGTCACAGTATTTGCAGCGGAACTGCCAAATAAGGACATCGACTCCCGGCCCAACACTTCGAGCAATCCGCCATTTTTATTTCTCGCTGCGATTTTGTAGTCCAAGCACAAGGATGCAAAAGTTACGAGAGGGTAAGTCAAAATGTTTGGTTGTTGGATGTAGAAACCCACACGCTTCATTACCCCGCCTCCCAGCATCAGAACCTCTTCGAAGTGGTTGAGTTTTATTTTTCATGGAAATATACCCACATCTGTGGGTAAAGTCATTTTTGTGTGCGCGAAGCACTTCAAGGATAACTAGGCCTACTTCAGCAACCTCCGCCAGTATAAAGAAGGATTTGCCGATAGACTTCGTCTGATTGAGGGGTCAATTCCTTCTATCTTTGGAGACGACGAACAGAGCACTTCGGTAAGCTGTAAATAACGTTAATAAAAATAAATTACTTTACTTTCTTAAAACACAGGGTGGTCATGGTTTAGCAGTACCTTTGTCTTTCTTTTTTTCATTTTCATCTCGCTCCGGGTCCGGCTCTGGCTCGAACACGTAAGGCTTGATGGAAAAGTCTTCCGTTGCTGACATTTTGTTAATAACGTGTGAATAAAAAGTTGAAATGAGTGTCACCTCTGCAACCTGGAGAGGGGGCGGGGTATGAAGTGTCTCATTTGCATTTAAAGAGACCGCACCAAAACAAGTTGCTCTCAGACGCACACAGAGCCGGCTTCAGACTGCGCTCAGCAGGGGGGCATTTATTTTCAATGGGTGGGCACTAGGTATGGGGACCTTTCGGATATCAGATATCCTATATTTATTGCTACTGCCTTTTCTGTTAGCTATTACCATGAAGTGATGCAACCTATACAATAAACACATAAACCATTACACATTGTTGCAAGACGTGCAACTCTTAAGAAATTTTATTAAATAAGGGTTAAATAGGCCTATACCAAAAAATTGCAAGACGGACTCTGACCACAGCTTTATTATAAACAAAGCTAACGAACATGCACACAGTCTCTCACTGACAGGATAGTAGTTTAACTGCTATCTCACTGGCGGAAGAGAGAAAAAAAGCTACACATCTTTATTCTGCTTTGCTCTAACATAAGCGTTTACAGTAGCCTACTATTAAAAAAGCATCATGTAGTTACCTTTATCAAAACAGTTTATCAGTTTTCATCTGTTTGCTTTGTTTTGAATGCAGTCAGGAATCTCGCGCCAACTGAAAATCATTTCATTCATGTATTAACGTGCAAGTGATTGGGGGGGGGGCGGCAGGTGGGTTTTCTCACAGCGCCACACTGTGGTTTTAGGTCAGCTTTATTATATTTTCAGCTAATGAGCAGTTTGTAGACATATATTTTTATTATTTCTCACTGAAATGTGAATTAAATTAAACTGATATTATTTTGTAAATTATATCATAATTCAATTTGGGGGGGCATAAAAGACATTTGGGGGGGCATTGCCCCCTAATGCCCCCCCATACTGCCGGCACTGGACGCACATCAGAAAAGGGGTAGAAAAGGGGCCTGTGGAGCTATAATAATGAGGAATTCAGACCCAAGCATTGCAGTTCTGCTTTATATAGACCACAAATGTATGATTTATATGTAAAAAGGAATGATTTAAAAGCATGATATGTCCCCTGTAAAGTTTTGAGTTTGTTCCCCTCACTTTTTTTTTTTTTTTAAGAGATAAGCATTATTATTTATGATTAAAAAAAACAGTTCAAAGCTATCTCCATGGTAAGAAAAAAAATCTGTGGAAAAACGGAATATGCTGGTAATTTTCCGCCTGGACATTAAGTTCACGGACATTTTCTTTAACCTTGAAGCACAATGCCTACACAATGCAACACTAAATGTCATGCTATTTTCAGTTAAATGAAAATGTATTATACTTTCCCAGACATCAACATAGTGATCGGTCCAGATCCAGCCCACGTCTGGTACGCGGTGAATCCACATGTACCAGATGGGCCGACAATATGTTGCTGTCTGGGTTAAATTTATATTAAATGCAATTAGTTGAACTTAAGATTTCTTTTTGATCCAGTGAGTACTTAAAGTCCCCCTGTGGTGAAAATCAAGCTTTTAATGTTGTTTATATGTCTATGTGGTGGTGTAATATGCTTTAAGACAAACATGTGCAAATTCATAAGTCAACACCATTGCGGAGTATTTTCTCCTTAAAACTGCAGTGAACCAAAGACAGTCTCAAAAATGCGTGTGGTGTTTCTGATGTCACAAACTACCTTGAAAACCAATCAGGTCCACGTGTCAAGGAGTGGATCTCTGAGCTGCTGTGAGTGAGTGGAGGCGGGGCTAATTTACATATTTAGAGAACCGCATATACTAAATGAGGCAAGGATGTAGAGTTACATTCAAGCTATTTTAATGCATGAAGAAACTTTTTTTCAAATTAAAAACGTTTAAACATGTAATTTTGATGATCAAAGATGAGTTTTAAGGGATACAATTATTGTTAACAGGGGGACTTGGAGTACATAAATGCAATTTATAATTACTTCTATTGTCTTTGAAATATGGCTGAATTGTACTACCGAATGTACTGACAGGCCTTTATGGTGAGCTAAAAAAAAAACTTTAATGTCATTTCTATTGAAACTTGCATGTCATGTATTTATTAAATATATTTGCAATTGTTAGATATATTTGCAAGTCTAACATTGAATAGTAAGAATAAGGATAAGGTCATTTACTTTGTATATTAGTCAACACATCAAAATAAGCGTACTTCTTTAAAACAAAAGAATATTAAAACAAAATGATTCAAAATGTACTTTAAAGTAAAACGTTTAATTTGACAATTATTATAAAGTGCATCTTTTTAAAGTGTACTTGAAACTTATTCATGAAAGTGAAGTGTACTCTCTTTAAGTACACTTAAGTGGCCTTTTATTTCAATAATATTATATTATTTAAAAGTGCAGTGTATATTATAGATTTGAAGAACACTGTAAATACACATTCAATACAATTAAGTGCACTTTTTTTCTTCAAAGCAAAGGGGAAATGGTGACAGAATTTTAATTTTTGGGTGAACAATCCCATTCGAGTGGTGAAAGGCAGAAAACGGGGACTAATATGTCTGTCACACTATACAAAAATAAATAAATAAATAAAGGTGGTAAAACATCTATACAACTATAATGTAATGAAATATGCTAAATGCTAACCGTCCAAACATCCGGAATCAAATACTTCCATTCTATATAATATGCAAAAAACAGTATGCCAACAGAGTAGTATGTCCAAGTACATAGTATCTAAAAAATTACCCGGATGACCTACTACTTCTGGCAAAATTCTGAAGTGCGCATTCGTTGGACACTTTACTAACCCATGAGGCCATGGGAGAGGATTTATGAATGACTGTGAAGCGACACAACTGTCGCTGTCGCTCAGAATTAGTATTGGCTGCAGATAAAGTACTAATTGTTGGTGATTTTAATATACATGTAGATAATGAAAAAGATGCATTGGGATTGGCATTTAAAGACATTGTAAACTCAATTGGAGTTAGACAACATGTGTCAGGACCTACTCATTGTCGTAATCATACTCTAGATCTAATGTTATCACATGGAATAGATGTTGATGCCGTTGAAATACTGCAGCAGAGCGACGACATCTCAGATCATTATCTAGTCTCATGTAAATTACATTTAGCCAAGGCTGCAAAGCCGACTCCGTGTTATAAATATGTTAGACCTATCACTTCTGCCACGAAAGTTTGCTTTATCAATAATCTTCCTGATCAGTTTCATCATCTCAGCATCCCAGATATCTTAGAAGAACTCGATATTGCAACAGAAACTTTTAACTCTCTCTTTTCCAGCGCTTTAGACGCAGTTGCTCCGCTGCGCTTAAAGAAGATTAAAGAAAATAGTCCAACGCCGTGATACAACGAGCACACTCAGGCCCTTAAGAGAGCAGCCAGAAAAATGGAGCGCAATTGGAAGAAAACAAAACTAGAGGTATTTCGGATTGCATGGAAGGAGAGCTCGATTGCTTACAGAGAGGCTTTAAAAGCTGCTAGATCTGCTTATTTTTCAACCATATTAGAAGAAAATAAACATAATCCTAGGTATTTATTTGAAAAAGTGGCCAAACTAACTAAAAAGAAAGCTTCAAGCCCAGAAGTTTCCAAGAAACACAGCAGTAATGACTTTATGAACTTCTTCACTTATAAGATCGATAATATCAGGGACAAAATTTATGCTGATGATACTCAGCTCTATATTTCCTCAAACCTAACGAAACTTACCAATTCACAAAATTAACGGAATGCATAACTGATATAAAAAACTGGATGACTAGTAATTTCCTACTACTAAATTCTGAAAAAACAGAGATTCTAATTATTGGAAAAAAAACTTCCACATGCAATAACCTAGAATACTGTTTAATACTTGATGGCTGCTCTGTCAAGTCTTCGTCGTCAGTGAAGACCCGGAACCTGGGTGTGCTCTTTGATAGCAATCTTTCATTTGAAAGTCACGTGTCTAGTATCTGTAAAAGCGCATTTTTCCATCTTAAAAATATATCTAAATTACGTCATATGCTCTCATTGACAAATGCGGAACAATTAGTTCATGCATTCATGACCTCAAGGCTACAGTAGATTATTGTAATGCTCTTATGGGTGGTTGCCCTGCATGCTTAATAAACAAATTACAGCTGGTCCAAAATGCAGCCGCTAGAGTTCTCACCAGAACCAGGAAGTATGACCATATTAGCCGGTTCTGTCAACACTGCATTGGCTCCCTATTCAACATCGTATACATTTTAAAATATTGCTGATTACTTACAAAGCACTAAATGGTTTAGCTCCGCAGTACTTGAGCAAGCTCTTAACCCAAGCTCTTAACTCTTAATACCTAGAATATCAAAATCAACTGCTGGCGGTAGATCCTTTTCCTGCTTAGCACCAAAACTTTAGAACAATCTTCCTAACATTGTCCGGGAAGCAGACACAGTCTGTCAGTTCAAATCTAGACTAAAAACACATCTCTTTGGCTTAGCATACACATAACACATTATAGATTGCTATAATTCAATGTTAGGCTGCATAGTTTAGATCAGGGAACACTTCCCATAAATCCTGATGTACTTTGTACATCATAAGAAGGATTGCGTCTACGCTAATATTAGTCTCTCTGTTTATCCCGAGGTTTACCGCAAACCGCCGGATCCAGGCCATATCCAGATCTGATGAAGGACCATCACATGGACACGACGACAACGCATCCCTGAAGTGCCAGCCTCATCAACACTGTGAAGGCCTCATGGACACCTCAACAAACTCATCTCCATACCGGCGTGATGACTCCGACCCTTAACCAGATGACCTGGATAAATATTGTGAAAGTTCTGATCCAATCTGACTTCTGACCTATTATGCTGCCTAAATCATAATCATACACTGTTCGTTTGTTGGCCAAAGGAGGTCTGGCCCCCCAACTGAGCCTGGGTTCTCCCAAGGTTTTTTTCTCCATTCTGTCACCTGATGGAGTTTTGGTTCCTTGCCACTGTCGCCTTTTTTTTCACCTTCATTTGCCATTGGGTTCTGGCTTGCTTAGTTGGGGACATTTAACATTTAATTTTGAATTTGACAATACTATTACAACTTTACTTTCCTGTTATCTCTGTAAAGCTGCTTTGAAACAATTTGTATTGTAAAAGCGCTATAAAAATAAAGGTGACTTGACTGATAGGTCACATAACAGTAACAACATGGCGGATGTAGTACGTCTGAATTTCATCCAAACAGAAGCCACTGCCATTTAGTTTTACATCCAATGTTTTAAATTTTTTTTTGGTCTTCTGGATATATTTGGTTAATCTGTATTTTCAGCACTTTGCAGCTGAATGATCAACACCAAGGGACGTAAGGTGAACTGAATATGGCATTTACCTAAATAAGCTCAACACAAAGGGCAAACGTCACGCTTTTAAAAATTAAGGTTTATTGGTCTTCTCTATGGAAGACATCCATGAAATCTTTCTATTGTACAAAAAGTTCTATAGGGAAAAATGTTCTTTGGATTTCTTTAATACTTAGAGAAAATGGTTATTTTAAGAACTGTTCACTAGAAGGTTCTTTAGGGAACTAAAAATGGTTCCTCTATGCCTGACATCACTGCGAAATCCCCCTTTTGACACCTTTATTTTTAAGAGTGTGAGCAAAGTCTGAGAATGTGTCTCCCATGACTATAGCTACTGTTGCTCGCCCAGTTCACTATAAGGTTGAGGTTTGAGCAGACAACACACAGTTTCCTGGACTCTAAATACTATAATCACAATGAATGGTTCTGATCCAAGTAATGTTAAAATGCACATCCAACCATACACATTATAAGAATACGGGAAACTATTCATTGAGGACATCCTTGGAGTGGACCGAATAAACACTGAGCGGTTAAGATATTTGCAGAAACAGCAAATAGCGCCGCGACTTGGCAGCAAGAGGTCCAGAGAAAGAGCCGGGGGTCCCGAGGGAGAGGAGACGGGCAAGCGAACAAAGCGGGTGATTGGTGCTCTGTGGGCCAGTGACATCTCTCCTGCAGGGGAAGTGGAGGAATGCTGGGAATGTGTTGACTTCACACACACGGGCACCCCCCACAGAAGCCTGGCCTTGATGAGGGTGAATCAATAGGAGCTCTGTGGCGTCTACACGTGGCGCTTTCTCCAGTAAAAACACTACGCCTCGGCCCAGAGGACACCCGACAGCTAGACCTTTACACACAGACAAGAAAAACATGCATGTTTCTTATGAACGCACAAGCAAATGGCCTTATAGCACAGCATGAACATATATTGAGTTTTTATCAGTATTGAGAATTTTTTAAGCGTTTTGCCCAGTAAGCATTTCTAAACTGGATTATAGGAACTGAATTCACTTAGGTACAAATTGTATGCTCTGGCTCCTTCTCTCAAATTCTCATTTTAGAATGTTCAGAATAGCATACAAGCATGTAGTATGTATACTGGAGTCTATTTTCTTCATGCATGGTTTGGGATACCCAGATTACCTGACTAAATGAGCAACGTGTTAGGGTTTACTCTTGTGAAAATGAAGTACGCTTAATTGTATTTCTGACACCTCTCGAGTGTTTGGCATGGTAATGGATATGACAATGTTGATATGTTTGGTCTTGATGGAATAGATCTGCTATGCTGCTGCTGCAGAACATGTAGGGGATTTGCTGCAGCCAATGCAAACACGACACGCTGTTGTGAGCAAGTAAGACATGCTGTTGCTGTACAATAGTGTACATGAATTACCTGAAACAGATCTATACAGGTGGAGCTGGGGAAGGTGGAGGGTCTCTACAACAGCAAATACTGACCATGTATTTGAAGGTTGAGCAGTGAGCTCATTGGCTACTGATACAGCAGGAACCAATCAGCTGTGCCCTATAGATAATGATGTGATTGCAAGCAGATTGAGTTATTGACCTTTCAGCCTGCTCTATCTAGAGTTTCATGACAGAACTTTGTATTAAATGTGAACTTCAAGTGTACTTTAAATATAAAAGATATTTTAAAAAAACTGCCGGTAGAATAGTAATGAGAAACAACTTAAGTGTACTTAAAGTGTACGTAAAGGCAAGGACGGCTCACTGTTGTCTTTCTTTGTGAAAAAAGAAGTGGACTTGAGTATGCACTTGTAGTGTACCTTTAAAAAAAAAGCAGTACTTGCAGATAATATATTAATGTAACAAAAGTTCACTTAAGTGTACTTAGAAGAAGCAGATTTTCGTTACTGTTTCTTAACATACATCAGTACACTTTAAAAAAGTGCACTTTGTAATAATGTCAAATTAAAAGTTTTATTTGTAAATATTTTGAAATGCAATTAGTTTGATGTGTTGACCAAAGCACATGAAAATGACTTAACTGTAGTGTGTTATTCAGTGTTACATTTAAAGTTAATATATTTGAAATGTACCCAATTTAAACTTCATAGTAATAAATATATTTAAAGATATGACATACAAATTTCTAAAGAAATTACATTAAAGTATATTTTACATATAAAGATTTACTTAAGTCATACTTAAGTACTCTTAAATTCACTATTTTCATTTCATATACTGTACATTTAAACTATAATATATTTTTATTTAATTGCAATTAACATGCAATTAAGTGTGCGAAGTGTCATGCAATTAAGTGTGCATTAATAGTGTCCGCTATTATGAGCGGATAAATGAGAAACGTCTACCCTGAAAAAGAAGTGCGCTTAATTGTATTGAATGTGAACTTGTAGTGTACTTCAAATCTTAAAGCTATATTTTAAAACTGTGCTTGCAGATAATATAATATTAATGAAATAAAAGTGTGCTTAATTAGATATGCTGCCTAATGTACTAAAACAAATGTAAAGTACTTGAGGATAATCTTAACTGTAGTGTGTTATTCAATATTACATTTAAAGATAATGTATTTTAAATAAATTGCAACTTCCTCATTACAAATGTGTAATTACAAATATCTTTAAATAAGTTTCAATAGAAATGAAATTGAAATGTATTTTAGTTTACCGTAAATGCTTGTCAGTACAAAAGCACTCTAAAGTTCAGCTAACTGATATTAATTTAAGTATAAAAGTTTTCGTTCAATTGCAATTAGCATGCAATTAAGTGCTTGAAAACATTATATTCAGTTCACACTTTCCGTATCAAGTATCAGTATCAGTATCAGTATCAACCACATTTTCCCATCATTTCTTTTTTTGGCTCATTTTTAATCAGTTTGCTAAATGTCAAAATTTTTTGCACAATAAAAAACAATTTAAAAGTATTTTTTTGTATTGTTGTTTACTGAGTTAAACATGCAACACAATGTGTCTTGTGAGTTTTAACGTGTATTTTCGAGCATTGCATAATGCAAACTGCTTCAGATGCTACTTATAAAAAATATAGTAGGCAGTATTCAGTGTACACTGCTCAGTATGCAGTAAGTATGCTAGTTTTAAATTCTAAATGTAGAGCCTCATTCATAAAACACAAGGGGAACGAATTGTTTCAATGATTAAATGCGACAATTTACATCACAATGGATTTACAAACCATTTATACACAAATTTGTTCTGCTTGTGCTTCATGAATGAGACCTGTTTTATAATACATAATATACTTAAAATATATAAAATCTACCAACGCATTACCAAACAGGAGAATGAACCTCAAGAAGAGGTTCTGGAAAATGCATTAATGTCTTTTATCTAATAAAAATGGCAATGTGGTAAAAAAAAAATTTTTCAAAATGAAGGCTTGGATTAAAATGACATTGTTACATGATAAAATGTTCCATAATAATCAGAAAGGAGAAATCTGAGACCCCTCGCTTTAAATTACAAGGCTTAAACTCCTGTGAGTTTGAGAGGGAAAACTAATGCATTGTCTTTGTTTTCTGCAAATTTTCACAGAAATTCTCTCCTGTGTAACTGTACATGAGCACAAAACAAATAGCTTGTGACAATTAGATTAAGTACAGAGTCTGAAATAGCAATTGAATGTGAAAGGCCAAAACCCAGCATGGAACTAGAGTGCTGAGGAATAGCTAGACTGTTTTATGATCTCCAAGCGCAAGTCTGGGGAATTCTGTGAAGAAATTACACTGTGGACAATCTCAAATGCCCAAATAGGCATGGAGGCCTCACTTCTGTCTTCTCTTGTAAAAAATATGTGCATTTAATTGTCTTGAGTGTGCACTTGTAGTGTATTTCTATGAAGCCCCTTAAACGACATCTTGAAGGGGGGATGAGATTGTAGGAAAAATTGTGTTCCCACGCAAAACTTTCGTGTTCCCCGGGAAACTTACCTGACAAATTTTGCGAGCCTTCACAAAACTTTAGTATTTCCTGAGAACCTTTGGGTTCCCTCGCAAAACTTTAACGTTCCCAAATAAACTTTGCGTTCCTTCGCAAAACTTAAGTATTACTCGAGAAACTATGCGTTCCCTCCCAAAACTTTAGCGTTCCCTAAGAAATGTTGCGTTCAGTCGCAAAACTTTAGCATTCCCATATAAACTTTGCATTCGCTCGCAAAACTTTAATATTACCCAAGAAACGTCTCGGTTACGTATGTAACCCTCGTTCCCTAGGTAGGGAATGGAGACGTTACGTCGGATGACGACGAATGGGGTTTCGCTTAGAAAGCCTATCAACTTCGAGTATTACAAAACGAGCCAATGGCAAAGAAATGCCATGGGTCTGCGGAATTTGCATAGCGTATCTCTGCCCTACCTCGTGGGTATAAAAGGAAGACGCTGGCAACATGCAGATATGTTTCTTCGCTGAGGAGCCAAGACTGAGCTCAGGCGATTCCCACGGTACAGCGGAAAGTGGCAGGCAGACGTAACGTCTCCGTTCCCTACTCAGGGAACAAGGGTTACATACGTAACCAGGCAATAGACACTGGCACCGACGTCAGGAGTGCTGGAGGAACTCAGGGCTTTCGGAGAAGCTCACCTGAGGAGATATCGCACGTATCCAGTCCGTGGAGTGGAATGGCGAGCAAGCGAAGACACCTGAGCGGGTCCAGTACTAGCTGGTTGAAGCGAGTACATGAGAGGACACTGGCTCCACTCGGAGATTGTAGAATCTGGCAAATGTGTTCGGTGTCGCCCAGCCTGCAGCTCTGCAGATGTCTGTTAGCGAGGCACCATGCGCTAGAGCCCAAGAGGACGCCACACTCCGGGTGGAGTGGGCAGTCACACCAAGGGGGCACGGTCGACCTTGCTGCTGGTATGCCAAAGCAATAGCGTCCACTATCCAGTGAGACAACCTTTGCTTGGAGAGAGCCTTTCCCTTCAGCTTCCCACCATAACAGACAAAGAGCTGGACAGAGGTCCTGAAACACTGAGTCCTGTCTACATAGGCGCGGAGAGTGCGTACTGGACAGAGCAGTGCCAAGGCTGGGTCTGCCTTCTCCAGGGGCAGCGCTTGCATGTTCACCACCTGGTCCCGGAAGGGAGTTGTAGGAACCTTGGACACATATCCGAGCCGGGGTCTCAGGATCACGTGAGAGTAGGCCGGCCCGAATTCCAGGCACGCTTCGTCAACGGAGAATGCGTGCAGGTCCCCTACCCTCTTGATGGAGGCCAATGCAACCAGGAGCGCTGTCTTCATTGACAGGAACTTAAGCTCCACTGATTGCAAAGGCTCAAAGGGAGCACTCTGCAGGGCAGTTAAAACCACTGAGAGGTCCCAAGAGGGAACGAGAGGAGGGCGAGGAGGATTCAGTCTCCTCGCTCCTCTCAGGAACCTGACAATCAGGTTGTGCCTTCCAACAGACTTACCTTCGACCGGGTCATGGTGTGCGGCAATAGCGGCAACATAGACTTTCAGGGTGGGGGGAGACAGCCTTCGCTCCAACCCTTCTTGAAGGAAGGAAAGCACGACACTAATCGAACATCTTCGGGGTGTTCGCTCAGTGAGAAGAGCACCAGTTGACGAGGAGGTTCCACTTCAACGCATAGACGTGTCTCGTGGACGACGCTCTAGCAGAAGTGAAGGTAGCCACCACCGCTGGTGGTAGGGTACTCAAACCTGCCTCGTCCCGTCCAGGAGCCACACGTGGAGGTTCCAGAGATCGGGACGAGGGTGCCAAGGGTGCCCCGTCCCTGAGAAAGGAGGTCCTTCCTCAGGGAAATCGGCCAAGGAGGTGCTGTCGCGAGGAGTACGAGTTCGGAGAACCAGGTCCAGGCAGTCCAGTACGGCGTGACCAGAATGACCTGCTCCTCGTCCTCCCTGACCTTGCGCAGGGTCTGCGCAAGAAGGCTCACTGGGGGAAATGCATATTAGCAACCTCCACTCTCATGATAGGGGCATTGCCACTGACCATAGTGGAGCGGACTCCCCTTAAGCGGGGAGGAGACCGCGCGAACTGAATCGCGTAGCCGAGCCTGATCATCCGCGCGACCCAGCGGGACAGGTTGGGAAGCTCTAGCCAGGCTCCCAAGAACTGTACCAGCGGGGTCATACGAACCACAGACTTCCCACCGGTGGTGCAGCAAGGCGGAATGACTGGCCCAGACGTGGACGGCATAGCGGCCCGGTGTTGGGGCAAAGTCATTAACCGCACCCTGACAGAGGAGACCAGGGAAGGATGAATGTTCCACGGGGGTCTGCTCTGCCAGGGGGCTGGCGACAGAGGCGGTCGAGAGCGGTACAAACTTTGTGTTCCCTCACAAAAACTTTAGTATTTCCCGAGAAACTTTCTATTCCCTCGCAAAACTTTAGTATAACCCAAGAAACTTTGTGTTCCCTCGCAAAACTCTAGTATTAACCGAGAAACTTTGTTCCCTCGCAAAACTTTAGTATTACCCAAGAAACTTTGTATTCCCTCCCAAAACTTTAGTATTAACCAAGAAACTTTGTGTTCCCTCACAAAACTTTAGTATTACCCGAGAAACTTTGTGTTCCCTCGCAAAACTTTAGCATTCCCTAAGAAACTTTGTGTTCCCTCGCAAAACTTTAGTATAACCCAAGAAACTTTGTGTTCCCTCGCAAAACTTTAGTATTACCCGAGAAACGTTGCGTTCCCTCGCAAAACTTTATTATTACCCAAGAAACTTTGTGTTCCCTCGCAAAACTTTAGTATTAACCGAGAAACTTTGTGTTCCCTCGCAAAACTTTAGTATTAACCGAGAAACTTTGTGTTCCCTCACAAAACTTTAGTATAACCCAAGAAACCTTGTGTTGCCTCACAAAACTTTAGTATAACCCAAGAAACGTTGTGTTCCCTTGCAAAACTTTAGTATTACCCCAGAAACTGTGTGGTCCCTCGCAAAACTTTAGTACCGGTATTACCCGAGAAACTTTGCGTTCCCTCGCAAAACTTTAGTATTACCCAAGAAACTTTGGGTTCCCTCACAAAACTTTAGTATTACCCAAGAAACTTTGTGTTCCCTAACAAAACTTCAGTATTACCCAAGAAACTCTGTGTTCCCTCACAAAACTTTAGTATTACCCGAGAAACTTTGTGTTCCCTCGTAAAACTTTAGCATTCCCTAAGAAACGTTGCGTTCCCTCGTAAAACTTTAGCATTCCCAAATAAACTTTGCATTCGCTCGCAAAACTTTAATATTACCTGAGAAACGTTAGCGTTCACTAGCAAAATTCCCAGATAAAATTTGCAAAACCATTGGTCATTTGCTAAAAAAAAACAAAAAACATTTAAATACTTTTTAATAACATTTGCTAGTGCGAGACGCACTAGCTCTGCGACGCGAAATTACGTAATCACTTTAAAAGGTCATGCATGACGTAGGCAGAAGTATAGACCTAGTGTTTACAAAGCTAAGGTGTAAAGACTAGTCAAACACCCTTTACAAAAAACATAAATAAATAAAAAGTAAAACAACGATGTCGGACAAATTTTGAAGTTGGAGGAGAAAATAAGATGGAGTTTTAAGCCCTACCAAACCTTTTCCACCTGACCTTTCCCACGTGATTACGTAATGCGTGAAGTTGTGGACCTGCAAGATGACAGTTTGTGGTTAAAAAGGATGTATATTCTTTATGACCGATTAGATCGGCTTCAGAAGATAAGACCCTTATTCCTCGGCTGGGATCGTGTAGAGCCCTTTGAAGCTGCACTGAAACTGCAATTTGGACGTTCAACCAATTGGTTCCTATTGAAGTCCACTATAATGGAGAATAATCCTAAAATGTTTTCCTCAAAAACCTTAATTTATTTTAGACTGAAGAAATAAAGCCATGAACATCTTGGATGACATGGGGGTGAGTAAATTATCAGGAAATTTTTATTCTGAAATGAACTAAAATCTACTTTTTTTTAAATTAACTATTTTTCACAAGGGTTAAAAGGTGAAATAGTTTGATGTGTGCAGGTTTCTTTCCTGTGTTGACGTATTTCCTATTGAATCAGGAAATTTGGTCTGAAGTCTGAACATATTATAGGTTTGTCACTTTTAAAAACAAATTGCCAATAGCTCAGAGCGTAGCTTGTAGCTTTTATGGGTGACATCATTGACGACACTAAAAATGAATAAATTCCAGACATTTCCACAGATAAGAAAGTAAATAGTAAATAGTGGTGTAAGGTAAGCAATTCAGGAATAGTGCACATTTTAAAGTATATATCTGCCAATTGTGTTTTTTTTTTTCATGGTTTAGTAGGACCGTAGCTTATAGACAAGCTCAGGCTAATCACAAAATCACAAAAAAGTCACAAAATTCTTGGCTTCAAACTGCTTTGAAACTTTTAAAGCATAATAAACCATCCACAGGCTCATCAATTCACATCTGACATTTGCTCCATGACGTCTGCCAGTGCTGTTTTCATTGGGGATATTTCTGATCTGTAGACTCAAACTATAAGATTATGAGTACAATAAATCAAACCGAATCTATGACAATATAATCATGTCACATTGGATTTACAACCTTCCTCTTCTGCCATTCACTTGCACCCAATCTTAGTGTGTGCTGAGCGTCTGTCAGCTCACATGAGTGAAGAGAGCCATATACGTGGGATCTGTAAGCAAACACACAGGGTATAGGGCCCTTGAGAACAGCCCTCTCAGCACCCCCAAAAGAAGCTGTGTCTCGATGAGAGAAGAGGAAGATGTTGGACAAACACACTACCAAAGACAACTCTGTTTACTCTTCACCCTCCCCCAGACACCATTTGCTAAAAGCTGGCAGTGCCATTTCAGTGGCCCCATGGCAACAGGAGAGAATATGTCACTGGGGTAAGTACTTTCTCATGATGTCATGAATTCATTATCTTGGCACAATGAAATACTGCATTGTCTGGTGCTCTGATAAGCCTCCTAGCAGTGAGGAGCGTATTTATGATAACTACAAATTATGATTCTTTATTGCAAGATAAATTTGTCAGTAAATGAAATAATATTGTTAAACAGAAGTTTAATACAGGGTCATTTACCATTTTGAATTTTTCTTCAGAACACACAAGCATTATTATTATTAATTCACATTATTATTGAGCATCAAACCAGGACACACAGGGAGGAGGGTGTGTGTGTGTTTTTATTTTTATTTTTTATTTTTTTTGTTCACACACTCTTGGTAGTTATTAGAGTAGTTCTATAAAATGTTATCTATTATCTATTTAAATCTATTATATCAATATTAGAGAAAATGTCTTAGTTGATGAATATCATACAGGCTGTTATCATATCTTTTATATCATGTAATCAGCCTTCTTCCTGGACAACTGCCTCCTGATTTATTCAGTTTCCCACACGTCTTGAACAGAATCAAATGCAAACAAAGTAATAAAAACAACCAGACTGTAAAAAATAGTTTTGGTTTAACTTAAATAGTAGTAGGCTAACCTGGTTGCCTTCAAATTTTTAGTTCATTGAAATTAACAATTTCACACGGTATGGAAATTATCGTAAATTCGAGTTTCATAGTTAAATATTGGACATGAACGCCCTCTCAAGTCGCATTTACCCCTGGGAAGCACGGGGATAATTTTGATACCCAAGTTCCCAAGTTGGGCAAGCCATAAACTTTAAAAATGGCGCTTTTCCATTGCCATTTTTTTAAACATTTTCCACAACCGCTACATCTTGTCTGGTTAAAGTAGTGCACAGAATAATCATTTGAAGTGTTCACTATATTTTATACACAGCTCAAATAGCCTGTATTTGAACAAAATTCCAGAATCGTCAGCAGGATGACTATAATATATGAACGCTGAATGGTTTTTCCGACAACAAAGCATTTGAATGTGACGAGCTCGTAATCACAACTTAAGAAGTGGGAAGTAGGAAATCTCCTAGTTTCCCAGTTTTAGCTACTAACTTGCTCACTTGAGAAGCTGCTTGCACTTAGAGAATGACAAGGAGCAGAAGATTGACAGGATGGATGGAGACGCATACAATAGCTAGAAGGACATTGAGGACAAATTTTTTTTTTTTTTTTTTGTCAATGATGTCTATGAAACCAGGACTGTTACATTTGTCAGTCCCGATTACAAGATGTTTGGCCACCATGGTGTCATTTTGTATATTCATAAAACCAGTTATATAAATCACAAAGCTCTGTTCAGCTGAATTTTAACAATAATGTTGCTGTTCAACAGAAGCGCTATTAGTTAGTGCTTTTATTAAAGGAGGGCGAGTAAACGGTAACAGAATTGTCATGTTGATTTAATCAAGTGCATTGGTGTCAGTTTATGCTTGAGACTCTCCCAGATCTTAAATCTGATGAGCGTACAGACACATTAGCATTTGTAGAGAAACTTTGTCTCCATTAATTCAGAAGTAGGCATCTCTCTTCCACACTTAAATATCAGCGTCTGAGTCTGAGTGCAAAGCTGGCTGTTTGTTCAGAGTAAAGAGCGTTTGTGGTGTTGCCGCTGCTCTAACGGAGTCCCTGGCAACCACAGTGGCCCACCCTGAACCGGACCACTTCATAGAGGATGTGAGTGGACCTGAACTAACCCAGGATAAATTCAGTCATTAGAATGAGGGCAGACGGGGTCACAGCGGTGTCACAGAGACAACAGCCATTGTGAGGTGACAATGTTGGTTTGGGCTCAGCAGGAAACAGCAGGCGGACGGGCTGTGATGATGGATGGGTCTCTCCGTGGCACAATGGACGAGGAGATTGATAGATGGGAACTGCAGACGGAGGGCCACACAGAGGCGGATGTGAGCTGTTTGCTTCAGGACAAAGTGAGAGTGACGGAAAGGTGGGGGGTTGAAAAACATTGACAGAGACATTGATCCCATTCCACAGATGTGTTACGTGATTGTGGTAGAACGGGTATATTTGTTTTGAAAGGATACACATTTGTTTTAGTGCAGATATTGTGGGTTAAGGCCTTGCTTTTCTGTGATTTTTGGGCAGTTATGCATGAGACAAAGCAGAGAGACACTAAATAAAGAAAAAAACCAAGTAATTTCCACCAAGTAATTTTTAATTGTAATTATTTTTTTATAATATAATAATTAGGCCTACTTTATTTTGCAACCGATTTGAATGTAGCTCATTCAGTCATATATTTTAGCTTGTTCTTGTCTGGATGTTCTAATACAGTGTTTTCTCTGTTTCTCTTAACTGGTCGGTAGCCGTTTTGAGTGGGTCGCAGAGTGTGTACAACAACAACAACAAACAACTGTGTTTGTTCCAATGTTTTTATTTTGAAAGTCGTTCATGAAAGCTGCTACTCTATCAGACACAAAGTGCCTGAGAAAAACGCATAGTGATGAATCTATGGGTGCTCGAGCCCTGCCCTTTTTCAAAATTAATCAAAAGTGCCCTTCCCAAACAAATATCAATGATAATATTGTGGTCAATAAAACAAAATGCATTTGATTATAATTTATATGGCAATGTGTACAACACTTAAGTAGCCTAAATTCACGTTTATTTTTACGTTTCTGTCAATCTGAGGTCGGTGTGGTTGCCTAACCCGATCTCACGGCAATTCGTACGAATTTTATGAGGTGGCTAATTCGTACGAATTCATACGACCTCACTCACTTAGATTTTTGCTAAATCGTACATATTTTACGAGTTGCCCAATTCGTATATGAATTTGTACGAATGACCTACCCCCGACACCGCCCCTAAACCTACCAATCACGTGGGTTTAGACAAATCGTACAAATTCGTACGAGTGAGGTCGTATGAATTCGTACGAATTGGCCACCTTTTAATCACTCGTACAAATTCGTACGAATTGGTCGTGAGATAGCGTTGGGTTGCCACAAAGAGTTGCTATAGGTTGCATCAAGTTGCGTGTGTCTTGAGCGGTAATTTTCCAGTCATTCATAAATTGTTTGAAAATTAGATGGACAGACGAATTTACATTCATGAAGCGATCTAAAATTCGTCGTTTAAACAATGGATACTAATTGACTACAAATCACTGCACAAAACCAGCACCAAAAGTTGCATTAATGGTAAGTAGCCTAGTATTAAAGTCACTTTTTATCTAGTCTATGTATATTGATACAACGTTTACCATTTGATCAAACTATCATAGTTGGTTAAATGAAGCCCAGGTGCCATGCACCTACAGGCCTATTGTGTGAAGTGTAGGCGGACAACAACTTGCGAAAGGGTGACGTGAAAGGACTTTAACATTTTTGATAATTATACAGGAATAGTATAATAGTAGTAGCCCACTACTGGTCAGAAATTTGGACACATTACTATTTTAATGTTTAAAAAAAAAAAAAAAAAGTTTCTTATGCACATCAAGCTTGCATTTAATTGATCAAAAATACAGAAAGATATTATTACAATTTAAAATAATGCTTTTCTATTTTAATATACTTTAAAAAATATGATTTATTTCTGTGATGCAATTTTCAACAGTCATAACTCGATTCTTCAGTGTCACATGCTTTTTCAGAAATCATTCTAATATTGCTGATTTATTATCAATGTTAGAAACAGTAGGTTTTATTTTACCTGTGATACTTTTTTTCAGGATTCATTGATCAATAAAAAGTTAAGAAGAACAGCATCTAATTAAAATATAAATTATTTTATAAGTCTTTACTGTCACTTTTGATCTATTTAGCACATCCTTGCTGAATAAAAATAGCCTATTAATTTCTTTTTTTTTAAAAAGAAAAGAAAGAAAATGACTCGCCCCAAACTTTTGAACGGTAGTGTATGTGGGTACAAAGTATTTCTATATTAAATAAAATAGTTATTTTCTTTAACTCAGAATCCTGAAAAAAAGTATTAAATGTTATAATTTTATTATAATAGAAAACCATTATTTCAAATTGTAGTAATATTTCAAAATATTACAGTTTTTTTTCTGTATTTTAGATCAATGAGCATAAAGGGCTTCCTTCAAAAACATTAAAAATAGTAGTGTCCACACTTTTGGTCGGCTTTTTGAAATCTGTAGCAAATCCTTTGTCTCGGCTACTAGAAAAAGACAACAACAGTGTCATCTCATACAGGAAACCAATCTCTCACTGTCTCATCTCTCTGCCAGGAAAGACTACAAATTATTCATGTGCCAGTAGCCAACTGCTAACAGGTTCAGTGGCCTCAGTGCAATCACTGAATCATCTGATGGAGTTATTCAGCAACAAAAGAGCTCTGTTTACAGAAACTCTCCAGCCTGGCGCAACCTTTGCAGAAATGAGGGAGGGAGGTATAAATAAAGCTCTGATATGTGCAAGAAAATATGTTTGGATTTGGATATTAGAGGAACATCAATTAGCCTACATATAAATTATATATAAAAAAAATTAAATTGTGTCATACTATTTACTCCATATTGTGTTATAATCGAATGTTTTTTGACAACAATACAATTATTATTAAACAAACTACACTGTCATTCAAAAGTTTGGGGCTGGTAATTTTTGTTCCCTTTCGTTGTCACTCCGAGTTACGTCGGATGACGACGAATGGGGTTTCGCTTAGAAAGCCTATCAACTTCGAGTATTACAAAACGAGCCAATGGCAAGGAAATGCCATGGGTCTGCGGAATTTGCATGGCGTAACTCCGCCCCACCTCGTGGGAGGAAGCCGGCAGCAAGCAGATATGTTTTCGCTTCGGAGCCAAGTGTATTCTTCTCTCCACAAGCCATCTCTGAATTGTCAGCTTTACAAACGAGTACCTCGAGTGTTGGTGTGACGGCGATCTACGGCGAGAGCGTGCTTCCTGCTGATCTGTTGCAGTGGTCTGCCAGTCGGTGCGTTTCTCCCCGGGTGCTTCAACACTTGAGTTTTCTCTCACTAAAAGAGCTTACACGTGGCACGTCTTTTTAAAGATGTCTCGCCCGTGTACTTCTGGTTGCGGCAGATTGGTATCGGACTCTGATGGGCACGAGCGCTGCATAGTATGTTTGGGCATTGATCATGCTAGAGCAGCACTCGTGGATGACTCATGTTCTCTCTGTGGGAACATGACCATCGCGTCATTACGGTCGAGACTCCGTGAACTCGCAAGAGTGAGAGTCCCCTCATCCACCCCCGTCCTGCGGCTGGTGGCCAGGGTGACCTGAGGGTTACGGTCTGGAACAAGGCGCCGACTATGTGTCCGCGACCCCAGCCCCCCTCTTCAATGACGGTGCCCGCTAGTGAACTGCTGATTCCCGCGGGTCTACCCTCTGGTGGCCCGCGTGTTTCAGTTGAAGCTACAGAGGAAGATGCCATGTCTGTTGCAGCATCACTAGGCGGGTTTGACTCTTCTGGAAGTGAGGGCTCGTCACAGCTGCCACCTTCCGGTGTGCATACGGCTGTGCTCGAGTCTGATCCGGAGATGACGGCCATGCTTTCCCGGGCAGCCGCGAGCATTGGACTTGAGTGGAGGCCTCCACCCTGTCCTGAGCGCTCGCGGCTGGACGATTGGTTTTTGGGTAAGGCCGCCGACCCTCGTCCTCGGCAAACCCCAATACCTTTCTTCCCGGATGTGCATGATGAGATCTCGAAGTCCTGGAAGACCCCCCTGTCTTCTCGGGACCGCTCGCTGGTCTCATCCGCCTTTCCTCCCCTCGATGAGGCAGCTGCCCGTGGGTACACTGGGCTTCCCCCGGTTGAACGCTCTGTTGCCATGCAACTATGTCCTCAGAGTGCTTCTTCTCGGGGCGAGCCTAAGCACCCATCCAAAGCCTGTAGATTTTCGTCGACCCTGGTGGCGAAGTCTTACAGAGCGGCGGGACAGGCGGCTGCTTCACTGCATGCTATGGCCACTCTGCAGGTCTACCAGGCCCAGATGCTCAGAGACATGCACGAGGGTAGGACAAACCCAGGGCTCTTTGATGAGCTGCGCGCCGCGACCGACCTTGCTCTCCGGGCGACGAAGGTTACCGCGCGCTCCCTGGGTTTGGTGATGTCCACAGCTGTGGTCCAGGAGCGACATCTGTGGCTGAACCTGGCTGACATGCGGGACGCTGAGCGGACCCGTCTGCTTAACGCCCCCTTGTCCCAGGCCGGCCTCTTCGGCGGTGCAGTTGAAGACTTTGCCCAACAGTTTTCAACTGCCCAGAAACAGACCGAGGCCATCAGACACATTCTGCCTCGCCGGCCCGCTGCTGCCTCCACCTTGCCGGCCGGGCAGACGCCTCGACCTGTTTCCCGCCGAGGGCGCCCTCCTGCGGCTCCCGCCCCTCCCGCCCGGACCACGCAGCAGCCTCCACCCAGGGCCGGTCGCGGAGGAAGCCGTAAGAAGGCGCCACAGCCCTCTCCTGCCCCGCCCCCCGCTAAACGCCGGGCCAAGCGGCGCTCCTGAGACGGGCTGCTCAGGGATGATGGTTGTTTCTCAGGAGGTGGTAGCAGGACCACTCCTTCCCCCGGTGGAGGGCCGGGGGAGAATATTTTGTTCTCCACTCCCCGCTGCTCACCCACGGGTGGGCAGCACCCTAATGTGGTTAAAGTCAGAAACAATCTCCTCTTCCCTGAGCTCACAGAGTTCTCGGGCGACACAGAGCGCCGCCCACAAGCCGTGCTCTCCTCGCCCCCCTCTGTCCCAGAGGCGGTTGACACGGCGTGCCGTCCACGGACCGCTTCGCCCCTGTCCCCCTCTGTCGCCAGACCCCTGGCAGAGCAGGCCCCCGCGGGACGACCAGCCTGGTCCTCCCCTGGCCCCCTCTGCCAGGGCGCGGTTGCTAACTGTGCCCCCTCTCCGGGCCGCTATGCCGTCCACATCTGGGCCAGTTACTCCGCTTCGCTGCCCCTCCGGGGGGACGACTGTGGCTCGCATGATCCCGTTGGTTCAGTTCCTGGGAGCCTGGCTAGAGCTTCCCCGTCTGTCCCACTGGATCGCGCGTACCGTCAGGCTCGGCTATGCGATTCAGTTCGCACGGTCTCCTCCCCGCTTCAGGGGAGTCCGCTCCACTTTTGTCGGTGGCAATGCCCCTATCATGAGAGCAGAGATTGCCACCCTGCTGGCGAAGGGTGCAATCGAGACTGTCCCTCCAGCCGAGATGAGGTCCGGCTTCTACAGCCCCTACTTCATTGTCCCCAAGAAAACCGGTGGGTTACGGCCAATCCTGGACTTGCGCGTGCTGAACCGCTCCCTTCACAGGATGCCGTTCAAGATGCTCACCGCCAAACGCGTTTTCGAATGCATACGGCCCCAGGATTGGTTTGCAGCGATCGACCTGAAGGACGCCTACTTTCATGTCTCCATTCTTCCTCGAAACAGACCGTTCCTCCGGTTTGCTTTCGAGGGGTAGGCATACCAGTACGCGGTTCTCCCTTTCGGGCTAGCCCTGTCTCCTCGCATCTTCACGAAGGTCGTCGAGGCGGCCCTTGTTCCCCTTCGAGAACAAGGGGTTCGCATCCTGAGTTATATCGACGACTGGCTGATCCTAGCTCACTCTCGAGATCAGGTTTGCGAACACAGGGACCTAGTGCTTCGGCACCTAGCCCGTCTGGGCCTTCGGGTCAACTGGGAGAAGAGCAAACTTTGCCCCGTGCAGAGGATCTCTTTTCTCGGTATGGACATCGACTCGGTCACCATGTCCGCGCAGCTTACGAGCGCGCGCGCGCAGTCACTGCTGACTTGCCTAAGACAATTCGAGGGCAAGAGTGCGGTTCCACTGAAACTTTTTCAGAGGCTCCTAGGGCATATGGCATCTGCAGCCGCGGTCACGCCGCTCGGATTGCTTAATATGAGACAGCTTCAGCTTTGGCTTCGCGACCGAGTCCCGAGGTGGGCATGCCAACACTGCACGTTCCGAGTACCAGTTACTCCGACCTGCCGTCAGTTCTTCACCCCGTGGGCGAACCTCGGTTTTCTCAGGGCCGGTGTCCCCCTGGCACGAGCTTCCCGGCATGTTGTTGTCTCAACAGATGCCTCCACCACGGGCTGGGGCGCCATGTGCAATGGACATGCTGCTGCGGGCTCCTGGACAGGACCCCAGCGGCTGTGGCATGTCAATTGCCTCGAGTTGTTGGCAGTACGCCTTGCCCTGCACCGCTTCCGGGCGTTGCTCAGGGGTCAACACGTACTAGTCCGTTCAGACAATACCGCCACTGTAGCGTACATCAACCATCAAGGTGGTCTACGCTCCCGCCGTATGTCACAACTCGCCCTTACTGGCCCAACCGGACCTGGTTCCCCGAACTAGTACTCCTCGCGACAGCACCTCCCTGGCCGATCCCTCTGAGGAAGAACCTTCTTTCTCAGGGACGGGGCACCCTATGGCACCCTCGTCCCGATCTTTGGAACCTCCACGTGTGGCTCCTGGATGGGACGAGGCAGGTTTGAGTACCCTACCACCAGCGGTGGTGGCTACCATCACTTCTGCTAGAGCGTCGTCCACGAGACACGTCTATGCGTTGAAGTGGAACCTCTTCGTCAACTGGTGCTCTTCTCACCGAGAAGACCCCCGGAGATGCTCGATCAGTGTTGTGCTTTCCTTCCTTCAACAGGGGCTGGAGCGAAGGCTGTCTCCCTCCACCCTGAAGGTCTATGTTGCCGCCATCGCCGCACATCATGACCTCATCGAAGGTAAGTCGGTGGGGAAGCACGACCTGGTCATCAGGTTCCTGAGAGGAGCGAGGAGACTAAATCCTCCTCGTCCTCCTCTCGTTCCCTCTTGGGACCTCTCAGTGGTTCTAACTGCCCTGAAGAGTGCTCCCTTTGAGCCCCTGCAATCAGTCGAGCTTAAGTTCCTGTCTATGAAGACAGCGCTCCTGGTTGCACTGGCCTCCATCAAGAGGGTTGGGGACCTGCACGCATTCTCCGTTGACGAAGCGTGCCTGGAATTTGGGCCGGCTTCCTCTCACGTGATCCTGAGACCCCGGCCTGGATACGTGCCCAAGGTTCCTACCACTCCCTTTCGGGACCAGGTGGTGAACCTGCAAGCGCTGCCCTCGGAGAAGGCAGACCCAGCCTTGGCACTGCTCTGTCCAGTACGCGCTCTCCGCGCCTATGTAGACAGAACGCAGTGTTTCAGGACCTCAGAACAGCTCTTTGTCTGTTATGGTGGGAAGCTGAAGGGAAAGGCTCTCTCCAAGCAAAGGTTGTCTCACTGGATAGTGGACACCATTGCTTTGGCTTACCAGCAGCAAGGTCGACCGTGCCCCCTTGGTGTGACTGCCCACTCCACCCGGAGTGTGGCGTCCTCTTGGGCTCTAGCGCATGGCGCCTCGCTAACAGACATCTGCAGAGCTGCAGGCTGGGCGACACCTAACACATTCGCCAGATTCTATAATCTCCGAGTGGAGCCTGTGTCCTCTCGTGTACTCGCTTCAACCAGCTAGTACCGGACCCGCTCAGGTGTCTTCGCTTGCACGCCATTCCACTCCACGGACTGGATACGTGCGATATTTTCCTCAGGTGAGCTTCTCCGAAAGCCCTGAGCTCCTCCAGCACTCCTGACGTCGGCGCCAGTGTCTATTGCCTGCGCGTCGGCTAGGTGCCTCCCGTGTGCATGGTCCCTCCTCTGAGCGACCCCCACATGTGTATTTCCACTGTAAGCCTCTCTGAGTTGTGTCTTTCCCTTGGCAAGCCACCTTGCCACCCCTGGGGTTGAAATATTCCACCTGCGGCTGGACACCCCAGTGTTTTCCATATGCTTCCTTCGGGTCATATGTGTATTCTCTAAGTCCCCCCCCTCCGGGCTGGCATTAATTGCATACTTCCCCTAAGCTTGGGATATGCTTCCCAGTGTACCTTGGTATTCCTGTGATAAATGGAGTCCTTTGTCCAGGCTGACAGGGATCTCGATTTACGCAGGGCACTGGAAGACAGCTGAGAAGGTGGCGTGATTAGACTGGTAACCCCATTCGTCGTCATCCGACGTAACTCGGAGTGACAACGAAAGGGAACGTCTACGGTTACGTATGTAACCCTCGTTCCCTGAGTAGGGAACGGAGACGTTACGTCTGCCTGCCACTTTCCACTGTACCGCGGGGATCGCCTGAGCTCAGTCTTGGCTCCTCAGCGAAGAAACATATCTGCTTGCTGCCGGCTTCCTCCTTTTATACCCACGAGGTGGGGCGGAGTTACGCCATGCAAATTCCGCAGACCCATGGCATTTCCTTGCCATTGGCTCGTTTTGTAATACTCGAAGTTGATAGGCTTTCTAAGCGAAACCCCATTCGTCGTCATCCGACGTAACGTCTCCGTTCCCTACTCAGGGAACGAGGGTTACATACGTAACCGTAGACGTTTTTTTGTTTTCAAAGAACTTGAGGCTACATTTATTTGATCACAAAAACAGTAATGTTGTAAAATATTATCACAATATAAAGTAACTGTGTAGTTCATATATTGTCAAATATATTTTATTACTTTGATCAAAGCTGAATTTTCAGCATTATTACTCAAGGTCTTCAGTGTCACATGATCCTTTTTGATGATTAGAAAGCTCAAAAGAACAGCATTTATTTGAAAGTAAGAAATAACAAACAAATAAAAGAAACACATTTCTTTACTGTAACTTTTGATCAATTTAATGCGTCCTTGCAGAAAGGTATTCATTTATTCAAAAACATATTGAACCCAAACTTTTGAACAATAGATAACGAGAATTATTGAATGTGAATAAATAATAACTACTAATTAGCATTTATTCAATTCTGTGCAGTATTAAAATAGGATCCAAAAATGGTTTCACCATGATGTCTTTGCAGTGGGACGAACCCTTTCTGCACTGGGAGGAATTCATAATTCATAACCAACATGTTGATCTGAACTCAAGAATACTATATTAAGAAAAAATAGGGCTGATCTTTAAATGCTACAAATGTTTAAAAGGTTACTCTTTATTTTGATGGTCCACTTTAAAAATTCTAAGTAACTTTGCAACTACATGTCAACTAACTCTATTAGTATTAGTAGACTGTTAGTTTTGCGTTCAGGTAAGTTGAATAAGTTGACATGTAGTTGCAAAGTTATTATAGTTAGTAGGATGTCTAAAGTGCAGTGGTTAAAGTGGGATTTGGTAGGTGGGGGAACCCTCGAATTTTGTGTAGGTGCAACAGGGAAAAATGACTCACCGTGGGACAACATATTGAGTATCGTGGTATAGCAATACTTTTTGGGACAAGAGTGTCACTGTGGCACCACATATCACAATACTTATTTACTTGATATTTTAATGGTTTTATTTTGGTACATCAACACTGATATGATGACGATACCATGTTAAAATTGCTGAACACTGCGCCAAAAATTGACCCCTGCATTGTAGCCACATCAGCCCAGAGCCCACATTATACAATACTTTGACTGATAGTCTTTTCATTTTCGTCTGTGTCAGTGAAGAAAGTAAACATAGGCTCAACTGATGAGTTTTATGAATCATTTTCTTAGGTAAGTTAATTTACTCAAGGCTACCAGATCAGCATTGCCAATACCTTCTACAAGCTTTGGAATTTGAAAAGTAATTTTAAATAATACAAATTATAGGCTACGTTTAACGCAGTTAGTGGAATTGGCAGACGTTCCCTTAGGCATGAGTTTTGGAAACGCGTCAAAGCATTCTCATAAATATGCAGCATTAATGCACAGTGATTTTGAACGAATATTTAATGTCGATAATGGTTACATAATGTTAAAACTAATCATGCTATTGATATCTTTGTAATACTGCCGACCCTGTAGAACAGTTAAGGGAAAACAATGTCCGGCGAAATATCGAACCTAAAACTAACTTTACCTCGCTCAATCACCGTAAGTGCATTTCACGCATTTAGGTTGGTCGGCCAGTCGGTCCATCTCGGGACCAGCGAGATTCGTTGAGATTAATGAATCTATTTATTTAATAATTTAGCCTATCTGAGGTGCCGGACCGTTCCGGCCCACTTTAACCCCTGCTAAAGTGGACAATCAAAATAAAGTTTTATTATTTAAAAAAAAAGGCGAAAGCATAGCTCAAACCAACACTTATAGCCTACTACAGGACATGAGTAATATCTGCTAAAAAAAAAAAAAGTGTCAGGTCTGAGATGTGTCACATTGTGAAAACAAGAACTTACCAGAAGAAGCATCAAGTCATGATGAGAACGTTATCATTACACTATCTATGGCGCGTTTTGGTCTGATGACGTGTGTGTGTGTGTGTGTATGTGTGTGTGTGTGTGTGTGTGTGTGTGTGTGTGTGACAGCTGAATCATCGGCTGTATAAAGAATGGCTGAGCAGAGGGAAAGTACATCTTAAACAACAGTCCCACACATATGCACACACACTGTCAGCAGTGCTTGCTGCACATATGCACAATCCTGGCATTTATGTTCTTCAAGTGGGTAACATCTCTGGGGTTGTACAGGATCAGACCCCTTGACCTGGGAGAATGAGCTCAGGCAAGGAAAACGACCAAAGGGAGCAAAAAATGACGACTTGCATGTGTTTAAATACAGCAGGTGGAAGAGTAAACATTCTAAGCAGTAAATTATGAGCATATGTAAACAACAAGGATAGGGCCGTAATCATAAAAAGGTTTTGCACGAAACGTGTGGATCGCGTGAAAAGATTTTGCAAGATTCTTCTAGGGAATAAAATGCAACGCCTTGTGAAAAGGAAGTAGGCCTATACCACCCTAATAAGCATACTTTTAAAAAGAGTACTTATGGAAATAACATTGCCTACTTTAAAAAGAATATATTTAAGTGCTAACTGAATGTTTTCAGACACTTAATTGCATGTTATTTACAACTAAAGGTACACTATGTAACTTTTATTTGTTCAAAATACTATTCATCACCAATTATCTTCCAAAGTGTGTTTTTATACCCTGATTCACTATGGTTAGACTGTTACAAGTTTATATTTTAGACCGTACGGGAAGTTTTTTTTTTCGTGAAATTGTGTACATACCTCACTTGCTCATGTGTGTTTTGTTATATCAATGTTGTAGCGCTGTGCTGGAAATTATATTGAAGTAGTCTTTTATTTCAGAAATCAGATTACGTGTCTATTAATGTTACAATAACGTCTTTAGCTCAACCTGAGATCCTTTCCAACTGGTTAAATAATGTTTTTTGAGCAGGGGAACCATATTCATCCGTGTATGATGAATGATTGTGGACAATTATAAGATGGTGTATCTTTAAATAAATTAAAATGTATTATCGTTTAAATGTATATTATATGCTATTAGTTGTACTTTATTAGTTGTATTAGTGCTTTTTGACCCACTTAAGTATGACTTAAGTACATCTTTATATGCAATTTCATAATTAGGCTACATCTATTGTCTTCAAAATATGGTTTTGTGGTATGGCAAGTATACTGCCGAAAGTACTGATAAGCATCTCAAGTACTTTGCATGTGCTTTACAAACATAACGTTTAATTTGACTATTATAAACTGCACTTTATAAAAGCGTACTTAAGATTGTTTAGAAACATAGTAAAAAAAGTGAACCTTTTATTTGATTAATATTATATTATCTGCAGACGCGGTTTTAAAAAATATATATTTAGGATTTGGAGTGCACTGCAAGTGCACAATCATTTTGTTGTTCAATGAAATGTACTATATTTCAGTTTGACAATGTTTTTTATTTAATATTTGTATTTTTAGGGGATTTTGTGGTACTAAATTATATTTATGCTGTAGTTATAATGCATTTATTCACTTTTTGAGCATAGACCTAAAAATACATTTCCAATTTAAACGTTCATTTATCTGGAATGCTTGTTTGATCTCTTAAAAAAAAAGTTTAAAAAAGTGAACTTGAAAAAAGTAATAAAATGTAAATATATTTTCCAAAGCACATTTTAAACTAAAACAGTGAGAAAATCAAGGCCATGAATCGAAACAAGCTGTGTTCCAAACTTGAGGTTGATATCTCAAAAAATGAGCTTTCAGTAAGATTTTGTTTTGCCGCAGTACCAAACGTTTCCAATAGATGAAATTTGTCTCCAATTCATTCCCAATGGGGTCATTTTTGACCGTGAACAATACAAGTGTGACTTTTTTTCAGGACCATTTAACCTTTTCAAATCTTTTTTTGTTTTTTGTGTTCACACAGCAAATGCCAAAACCTTTACCAAGTTTCATACTATTCTGATTAAATAAAAAATTCTGAAAAAAAAAATAATTTAAGTAAAGTTTTCAGCCAAAAATTACTTAACAGCACCAGAGGGTTATGTGCACTTATTAACATCAACACAATTAGCAATAATTTAACAATAGTAATGGTAAATATAGTAAATATAATTAACTTAATGTCTGTTTTGATAGCAGACTAAAACAGTCCAAAAATTTACTGAATTTGTGTTCCTCATGATTTTAAAATGCTTATGCTTCAGTTCAAATGAGTTTTGTAAAAGTATAAATTGTGCCAACGTTTGAATTTCATTGAAATGCTAATGTCATATATATATATATATATATATATATATATATATATATATATATATATATATATATATATATATATATATATATTGTATTTTTTTTATTTATTTTTTTATAGTGGATATTGAAAAGCAGCCCCTAAGATGCGGCAAAACTTTTGACTATTATTGTATATCTAGAAAATCTCCCTCAGGATTACCATGTAGCCACTGTTTCTGGGTTATAATAACTGTTTTGAATGGTCTTCTCAGATAAAGAGTCATCTGTGAGCATATTTCTGGCCGTGTTGTTGAGGGTCATGCTCTGCCGTGTGCTGAACGCTGGGATATATCAGCAGACATTCCTCTCACTGACTGACCGAATGCCTGGCTGCTCAACAGTTGTTGCTGTTAGATGCCGTGAGCCTCCAGATTGATTATGGGTGGACTTAAACTGAAAAATGTGCTGACGAAAAATTCCCTCGACCTCTGCTATCTATAACATGTATATCTGCTCAGGAATGTCGAATGCCATGAATACCCCACTTACAAACACGATGTGAGGAAGAGGAAAAGTCCTATAGCTACTCCATGAGGATTTCTGTCTTATAATATTAAGTAGCTCATATATACAGTCCCAGTAGTGACATTTTAGATTTATGTTAAAATTTGTCATCTGATGCTTCATAAATATAAACATAGTGTCATTACACACCTAAAAAAAAAAATAATTAATAATGATTTAATGTAAAATGATGAAGCATGAATAGGTCCAAACACCATTTTTGCTTATGTCCCACAACTGTGGTCTCAATGTTGAGGTACTTAAAATCAGCTCATTCTTTTACAATACCACATTATTTCAAATGAATTAGTTTCATAAACATATTAATTTACACCATCTTAAAGTTATTTTTTTGTTTACTGATTGTTTATATGATTTTTTTTTTCTCATCTAAATGAACCTGTCCCACACTTTTGAGTCCTTACCGCAACACTGAAAAAGACTCTTAATATGACATTTGTTCAAAGCCAAACAAATCCAGTTTCTATGGAAACAGAAATTAGCATGTGAGCACATTGCTGGCAGATTGGTCCAACTCCATTAGGTCACTCACAAGATTATTTTACATTTATTTAAAACATTTATTTAAAACTTATTTTAAATTGTAATAATATTTCACAATATTACTCTTTTAACTGTATTTTGTATCAAATAAATTCTGCCTTGGTGAGCAGAAGAGACTTGACTTGAGCAGAAACATTTAAACATTAAAACACTAAACATAAAATCTAGCCGACCCCAATCTTTTGAACGGTAGTAGGCCTTTATCATATTCATCGTTCTTGTTTTGCTTCTTTTTTTTTTAATTTCGTGTGGGTTTTTTTCTTCCATAACCTGAAAACGAACATTCCCGGAATGTTGCAGGGAGATTTCGTTTTTTGAGACAACCTAATTAAAACTTTGAGACCAACAAAACCTTTTCCAATGGCTATTTTTCGGGGATTATAATTATTATTAATAATAATAATAATTTAATATTCAACAATATTATTGATCTGCTTTCATTGACACCATTATAACTGAACTTAGCTGGACGATGACATCACTGTTTTCTCCAGAGCGGCTATATACTGCATATAAATTAACTAAATTAATAACTTTTTACAAAAAAAAAATGAACCATCTCTGAACTTATTGAAGTTGGACAATGACACTATTTTCTTCTAGAGCTGCTGTACAACCGACACAAGCTTTGTTGCATTATTTTCCTGTTATCACTGCACAGCTGCTTTGAAACAATCTGTATTGTAAAAAAGCGCTATATAAAGAAAGGTGACTATTATTATTATTATTATTATATAAAAACAATACAGGTCATGCAAGTAATAAAATCACTGTATACCTCATGGCCTCTCGAGGCAGAGGCTCTCCCGTATAATTTCTAAGGTTGTTTTCCCGCCTTTGAATACATTTTCATGCCATCAAGCTTTTTGAATTCCTGAACTAGTGCCAGTTAAGCCACGGGATTCTGCATCATTATCAGGTTTTAACCCAGGATTACTTCACAGGTCACATCTGAGAAGGTGGGATTGAATTATAATTTAGATATGGGTTCAAGCTCATTTTCATGTTCACAGATTTGCAATTTATGATCAACACATCCGAGGTTCCAGAAACTGTGCAGACTTTACTTTTTCATAGGAAATTCTCACATCTGTATTCACATCCAGCCAATTTTAAATAAAGAGATATATATAGATCCACTGCACCCTCTAGTGTTTGAGCGATCAGAAGACTCTGTGAACCAGCCTGAGGAAATGAAAAATGTTACACAAAGAGGCGTTCTTAGGAGAATCTTTATATATTTATAATCTTAAGAATTACCACAGAAGTCTCACACTGACATACATACATACATACATACATACAGAGAGAACATATTTTATGCCTAAAAGGACATTTCTCAAATTTCCAAGCATGACAAATGAAGTTTTATGATGTGGCCTTGAGACGGCAGCCATGACTAAAGCTAAGCAACACATAAAAGACACTCACTGTGCGGCTCCATTTTTAATTCATCATTTTTATACAGTGGTGAACATTAATCAAAGATGTCTAAACAATGTAGCTGACGCATGAAACCATTGAGTATTCAGTGAAATAAGATTGTCTTTAATTTAGTCCTTTTTTTACTTGAGTCTCAAAAGACTTAAGGATATTTTGAAGGATTAAAACAGATTTTCAGTGACAGCAGTTCACCAGCTGTGTAATGTGCTGCCCATCTAGTCAGGGCCATGCATACTGCTTACTGTATTTGCAATCAAAACTATTCAACCAAACTTTCTATAATAGTTTACAAGCATCAGTAAACTTTAGTTTTAGCTAAGCTTCTGTCTCCTCTCTACTGCAAACACGGTCCATTCCTCGCTTGAAAAAAAAAAAAAAATTCAATGAGCTGTAAATCTGAAGACTGTACAGGCCACTCAAGAACGTTCTACGACCGATCCCCAAACCAAGCTTCAGTAGATTTGGATGAATACCTTGGGATGGCAGGAAAGTCCATTGATCATCAATCTCATTAATCTCTGCACTGAAGGCATCGCCATCTTTGCCAAAATGGCTTGATCCTTCAAAGAATATGTCCACTTCCTGCAACAGCAAAGCTGCCCATAACAAGACTGGAGCACCTCCATGTTTGACCATGAAGATGGTGTTCTTCTGCTCAATATCTTTGTCTTTTTTGCACCAGACATACCACAGTTTGTTCATATAACTCCATAAAACATTCTTCCAGAACTCCACAGGCCTTTCCAAATGAATTTTAGCATATTCAAGTCGGCCTTTTGTGTTCTTCTTGGTCAAGAGTGGCATTCAGCAAAATGTCCCAACATGGACCCTGACAGCAACATAGTGCCAGCCTAAATTTCTGCGCCGTGTGGAATCCACGTGTACCAGATGTGGGCCGGATCTGGGCCGGCACTAAAGCCACTTTCACACAGCGCGTTGATCCCGGGAAATTGCCGGGAGATTGCAAGAACGCCTTCTGTGTGAACGCAAACACGACCCGGGATTGATGCCGGGTTAGGGACCTAGTAACATTGCCGGGATCAGTCCCGGAACGCGCGCTGTGTGAACACAAGCCGTATCAATGCCGTGTCGTAACGATGACGCTGAAGTGAAGTGAAAGCAGGCTAGTGAAACGGTATGTAACGTGCTAGTTTATGATCGAATCAGAGAAAAAAATGCACACGGGTTTCTTGAGAGAGAAATCGCAGCTCATAAGCAAACTATAGACGCTGCTTAGACATAAAATGTCACATCGATGTCACGTGTCTTTACGGGATTTTAACGGGTTGTGTGTGAACGCACTCTCTGATTCCGGAAAATCACTGGCAGTGTGAATGAACCAAAGTCAAACGAACCCGGGTCGAATCCCGGGTCACTTTATCCGTGTATTTTCCGGAATCTCTGTGTGAAAGGGGCTTATGTTGCTGTCTGAGAAGTCCATGCTTGTTTTTTCCTTCTTTCATCAGGTCATCTTGCAAGTCTTTAGCAGTAAATTGAGGGTTTTTTTCTCAGTTGCTCTGATAAAACATTTGATCCCCCTGAATGATATTGTGCTTTTTCTTTAAAACCCTCAATGGTTTTCTGGTACAACACATTTTAAACTTATGAATAAGGCTGCTAGCTGTGTCTCTGTTAGTGTTCTGGAAATCTCCTAATAGCCAGACTTTCTAATGTAATAAAACAATTGGTTCTCTATAGCTTTTATGAGAGCTCTTTTGACTTGGCCATATTTGCTACTCAACTTTAGCACATGCATGGGATCAATCTATGTATGTTTAAAAGCACAAGCTAATTCAGTTAGTTATAGATCCAGACAGCACCATAGTGTCGGCCCAGATCCGGCACACATCTGGTACACGTTCAATCCACATGTACCAGATGTGTTCCGGATCTGGACCGACACTGGTGCTGTCTGGGGAGTTTCCAAAGGCTTTGTGTTTTAACACTATTTTGTACCATGCCATAAAAATAAGTGACTTAAAAACAGCAGTTTAATAATTATGACATAGCTATACAACAAAACAAAACAAAATCCTATAACTCAAAACATTACATTATATATTTACAGTAGGCCTATATCACTTTTAATTTGACACTAAACTGTAATATATGCAATTAAAATTGTATCTTTAGAAAAGCCTATATTTGTAAATTACAGTCTCTTGGGGGTTGAAAATTTTTGATTGCTACTGTATATACAATCCCATTATCATCTCAAATTAAAATCTTTTGTTTTGCATTTTGATCCAGTTTAATAAGTAGAGATGTAAAAAAAGGCATGGTTGAAATCAGTTCAGATTCATTGGAAGTTCATTCAAACTAAAGGAAATGGAAAGTCAAATTGAGAGATGCTCTTTGTAATAATTATAAATTATATTAAATTAAAATAAGTACAAAGATTATTTAGATATGATATATCTCATACAATATAAAACTATATTTTTTATTTATATACAGTCGAAGATATATAATATTCTTTAACATTATAGAAGATACTTTTCTTTTATAATGCACATGTTGGCAAATGTAGTAGGTGATCCAAATACTTAATCCATACTGAACATTTGTTAAGACCATACTGTATAGGCCTACTACACAAATAATACAAGTAATATGGTGGTATGCTATTCTATTCTGAACAAATAAGCCAGGGCTCCATGCAGTGCTTTTGAAAGACAGATGAAGTGCATTATTAATAAATTGCAGAACATACAGAACAAGTGTCTGTGGGTTTTACCTGATCTACGATCAATTTTATACATTTGTAGACATTTTAATTAGACATTAGTATAATTATATTGAACAATGGTAGTTAATAGTCTCTTATTGGCCTGTTTAGCTGGGCCATTCATAGAAAAAACCCTGACAATTAATAAAAGAACATATAGACACTTGATAATCTTATTAGATGATTAGATAATCGCATTTGAAAGATTTTACTTTCAATAAAAAATTTGCAATCGATTTGTAAAAGGTGTTTATGCATGTTTGTCCCGGGTTTTTGTTGCATTTACACTGTTCTGCCCACTAGGGGTCACTGTGGAGACGAGTGTCGGATTGTTTCGAAGCCTCACATTTGCTTCAATTGTTTCAGTGTTCCACGAAGCCTTGATCTGCCCACCAATACCATCTACTTCTGATCCAAAACACGGTGCAAAAATAATTAAGTCATTATTTAAACAATTAATTTTTATTTTCATTCACAAATAAAACGGTAATGAGTTATTTTACGTTTGGAATCACTTCTACAGCAGAAGCATTACTCAGACCAGACTATACAGAGCAACCTCAGACTCGTAAAGATGCATTACTGAAGCTCTGGGTGTTGCTAATAAATTACAGGTCGGCGATAGGCTTGTGTGGCCAGTATGGATATTTTTCCTTGTCCAGCTTGGTCTCCGGGAAGGTGTTGTTGAGATCCTCTATGGTCATCTGGTCGAAGGGAATCATGTTCCTGAACTTATCAAGCTGCCAAGGACAAACAAGGACATTTTATTGAAATGCTTCAAGCTTGTGAATTTGATCAAATCACAATTATTTCATTAATGAGTATTATGGAAAAGCTTGATTTATTAGCACAGCCCGACATATCTTCGGTTCTGTAAGAATTCAGCGCTCGTAATGTGACAGGTACAGGTTGAACTTACCCCCTTCTCATATTCGGCGATGCGAGATTTAGACGCTTCCAAGTAAGCAGCTGCAGTTTTGTTCTGAATACATTGAGACACAACATAAATATATGTGCAAAAAAACAAAACTATTCTAAAGAGAATAATGGCCTGAATTTGGCCTGGTACAGTAAAACTCCCTGTATTTTCAGAATGACACCTTAACCTGCCATTACAATTAGCAAGTTTGATTCAAAACTCAGATTTTTTCAATATTTAATTTGCATTAGGACTCCCTCCTGGAGCGACGTTTGACACACTTGATATAAAACATCTCTGGGAGACTCACAGAATCCTGCTCCTGGGAATCAATCTTTGCAGTCTGAGTGTCCACTGGCTCAGGGACCGCCAACACAGAGAACTGGAGATAGAGAGACGGGTAGACAGAGAATATAAGACACACTGCAGAAGAAGAGATGGGTTCAGAGAGAAATCACTGGATCTCACCTTCTTCTCAAACTCATCCACCATGCCGGCTTTGGCCACAACTGTTCTGTAGTAACTCCAGTCAATGGGAGCCGGTTTCTCTGGCAAGGATGCAAGTCTGCAAGTAAACATGGTTCAGCACAAATTTATAATTGACTTGACTGATACAACAATTTCTACATCTAAAAACCTTGACAGTCAGACTTGATTAACAATTTTTAAATGTTTTTATTTGATAAAAATCCTCTTTTGCTCACCAAGGCTGCATTTATTTACAGTTTAAAAAAGAAATATTGTGAAGTATTATTTCCAGTTAAAATAACTCTTCTCTATGCGAATATATTGGAAAATGGAATTCATTCCTGTGATGCAAAGCTGAATTTTCAGCAACATAACATATATATATAATATATATAGATAGATACTACTTTTATATTTAAAATAAATGTTATGTTGAACTTTTTTTCCATCAAAGAATCCTGAAAAAAATGTTTTCAACATTGATAATCAGAAATGTTCATCAAATCATCATATCAGAAATGATTTATGAATAATAATGCGACACTAAAGACTGTAGTAATGATGCTGAAAATTCAGCTTTGCATCAGAGGAATAAATTATATTTTATAGTATATTCACATAAATTTTTTTTAAAAAAAAGAGTTATTTTAAATGAAATAGTACTTCATAATATTGCTGTTTTTACTATACATGTATAAGCATATTAAGACAATCTGCTTTTCCATGCATCCAACACAGCTTTAGCAAAGTTTAGCCAGCTTGTCCATTGACCTATGGTGTTTTGCTCAAGGGCACATAATGATGATGGCTTATGGATCACCCCGTGCTGGGTTCAAAACATAAATTCCAGCATACCTTTAAAACCATCACTCCTGTATGAACTACATGCTAGAAACTGTGCAGTGATGTAGAGACTCACTTTGCTGTGATGGAGTCACTGCGGGTCTTCAAGCTGTTGAACATGGCTCTCTGGTTCGGTGGGACCCTCTCCGCAAAAGCCAGCCAGTCAATGGCCTTTACAGCTGCACGTCGGCCTGCCATCTTTTACTCCTGTCAAAACATTTTATGAAGTTATGGTTATTAAGAATAACAAAGATCTTTCACAAGTTAAGCAAACGGGTTCCAGCTGCATGTCAAGCTAATTGTACGACCAGTCGTCCAAAATTGACTTTAAGAAAACATATCATAATATCATAATTGTGAAACCAAGCATGATAATGATTGTTTTCCACATACAAGACATGTAATAGATTCAAAATGTAGCCTAACGTTACATATAATCAGCTACAGAATACCAACATATAGGATGCCAGATGGCTCTAATGTAGCATACTAAAACACAGTTTTCGCATTTAAACAGTATTTATAACTAAAGTGTCACTATTTTCTATTTTGATTACATAAATTAGGTTTATAAGAACAACTGAAATATAAAGCCTTCACTAATGCACACAAGTCGACAAGACAAGGTCAGCGTACGAATTATATAAGATAAAGACAAAAATAAACACCACAAAACCGCGACATTTCATTTAAACATGAAAGATAAAGACTAATGTTTATGGTTTAAACAAGTGAAACCAATAGTGCGCTGTATTATTTAATAAATGACTGGATTTTGACACATACTCACTGCTCAAGGATCAAGCCGCTGCAATGACAGAAGCGTGATGGCCGCCGGAGAGCGGAAGCGCGGTTAAGAAAGCAGCGCTCGTTACTGACACCCAGCGGACTGGAGAAAAGCTGAAGCAGACTTGCGGGTCCAGTTTGTCGCTTTCAGCACTAGCGTAGCCAGAAAAGCGTCTCTGGGTGTGCATAAGAAAAATTGGGTGTGCCACATTTATTGTCAAATTAATGTGCAAAAACTCGGACCCGGCTTATCAGTAACTTTACAGAATAGACTGGGCTGATGTGTAAAACTGGCTTGCCACATAAACATAATACTAGGCCTACAGTATATAAAATATAACTCAGGGCTCAACATTAAGGCTTTACATGTGCTTGTCCTTCGAACAAGTAAAACGGCCATTCTCTTGTCCGGGTAAAAATCCAGAAATCGGTTTAAATGTATGCTTCATCTTTCATTTTAAATTCTTAGATCTGATCAATAAATTCAATTGAAATAATAAGACACTATGCTGTTACCAATCAAATTAATTAATTTACACTGAAAAATTACAACTGCATTAAATAATGTTATGAGATTGTTTTAAATATTTTTGGAAAATACAAATATGACATATTGGAAAGAATTATCCTACTTATCCTTCGCAGGTGACCGTCTTAATGAGTGAGTTATTGAGTAATTTATTCAAATGATTCGTTCAAACGGCTGAATCATTAAGGAATGAGGCAGTTGTTTAATGGGTCATTGAATCTTTGACTCAATCGATTCATTCAAAGCGCTGAAACATTCAGTAATGCGGTGATGTGTTCAGGTGAGCTGCGCTGTGGTTCTGCTGTTATCTTTGTTTTGAACTATTTTCGCTGCTCAAATAGAACTAAAACAGTCAATATTGTGTCTAAAATGTAAGTGACTTGATATTAATTACTTGTTAATTGAACTGTCATATGAAATCAGTGTCATATTTTCAATCGTGATGGTATACAGCACTCTTGGTCACTGTGATGTTGCTTAACTGTATCATATCATGTTATAAATATAAAAACTCCACAATTTTTGAATCGCTCTATATGTTCATTAAGTTTCTTTGTGTGATCTGCTCTCATTTGTTTCCATTTCCCCTCATGAGGCTGCGCGAGCCTCAACAGCACAACCGTACCAGTCAGCGGCTGTTTACGGATTGGTTGGCACTTGGCAGTCCGAATGTCGGCAGATATTTTTTTAACGATAATAATTTAAAAATTAAAATACATTTTAAATGTACAAATATTTTAAGTAAACAACAATAGTCAAAGTTTAGGAAACGTTTTTATTAAAACTTTAAAAAAGAATTCTGCATCTATTTTAGGTGTGCCACCTGCCACTGTGGGTGGCACCGGCACACCCTGGCACACCCGTGGCTACGCCAGTGAGCTCACCTAAAACAAATTATTTCAATTCTTTAGTTGCATCATGGACCTCATCCTAAAATTTAAAAGGCAGTTATATATATATTATTTATATAATTTATACTGTAGCTCAAACAGTAGAGCGTTGGCTCTTTAAAATGCCAAGATCATGGGTTCGATTCCCAGTGGATGACATCGATTTTTTTGGGGTAGGCCTATACCGTAAATATATAGCCAAATGGTATTCTGAAGCAATATTCTCATCAGTGTTTTATCAGCTTTTGTATATACTGAAATCTGCATATTTGTTATATTTACCTCAGGGCGTTATTGACCTTAAAGGCACTGATTTTTATTTTTTACCGTATTAAATGTATACATCATGTTTCATGTCAAATTCTTACATTTGATCAATGAATTCAGTTATTATAATAGAACGGGGCTGTTACCAATCAAATTAAATAATTTACAATCCAAAATTGCAATGAATAGCCAAACGTTGTGAGATTAATGTTTTAAATGTGTAAATATACAAGGGGAAAAAAACAATAATTTTAAACATTAACCTAAACCGCCAGTAGGTGGCGGCAAGTGGCGGTCTTAATAACTGAGTCATTCGTTCAAAACGCTGAATCGTAATCATTCAGTTACAAAACACCGCGCTGGCTGTTGTTTTCTTTTGGAACTATTTTCGTAATAGTTTTGAAATAATTTTTTACAAAGCCTATATTTGAACTAAAACCCAAACCTTCCAATGTTCAGCTCCCCCATGACATTTTATCTTGACAAACATGTTTGAATGAAGTGAAGAAGTGTGACGCAAGTTTTTTTTTTTTAATATAAGGTCTAAGGCAGTCATTTTGACCCCGGCCAGTCAAAATGTCTTAAATGTCACCTGTGACTGTCTCTGTCGGTGACTCGTTGACTTATTGGCTCATTCTATGAAAAGGACCCCTTTTCCTTTTATGTCACCCAATATGTAGCCTAAGCCATAGCCTATTGAAATAGTTTTATGTAAATCAAACAAAATACATGTAGCCCGCACTCATCAGCAAAACCTGAAGTGTTCTTCTCATAATTAAATAATAAAATAGTCGAGTGAAATGATAGATTGGATTAAAAAGAATGAACTTTACGCTACTGTGTACTTCTATAGGCTACAAGTGGTCACTGACCACCCGTCCCCTTTGCGTTGTAGGTTACCGCACAGCTTTTTCACCCCTTGTCCCGCACATCAGTCTGTTGGTTTTTAGTGAGCATATTAAGAAAACGTGCATGCGTTCTTTTGCCTTTTAAAAAAAACATTTTATTTATTCTTTCTGCAGCGTAGTTTTTAACCTGTATTTAGCGATTCGTCAGAAGTCCAACAAATAACCTACAACAGCCGTTTTTAAAATCCTATCCAATGGTTGAAAGCAAAGGAGTAAACACGGGCACTAGTAGGTTGTGACGGCTGTCAATCAAAATGTGGAGCGCTGATTCGTTCCATGTGTTCCCTGTATGAAAACAAATGAATAGTAAATACACATTTTAATTTAATAAAATTGATCAACTTGTTGCTTGCTGTGGTTGTTTTAATTCACATCCTTTCTAAAAGAAAAAAAAATAACGTTTTGGTTTAATATATTCTTAATATATAAGACTGTCAATGATCTAAGTTCATGTTGGTTTATATTTTATTTGTTCATTATTTATTTTGTTGGATTTTAGTTGGACTTGGTCAGAACTGTTTCAAAAATAGTGATCAGCATGATGCCTGCTGCCTTTGGGCTCAGTCATGTTGAATTTAAATTGCATGTACAATAAAGACATGTTATGTTACATTGTGATGTAATTGTGTTTTCTGGAAGGGACTTTAAGAACAAATATTTTTTATCAGCTGAAAGGCAGAATACAAATGTTTTTTTATTACGTTAGATAAACATTATAGTTTCAGGTTATGTTTTAGTGTTGGTAACATGTCCCACATTGTCCCACACAAATTTATAATCGTCCCACATTTGGTTTGTTTGATGGTGGTCCTCCTACTAGGCTACATAAAGAAAATAAAATCGAGAAAGACCTCATTATTTTGGGATGCCATACGGATTGACCTGGCTGAAATTGGTGAGAAATTGACTCATGTAGGCTACTCTGAGTCATTTTATTACGTCAGAGTAAATAGCGTGGAAAAGGGGCAGTGATGAATGGGTTGATACTGTCACTAATAGTCTAGCTCTCTCTCACTCACTCAGCGCGCGCCGCCGTTCACTCGCGTCGCGCGGGTCACGCTCGGGCCAGAGGGCGCGCGACTGGTCGACAGCAGCACACGCGGAGGAGGACCTCTTTACGTCAAGCACAGATGACACCTACTTCTTAAAGGTGAGGAAAAACATATTGGTGGTTATTTTGTTGCATTCAGTCGGATATAATAATACCCTGCTGGCTGCTTTTATGACGGATGATAAGAGCAGGTGTGGTGTTTGTATCTCTTTATCTCAGCTTTGTTTGCGGTAGGATGCGTTATTATTAGGATGGGTGGTTTAAATGTGAGATGTCCGATCATCTAGGTACTTTATCTCGTGTTTCAGGGAGTTAAGGCAGTTTTATTTGCGCATGATTAAATTAATTAGCCTACTATAACGCTGTGCCAAAAAAAAGGTAACCTGCAGCGCGTGCAAGTTTTAGCTTGTCAAACCACTCTCATGCAGTGAAATATGAAACTTAGAAATACATTAAAAAATACTTTCGTTACGTTCGTAACAGGTGCGGATTACCGGTGCTGTTCGGGAACTGATCGCGCGTTCAAGTCTATGCGCGTGATGCTGCCGGTCAAAGTAGACTTATTATATGAACAGAACAGGATCAGAAAAAAAGAGGAATTCTGAAACTTTCATGAAAAGCTACATTGTATTGTCAAACAAATGTTGGGTCAAATAATAAATCAGTCAAATTAATTCGTCGTCAATTTTTCTTGTATAGCCTACTCAGCGATGATGTTTTACAATCAGAAAGCTTTTTATTTTGTACTGGTGTAGAGAGTGCGATCTGTGTGGCCTAAATAAGACACAATGTAATGTAGCATGATAATATCGGTATAAAATATAGTAGCCTAATAATAAAAAATATTTTTCGAAGTGAGGAGAATTTGAGATTAAAATTGACAGTCAGAATGAAATCTATAGGCTTCTATACAGATGACAAAGACTATTATGTTTTGACTAATGCACTTCCATATGTTCAAAAATGTATAACCATAAGATAAAGATACATAGACACAATGGTATAGACATAACCAATAACAAAATAAAATATTTTTTAAATATCTATAGCCTATACACAGCCATGATATAATGTAATTTATTATAATACAAATATAATATAAAAATATCATGCAAATAAAAAATGCAATATTGTCAAATTAATGTAATTAATATAATGAAAAAAATATTTGTATTATTATTTCTCTCTTTTCCACTTTTTTTTTTTTTTTTTGCTTAGTCACAGGAGAATTTGGCATGGCACAAACATTACTCTAAAGCATATTAAGTTACTCAGCACTCAATCCCACAGAACAAACAGGGTTGTGTGGCTGAATGTGATAATTTCCATGGTGGAGATTTAAAACCAGAGAAGTTTACAGCATGCAAAACAAGTGCTTCACCTAATAATCAACCTAGTAATATAAACAAGAAAAATACTATTTAAGGACATGTTTTTTTTTAGATAGTATTGTTAAAAGGCTGATAATTTGCTTGTTGTCTAATTGTATAGGCACTTGAGTGAGGAGACATAATGACGGAGGGTGCAGAGATTCATCAGACCCTGCAGCCAAACAGGGCTGATGCTGCCAGGACGTCCTCTCTGCGGGCCGTAGAAACAGATTCTGGGCCGGTAGAGACGGCCAGCTGGGAGTCAGAGGAGCCGGACCACCAGGAAGAGCAATCCTCCACTTTTCCAGAAGTGCAGCATCATTCCTCTGCAGGACCGGAGGACAGTGGCCAGGTGGCGCCTGAGGGTGGCTGGGGCTGGGTGGTCGTCGCTGCTACCGTCCTGGTCTTAGCCATGACTCTGGCTTTCCCTTCTTGCATCGGGATATTTTACACAGACTTGCAGAACGACTTCCAAGCCAGCAACACCGAGACGTCATGGGTGCCAGCTATCATGATGGCAGTGCTGCATGCATGCGGTAGGGAGGGTTCTCTGATACGAACCGATTCATGCATTTGATCCATTAGTTCATCCGCGCTTTGTGACGCAATCCTCACGGCGCTCCCGCATTCCCCCTCACCACAGGGTCAGATACAGTATCTGAAAAACACTTCTATCAAGTTACTTTACTAATCAGTTGTGCAACACTGATCTGTTTCATAACATGAAATATAAACAGGCACAGAGGTCAGAGGATGACAACGGTGGTCTGTTCACTTCCAGCGCTCTTGAACTCTGGGATTGTACTCAAGTTTTTTGGCCATCTTAAAGGGTTAGTTCACCCAAAAATTTTAATTATCCCATAATTTGCTTACCCTCAAGCCATCCTAGGTGTATATGTATACTTTCTTTGTTTCAGAAACAACACAATCAGAGTTATGTTAAAAAAATATCCTGGCTCTTCCAAGCTTTATAATGGGAGTGAATGGTGCCTGAGATTTTGAAGCCCAAAAAAAGCGCATCCATCCATCATAAAAGTACTCCATACGACTCCAGGGTGTTCATAAAGGGTTTCTGAAGCGAAGCAATGGGTTTTTGTAAGACAAATATCCATATTTATGACTTTATAAACTATAATCACTGGCTTTGGGTAACGACCATACGCGAGTCTAGTTCCGGCTGAAGAGTGACCTTTGACCCGACGCATGACATAGGATATAGGAGTAGCGTAATCTTAGGTGACAGTAGATGTGTCTCAAAGTTCAAACAAATAGGGCTGGGCAACAAACTCAAGCTGCTCCGAAATTTCTTTGTAAAAATACTCACTTTAGGCTTCTAATTCATGACCGGTGTTTTGTTTTACTCTTTCCTCTGTGCTTTTGCGTTCGTCAATACATCATCCGTCGGGAACTAGACTCGCTTACAGCCAGAATCCATTGATTATAGATTATAAAGTTATAAATATGAATATTTTTCTGACAAAAACGCATCACATCGCTTCAGAAACCCTTTATTAACTCCCTGGAGTCGTATGGATTACTTTTATGATGAATGGATGCCTTTTTTTGGGCTTCAAAATCTCAGGCACCATTCACTTCCATTATAAAGCTAAGAAGAGCCAGGATATTTTTCAACTCCAATTGTGTGTGGCTGAAAGTAGAAAGTCATAAACACCTAGGATGGCTTGAGGGTGAGTATATTATGGGATAATTTTCCTTTTTTGGTGAAAACTATCCCTTTAAGTGTGATTCTAAATCTTAAGGAGTACACATGCTCAGTCATGTCGCTGCACTAGAAACAAGTGGGGGAAATCTTCACAGGGAAATTCATCCAGTCATTTCGGTACAACTCAAAGAATAGCTGACGTGGAGAAAAAGGATTTGGGGCCCGGCATTTTTAATCAGCTTAATGCAGCTCAGTATTCGTTTCTAGGCAGCAGTGTCTGAGTTCAAAGTACGCTATGCAACTATTACAATCCATTAGTATGGGTTACATAACAGTAGAATATACAAACGGTGTGTATGCACAATAATTTAGTGAACTGTAGTGAACATATACAAATAATTGAGTAGTGAAGACTGCATAGGGACAGTCAGCTCTGAGTCAGGCAGGAGATTGCTATTGCTGATATTGCTGATCCGGTTCTGGAACAGCTAAGATGCTCTTCTGTGAGAAATGTTTATTTGTCTTTCCAGCCCTTTCTCTTTGCAGTCTGCTGGACAAGTTAGTGCCAAAGACAATGTTAAGGTGATCCCTATTGGTTTATTTTCACACAGTGCTGTGACACCTAAAGTATTCATTTAAGCGGTGCAAATGTTCAATCTCCCTTGGGGTTTTAAAGAGCTTGAAGTAATTTGCACTATACTAACTGCTGTGCTCAGTGGGTGCAGAGTGTCACATCAAATCAAGTTTCTCATTTTACAAACAAAAGGAAAAGGGGCAAAAGAATGACATTGTGTGGCACTCATTTTCCCTCTTGATATGATACCCACTTAGGTGTAACTCAATCGATAAAATAGCTTTTTTAAAAGTGTGTCATTTTTTCTTATCCCAGATTAATGTGAAAGTCAGCTCTAAGTTAGCCTTAAGGCTTGCTTTATGAAAAGTAAACCATTTCAGGACATTGCTCTGTTTGTTTGAGTCGTGTCAACATGTCAACCAATGGCGTGAGTTTAGGGCAGGACTTGGAGGATCACTATAAAAAAACATTCCAGTATAAATGACTAATTACTTACTAAAAATGTTGTTTAATACTGTCATTTATAGTGAACTAAAATATCCTTGATGTCATTTATATTTTAATGCTCATGCTAACTTTTGTCAACTTTACAACAAGTAAATCCACTTCACCAGCTAAATACTCTTAGACAGCAATGCCATAGAAATATACAGAGCTATCTCAAAAACGGAAATTCAAAGACAAATTTCTAAAGATGGCTGTGCGCATAAGGTCTATCTTCACTTGTAGTATGGTTGCAGTACAAACGTTTACTTCTGTTACACTTAAAGTATACTCACTTTTATACACTATAAGACTACACTAAAAAGTAGCATTGAAATACAGTAGTACACTTACAGTACAAGTATATTACTAGTACAATGATATTAGTATACTTAATAAAATGAACTTGAAGTGTACTTATTTTTGTAAAGGCAATTAAGTGCACTTCTTTTTCACAAGGGACCAAAATGTGAAGTTTAACAGTCGAGTCCATATCATCCAATATTGTTTATTACAACAGGGCCACATTTTACTAATTTTTTTTTTTTTTACAAATTTAGTCAGCGAAAACTTAATTTGTGGCCACGATTTGCATTTTTCCCCCCTCCTGCATGTCATAAAGTGATACGACGTAGGGGCTACGGTAACCCATATTCAGAATTTGTCCTAGTAGTGAACACACACACACACACACACACACACACACACACACACACACACGGAGCAGTGGGCAGCCATTTTTGCTGTGGCGCCTGGGAAGTGATTGGGGGTTTGGTGCCTTGCTCAAGGGCACTTCAGTCACTTCTATCAAAGCCTATCAAATACAATGAATGAACTTTAATTTGCATATATAGTGTTTTAATACCAAATGCAAATAGCCAGTGGTTTGGGTGAAAAAAACTAAAAAACTATTGTTTGCCATCATCTGCATATGTGGGAGCGTGAGGAGGACATTAAACAGGATCATCTGTAAGTCAATGTGCGCTATTGTGCGCACACCGTAACCAACCATGTTCATTATTGTTCATAAGACAATGCCATTGTCTTTCCGTAGGCCCCATATGTAGTGTTCTCGTGGAGCGCTACGGTTGCCGTGCAACAATAATCATCGGCGGGATCCTGAGCGGACTGGGAATGGCAGCCAGCTCATTTGCACAGACAATGGTAGAGCTGTATATCACTGCTGGCATTATTACAGGTGGGTATATATTACCTTCACAGAAACAGTGGTGTGAAAATTATTCTTGCTCAGCAGGATGAACCACATGAAATGGACTGAATTATCATCTTTCCTTTAGGAATGGGATTCTCTTTGTCTTTCCAGCCATCGATCACCATGATGGGCCACTACTTTGTGCGTCGTAGGGCATTCGCCAATGCTCTGTCTTCCACTGGCACTGCACTTGGGCTGAGCACCCTACCATTGCTGGCCAACTATCTGCTCAGCAGCTTTGGTTGGCGGGGCAGTTTTCTGGTGCTGGGAGGGGTTCTGCTGAACTGTTGCGTTTGTGGGGCCGTGATGCGCCCCCTTGGGGCTAAACCAAAGACAGAAGCCAGAACCGGACCTACGGACAATCACCACCTCAAAACCAATTGCCTTTCCGTTCATCAGGAAAGAGAGAGTCTGAAGGGCCGCCTACGGGCCACTCTCTCCACCGTCATGCCTTTCCTGCGCAGACACATGGCTTTTGACCTACTGTGCAGTAACCCATACTTTTGTGCCTATGCTCTTGGGGTGTCCTGGATGATGCTGGGCTTTGTGGTGCCCCTGGTTTACCTCGTTCCCTATGCCACCGCACACGGTATGGAGCAAGACCGGGCCGCCCTACTGATGGCCATCCTCGGATTGATCAACATCACCGTTCGGCCCGCAACAGCGCTGGTTTTCGGACTGCCCCGTTTGCGAGGAAACCATTGCTTTGCTTATCTGTTTGCCACGGCGGTGCTGATCAACGGGTTGAGCAACTGCATCTGTGGGATGGGAACAAGTTTTTCAGTACTGCTGGCGTACGTTATAGTGTTTGGGTTTTCTATGAGCCTTGTTGGCTCCTTGTTGTTCACTGTACTTATGGACACGGTCGAGATGAGCCGCTTCCCATCCGCCCTGGGCCTCATCAGTATTATGGAGAGCATCATGCTTCTGCTTGGTCCACCATTAGCAGGTGATGTAATGTTTCCACAGTTGATTTCTCTGACGTTTGTTTGACGTACTACATTTATTAGTTGGTGAAAGCAGAATGCCTGCTTGTATTTGTCAAGGCCAACAAATATTCACCCTCATGTTGCTTTAAACTCATGTGATTTTTTTTGGAAGTACTTACACTTTACTCTTTTCCATAAAACAATTACAATGAGCTCTCAAGCTCCTAAAGGAACAACAACAACAACAACAACAACAAATAAAATAAATGTAGTTCCTCTAGTGCAGTATGTAGACTCCCAAATCATGAACTATATCAAAGAGTATAGATACACCAAGACGGTTCACTCATATTACTACGAATGGGAGAAACTGTAATGTGCAATATGGCGGAATAAGGCTCGCCTTCTAAATAAAAGAGCCAATTCCCACTTGATAAAGTCATTGCGTCACAGTAGCTGTTGTTAAAGCTTCAGTTCCCATAGCAAGCTTTTAGGACTTTTAATGCTACTTGAGCGTAAGAAACAACATTTATGAGACAGCTCATGTCAGATTTGATTCCTGATTTGAAAAATGTTATTTAAATGCGAGTTTGTGAAGCAGATGTTAAAATGTTGCTATTTCTTCATACGTGTAGATAAAAAGCTCCCTAGAGTAGGGTGACAGTCCCGAAATTAGGAGCTTTGTTCCTGCGTCCTGCAAGAAGTAAGCAGTGTCCTGCATTTCAATTGTCTGTATTATTTTTTCTTCCCTGAAATTACAATATCACAATAAGAATTATATTTAAAAAAATACCACTGCTGTTTAAAAGTACATTTGTGCAGCCATCAAATATAGAATGGGGGAAGTAACAAACTAACACAATCGTAGAGAAGGATTTTTCCGCTGATGATGACTAGACAGAGCAAAGGAATCAGTGATGACCCCATCAAACGTTGTTAAATAGAGCTAGACGAGCCAGGACTTCATCTAGACACATAATGCATGGATAAGAGCCCTAATAATGACCCTAAGTTAAGTGATGAGATCGTCATTTGCAGGCTGGTGTCCAGAACATTGAGCACAGGGCATCCTCTCCAGTTACCATTACCATGGTAACTCAAATGTCAAGGCACATGGAAGGTCTGCTCTCACAGCTAAGGCACTTTATATGATGAACCGATTGAATTTGACTTTTTTTTTCACATAAACATTGATCAGCAAACATGCTGATCAGTAACACATGAGGAGTGAACTTCATTGGATCTTGTGTAAGCTCAAACGTGCTGCGTAACAAGAGAATGATCCTTATTGGTTCTTACTGAAGCTCAGAAATGCTGCGTAATATGAGAATAGGCCTAAACCTCATTGGTTCCCGCACGTCAAGTGAACATGCTTGAGCTTCCGTTTACCAGATCTGATGTATGTGTTGATGATTTTTATGTGAATAAAAGCTTAAAATGAAATATGTTCATCATATAAAGCGATCGAGTCTCTTCAGAAACTTTAGAATAAACCGCTCGATTCATATGTATTAGTTGTACAATCTCTTCATGAACAAAATGACAAAGTGGTAGTTGCGCGGACTGTCAATGGAGAAACAGAAATCTCTCAGATTTCATTTCAAATATCTTGATTTGTTTCGAAGATGACCAGTTTTGCGTGAACTAACCCTTTATGTAATTCACAATGATTCATGGATTGAGTTGTTCACTTCCTCAAAAAAAAAAGATGTTAAAGGGATAGTTCACCCAAAAATGAAAATGTTGTCATTTACTAATGCTCATGTTGTTCCAAACCTGTATATGAGGTTCTTTTTTCTGTTGAACACAAAAGAAAATATTTGAAAGAAAGTTGATAACCAGACAGTTGATGGTCAACTTATGCTGGGTACACACCAAAAGATAATCGGGCTGATTTTGGGCCGATTTTCCCCCTTCCGACAATCCTAGCTATGTCCCGATCATCTTGATGGTTCTACAGATTATCTTATCAGATTTTCCCTTGGTTTGAGGTGTGTTAAGAGTGTCCGAAGAACCTGCTCAGAAGAACGTTGGAGCCGCCTCAATCGCGAACATGTTAAATATTTACGATCAGAAATCCTGATGTGAAAAATACTTCTAGGGATCGACTTAAAAGTAATTTATGTGGCTTATTATGATTTTTTTTTTACAGGAATCCTGGTTGACACCACTAGGCAATACGCTTATGTGTTCTTTGCCTGCAGCATAACCGGGTCCACAGCTGGTCTCTTCATCATGTTGTCCTTCTACTGGCTGGACAAAAAGAAAGACAGAGAGGTTAAGAGCTCCTCCACTCATAAAGACACTAATACACTGAAGCCAAGCATTAAGATGACCATAGACTGTGAATATAGTCCAGTGCCTTTGCAAAGTAAGAATGACAGAAATAGAGAGACTGATGTGTGATGTGTGCCAAGACACCACCTTGAGTGCATTTTACCATAGTCTTTTCCCATCCTCTTCTTATTGGTGGACAATCAGCTGTATTTGCCATAGACTATGTACACAAGAGATAACGCATAACATTTCCTGGACTGCTGTAGTAAATGGATCGGACCAGAATTGCAGGTCTAACTGTTCATAGTGCCATATGGAACTGTAATCACGTCAGATCATCTCACAATTTTTTTTTTTTTTAAATACAGTTTCTGTTATTACTCTAAACTACTTCAGGATTACTGACAAATGCCAGTTGCAATTGACATTCATATTACTGTAACGTGAATGTAGAAAACACGGAGAATGTGCAAGACAGGGTCATGCAATTAGTGTTTTTTAAAATGATTTCTAGATGCCTTAAATGATAAATATTAGATCATATATATATATATATATATATATATATATATATATATATGCATAAAACATTTTTAGTTTTGTATAGATGCTGCTTTTTAAAATCAGTAATTTATTTATATATTTGTATGTATTAAACAAAATGTATGCATTTGTGTTGTTTCAGTTTTCCTTAACTAAGCACGGTTTCTGCTTGCTCTTCTGTAGTCAAATCATGCTGTAGAGGAAAAGTGGCACATTCCTCCAGCTGTGCCATATGTTTGTTTTAGGGTGTTCACACTTGGCAGGTCTGGTTTGAAACGAATAGTGCGATTGCTGAGGAGAATGGGTCGCTCGCTGTGTGAGAAGACGTATACAGATCCACCGCTGGCCTATCAGTGGGAAAGTCAGTAGGTAGTGGCTATAGACAAGTCATTACTCCTATTTTCGGACCTTCCGGCCCGCCATAGAACCCTGGTGCGCACACAAACAAGCAGACCAAGAACAACATTTCAGCTTCCAAATGAACTCTAGTGTGGTTCATCTGAAATATGATCGTAACACTGACCAAAGACATCTTAACTAACTAAAAACTGGATGTGATGTCACAAGATGCGACCCTAGTAAAAAGGACAGATGGTCAATAGTGAAGTTACGTTGCTCATTATAGCCTACTGTTACGTCAGTAGTACTGAGAAAATTGTATAGAATAATATCAAAGAAAACAAGAAAATCCAGAAAGCAGAACTAAGAGACAACACAACATCCCACAAAAGAAAAGACCTGACAAAGAACACAGGAAACACAAGGGCTTATAAAGGGAAACATTACCATTACAAGACACAGCTGAATGTAACCGCAACAATCATGAGCGCACAGGCAAAGCACACTGGGAAATGAACTTTACAATGCAAAAGCACAGGAGTCCAGAGGTGGATGTAACAATTACAGTTCGGTACAGGCTTTAGAACTGCATCTTCTGATTTGACTCCTTACACGTTTGATGAACTCTTGAGTTCTTAGCTAGTAAAAACAAAACAAAACAAAAAAACACCATATGCACATAAACATCAAGTGCAGTTAGGGTGAATCCCAATTCTCTGTCTTCCCCCTAGTTTTGCATGTTCACGTGAGAGTAAGGGCTATCCCGATTCTCGTTTTGATCAAGGGGAACTTGATGTCTCCAAGAACCACAAGAGGGCGTCATGTTGTGACTTGTGCAAGATAAACTCTCTCAAGCTATACGGAATCATTCAAAAGCACATACACACTAACTTTTACTTTTGTACAATTTTTACATTAGAGGTGCAAAAGTTCTTATAGGATTAATCTTTGTTTTAATTTTTACCTCACAGAACAGCTGTTTTAACAGTGGTGTGTAGGACTTTTAGATCCACTGTATAATATTTCCTCTCTTCAGATGAACACAAAGGGCCTCAGTCATGAAACAAGAGCATAATGAATCTGTGGAAACCCTTTATAAAGCCTTTCTGACAAAATTTCAGATTCATGAAAGTGGATTCAACAAGTTCATTTGCCCATATTGGTACTCTTAGGTAAGATATTGAGATAAGGTTAAATGCACACATTATAAATAAAAGACCAAGTAGACAAAGACATCGTCCACTAACATTAAATCATGCAGCCATTTTATTTGAGTGTATCAGGAGTATCATATTTAAGTTCTTTACAGTACAGGTTGTGTGCACCATGTTACCTTTCCACTCTTTTCCAACAATTAACTAAATCTAAATAAAATGTTGAGCTCCTTCCATGAAGTGTCCTTCCTTACAGAGCTCAAGAAATGGTTTAATGTCTGTCAGTAGGTCACTCTTAAAATGTCAACCCTGTTACCATGATTACACAGTAAACGAAAAGTGGATTTTTGTGAACGTATCTACATTCAATTCTTTAGTAAGCATCTTAATGTTTCAGCTTGGGTACTATAGGTCAAACTATAGATTAGTCAACCATTTCTGAAGGCACAAGTACACTATACTGCATAACATTGATGACTTGATCACACTTGTAAAATTTCATGAATTTCCCAGACTGCCGTTTACTGTATGATTATGAAAGAAACCTTAACTCAACACTCATTTTATCCCTTTATTTATTTGCGCATATTAGACAGCCAATTTTACATCTTGATATATGCTTTTAAACCAATGCACAGTATGTAAAATTCAATCCTTGTGTCAAAACATGCCATAACATTTCTGAAATAAATTAAACAGCAAATCAGCCCAATTTTAGTATCTACAGGCTTTACTGGGCAACGCTGCTATGTTTACAAATCTATATACATGAAATATAACAAGACAGCCAACAAAAGTGCGTGTGAAATCAAAGACTCAAGGGGTAAATAAACCCTAACAAGTGCTCCTATACTTGAAGTTGAAGCTTTGCATAAATTAACTTAAACACTGTGACAAACAGAAGTTGGCTTCCGTTCCATGAGTGAAATAAATAAACCGTGAATATCAAACTCACCAGCAGATCCAGAGGCACATGGGATAGAAATGAGGTTCGTACAACCACTGACGAAGTTCTGTGACGACGGTCACATTGCAGAGACTGATTTACAGTCGAAGCAGTTTGTGTGTCATTACAGGGGGATGATGACCATGAGATCTTGCACAGTAAACACTTCATAACTGTGGTTCAGTACAGAGTGGCAAATGCAGACATCAGTCTTGAAAACATACATACTTTTTGAAGCCCTAAAAGAGTGGTTGCATTATGCAGACTGGTGTCCAGCCAGCTGGGTTAATAATTCTTTAAAGGAGCTTTTAAAGGTAGGTGAAGTTGTGTAACATGAAGGTTTTCTTGCATTCATTCTAGTTAAACACATCTGCTGACCTCCACATTAAGACCCTTTACTGAACCTGAAAACAGTGGACATGTAAATCAAGGCTGAGGGGACGTTCAGATCTCACACATGCCCAAAACACTCATACAACACACACACACACACACACACTCATCTGTGTGCAGCATACAGTGACGTTCACCTCAAAGAAAATCCCTTTTCATTCTTTTTAATCGTTTTTATATTTGCTAAACATCTTTTAAATTGTGTGGCTCACTAAAAACACTCACACTGAAGCTGAGGTCCGACTCGGACCCTTGTCGTTTCGCTGGCTTTAAGTGAGACCTCGTGAGGACAAGAGAACCACGCGGGACGCTCCTCCCACGCCTGACATGTATCTGTCAGACGCGCGTCATCTCAGTCTCTCTTACACACACACTCACACATTCTCGAAGTGTCCTCTCCGTTTCCCCAAAGTGTCCGAGCTTGTGTGGAAGTGGAACGTCTGTCACACGCTGAGAGGGAGCATGCCGGGAGGAGACACGGCTCGTGGGGAAGCCATGGCGGTCAGGGCACTAGAGTCCAGTCCATTTACAGTCCTGTGAACAACAGCCATGAGCAAAGCATCAATAAACACAAAACACTCCACCATTGAACTTTTCAGCAATAATATTTTCACTATCAGAGGGGGCTGCACGCTACACACTGCTCTAGCCATCACACTTAACCAGGATGTGATCAGAGCACTATCATCAACTATCAAAGAGGACACCATTATCGCTTTCATGGTAGTTTGTAGTATGCAAAATGGACATAAGGTTTTCTGGTAGTCACACACTATTAATGTCAAATTAAATTAAGACTCTAGACCCTTCCCAACAATTAAAAAGCATAATTTACAAAAGTGTGTTGTCCCCGTATTTGTAGTTCATATATAATAAGTAAGATTTCAATGACCACTGAACTAGGAAATGTCCTTGGTTCACATTTCAGAAATCTGGTTACCTTAATTTAGACTTGTTTACCTTAAATTTTACTTGGAGAATAAGAACAAAAAAAAAAAAACTCCTATAATTATTATGAAGGTGACCGGGTCAAATGTGGTTTAAAAACAGCAAAATTATGTTATCAGAGCTGAGAGAACTTATTAGAAAGTTTAGAAACTTTGTTAGTTAAAAATAAATCTAACTAATAATAATAATAATAATAATTATACTTAAACTAATAATAATAATTTCTAATAACAACAACACCATTACTACTAATATCTCTAATATTTAATATCTGTTAAATATATTTCATACACAAATGTCAACCTGTGCAGGCCTGCTAAGCAGACAACAGCAATCCAAACTCTTACGTCTTGTCAAAATACGTAGTGTGGAGTGAATGAGAGAACTTGGTTGCGTTGCTGTTGATGAGATTTCCATTTCCTGTGGCGTAACTTTTCCTTGCTGCCTGGTCCTTGGCAAAGTTCCTACAGGCAGCAAGTTTAGACTCAAGAGCCTGCACAAAAACAGACACCCCACATTTTCCCATCAGTATTTTATTTTAAATCTGTTTTGATACAGGTATCATTTTTAAGTGTTAAAGTGTCGCACACCGATCAGTTTCATGATTAAAGTATTCAGTAATTACCCCGACTTTCCGCAGGAGGTCACCGACGATGTTAAGGGCTGAGATGCGTGCAGATGGTGTGAGGGGAGAGTTTCCATAGCCATTGGTCAACGCTTTGGAGAGAAGAAAAAAAATAAAAGTAACAAGAATGTTACTGCTGTCAGTCAGACACTGTTAAAATAACATGAATATCAATGGCTAATACAATGTTGGTATTATTATTTACATAAAATCATACAGATAAAAAGAAAATGTATCCGAGTAGCCACTGAAAAGACTGTTGGTAGATGTTTGAACGGATGCAAAGGAAACCACCTCTACTGTTGATCAGGTAAGAAGGGAGAGCTATTGTTTGATACTAATAAACTCAAATGACAAAGAACACCAACCTTTGGAAGCGATGAAAGGGTGGTCCATGGTCTTATTCCCTACAGGTGTGGCCGGGAGGGACAGGGACGCTTGCACGGCGGAGTCTGTCTTATCAATGTCTAGGGTGGGAGAGCTGGGGGCCGACATCCTGACAACATCTGTCCTCTCTCGTACAGCCAGCTCTTGCCGCAAGTCTACGTGAACATGAACATTTTGCACTGATAAGCCAGAACAAACTGAAGTGGAATGTTTTGTTCAATTCTTCAACTTGATAGCATCTGCAAACATATTGATTACCACAGAAAAAAACATGTTTGTTTGATAAGATGGCATTACAAAACCTGTCTTTGTGTCCAGAATACCTTGACTTCTATTGTAAGTTCATGGCAACATTTTTGATTGTTTGTAAAGTAAAAATTGACGACGCGGGAACTTTGTCGTGTGTTTCTAAATGATTTATGCGCGCGATTTATGATTTATTTAAAAAAATTAATGTGCTCTCATAATAAGGTCGTCCAAAAGCCACACGAGTTTCAATTCCTCCCCTCCAGCAACCAGTCACACACACAAAATCATTTAGGTTTACATGGGACACTTCTACAATACAATCCATTCCCAATTGACAAAATCAAGTCCTGTCGTACATGTTTCTTCCTCATTTGATAAATTGCAATTGTGAAGAAAACTTGGTCGTAATTTCCGCTTAATCCCCTTGAAAAGCTGAGCAATGAGTCAGTTTGTGTGAGCTACATGCCTTTAATTGCCGTGCTGCACTGAAGCGTGTCCTGTAGCAGGGCTTGACATTAACACCCACCAAATGCGGGTGGATTTCAGAAGTGGCGTGTAACGCAGTCACTCTTACTAACCACTTTGGCGGCTCAAATTTTGGCGTGGGAATACTGTGCGTATTGCACATAATTTGACTCATTCCTGCCGTTTTTGTGCTCAAAGTGCGCGCACAAATCCGCCTCTCAGCACTAAATTGAGTGACTGTTAAAGCGCAATAAGCAGCGAAAAATTAAATACACACAAAATAATGTCAAAATGCCAGTCTTGGCGAGTATTCACGTAAATAAAGAGTCATGTTCTAAGTGAACAAACAGTTGAGAAAGAAAATGCATGTGTACAGTAAAATGGATCGTGCGTCAGGTCTTAAAGTGACAGCAGCCAAATTATGAGGTATTAAAAATATCTATAAGGCAGTTTTCCCCATGGTATTGATTTCAAAATAGTGGCCAGTGAAAATCCTGAGTAGATAGTTACTTTGGAAAACCCCGAGCCACAGTGGCTGGTGAGCAAAAAGGTTAATGTCAAGCCCTGTAGTAAAGTTTACCTCTAGCTTCATCCTTCAGCCTCTGCACTGAGACCAGGAGCGACTCCTTCTCGTCCAGTTCGCTCTCCAGGAAAGCGTTCCGCTCTATCGCCTGGTTTAGCCTCTGTTCAAAGTCCTCCAGAGATGTGATGGTGGCCCTGCACAAATCCAGACCGTCATTGTAAATATATCTTTAGCACAACACTTGCTCCATGTCCATTACTAAACGGTCTATACAAAAGTAGTCTAGCAAATCAGAGCAAAGTTAGTTTAGAATGACAAAATGTTGTCGTGTACCTCTTGGCTCTCTCCAGGTCGTCGTTGGCCTGCTCTAGCTCTCTGACATATTTGTGCAGCTGTTCCTTGATGCCACGTGTTTGGACCAGGTCGTCCTCCAGCATGGAGACCTGCTTATAGCTCTGGGCGTACTGCTGCTCCAGTTTATCCTGCAGTCAGGGACATAGGGGAGACATAGTTTGAGTCACAACCCTCATAAACTATTTGAACTTTCTTACAATGGCTGGTGAAATATATAGATCAGCTATAAATACTTTGTTTAAAAAAAAAAAAATGCAGTTTGATGGTTTGTTTGGAAACTTGCTTATGACAGTGGGTATATTTTTTTCGTTGCAGTGGCACAACACTTGTTTTACTTGCATTTGTCTTAATTATTGGTCAACTGTCCGTCTCTTAAATGAGGAACAGGAAAATGAGGAATATCAGTGACCATGGCAGACTTCTCCTGTAGGTAACCTACTTTATCCACCCCATTTCTTTCAGTCTAAATAAGCATATTGTTTTGAACCATGGTCAAATAATGAGTGTCCTATATTTTCCAAAATGAATCCAAGGACAGTGGGCAAAGGCTAGTTCTGTTTTGGAGAATGTGATCAGTTAATTATCGTGCTTTCTAGGACAGCACAAGCAATCAGTTTAAAGGTTATTTGGGTAAGTAGACCTTGCCCAAATATAAGCAAGCTGTATAAATCAAGTGTCTACCTAAACTCAAGCCATTATCAAGCTATTTCGGTCAGGGTCTTAGAGGATCAACTGTGCTATAAGAGAACTTTTCTGCTGAGCCATTAGCCTTCTATTTTCTTCCTCTTCATCCAGACATCCAATTACAGCGCACTTGGGATTAACCAAGACCCTCGACAGCTCTCACACTGGGCTCTGCTGCATCACACCACTGTGGGGTGTTCTTGATTGAGCACATGGGCTACACTGCTGATCTTTTAGAGATAAAACTGCAGATTAAAGGTGTGTGGAGATATCTCCGTCATTAGGTGCTTTTGTATCCATAGAAGGGCCAAAAATTTACACTTTTGTTGCATTTGATTTCCCCAAATCAATTTGATTTCTACCTGCTACATACTCTTCATGCTCTCAAACACATCATTAGGTTACTAGCACCTAAAACATTTAGACTAAAATAAAAAAATTATTTTTATTTTTTTTGCAATTACCATTCTTCTCAGGTTAGGTTTACACTAATCTGGATACATTTTAAAACGCTCTGTCCACACTAGCGCATCCATACTGAAACTTCTGAAAACGCTTACATCCATGTACTGCGCATGAGTACAACATAATACGCTTTGACGTGTCATTTCTGTCCCGCGTTTATTTACTTTCTGCCTCTTTGATATGTCGCAGCAATGTTGAGGAAAGGCAGTTTTTTTAAATGTACAGCCAATGAGGTGGAGTTGATGAGGGTAAGAAAAAGTTGACATTAATCTTTAACAATCCTATCAAAATGGAGAGCAGCCAAAATAACTGTGGTACAATGTTGTCCACCATCTTGCTTTAAGATGAATGATTCATGACTAAAAATGCGTCACTGTTTTCGAAAGCCTCCATTTTCACAGTTCACACTACAATGTAAAAGCAGCGTTTTCAAATTTCAAGTGGAGAGAAAAAGATGCGTTTCCTTCCAACAAAACGTATTAGTGTGGACAAGGCCTCAATAGTGATTCTCAATATTGAATATTGCTTACAGTATTGGAACAAAAATTTAAAAATTCTAAAATATAACTACATAACTGAAATATACATAACAAATACTACCATTACGTACAGTACCGGAATATTACAATGATTTCTGAAGGATCATGTGACAGCTTTTGCATCAGAAATAAATTATATTTGCAAAGCACTGATGGCTTCTGGGAAGGCTGGGTCGTGTAGTTATTTTTTAATTGCGTTACATTGTAGGCGTATTAAAAGGAAACTACAAAATGGTGCATTTACTTTTTTATTTTTTTAACGTCTTTGCAATTGGTTGATTCCCGCTCCCGTCTGCTCCCGTTAACCATTTATCCTGTACTGTCCAAATCCCGTGATTGATAGCAAAGATGACTCCCATCCTGCAGGAATCCCACGGGAATCCCGTGACCCGTGGGATTCCCGAAAAAATGTCAGCCTCTACTTTGCATCAGAAATAAATTATATTTGAAAAAGTATATTCAAATTGAAAACCATTAATATAAATTGTAATAATATTTCACAATATTACGTTTTTTTTCTTGTATTTTTGATCAAATAAATGCAGACTTGATGAGCATAAGAGACTTTTCAGAAACATTAAAAAATAGTAATTTTTCCAAACTTTTGAACTGTTCTGTATATAAATTAAAATTACAATTTAAATAAATTATTTTTGGCAGTACTGTAATGAGAATTTGGGTGGTAAATGACAATTTATTAATTATATTCCATTATATATTAATTTGTCATAATTCAGACAATAAATGTAACACTGCAAAATATCATTAGTTTGAGTTTGGTAAGAACTAATGTTTTGAAAAAGTCTCCAGTGCTCACCAAGGCTCCATTTATTTAATCAAAAATACAGAAAAAACCCCAGTAATATTGTGAAATATTACAATTTAAAATAACATTTTCATTGTAATATATGTTAAAATGTATTTTATTCCTGTGATCAAAACACCATTTCTGTCCTGTGATTTGCAGCAACATTACTCCAGTCTTCAGAAATCATTCTAGTATGATGATTTGATGCTCAAGAAACTTTTCTTATAATAAATGTTGAAAACAGTTTTGCTGCTTCATAATTTTGTGCAAATATTTTTCAGGATTCTTTGATGAAAAGAACTTAATTAAAACAGAAATATTTCATGACATCATAAATGTGTCACTTTTGATCAATTTAATGCGTCCTACCTGAATAAAAGCAATATCTTAAAAGAACAAATCTTGATCCCAACCCTTTGAATGCTAGTGTACATTTTAAAAATGTATCCCAGATAGGTTTAATTTTAAGGCAAATATAATTGACTATTTCTTTATGTATTGGAATGAAATATGTCCTAGACATGCTAGACAGGTGTTAGGAGTTTCTCTCCAATAATGTGATGATTTCTGAACAATCCATTTTCATAGCTTGGTTTCCAAAAATGGCCTGGCCGGATTTTTTGAGTCCTTTCAAAAGAGCAAGGAAATTCCCGCTCTTGTCTACCTTGAGTGTGTCCACCTCGCTCTTCAGCCGCTGGTTCTCTGACTGCAGGTCCCGGATACGGTGTTCAGCCTGACCCAGCTGAGCTTCCAGCTCGGCCTCCAGCTCCCGACTGCCTTCCTGAAACTCCTGCAGCTCCTCCTGAGCGTCATGACAACTGCAGATATGCAAACATATAAAACAATCACACGTCACCAGCCATCTGGAACAGTGGCGGCATATTCATCACATTAACTATGCAATGCAAATTGACACCCAGACTGCAACAAAGAGCTGACACGCTACAAGCATTTAGGCCTTGACAGCTGGTGCTAAAGCAGATAATGAATTACAGTCACTCAGGACTGTGGCCATTCAGACTGGAGGTCCTAAAAGTGGTCCAAAAGCGACACCCAGTTAAATCCCCGACACCGTGTAACCTAACACACATCACAAAGAAGAATTCAGCAGTTCCTGTTTTTTGATAGTGAATCGGGAGCATCTCATGGCCAGCAATCTATATAATATATACTTTTAATATCTAGTAATATCAGAAATATCTACTTCATGCATTTGCACTGCCAAATGTTCACTGTGAACCCTTGAAGGTCAGGGGTCAGGGGTCACAGACCGGCTGGAGATTAATAGTGCGGTCTGGTGGCAGGAAATGAGCCAAGCAGACTGAATGCAGGGTCCTGGTTGTTTTTAGACCGCGTTTCCGAAGCCATGTGGTGCTGTTTGACATGACACATCCCTTTAACCCTGGTCACTTCCCTCAGGCCTTATTGTGTAATATGCAGAGGGAACCTTAAATCTGTCACCTCCCCCCTCCTTCCCTGAAATACCAGAAACGTGCGGTCTGCCTCCTCAGCACAAAACACTCACTCGACAACAGGAAGCTGCTCAAACGGACATTCAGTCCATATTGGAGGTATTACTCACTACTTTTCAAAAGTTTGAGGGTCAGTAAGTTTTTTTTTCTTTTTCAAAAATAAATGAATACCTTTTATCAGCATTGATACATTAAACTGATCAAAAGTTACAGTAAATACATTTATAATGTTACAAAATTGAAATTTTTTAATCTTACTGACCCTAAAGGCATGTATAATCCAAGTTAATGTGAGTGCTGTTTTCTCACCAATCATGATGTCAGGATGTTGTGGGTGGCTGGGAGTTTGCTTACATCTTTTAAAGGGTTAGTTCACCCAAAAATGAAAATTTTGTCAGTAATTACTCACTCTCGTGTTGTTCAAACCCTGTAAGACCTTCGTTCATCTTCGGAACACAAATTAAGATATTTTGATGAAATCTGAGAGCCGTCTCAATCCTCCATAGGCTTAGAAGCCTATGGAGGAAGCCTATGGAGGAGTGAGACAGCTCTCAGATTTCATCAAAATATCTTAATTTGTGTTCCGAAGATGAACGAAGGTCTTACGGGGTTGGAACAACACGTGGGTGAGTAATTACTGACAGAATTTATTTTTGGGTGAACTAACCCTTTAAAGCTTGGTGTTCTGTCAAGTGAGTTAAAAGGCCGACTCATTTGTGTGACTATTTCCAGGAAAGCATGTTCTGCTCCTTCCTCAGAAGGAGATTCCTGGGATTTGAGAACTTCCTGTGCTCCACCAAGGCTCTGAGACAGTAAAACCACAGCCCAGGAGGAACATGTGCACGTGTTGAAACTGTGTAGGAGTTCAGAGCGAAACAGACAGAGACCACCAGCAGACTCACGGTCAGCATTAGTGCCAGCACCAACTGGCCGCCAGCTCTGTTTTAGATCAGAGACACTCTCCCTCCACTTTTTTTAAGAAGTCAAAAATACGTTCTGAGCTAAAGAACACCTAAACAATACTTTTAAATCCAGCTTTTGCAGGCATGGCTCAGTGAATGATTGAGGTTGCATTTAAGTTTATTGCCATATCAGCGTCACAGGCTATTGAATAACAAACTACAGTTAAAATACAGTACTTTACATCTGATTTAGTATGCAAGTCAACACAGCAAAATAAGTGCACTTTAAAGCAGAAAAAGATTATTAAAACAATGATTTAAAATGTACTACAAGGCAAAACTAAGTTTAACATCATTTTTTAAAAGAGTACTTGAGCGTGTTGGTGTTACGAAACACTGAAAGAGAATGGAATCTCTTCAAGTACATTTAAGGCTAATTCAAACCGCACCAACATAGATCGACCAACGGCAACAGGTACACTCTTCAGGTTTTGTCGGATCAAGCGTTGGTTGGTGGACGTTTACGCAGAGTGAACGTTAAATTGGCATTTGTCGTGTTGTAGAATGATATATGAAACAAACTAAAGGGTTCCGAGGAGTAGGGATGCTAACCGATGACCGTTTGACCGATGGTTGACCGTCTCAACGTTAACCGATCAAAGTTGTCGGTAAAAAAAAAAGTGATCTCTAAATTAGGCTAATATAGACAGTGGACTAAACACTACTACAGTTAGCCATCTTATTCCAAGATATTTTTGTGTGAAGTGAACAAATCCCTCACACTAAATTTTTCATAACTCGCCTGTTTGTACTTAATAAACCAATAAAAACATTTGGCGCGAGGTCACAGCGTTTGTGTTCAAATGCAATGTTTCAAATGAGCTTCTAACGCTAGACTAACGCCTTCATTTTCAACGCGATCACCTTGCACCCAAACCATTTCGAAACTAAGGAGCCATTTGTCCTCCGATTACATACAAGCTCCTCGGCGCCGCGTTTGCGGGACTCATGTTTCGCGCTGTAGGGGATTTTAAAAAAGTGATGTGAGTGGAAGCGCGGCGCCGGGGCAGTGTGTGTGTGTGTGTGTGTGTGTGTGTGTGTGTGTGTGTGTGTGTGTGTGTGTGTGTGCGTGTGTGTGCGTGTGTGTGTGTGTGTGTGTGTGTGTGTGTGTGTGAGAGCGGGAGGCAGAGAGAGATGCGAAATTGCAGGCGCGGCTCGAAATGGCTGTTATGTCAAATAGCGTGGCATATTTTAAACTAATCGGTTAACCGGTTTCAACCGGCTAATGAGGCTCGGTGGTCGGTCAAGAAAATTTTTAGTTTTCGCCATCCCTACCGAGGAGTAGTCAAAGATATGCAGGCAAATCACATACTTGCATAGAGTGCATTTAGGTCCTTAAACTACATAGATATGCATTCCCCACCACTATTGTTATTGTGTAATGAGAACTAGCACATACTATTTAATTGATCACATAATCCAATTTCTTCACTTCAAGCACTGTGAAAGGAAAGCTTGCCTATAACGGAACCGAGAGCTCAACATCATATTTCAAGCATTAGCTACATGTTTTACAAATGACATTGTGAGATGCCCAACACAATAACTGGAACTGTGGAACATTTCCACAGTGTTTCAGTGCATCTCTTTTGTCAGGAGCAGTGAAAGGCTCTGTATGTTGTGGCATCTTCTCTGTTTTTCCATGACAAAGTGCTATAGTCATATTTACAGCCATTCACCACCTGCAGGGCTTGTGATTGTAGGTATGACTATGAACACAGAAACAATCATTACTGCCTCAGCCAGCCAAAGTTTAACTAAAAGAACATGGCCATTAAAAAAAAAAATGAATTGCAGATTGTTTGTTAGAACATAAACAGCGGACTTCCCGTGGCTTTTATGAGAAGGTAAACTGCACAGTTGTAAAAAGCTCAGCTAGTTGCTATATTTAGTAGTTAATGACTTCAGCTTACCTCTTCTTGTATTTGAGAGATAAGCATTTCCAGTAATTGATTTCCTCATCTTTTGAGGAGAATTTCGGCATCATCTCTGTGTCCATGGTGGAGACCTGTAGAAGCAGATGGGAATTAGAGCAGTCCTGAGAGACACACCAAACCTGTTCATTTGCACCTCCAACTAGTTTTGTCCTGGTACAACCCCACAAACAGATCCCAAGGTGTGTGTCCTCATTTGACACAAGCCCAATAACATTTTTTGTTCTCTTAGCTCTTTGCAAGCTCACAGTTTTTCAGGTTTTTCAGGGGGGGGGTTATGTTGTTTATTTATTTCTGGTGCTTTTAAATGTCTTATGTGTCCCTGTACGGTGTCCTTGAGTGCAGAGAAAGACGCCTTTAAATAAAATGTATTATTATTATTATTATTGTACGGTCAAAGCAAGGACATTCTGTCTAAGATCTCCTTTTGTGTTCCACAGAAGAAAGTAAGAGGTTTAGAATGAAATGGAGGTGGGTAAAAGACAATATTTTCAGTTCGGCATGACATAAGCCTTCATATAGATAGACACATGTGAAACCATTTATCACAGTAGGGCAATCGCAGTCCTTCCTTGCTTAAAAGCTTGCTCAGATTAAGATAAATGTTTACAGGTATTGCCCTTTTGAAAACATTCAGGCTAGGCCTAAAGCACACTTGGACATTTATGTGCATCTATAAGTCATGTGTGACTAAAACAACGTCTCATTAACAATCTTCATCCTTGTCTTATTTTGTTTTGGGAAATTGTTTGTTTAACAAGCACAGAGATGTGGTATTTTTCAGATACTTTGACTCAATTAATTCCTATCGTAGGTCATTTAGTGGACAATCGCTCATTAGATCTGACATGATGAAGAGCAGTGAGCCGAATACATCAGTTTCGCTCATCACGGGGCCTCTAAACTAGTAGCAGATGGACCTATACTGCTCCTAAAACAGTCCCAAATATTTCACACATCTATGAATTCTCCGGATTCTCAGCAGTGTCACACGGTGTGACCCAGTGCTTTCCCACACCTTCTACATTCCTGTTGCAAATGACTAGGCATACACATTTGTGTTTGGCACATTTAAATAGTTAGTGAAACCATCGCACCCTCATTATTGTAAAGTTAAACATGGAAGTACAACAAGCAAACTAACATCAGGTTTGAAACTTCTGACTTAAGATTTAAATGATCATTCTTGAAGTCGGCCTGAAACAGAAGTAGGGATAGGCCTAGTCTTCTCTTGACAATTCTTGTGACGTATCCAAGTGAAACAGCTTCACGAACTAGAAAAAAAATGTAGTACAGGACTTGATTTTGTCCATCAGTAGCCTAATTGATTGCATGGTTGTGGTTTTCTATTGGTGGATATCATGTAAGTGACATGTTGCTCCCACCCTGACACCAGTAAACATCATCAGAGAAGAGATGTGAGAAGAGCAGCAAAAGGAGGGGAAGTTATTTTGCTTAAAGATTATGAAGGACCATGGATTAAAATAATGATGTGCTTGGATTAATTGTTTATAATAATGCAATATTTAGAGATCGGCCGATTTTACCAATAAAGCTTAGGTTACCATGTTTGATTCATCAACATATAGTCTAGTTTTTAAAATGGGCACTGAATGAAAACAAACATTACACATGAAATAGTACTGAACTTTAAAATGTAGGCTAAACATAGTACAGAACCATGAAAATGTAATGCACTTTTTTAAAATATAAAACATATATTAATTAGGCTATGCCTTGATCATTTGTTAGTTCATAGTGCATTAAGTACTGTCAAGAGATACAACTTTAAAATGTAAAAATGTATTAGTTAATGATGAAATTAACAATGAACCATACTTTTATTAGCCTTAGTTAATGTCAACTTACAAATGGACACTTAAAGTGTTACAATCATTATAAATACAAACAGTCATGCTTAAAGATGGCCATCTTTAAATATCTACACAAAGGTCACAGCATTGAAGTGTCCCGTTCTGTGCCGAGCACAGTTTCACGTGTCAAAACAAACACCACGAGGCGTCAGTGATAGTTTTCAATTCGCCTCTATAATATATACTATATAAGATATACTATCGGTAAGGATCTTTGCCGATTACCGGTTGTTCAAGCAATCGGTCAACCTCTAACAATATTCCACAACAAAAATAATTGTCCATTTTGATTTCATTGTGACTTATAGTATAAGTTTTTTTTCCAATTCATGTATGACTGTTCCAGCCCTGGATATCACAATTTTAAACTTACTTTGTTTGAAGTCATGTCTAACTTTACGTTTAAAACGCTACACATAATTTCCTTGAGAATAGGTGGCTGTACAGATTCAAATTATAAAAAAGGGCAAACCATAAATTGAGTAAGTTATTTTACATGTGATAAAAAGTTTCATGTTGAACACGGTTGTGTAGTAGTGTTGTTGGGTATGTTCTTTTGAGACTCAACAAATGGTGCCATTTACTGTTTGGACTCGATATTAAACAGATTGAGCAGAAAAGTAGAAATATTCGTTTAAAAAATAATCAAAACTATCCCTCTAATTTATTGAAACAGCATGCAAAAGAAATCACACCTGTCCTGTACAGAACAATCAATCAAACACAAAAACAGCAGTGTTTTCCAACTATGTAGCAGGATTTGGCTCCAATGGGATTCACTCTCCTGAGGGCAGTCAAAGCTGATGTCATTTCAATTGTGGTCATTTGTAATGTCTTAAGCCGTCACGCAGAGTTCCTCAAACCTCCCAAACTGACTCCTGACAGTTAGGCCATCTGTCCGGCCACAGAGCGCCTATACCGCACCACAGGACAGTGGGATGGTTCCTGTCTAACGCAATGCTTTCCGCAACCTACACTCTTTGCCAGTGACTTACACACTGAGTCAGAGGACTAGAGGATAGGCCAGATTTTTTTGCTTTTTTTTTCCAAGGATGACATTCCCAAAATCACAATCCATCACACAATATCCTGCTGAGTAATGCACTTTAAACATGTGCCATATCCTAAAAGATTTGGGGACGAAATCTGTACTTCCATTGAACTGCTTTCAAGTAGCGCCAATATACTTTTTTTTGTTACAAATACTTAGTGGGCTAGGCTATAACTTAAGTTTTTGGTGTTTATTTAGTAGCATATATTTTTGGGGTATGAAAAGACCGAAATGGCATTAGAAATCTTATCAAACCCAATGACACAAAATGTAAACTGTGAACACAAGCACAGACATTGATGTAACTTATACATTAAAGGTACAATTCATATTTGTACATATGTGCAGGACATAAGTAGCCTATTTATCATGCATGTTATAGCGCAAGACAAATGACAACGGATGAAAGAACATAATCAGACATTGTAAACAGCAAATAATCCAAACAGAATGTTCATGTAATATTACTAACAAATATCTAACGTTATGTGAAGATGTGCATGATTTATCTAAGGTAAAACATAAGACCAAGGAGGTCAGATTACCAAATCTGAAGACGATCACGGGTCAACACTCAATACAAAACAACCACGACCACGAGTCTGAAAATTAATAACTAACCATTAGCAAAATACGTCCTGTTGATTCGTTGAGAATCGAAAACCGCCCGTGAATCGTTTAACGTTAGATTGGTGTTTCTCTCGGCAGGCCAGCGGATTTGACCAACGTTTAGAAATAAAACCCAATACAGACTATTATATAATTTAAATAATTACTAGCACAAATCAATGAGCTGCGGTTTAAATTCATCGCGATATGAATCGTTTAATCAAAGACGTTTTAACTGTAACGTTACGCCAGAAGAAACCGGCACTTGAAAAAAAAATCATGTTTCAACAACTGTTGGTCTTCAGTGGCCAGAGAATGACAGCTTAAGATAACAGTCTGTTTAAATTATAAAGCCTTTCATTTCATTACCGCGCTTTGAGCAGGATTTATTATCATAAATGAAATCATAAAGGTCTAGAAGCTGTACCTTCTCATGTCCTAATCCTGAGGTCTGCGAACAAGCTCGGCGTCTCCCCTGAGCTCGAGCGTCGGCTGACACAAATGCCAACGCGACTCCACTGTTTCCCTCTTCAACTTCCGGTATGATGACGACACCGCGTCTTTGCGTCATTCTAACGTCAGTGAAACGCTTGCAGGGCGCGTTCTTGTTTATGAGGTATGTCGGTCAATCTGAAACTGACGCGATCAGCGCATATGGGTGCTTTTAAAACGTGGAAAGATTTCATGTTCCATTTTAATATTGACCAAATCTCATCTGTGAATCACACCACACGATGGCGCGTTAGGTCTTCACGGTAAAGTTCCTGTCTGCCTGGAATAAATAATAATAGGCTAATAATAAGTTAATAATAATAATGAATTAAAACATATTTTTGTAATTTCATCTGAATATCGACATTTGTGAGATTTAGTTAGAACAGTGTGAGGTTAATTGATCTAATTTTGTATCTCTGGAAAATAGTGATCCATGACATTATATTATGTTGAATATCAAAGTTGTTGTGTGTCTGTTTGTTACTGAGGAATTTGTGGACAAATCAATGTTTTTAGATTTGAGTAAATGTTATATATTTTATTTTGAATTGAAAAGATGGGGTACCGTGGGGTAAGATGAGCCACCCAAAATTGGCACAGTATCATGATGTTACTAATGTAAAATTAAATAATTATTGTAATAAATGGAGTTATTGTTCTGTATTTCCATGAATTAAATGTACATTTCAGACATCTTCGGTTTTATTAAAACCTATAGGTTAGTTGAGTGAAATCGTTCAGTTTCATCATTCAATCATTCATAATGTTGTTATTATGGCATATCGTCAAATAAAATATGGGCACTTAAATAATTTAATATTCATATGCCTGCATAAGTGATAGAATAAGTTTACCTTTTAGATGAATCTTTTTTACAGGGATTCTGTTTTGTGTTATTGGATGTTCAATTATTCCACTAAATGGTCAAAATCAAATTTTAAATAGAATAGTTATTTTACATTAACAACACTTAAAAATATATAAAAATAATAATTAGAATTATATCAAATGTCATTTTTGGGCTAACTTACCCCCACTGGGATAAAGTGGCCTCTTTGGAAAAAAAAGGGATGCATTTTACAAGCAAATGTCTCTATTTATTTCCTATAATAACACATTAGCTGATGAACTTACATCCAAATATGTTACAAAATGTTTAAAAGTTGCTGTGACTTAAATAGGACCTTCTTTTTTTAAATTAAATTATCTTTGTTTCCATTCAATTTAGTTGCTGTTGCTGTATTCGGCTATGCGTTTATTTCTCCTTTTTTCATTTATTTATATAGACCTAAATGCTTTGGACCCTTAAAAAAAATATTTTCATGATTTGTCATCATTTTCAATTAACTTAAAATTGACTTACTTTTTTAAGTTAAACCAACAATAATTGTTACAGTGATTAATAATAATAATAATAATAAAGACTGTTATTATAATTAGGCAATTGAAAATATTGGGAATTATTTAATGCGTTTTAAAACTTTTAATTTCTCTCAATATTTCATATAGTAATATTATTATCATCATCATTGTTGTTGTTGTTGTTGAAAATACTACATACATAACGAAAGTAGCCTATGTCTAAAAGGCACAAGTGCTATATAGCCTACTTAAAAGCAGCATAGCTACGGTCCATTTTGAAACATTTCCAGTTTAACGCAGATCTAGTTTTTCAACATTCTTCGCGTAACAATGTCTGTGTCGTCACGAGTGTCAGCATGTTATCTTATGGGAGTATCGGTTACCTGTGCCAGTGTGTGTTTCCGAAGTCTCAAAGCCAGCACAGGCGATCCAGCTGGAGTTATTGAAAGCAGAAAGTCATGGACAAAGAGGCTCAAGAAGACAGCGAGTGTCCGGTGTGTTACGAGAGTCTCACGGACAGCGCCAGGGCGCTCAGCTGCGGGCATCACTTCTGCCATGACTGCTTAGTGCGAACCCTGGTGAACACCAACCAGAACGGCTCCATTAAACGGGATAGTATCATCTGTCCTGTCTGCAGACACCTGACATTCATCACAAAGCACCACGGATTAACATTTTCCCCGTCTGAGGGCAAAAGGATCGGAAGGACACTGAAAGTGCCACCCGTCCCCACTCCTGTGTTCCCAAGGAATTCTGATCACAGGTCTCGCAGTGGAGGTCTCGGCTGTATCGGCAGGTGTCTAAGCAGTATTTCATGTAGAATATGTAGACGAACACTCATCTGTCCTAAAGATGCTTCAGAGGTGTTTATCATAAGTGAGTCGGGTCGACCCATGACAGAAGGGGATGTTATTGACATTGGGACTGCTTGGGGCTTGCAGAGGGACTATGGCAGTAATGGACGCAGATTTTGCACCATCTCCTGTTGCCTTCTGTTCTTAATGATCACTTTCACCTTATTGGCACTGGTGGCTGCCACACTTCCATGGGTTCTTCTGGCATAAAGGCTCCAGCACTGGTATCTCGTGTCCGATCAAACGCTTTAAGAATAGCATATATTATTATTAAGCCACGCTTTCTGAAAAGAGATGCATTGACTGGTTTCACTCAGTCACAATGAATGATTTATGAAGAACAGACGATTAGGAGATCATTTCCAAGGCTTGCTCTGACATGTCTTGGAGGGAAAGGTTTCATTACAAAAACAAAGTCGTTGTATAGTGTTACTTAATGGATAAACAAGTATTTTGTTCTGGATCTGAATCTACAAATGTGTTAGGAAAATGAGGATCTGGAGCCTGACACGCTTCCCTTGAGTTACTGAGGGGACGGGAGACGTTTAAACCTTCAGAAGTAAAGATGAGATTGTCGTCTGGTTGTCATGATCTTGTAGAAAGACAGACTGTGGGATTCAGCTACCGTGGACACAGCAGGGTTGAGAATGGAGAAAAGGGAAGGGTGTGATGGTGAGGCTTTACTTTGAGCTCTTCTTGACTGCTCGCAATGCCTGGAAGGAATGATACACACCCTCGCTTGTCCAGAAATTCTTGTAATGCGGGTTAGCGCTTAGATCCAGCCATGACATGACTAATACCTCACATTCTGCACAAGTTATCAGTCACTACTTGATTGGAGGTTGTTTGTGTCACGTACCTGTGCAGCAATGCACACTTGAACCCTTAAAAATATTAATGTGTACATGTTTGTTCTGTAAGTGCGTCTTCTGCCAGAGGACAAACTGTATTGCTCAGAAGTGTCTTTCATGGCTCAGGTGACATAATGGATTTCTCAGTTTTAAGCATCAATTTGTTTAATGGTTCTCCTAAAAAAAGGAACTTTTTCAGAATTTTTTTTCATTCATTTATCTCATAGGGAAAGCGTTATAAGCACTAAACCAAACTAATCAGAGGTGAATCACAACATTACAAAAGTTTATTTGAAGCAAAAAAGTAAAAGTCAACCAAAAAGACAAAGGTATACAAGACGTTGTACAGTAGTGGCCAAAAGCGATGTTTGTTTTTAATGACCCTACAAGTTCGATTAAATTGTGAGGAAAATATTTTATATTTATCTGACAAAATTGTTTGGCAAAACAAAAGGGGGTAAACTACAGCTACAGTTTTATTTGACTTTGCAAAACAAATGCATAAAAAAACAAAGACGCTGATAGGAAAAAGCATTCATTGATCTGATGTGTTCATAATTTCTTAGTATGACAGCCTGGCCATAAATTATATCCGCACAATTTTGCATGTTTCATTGCGTTATCACAAACAAAACAATTGACTCCAAGCACACATACGCAACATGCTTACAAAATCTTTAACAGAAATTGTAATAATTTGAATAAAGGGTTGAGATGTAAATTTATTTCAAGGCCAGACATCACTTTTGACCACTTTACTGTACTTAACAATGAGTGAGGGAAAGAACTACAATCCCATGAAGCACTGCGAATGACATAATCGAATTAAAACCGATGGAGAATTATAAAAGTATGAATTTAAAGTTGTCGATTATATCCAGAAACAGAGAAATTGTAAGTTTATTTCAAAATATGCATAAATATTCAAACTTTTCAGTATTTTGAGAGCATAGGGAGATCAACTCGATTTTAATGGGAGTGGGCGGAGCTAATGAGATGTTTGTTTTGCTTGTTGCGACTCTCTGATTGGTGTACTTTTCAGTACTGCATCATGGGTAATGTAGTTTTTCACCACATATTCCACTGTTAAACAATTATTTTAAGAAGAAATATTCTTAAAATATTAAATTAAATATTAATCCAAACATTATTAAGATGAAATAATGCAGGCTGACAGCTACAGCAGAAGCAAATAGTGCCGGTTAACAACCTTGTAGCTCACAGTAAGGCTGTGACAAAAGACTTTAAAGGTTTATAAGTTATCATTAAAAATCAATTTCCCTATGGAGAAAATGAATGGAGTTTTTACTTCCAGAACCAGATCGTTGCACTATATAATCACCATTAGTTGGAACTAGATGAGAAATGTTTGAGTTCATATTGAAATAAACACCTGATTAGTCAAAGATACAGCAGTGTCAGAAATCAAGCTTTTACATTTTCTCCCTACAATCCTATAAGGCATGCATACCTTATATAATGTCAGGACATTGTTATTACAGCAGTTTGAGGTTAACATCACTTCTTAAAACACACAAAAGCACTTAGACCAGAAGTATTATTACAAATGTAGAGTTTAATATATATCTATGTATTTCTGACATTCTGATAAGGACTGCGGCAGGCTTCACAGTACAGACTGTGTTCTTCCACTGATATGCTAAGCTGAGGAGGGTGATTTACAGGCAGATTTGTACATTAGTTCATTAAGCAGAGCTGGAGAGGGCTGTACATTGTTGGAACATGTGCACTGATCAACCTTTAAAGTTCAAACATCCCTGGTTCATCACTGACTCCCTTTATTATCTGGATAATTAAATGCATTCTCTGTTCTGTCTCTCCAACTTGCTGGCTTTAACAGGATGATGCAAATGGGCAATATATCAACCGAGATGTTCAATACAGATGATTGAAGTGCATTGAGAAAGAGATCAGATCTTAGTTCATTTTGTCTCCTTTATAAGATTTGTGGGCTCTTTGTCCATTCTGTTCTTTTTGAACATTTAAGTGTATGCTGAAAATGTCACAGATAAATGAATAAATGCATGTATCTGTATAAATTATTGTACTTGTCTGTTCATTTTAAAAAGGTCTTTTGAAAAGATAATTCAATTCATACATTTCCTGGATTCAAGCAAGTAATTAGAGTCTGTTTGACCCTTAGGGTCTGTTGCATGTTGGTTTAACATATTTTGACTTGTATGATAATGCTTACAGTGCTCAATAAGAATTTAACACATCTTATCATTTAAAACTCTTTCTGCACTGATTTCCCCCCACAATCAGTACATAAAATGCAAAGAAAAGCATCTGGTTGAATTTCACAATAACATGTCCAGGTAAGGCCATTTCACTACAAAATCAAAAGAAAATAAAAATATGATTATTAAGATTTTTTGTTACATCATTGCCATGATAAGTACATCAGAAATTACTGCAATACAAATATTTTTGTTTTATTTTAATCTACATCAGTGAAGTACAAATCATACTACGATATAAATACAATTTAAATAATGTTGAATTTTTTATATTAGATTGATTTTTTTTTTCATCGCGGTAATGGCATTTGGTTGTGAAATTGTGCTTAATTATCATGAAAATTATTTCATGTAATAATTTAAGATACAATAAGCTTCTTATTCTTTACAGGAAAACAATTTCTTGTTTGTTTTCTTCTAATTTTGGGGTGAACTATGACCTTGACAGTTTTATGACATTCACCTGTGCAGATTCTGTGTCAAATCATCAGTTAAAATTATCTTTGTATAGTTCATCAGCTGTGATTCTTTAAAAAGTTCCATGGCTATTACATCCATTCTGTTTTGAGTAAATAAAGAACTGAATCTGATGACAGACTAGCTTAATTTTAAGATCAGATTGAGGGTCCGTTTACATGACAAAGACGTACTAAAAAAAGAAAAGTTTTTCGTTAGTGTTTTTTTTTTATGCGCACAGACAACAACGTTGCCAAAACGATCCCCATTCACACGGATCTGCGACTAAAACCGCTGTATTATTCATGCTTGGCCAATAGATGTCGATGTCACTTTGTAAAGAAATACGATGCGCCTATAGACTGAACACGTAACAGGCATGCGCATGACGTTACGTTTTCACAAATTCTCGTTTTTGTAGTAACACGGAGACGATAGCGTTATTGCTTTCAAAAACTTCTACTTTGAAACCCATTTTCTGTTGGCGTGTAAATGAACGGCCAAAACCCATTAAAAAGTTTCCGTTTTTAGTTAAAAAACGATGTTGTGTAAACGGCCCCTTAGATAACGTTTAGCTGTGCCTTTTAACCTTAGAAAAGCGTGTGATAACCGATGCAGTGTTGAACTGGAATGAGAATGCATGTACATACTGTATAAAACCCTCCCACGTCTTCATTAACAACAACATTAGCATTCATTATGGTTGCTAACAGAGAGAGATGAGCAAAAGTTTCATGTTCATAAAGAAAATAAAACATGCTTCTATTGCAGCTGCAATAAGGGGCCTTTACGCTAGTGCATTTCCAAGTATAGGCTAAATCACATTCAGTCAGCACAATCAAACAGACACAACGGCCTCCTCACAGAACACCGCGGGAAACGGCACAGACAGAACCTCACGTACGCACGAAACTCGCCGTTAGCTTCAGGTTATAAATACTGAATGTGAGGGCACTTGCAATTATCATTGTGTAATTACTACAACTATTACTCAGTCACCAATAATCATTAGACTATATTTCATCAAGAACACACACTGAGGCATATCACAGATTTCAGCAAAAAAAAAAAAAAAAAAGTCCTTTTGTCCCTGACGAACACCAATGCTCAAAGAGAAAAACAGAAGCCATGGCTATCCACTGTTGGGAGTAGGGTCCTTCGTATATAAAGCAAAGATTGTGTTGTGCCCATTCCTTCCACAGGACAGAAGTGAGCAAATTTTTCTTTGACCTTAATAAAGTCCTGCGTTTTGTTTTTTTGTAAAAGTTCAGACAAGAGAAATTGCAGCATCTGGTAGTCTCGTATAGTCTTGTTTACTGATGAAACAAATGGCCAGACTCGTGCCATCTCAGTGTGGCATCCGACTATGTGTCTGGGAAAAGCAATGAGACTCTGAAGGATTTAAGGGCCTGATATATTTGAGATGACATTTCACAAAAAGGATCCCTGCCAAGTTATAAATCAGTATCTTTCCATTGATTTTATGGGGAGATACGCTATATAGTGGCCCTAAAAAGTATGTGGACACATCGTGCTTGTTAAACATTAGTGGATCATGTTGATACTGTAGTTCATGTGATGAACGACACCAAATGGGGAACTGACTTTGTACATCAACTAAAAGACCACTAGTTGATTAAAAGTAATTGGGGAACAAAATGGCTAGGTAGTTAGTTCTGAGAAAAGATCTAACATTTGTTTTTAGACATTTTAAGTGTCCAAAACGTTTTAGGGCCAGTGCATTTTTATTTATATAATCAGCCAGTTGCTATATATGGCTAAGAATGAACAGATATACAATTAGTATAATCTGTCGACGACTTAACATATTTTCTAATAATAAGTAGATTGTGTTGTTGATTTATGCTGTTGATTAAGGCTGTTATTGATGAGGTCGGTTTAGGGATAAAATCTCTCTCGGGAGCAAGTCTACCTAAACTTCTGCCAAGTCTGCATTCATATTTCTACATCTAGTTCATGGCTTACAAAAGTGCAAAAAACTCACTTGCTATGTGAACCTGACAAAAAGTGTTCAGGGACAAAATAATACTTAGAACATTATCTCTATACAAGATAAATATGGCATGTCACATTTATGAATATATAACTCATATTTGCCTTTACATTTGTCCTCTCGTTGACGCTTATCTACACGTTTATATACAGTATTGGTATTTACATAAAAGGATAGTGTGACACTGCATTTGAAGCACTTTGGAGGGCATATGGATGCGGAAACACAACAGAAAATGCAAGGCAGTGCATTAGAACAGAAACAGCGGATGATCTCAGTAGTGGCTGCCTAATGTCCTGATAATGAAGAAACACATTTGCAGAAATGTGTTTGCAGTGACCCATTTTAGCACAAGTACTGTTTCTGTTTCGTGGGTAAAGGGCGAGGAATCAATATTTCCAGGGTTCCCACACTTTCTGACCAAAGAATTTCTATGAACAGTTGTTCCAGTTTCTATGATAAGGATTTAAAAATTGACTTCACAAACAGGGAATACTGAATACTCAGTATAATTAGAAAAAACTATAAAGACTATAAAAAAATCTATATTTTTTTAACAGAAATTTAAAAAATGTTATTCTTTTCCCATGACACAATTAAAATTCCCTGATATTTTTCATGACTGTGGGAACCCCGGATTTCCTACCTTGGTTTCAGACACTTTGAGCCTTTAAGAAAATACACTCTAATGCAGCAGTTGTCACTGTGTTGCTAATACTGTATTATGTGTGATTCTGGATACTGTTGTAGCGCAGATAAACACACACCATATTAATTGAATTGACCCTCCGCTAAGCTCCTTACCTCAGTTTTTTTTACTCAATCTGACAACCTTTACTGAATCCCCACCCTGAAAAAAAGTTGCTGCCTTAAATTTTTAAGTATAATCAACTTTGATGTTTAAGTCATTTAAACTTAATTTACATTAAACTGACTTAACTTTGTTGAATCCTGTATAACGTATATAAATAAGTTCAAAATTGCTTAACTTATTTTGATTTTGAGTTAAAGCAATCTAAAAACATGTCATAACTTATTGATCATATAATTAATGTAATTTAAGTTAAAATGACTTACCGGTAAACATTCAAGTTGATTGTACTTAAACATTTAAGGCAGCAACTTTTTTTCTTATACCATGTGGGATCTTTTATCACTATTTGAAGTGCCCCGGCAACAAGAGTTTATTGTATTCTTATTGATATTTTTTTTTTGTAAAATTCAATTTAAAACTATCTTAACACATAGGACTTCCACAGATCTACATTTGCCCTGCATTCCATTGTGAAGGACTTATACCTTCGCCATAATGCCTTTGAAAGGTGTGAGCTTCGAAGGAATGAAGGGTATAGGGACCAAAAAAAAAAAACACATCTTTGCCGAGCCAATTAAAGATGTGCCGTAATCACACAAATGTGCTGCTTGCCTGTGCAAAGAATCATGGGAGTGAATGGGCCATTAGTTGTACCCTTCAAATCCTTCATTTCGAAGGGCCCTTTGAAATGGCCAGTTTTGAGCACTCCGATTTGGAACCACCCTTCAATATGGCGGTCATGATTGTTCTTACTTCGAAGTGCCCTTCGGAGGTGGATTTATCCAGTTTGGAACGCAGCCTAGATATGAGCACTTGTCTGATAATATAATCGGTGGAAATAATTGCTAAGGCCAGAGAGTAGCAGTAGCATTTTAAGGCGAGGCTTAGCGAAAGGCCAATTGGATTGGATTGCTACTGTAAAGTAGTGTAAAGTTTATATTTGGAGAGTTTGAAAGAAAGAAAGAAAGAAAGAAAGAAAGAACTCAGCATTACAAAATTAGACTTAAACATGCTATATGCCAAGTGACCCATAAAGAGCATGGCATGGACCCTGTAGGGAAAACAACAATGTCCCACTCTCATACAGTGAGGGTGAGTTTCAGTTCCAAGCCTTCAGCAAGATTAAGTTTATGAGGTTCCTTTAAAGTATGCAGACTGCCCCCTATGTGCATTGTATTGTAATTGCAGCTCTGATAAGGCAGAAATAAAATAAACAAATCCATCCCAATCAAACAAAACCAACAACACAACAACAAAACGAAACAGACAGAATCGTTCAGAGAGAAACAGGTAACGTAACACAAAACTCCAGGTTCCTCCAGTGGCAATTTGAACAAAATCCATTCTGTTGCTTTTTATGGCACCTGTTGTGTGGTTGGCATCTTCTCTAGTCTAGTATCCGTGACTCAGGGTTTGGCCAAGATGGGGTTCCAGTTGGGCCTCAGCAGAAGATGGCAAGTTCTGGGCGAAGTTGCTTGGTGGGCTCAGGGGTCATAGCGTGGTGCTTTGGCCCACCTCTTCAGACACGGACTCCCCCTCCGGAGAGCTGACTGCAGCAAAGGAGCTCCGACATGGGCCCACCCTGAACTCATCCAACAGGCTATCCAGATTGACATTGATGGAGGGAATTTCCAAACTGAAGTAATCTGCTACAGGATCATGGGAAATGAGAGCAATGGCCACAAAAGTGAAGTGACAAGACATGTTTACAGTAAAACAGAGAGAAACAATGGAAATGGCGATGATGAGGATGTTGAAAAAACACAAGGAGAGAGAAAGCAAAAAGTAATTTCAGTTCCAAGGCCACTGTTAGAAGCGAAGTCAGCGAAGGGTGTTGAATGTGTGTTGCAGCAGGAGAGGGGCATATCAGACTGTTTCCTGGTATTCTACACAGGGATTCTTTCTTTCACACAGAGCCATTGGGAAGGAAGGAGAAATAGGTTTCGTTTCATATATGAAGCCTGTAGTGCTTGCTCCTCCTGCTTCAATCTCTGCTTTGCTTATAAAATATGAAGTAATACATAAAGCTTTTTGCAGTTTTTTCAGAAAGTAAAAATGACTGAATCAGCAGTTCACCACAATCAGTGCTGGGGAATGTTACTTCAAAAAGTAAGGGCCGGATCACACAGAACACGTTTTTGCTGTTAAAAACACGAGACGCGGGTCAGTGGAATGTAAAAAAGTGCAAGGTCTAGACTAGAGAGGCTCTTTCTTTTTCTTTTTTTAAATTTGAACCCCTTTTAGTTTGAGCGCCACCTTTTTAGAATGCCGTGTTATGTGTGAGAAATATGCAAAAGACATGACAGCAACGGTCAAACACGTCTTTCTAGAGCGTTTAAATTGAAAAACAATGAAAAAGCACCACAATGGAATGGCAAAACGAGTACTGTGTGAACGGCCCCTAACGTGTTGCAGTTACTATGCTCCTAAAAGGTAACTAATCCACTTACATTGTTACCTTTTACAGAAAGTAATATGATATTTTGTGTTATTTTGTCTCGAGGTCAAGAAGTCATCTATAACTGTGGTTCCTCTTCAGTCGTTCAGTCGACGAATAGGAATCTCACTAGAGAAGCCAATCTACTTAGAGTGAAACTAAACAAGCCAATGCACATTGGTGTGCAATTATTTGCTTCATCTGCTCAGCCTCGCAGCGTGGGTATATAATGAGCAGAAGGTGCGATTGCACTTCGAATGCTGTCTACAGAGTGTGAATCTACGAGCCATCCTGGTGCGGGTGTTACAGCACAGCAGCGCGAGCAGTCTTTCTCTTTCGCCTCCGGCTTTTTGTTTTTTTCAGGTTTTGAGCAAAATAAAAAGCTGTTATAACAGCTGGTAAGGTGCGCCGTTCAGAGCGCTACCAGAGGGTTGCTTCGGGCAGTGACGAGGGATACCTGAGGATTACGGTGAGCGCGCTTCCTTCGGGGAAGCAACTGCCTAGGAACCCTCATCCCTATCCCACTCCGCAGCCAGTTGAGCCACCAACAGAATGTGCTGGACAATCCTCGCGATGTGTACCAGTCGTTTCCTTTGGTGAAACGACTGGTTCACATCGCGAGGATTGTCCAGCACATTCTGTTGGTGGCTCAACTGGCTGCGGAGTGGGATAGGGATGAGGGTTCCTAGGCAGTTGCTTCCCCGAAGGAAGCGCGCTCACCGTAATCCTCAGGTATCCCTCGTCACTGCCCGAAGCAACCCTCTGGTAGCGCTCTGAACGGCGCACCTTACCAGCTGTTATAACAGCTTTTTATTTTGCTAAATAAAACAAGCCAACACAAGCCAAACAAGCCGACAGCGACGATCAGATGCCGATCGCTGCATCGGAGGGTGGGTCAGACCTCTCCGCGGACGACGACACGGCGCCGCTGCCTCCTTCGGGTGTGCCGGCGGTACCCGAGTCAGACCCGGAGATGATGGCCATGCTTTCCTGGGCCGCCAACAGGATCGGGCTAGAGTGGAATCTTCCATCGTGTCCCGAGCCCTCGAGGCTGGATGATTGGTATCTCGGGGTGATGCGCGCTGGTTCTCAGCAACCCACCCCAGTACCTTTCTTCCCGGAAGTGCACGAGTAGCTCACGGGAACGTGGACGGCACCTTTTACTGCCAGAAACCGTCTCGGTGGCTCCTCCTCCCTGACCACCCTTGATGGCAGGGCAGCTAAGGGGATACATGCGTATCCCGCCAGTGGAGCGGGCCGTTGCAATGCAGCTGTTCCCTAATTCCACTTGGTGCGGAGAACCGTGTCTTCCTTCCCGGGCCTGTAGGTACTCGTCGGACCTATCCGGCAAGGCTTACAAGGCCTGTGAGGAAGCTGTCTCTGCCATGCACGCCATGGCGTTGCTGCAGGTTCACCAGGCCAAGGCACTGACGAGGTCGAGAACTTCGCCCAGCAGTTCTCGGCTGTACAAAAGCAGACAGAGGCCATCAAACACATCCTGCAACTCGCTGCCCCACTCTGGATGTGCATACGGTCCCTTTGGTACCGCTTGTATGGTCTCTGCGAGCCTGGTTAGCGTTCCCCAGTCTCATTCCAGCTGGCTCATTCGGGCCATCAGGCTCGGCTATGCGATTCAGTTCGCCCGGCGTCCCGCCAAGTTACGGGCCATTCACTCCACTACAGTGAGAGTAGCCTATGCCCATGTCTTGCGCGTGGAGATCACAGTCCTACTGGCGAAGGACGCGATAGAGCTGGTCCCTCCAGCCGATATGAGGTCAGGGCACTACAGTCCCTACTTCATTGTACCCAAGAAAGGTGGTGGGTTCCGACCGATCTTGGACCTGCGAGTTTTGAACCGGAGTCTCCACAAACTACCGTTCAAAATGCTTACACAGAAACGCATTACTTTCATGTCTCGATTCTTCCTCGACACAGGCCGTTTCTACGCTTTGCGTTCGAGGGTCGAGTATATCAGTACAAAGTCCTGCCCTTCAGGCTGTCGCTGTCCCCCCGTGTCTTCACGAAAGTCACGGAGAGGGCCTTTGTTCCCATGAACAGGGCATTCGCATCCTCAACTATCTCGACGCCTGGCTCATACTAGCACACTCGAGAGATCAGCTATGCAAACACAGGGACCTCGTGCTCAGGTCAACTGGGAGCAGAGCAAACTCTCCCCTGTGCAGAGGATCTCTTTTCTCTGTATGGAGTTGAATTCGGTCGCACAGACAGCGCGCCTCACAGAGGAACGCGCTCAGTCTGTGCTGAACTGCTTGAACAAGTTCAAAGGCATGACGGCGGTCCCATTGAAATTCTTTCCGAGGCTCCTGGGGCATATGGCAGCGGCAGCAGCGGTAACCCCGATCAGCGTGCTCCATATGAGACCGCTTCAGCACTAGCTTCATGGCCGAGTCCCGAGATGGGCGTGGCATCACAGCATTCACAGGGTGGCAATCACACCGGCGTGCCGCCAGACCTTCAGCCCGTGGTCAGATCCCTCGTTCCTGTGGGCAGGAGTCCCCTTGGAACAGGTGTACAGGCATGCTGTGGTATTCACAGATGCCACCGGCTGGGGTGCCACGCACTTTGCTGCTGGTTGCACTGGCCTCTGTCAAGAGGGTAGGGGACCTGCAGGCATTTTCGTTTGACGAATCGTGCCGAGAGTTTGGGCTGGGTGAAGACCATGTTGTACTGAGACCCCGGCTTGGCTATGTGCCCAAGGTTCTTACACTTCCTTCAAGGACCAGGTAGTGAACCTGCAAGAGCTGCCCCTGCAGGAGGCAGACCCACCCCTGACTTTACTCTGTCCAATGTGCACTCTGCTTTAAACGTGGACAGAACACAAAGTCTCAGGACCTCAGACCAGCTCTTTGTCTGTTACGGAGGCCAGCAGAAGGGAAAGGCTGTCTCCAAGCAGAGGATGGCCCACTGGATAGAGGATGCCATCGCCTTGGCTTACCAAGCACAAGGCGTGCCCTGCCCATTCAGGTTAAATGCTCACTCCACAAGAGGCATTGCATCCTCCTGGACGCTGGCACCTGGCTCCTCGCTAACAGATATCTGTGGATCTGCGGGCTGGGCGACACCTAACATGTTCGCTAGATATTATAGCTACTCGTAAAGCCGGTCTCCTCCCGTGTTCTCACCCTAAATTGTCGGCTTACTGCACCCTTACTGTAAACCCTTATTACTCCAGAGTTAAAAACCTGTTGAGTCCTCCAACACCCTCAGCCCGGACATGTCAGAGCGTTGGGTGCCAGGCCTTTATCCGCTGAAATCTCGAGAACCGGGTCTAGGCTGGGTCCCATATGTTTGACCCTACTGGGATCCCATATGTGTATATTTTCTCCACGGCTGCTCCTAACGGAAGCCTGTGTTAAGTCACCCAGTATTCATATGTAGTACAACCTTCGGGCTAGTCCATAGGTATTTCCCACATAACTCCTTGAAGAAAGTGGCTTCCACAGCATTTTACTTCCTAACAGAAAGGGCACGCTTTCCCACTGATATCCAATATCTCACTGTATGGGTTATCACGGAACAACGGTGACAGATTCACTCTGTGTAAGCCTCCTCCTATCATCCTTCCAGGCAAGAAGAGGTAGAGGCTTGCACAGGGCACTGGATGGGGTGCAGCAGCTGTGGCCCTTTGGTAGGGATTCCTATTCGTCGGTCTCGAAATTGCGTCGACTGACCGACTGAAGAGGAACGTCTCGGTTACATTTGGTACCCCTCGTTCCCTGAAGGGAACGAAGACGCCATGTCCCGTCTCCACATCTGCTGCCGCCCGCCGGGGTGGCCAGCTTATCAGGCTTAGCTCCTCAGCAAAAAACTGAAGTGCAATCGCACCTGCTGCTCATTATATACCTGCGCTGCAAGGCTGAGCAGCTGATGCAAATGATTGCACGCCAATGTGCATTGGCTTGTTTAGTTTCACTCGAAGTAGATTGTCCTCTCTAGCGAGATTCCTATTCGTGGGTCTCGACGTGGCGTCTCCGTTCCCTCCTTCAGGGAACGAGGGTTACCGTATGTAACCGACACGTTTCCTGCTTGGCTTGCAGATGTTTGTATAAATTCTGAGGTTTTTTTTTTGCTGTGAAAAAGTATTTGTTCCCTGACATAATTTGCCTGCAACAACAAATATAGCATGAAAAATGTCACACAATGACTGCATTAAATGATTTACACAGGAATTACAATAGCTGGAAACAATGCATGACACATTTGTCACCATTTGTAACATGTTACAGATTATAAGGTGGCTTTACTCTGCCTTTTATCTGCCAATGCAGGATTTGGATCTTTAATTTGACAGTGTAAAGATTCTTAATTTACTTGTATTATTTCCAATTGTATCGGAAAATAAGCCGAAAAGTAGTGTAACTTGTTACATATTACCGGTATGTGCCATTATGTGTTACTTGTTACTTGTTTGAAAAGGTATTTTAGCGTAAATTAAAAAAGTAACACTACTTGCTACCTAACACAAAATTTGATTACATAATGTGTTACCTGTAAAGCACATTACCTGTAACACAGGTTACCTGTTACACACATTACGCTTTACCCCCAACACTGACCACAATGACTAAAATACTCCACCCATAGACAACAAGATGGGAGCAAATTGAAGATGTGGTAACATTAAGAATGTTGGCAGTGGACTATGAGGATTGGTGGACTGTATCTGATTGTGATGACCTCCCCTGTGTAAGCATGAGATGGACGCGGATGGCGTAGTCATGACCATTGGGGGGGGGGGGAGGGGGGCAAGAACTGCCACCCTATGATGGACCCGACTCAGAAAGAGTTTGGTTGGGTGTTTTCCAATGTCCACCAATGCGGTGGTGAGGATATTAGGAAGGGGAATGGATCACGATGTGAGGTCAGGGCCAGAGGCGTTGAAATGAACTTCATAAGTGACGACGTTGGCAAATATGGGGTGTTGCTCAGGAAAGTAAGGCCATAAGCCATGCACAGACCAGTCTCGCACCATGCACAGACTACACTGACAGAATGAAGAAGCCAGAAGCAGTCCCGCGACTTGGAGAGAATGACAGAGCTGGGGAAGGAAGTGTTACGGTATGAGACAGAGAGCAAGGCTGTGGTAGGCCCCAGATTCAGCCACAGCACCAGGCCAGATGGTGTGAGATGAGGCTATGGCACGGGCACAGCAGGTTCTGGCTTACCCTAAATGTCCCCCTCACACTCAGCCCACACTCAGTCCCTGGCCTCACACAGCTGCAAGGTGCACAACGATGACAGGGGATAAAAGAGTCATACATCAATCAGTGCTCAGGAGAATGACTGACAGACACGCCTCACATGATAGAACATACAATCAGTGCAGTACAGCAGGCCACTAGAATGATACAAAGACCACAGAACCTAATTTTAGGGAAACAGTCGCCGTCTGAAGCTGAGAAAACAAGTAGGGCTCGTACTGAAGGTGAAGTGTGTAATTTTTTCTTCTTCTAGGTTTTTTCAGACTTTCGCCATAAAGACGTGGATTCCTAGCATAGAAATCTAGACGCACCCTAGCGGCAGCAAAATAAATTTTGCAGCCAGTTTAGTCTAGCAACTCTCCATTGGCTTTCGAGCTGGAAAAACCAAACTCTAGAAAGGCCAATCACATTGTGTATAGAGTTGGTGGGCGGGCTTTACATAATGACGGCAGAGTTGTGACAGTTCCGCGTGGATTCCCTGCTACTTGAAAACAAAGAAGATGACCGCTGCTGCTGGCGAACAGCTGTCTTTCGAATTGGCTTTGGCCGCAACTCTGGAGGACTCTGAGTTAAGCTTTTCTTTGAGAAAAGAACAAAGAACGGCACTTAAGTCATTCTTAAAAAAGGAAGATGTGTTCGGAGTTTTGCCAGCCGGATACGGCAAAAGTTTAATATATCAACTAACTCCGCTGGTGGGAAAATGCATGGGACTCACTCAGCCACAACCGTTCGTTGCTCTGGTTGGTTGTAGCGCTATCCTATTGCGTGCTGAGAAAATCTGAAAGACAACCGTTTATCCCGCCCCTTTAAATTGAGGCATGCAAATGGTGAGTTCCCAGACCTAACATCTTGACGTGGATCTGGCTTGCCAGGCTAGTGGATTCCTACTGAAATGATTGGATTTAGCTCACGAAAATTCACAAAGCAGTTGACGATTTCCAGAAAATGCTTGCAAAATCTCCATGGGGAAATCTTTCACCCTCACATGTAATTCTCGGTTAACGGGGATTCCTATTGAAGTGACTGGATTTCGCCCGTGAACATTCACTGAACAACTCTAAATGTGACTGCACTTTCAGTGCGAAAGTTGAAAGTAAAGCTAGCCAATTAAATTGGAGTGGATGATTTTCAGCTTGCTAATTTTTTTGTACTGTGGGAATTGTCTGCAAGTTGACTACTCTAAAGAGCGTAAACTAAGTGGAGTCTGACATGTCAATCAGCTTCTTGCTCAAGTAAAGGCATGAGTTTGAGTTTGGTGTTTAGTTCGTGGTGGGGCGGAAGGGTCGGCATAAAACCTGAATGGAAACACTCATTATTTTTACATTTCTGTTTGGTTGTGCAAAAATTACACACTTCACTTTCTAGTAATATATATATGCTACATCCCTGGGTTTTGAGTGAATTCCCTTTGTGTCCACTTTTTCACAAGTTATAGAGCTAAAATATAAAATCATAGGAATTAAAAAAATAATTATCATACTGTACATCTCAAAGGCAACTGAATCTATTGGTGCCCTATATTTAAGACAAACAAATCTCTTCACATTTCATAAGGGATCTGGCTTTTTAAAGTCCATCGCCTGCGTAGGATGGAGAGACAGACAGTTCGAGAGAGGGATGCTGGACTCCCACTCGTGATGTTGCCACTGAGGCATGTTTACCTGTGGACATGCTCTCTCCAGGGGACAATCCGTCAAGTAGACCCTGCTCCAGGGGCTGGGGAACCGTAGGAGGGACGGTGGGTGGCTGGGGAGGGGGTAGGCTGGGTCTCTGCCTGGGCTTTGGTGTGGGCCGGGACTTTGTGAGCGTACCAGTCAGAGAGGGCGGCGAAGACAACATATGGGGTCCCCCTAAAGGGGTCTGGCCAGGGGAAGAGGTGGGCGCGTGTCCAGTGGGACAGCCCAAACCGTACGGGGAGGGGGTACTTGGGGGAGTGGGGGACAGGCTAACCGGAGACGGCTGACCTGTGGATTGGTCTGACATCCCCCCCGACTGGCAGTAGGGAATCTTGGGTGGCACAGGGGCCAGTTTCTTAGACGCTGTAGGGAGAGAGAGAAGACACAATCAAACATGCATGTAAGTAGCTTGTAGACCATGACCCTGTTTAAACCTGGTATTAACATCTGTTCTGGGTGAAGCGTGAATTATGTGAAATGTTATTATTACAATTTAAATCAATCATTTTTTATCACTCAAGCTGTGATTTGTATATGCACATTTCTGAAATACATAACTTAGACAGTTACCTCTGATAACAGATCACTCTAAATTGTAATGTGTAATTTTCTGTAAAGCTGCTTTGAAATGATGTGTATTGTGAAAAGCGCTATACAAATAAATTTGAATTGAATTGAATTGAATTAAATAAAAAATGTCATGATGTAATTATCAAATAAAATGAATAGCATTTTCCTTTCACCTTTAATGCAGGTGTGTACATATATATATGTTATCAATACTTTATAGTTAGAAGTATTTTTAAAATAATAAACATATCATTAAGTTTTGGGGGACTTGCAACACATGACAAAACATTTTTTTTTCTCGCTCATTATTTTTTGAAGACTTGAAAAGCAAAATTATGTCTCACGTTTAAGTCTTGTTTTCTAAAAAAATATATACAAATTAAGTGTTTATGCTTAAAACAAGATTTTTTTTGTAAACTTAACATCTAAAGTAATTTTCCTTCTCATGTAAATTAATCGTGATTTAAGAATTTGTAGATATTAGTACTGGCAAACAAATTTGTTTATTCATTGGTTTATTTTTTGCAGTGGACTAACCTTAACTTGTCATTAAAAGGACAAATGTGACTAAATCAATTAAGACGTGTATACACTGATCTGTCTGATCACCCAAATCACATGTTATACCAATTTTAAAGAGAATTGTATCTCTACGTGAAATTTTATAAAACCATTAAAGTGGAACCCCAATGGAACGAACCATTGCGTAAGGTGTGAGGACTGTGCTCGGCAGAGTGGGGAGACTGGCTGTTGCTCTGCTGACCGCTGACAGGGGGCACTGTAGCTCCTGCTGCCTGCACAGCCTTGTGGCCAATCACAGGAGAGAGCTCCTTGCTTTTCAGAGTGCTGGAGAGAGATAAAGACATGACTGCCTGCCATCAGTCTGCACACATCATATCATTAATGACAAGGACCCCTCATGTCCCCAATCATCAAAACTTAAGTGCTAAACAACATGCTGCCGGTTTTGATTGTGTCTGAAAAGACCTTGACAAAGCATTGGCATAATTGATCTGGGAATCGAACCCATGTTTCTGGCACCATGCTTAACCAGATGAGCTAAATATGGAAGCTTGTTTCTGCCACAGAATAAAAAAAAGAAACCCTTTTTCTCGCTATTGTGAGTTTATATCTCACAATTTTGACTTTATAAACCACAATCGTGAGTTTATATCACGCAATTCAGACTTTTTTTTATCGTAATTGCGAGTTTATAACTAGCAAATTCAGATTTTTTTTAAAATATAAACTTGCAATTGTGAGAAGTCTCAGAGAAAAAGAAAATAAGAAATCTTTTTTTATTTTTTCTTCTGGGGAAGAAACACGCTTCCATTGTTAAAAAATAAATAAATAAATAAATAAAGCAACAAAATGTTTTTGTTGCTACTGTAAATTCTTAGCTAACATGAAGGAGATTTGAAAACATCCACAAATAAAATCTGCTTTCATGTGAGTGTGATGTATTTTTTTTTCCCAAAGACATGTGAAGGTGGATTTACAACGGGTTTCTCATCCACGTCAGCAGGAGGGGGATTGAGTGTCCTTGCCCAGCAAACACACACGCACGCACGCACGCACGCACGCACGCACGCACGCGCGCGCGCGCACACACACACACACACACACACACACACACACACACACACACACACACACACACACACACACACACACACACACACACACACACACACACACACACACACACACACACACACACACACACACACACACACACACACACACAGCATGTATCTTTAATATGACTGAGCATGTGGAGCTTGTTTTTCACTCTGACAGTTCTATTCCAGTGCCTCTGCTAAACTCTGGGGAAGATTAATCAAATGCACACATGGACACAAGTTGTCCACATAGATCCGTGCAGACATGCAGAGAACGCCACTATGTGACTATGTTTGAAATGAATCCGTCACATCTATGACTCAATCTCTGCAGTTCCCTTTCCCTGCGGCTTTTGAATGAAGGCTCACAAGGGTATATGGGGTGGGGAACTTCCACCATTGCGATACACAGTCAACATCATTAGTAAAATGGCTAATACTGTCCATTTTGATGCTAAGCGCTCCTAATAAAGATCTTAGATTGATCTTTATTGCATTGATGGAGTCTGCATGTGCAGCAAGCGATGGGAATTCTTATTATTCCATTGACATTCCTGCAACCCTTCAAACAACTTGGGACACTGATGGTCCAAAAAAAGAGCATTCATATACACAATTCCCACCTCAATTAAATTTGTGGCCTACATTGCTGTGAAACGTATGAATTCTAATTTGATTTGGTAAGCTTTGTTTCATTTTTCAGTGCCGTTATCAAATTCAGATGGCTACTCAGTAGGGAAGACTTAAATCTTGCTCAAATGATTACATTTTAAGTGGCCAATTTTTCCTATATAGTGTCTATAGCTTTGTTCCAAAAATCTAGTGAGTTATCGCAATGTAAAAACACATGTTGTCATAACTTATTGATCATATAATGTTTTTTACAGTGTGAACAAAATTGTACGAATTATAAACTTTTGTTGGTCACACAACTTATTTTCTGCAACAATCCAAAAGTCAATGGAAAAAACATAGCTTTTGTCGAGGGAACCAGGGTGATACTAACTTTCGAGTTGGCATAAACCAATATAATCAATGCATCAGATATTACCATAATGATTAGCAAATAACTCAAATGCCACACATAAACATTGAGTTTTACTTCAATGGAACTTCTCAGTACTGAGTACATGTAATAATAATAATAATAATTTGTTACATGTAATGTAAGTGCCTTTACAATTGTAAGAGTTCATTGCAATTGATTTTAGGAAGTCCTTACATTTCTATTTTCCAATGCTATCTTATAAGGCAGAATAAATTAGTTTCCCATTGTTTGTAAGAGTGTTTGTGTTGTGAGAGCACCTATGATGACTAAAAGAGCTCATTAGGGTTTGGAACAGAGCTGGTGTTTATGTACTTGCACATCTAGTATGACTATTCCAATGAGCAAACAGACCTCATGACTTAATCAATACATTCATAAGCATCCATGTCACCATGAGCAGCTCCATCCATGTACTTATTTCTAACAGGGTAATTATAGCTCAATAAAACTGACACTAAAACTAAAACCAACCAACTGAAATAAAATAAAATAAAAAAGCTTAAACATTTCTCATTTTAATTTAATAGGGTTAAGTTGAAGTAAAAAAAATTGTCTTATGGTTACATAAGTAACTCTGGTTCCCTTCTAAAGGAACTCGAGCTGTGTCGAGATGCTGTGGGAACACCCCTGCGTGATTGTGTCGTGATCGTGAAGCGCATGTTCAATGGTGGGCTGAGACGTCATAGGCGGGTGATGTCATCGGTCAGGAAACTATAAAGCACACCTGAAAACAGACCGCGCTAGCTTCTGTGCCTTCAGCAAGCACTCTCTGTATACTGTCTCTGTCTTATAGTGTTGTCTATAGTGTATATATATATAATGGCGAGCAAGCAAGAGTTTAAGCGGTGTGCTGTTCCCTGCCCTCGTTTTATCACGGGTGGGGACACATACCCGCTTTGTGTTGCTTGTTTGGGAGTGGAGCATGCCCAGTCAGTTCTCGAGGGGGCTGACTGTGAGCATTGTGAGAAGCTGTCCATGAGGACGGTTCAGTTCGCGCTCCCCAGGGTGTGGGTCCCAACGTACATCTTGGCATCACAAATGGATCTGACAGCGGGGTTTGAGATGGGCCCAGCCCTATCTCAGCCTTCACCTGCCAGATCCAGTGCCATATCTCAGGGAGAAGCACAAGCTGCGGTTTCTTCTCCCTGGGCTTATCTCCTTCCACCTTGAAGGTGTATGTGGAAGGTGTATATCTGCTTACCACACTCCTCTGGGTGGTGCACCATTGGGGAGAGATCCTCTCATTACTCGTTTTCTTCGTGGCACCCTGAGGCTGAGGCCTGCCATGCGCACTAGAGCACCGGCTTGGGATTTGGCCGTTGTTTTGGAAGGCCTGGCTTTGGCTCCCTTTGAGCCCATTGAAGAGGTTTCAGAAAAGTTCCTTACACTAAAAACTTTATAAGGTCCCTTTTCCTAAGGTCCCTTCTAATGTTGCGGGCCCAATAGTGCTGCAGGCCTTCTGTCCTCCACCTTTTAATACAGCAGATCAGGAAAAACTTAATCTGCTGTGCCCTGTACAGGCTTTGGATGCTTGCGTACACAGAGCTACCCTGATGTGTAAATCGGATCAACTATTCGTCTGTTTAGGGTCACCAAGAAAAGGTTACCCTACATCCAAGCAGAGGATGAGCAAATGGGTAGTCAAGGCTATCTCACTTGCTTATGAAGCGGCTGGTCAGCCTTCACCTTTGGCTGTCTGGGCCCATTCTACCAGGAGTATGGCTGCCTCAAAGGCTTTATTATCGGGGGTTTCCCTTCATGACATCTGTGATGCAGCAGGCTGGTCCTCACCGCATACTCTAGGCTCCACTCTAGGGTCAAGGGTGCTTGCTTCTTAGTGTGTGCAATGATTTCACATAGAACAGACATTTGCTATTATGGCGTTGTGGGTATAGTGTTCCCACAGCATCTTGACGCAGCTCGAGTTCCCTTGAAAGGGAATGTCTCAGGTTACGTATATAGCCCTGGTTCCCTGAAGAGGAAGCACAGTCTGTTTTCAGGTGTGCTTTATAGTTTCCTGGTCTATGACATCACCCGCCTATGACGTCTCGTCACACCATTTGACTGATTATACACATGCTTTACGACGCAATCATGCAGGGGCGTTCCCACAGCGTCTCGACACAGCATCTCGTTCCCTCTTCAGGGAACTAAAGTTATAAGTTATTATATATATATATATATATATATATATATATATATATATATATATATATATATATTTAATATGTATTTTCAGTTATTTAGTTATTATTAGTGGTCAAATCACTTAATCTCATTAAATATAAAATATATGCATGTGTGTGTAAATGTATATATAATTAATCAAATATATATATATATATATATATATATATATATATATAATGTACACACACACACACACACATATATATATACAGTATATACACAATAAAATCAATAAAAACGTTATAGATATATATTTAAAAGACAAACTACTAAAGATGACAAAAACAACAGAAAATACAGAACTGAAAACCGAATAAAAACTACTAAAAATTACAAAGAAACAACAAATTACTGAAATCTAACTAAAATGGAAAATACAAAAATAAAAAATGATTCAAAATATTGATATAAAATATATAGATATATTTGCAGAAGAAAAAAAAACCCTAATAAAAATGTACTAAAACCATTAGTTAACCACAACCAAAATTAAAATGAGAATGCAAAATATAAAACTGATTCAAAACATTAACAAAAACCATTATGGTATTTCAGTGATACTACAATAACACTGATTTCTATTTGAAGGATACACTTTCGCTAAAGGCCAGTGACATCATCGGCAACCTCAGGCTTCCCTGGACAATGAAAATGTTACAGAATCTGTGTGATGAGGCTGAAAAAGTAATAACTTCACAAAGAAAATAAAGAAGAATAAATAAATAAGGAAAAAACAGGATGGAAAGAGGGAGCCAGTATGGAGTGATCTGAGGTGAGCGCTCAGACAGTGTGGGGAGCCCTGGTGGACATCACAGTGTGTTGCGAAGGCAGGGTGGCCGCAGGCAGGTGGTATTTACCTAGTCAGCCTGGGGGGTCCTCTGTCGCGGGCACATGGACAGGCGGCCCACGGCGGGGGGGCGGAGGAGGGGAGGCTAGGGGGGTTTCCGAGGGACACGTCATGGCGGGTCAGCACGAGAGGGGTTTTAATGTAGAGGGGCGAGGCATTGGCGTCAGGCGGAGTGGCATGCGGGGCATCACACACTGGGCCGTGTTTGGGAAAGTGCAGGCAGCTAGGCTTGGGGTTGGAGTTGATATCGAGTGAGGAGGAGGAGGAGGAGGAAGAGGAGGAAGGGGGTGGCTGGGGCAGGGGCAAGGGTGGGCCGAAGCCGGCCCAGCGCAGGGGTGGAGGCGGGGAGCTGGGAGGCTGCGACTCGGGGCCGGGGGCCACGGGCCGAGCGCAGGGTGGGGGTTTGGGGTAGAAGTGGTGGGAGGACGAGGAAGGGTAAGGAGGGGGTGGCCGCTCCTCCACGTGGGACGCATAGACATGTGAGGAATCCGGCCGATTGGGCGACACGTCGTCTGAGCTGCAGATATTGGAAACAATAAAGAGCAAACACAGGAGAGAGAGCTCTGGTCAACTGCACACGGATGGATGTTGAGCTCCAGCTGTGGCTCGCTGGCGTTAAACAATACTGATCACATTCTCAGGATCCTTTGGTCCGCATGTTTGTCTCAAGCTGGTATGAGCATTTAGCCAGTTTAGCGCACGGCAATGAGCAAAAGGGTTAGCAAACAGCAAGCTTAGCAACGAAAAACAGGCGCAAGGAAATGCTCCCATCTCCGTTGGGAGGAAAAGCACAGCAATGCATTAAAATGGAAAAACTGAAAATGACCTTGTGTCTGCGCACTGCACCAAGGGAAGAAAAAAAAAAATCTCTGTTAAAACAACCAAACATCAGAGAGAGTTTGGTGAATATGCAATAATCTATCTAGAGCTGGTGCTTTAACCATGCTCTCCAAATGCGATGAAAACCCAGAGCAGTTAAACACAGACACAAAAACCCTTTCATTGCCTGAAAGAGTGTCAGAGGAGGGGAGGTAAGCCAATCAAATCATCAGCCATCGCAAACCCTAAATGCAATGACTGAACCATGGCGTGACCTCGACTTCATTAATGTATGATTTACATACGGGCTTATGGGTTGAGTTTTATTGAAATTAAATGAATGGGAAGCCACAGCAAGAATGTCTTACATTCATGAGATAAATTGTTCCGAACTGTGACATTTTAACCTCACTAAATGATAATATATATATAGGCCTGTACACACTGCAAAAGTGACAACCACGTTCAAATCCAGAAGTGAATCCTCTAAATTATCGTTTTGGGTGTGAACAAAATACTGTAGTCACTCCTGAAATTGCAAATGAGAAACTGTAAAGATATTTTTAATGTATTTAATTGTTTTTTTTTTTAATTGCAATTGATTTTGGGAAGTACTTACATTTCCAAAGCTATCATATAAGGCAGATTAAATCCCTTTTATATTGTTTGGAAGAGTCTTTATGTTTCGAGAGAGCCTATGTTGACTAAAATAGCTACCTAGGTCGGCATCATTAAAAAAGCTTTTACTGTCATTTTTGATAAAATGAATATACATTCTTGCTAAATAATAATAATAATAAAAATATATTAACTCAACCCTCGCACTAAAACAAAAAACAACCTTCACTTGAAGAAAAATCTTCACTTTATTTTGATGGTCCATTTAACACGTTCTGTTGACTTTAAGTAATGTTGCACCTACATGTCTAACTCTCATTAAAGTGTCAGTAGAGTATTAGTAGACTTTCTGACTCCAAACTTTTCAATGATAGTGTACCTGTTTCACTGATTTTTTCTTGCCCCGCACCAGGAGAAGAGACTCGCATTTTGCATGGGCTTTTAAGGCAAGACCCTACAAGTGAATAGGGTAAAATAGTAGACAGTATATACTATGTACTTTTTATAACTGGGTAAAACGTACTACGTACTACGTACTAACCCTGAACCTACTCCTAAATCTAACCTTTACACATGTAAACCTTATTTTACTCAGTATTTTCTTAGGTAAGTACACTAAGCACACGTACTGTAAAATAAAGTGCAACTGATATCACCATGAATTCCCTAGTTGATTAATCACAGTGCATGAAGACAATTGTTTTGTTAAATGTTATGCTTAAATGTTATGCTTAAATACACAAAAGAAGCATTATCTAGTTAAATATGAAATTTGAAAAATATTCCAGAACCGAAATTATTATCATTATATCTCCAATATGTCCACAAAATTATGTTTCGTGTGTCCACACTGTTTCTCCATAAATTAGAAAATACTGTCAACAGGCAGAAAAAAAATGCACTTTCACCATGCTTTTAGGAATAAAATGATATATAAATGAGGTGAATATTATATTAACAAACCCTTCTGTGAAAAACGTAAAATTATTGATAGTAATAAAACTTAAGTAAGTGCTAAGACTCGATGCATGAGAAAAAAAACTGACTTTGAGAAAACAGCCTTTAAAAATATGTAGTGTAATCAAAATCTGCAGATGCAAATAGATACAGTGTGATTAAAAAAAAAACACTTAAATGTGTATTTTGGATGTTTTCTTTCCACTAACCTAGAAAAAGAAAACAAGTTATGCGAAGAGTCCAAAATCTCAAAATTGAGGAGTGGATAAAAAAAAAAAATGTTTTTTTCCTGTAGTGTCTTGCCTTAATTACTGTACATTACAAGAACTAGTTGTTGAGTTTGGTTCTGTACACACAGTACAGATTTAAAGTAAATGTGATTAATCCAGTTGCAGAACGAGGATATCACTCTGGAAACTGAACTCTGTGTGTACAGAAAAGGATGGAGGACTGGCAACTGTATTCAACTGCAGTGTGTACGCGGCCATACTGACTGCTCTACGTAAAGAAAAAAGAAATGACTTCTATTTATATAGACTCAGTGAGGCAAAAATAAAACGGTAAAGTAGAACGAGGAAAGCATGAAAAAGCAGAGGAAATGTCATTAATACACAAATGCAGGGAAAGCAAGAGAGTTAATCGCTGAGTGGAAAACAATGATGTCACAAGTTAATTCTACTGTGAAATGCATATACGGTACATTGAAATGTCAATGGAAAACAGGTAGAGGATGACGGGGATCACGTGTTGTTGTTTTTTTTACCTGCCCCTGTCTCCAGGAGGGGGGGTGGGGATTGGAGATGTGGCCAGCTCACCGGGCTGTTCACAGATCAGCGTGTCCGCAGGAGAGCCGGGCGGCTGTGCGCTGGGAGGCGTGGATGAGGATTTGCGGGACAGCGTAGAGGTACTTTTGCCCTTTACCCACGATGTGTCCATCACTCTGACACCCACACTGCCCACAGAAAGACCACAACTGAGTCAGTCAAAAACACAACACAACATCTAGATGCAATGCACAGAAGCGGTAACCCTCTTAATCATTACATCAACTTGTGCGTTGTTATTACAAGCCAGCATGGGTCATTATTTTGAGAGCAAAAACAGAAGTGAAGTACAAAGTGTTTCTTGAATATATATTCAAAATATTGTCATTTATTACAGATGCCAGATGTGTAACTCCCTCAATTATGATCATGTATATTCTTATAAAAAGAAACATTGTTTGTCATTTAATAATTAATGTCACGGGGTAAACACTTTATAGTAACTTTTATTGTTAAAATTAACATTAATTATTGTAACTATTACAATACATAATGTAAAATATTTTTGTTTTCATTTTTGATTTATACTGTATTCACCATTGTTTAAAAGTTTGGGGTTGGTAAGATTCTTTTAATGTTTTTGAAAGAAGACTTATGTTCACAGAGGCTGAATTTATTTGATCAAAAACATTTGCAGTAAAAACAGTAATATTGTAAAATATTACAATATTTTTTTATTTCAAATGATCCTTTAGAAATCATTCTAATAGGATGATTTGATGCTCAAGAAACATTTATTGTCATCATCAATATTGAAGTTAGTTGTGCTGCTTAATTTATTTATTTTTTTGGGAACAATAATTAAAATTAGATTTTTATCAATTTAATGCATTCTTTAAAAAACATTACTGACCCCGAACATTTGCAATTATAACGTAAGGATCGTTAATTAAAGGGACAGTTCATCACCATGGGTTGGGGGGTTGGCGGGTTGGGGGGGGGTTGGAGGGGGTTTTCAGTTAAAGGGGTGATGAACTGAGAAATCAAATTTTCCTTGAGCTTTTGACATATAGGACGTCAAAGAGGATAAAACCTCTCCTCTGCAAAAGAAGATAAACGCCTACTTCAACACGGCCTGTTTAGCCCCGCCCACCGACTCGCACATTACATGCTATAACATAGGCCTACGACGAGGTAATTTTGCTAAACTGGATCGAGCTACCAAGCAATAAACATTTACGAAATATTGTGCAGTACCTGGTTGTGGAAGAAGACAGTTGCTGCATAAGCTTCCTTCAGATTCCAATATTAGGAATGCGTGGTTAAGCTTTATTAAATCAACAGAAAATCAGTCATAATTTCCAACACAGGCTCTGCAAACAGACTTTTACCACACGGATCTGCCAGCAACGCCACAAACATGTCGGTAACATGTTTATTTTAATGCCTTATCAGTGAGCAGTGTTTCTTATGTGTAATTATTCAAGTTCAGTATTATCTTTCTCTCAAAATCATTCAATACTGTTTATGCATCAGTGACTAAACGATCAGCTTCACATAGTTTCTCTTAAGATGAAGATGAACCGCCCAAGTTCATGCCCTAGTTTGCCGGCGTGCGTCTGTGGAGGGAAAAGTCTGCTTTGCGCGGGTGCAAAATACGAATGATACATGCGTCGGTGTACAAAGTCAATTGCGCTGGGTGCAAAATAGGGCCCAATATGTCCATTGCATCAAGTGATTTATTTAAATGTAAGTGCATTCTAGTTAAACCACAATATAAATTGGGACCAAAGGTGTTACCAAAAACAAAGAAAGCTCGCAGTATTACAGAAAATGTGGTGGACAGTACCTTTGAATTTTCCTAATGCTGCATTAAGTGAAGATAAAACAATGATTTTAGAGGAAACGCAGTGTTTTTACATGTCTAGAACAAGGAAATGATATGCAGACAGGGAATGACAGCTGAACGATGAACCATGTAGAGTGCAGTGGGGGACATGTGTAGTTTGACAGTGTTTGGCGGATCAGGGCGGTCCAGAGGTGAGAACATGTCAGTCTAAATGATCAGCTGGCACTCTTTCCTGCTGCGACATCATTAAGCCTCATTCACTGTAATTGCCTTTACCCCGGGAGCTGTGGACATAAACAATTAGACACATATCCTCCGCTTTAACAAAACAAATCAGTCCTAAAATACGCTTGATCAGCGTCCTTAATTGTTATGTAATCTATACATAATTTTGTCAAATATATAGTATATCTCTCCTCTGCCACTGTTTTCATCTTGATTACTTATGAAGTTTCCATCAATGAACTGTGCCTATGTGGCTTGAGTTGTGAATAATAATTACATTAACTGATTTGCTGAATAGTTGACCTTGGAAAGTCAGGGTTACTCATAAGCACTTTTCAGGCGGGATTAAAAGGACAGTTCACACAAAAATTTAATTTTTGTCATCAGTTATACTCACCATCACCATTGTTCATCTTTAAAACACTATGCAGATCATTGTAATAAAACCTGAGAGATTTCGGTTGCTCCGTTGAAAGTCCATTCCACCAAAAATGTACATAAAACATGGTAAAAAAAAAAATCAAAATGAGCAGATGAAAGATTAAATTTAGGCTTTTATTCACAATTAAACGGAAAACGGAAAAGATTCTGCTTTGTCACCACCCGAAAAGCTTCTCTGGCACCAGAACCATCGCCGATATTGCCTTGATCGAAAAACTTTTTCCTGATGGGGCATTGATTTATGATTTTGAGCCTGAACAGACCACGGAGAAGTCTTCTGTCAGATTTTAAGTATTTTAAAGTGCTTATAATTTAGGTCAGATTCAACTTACTTACCTAAGGTGTCAAATTACGCACTGTAAAACATACATATACACACACATATATATATGTTTTACAGTGTGTTTTGACACATCTCTGCAGTTAATATTATGTGGTAAATCATCAATGTTTGCCAGAACGCAGTATTTTTTTGAAAGGGGGTCTGGAGTAGGTCTCTGACTAAAAGAAGTCTGGATTTCCTCCTCCGTATGCGGTATTTTTCCACCTCCTGGAGCATTGCAGGTGGCATGAGTCAGAGCCTGGCACATCTGCCGCGTGTCTGTCGATAGAGGCAGAAATGCAGCCCCCTCAGTGAATGATAAGGGAGCAGCGGCCCTCTTTCAACACTCCATCCACGTAACCATAGAGACCGTGGCAGCCCATCATCCCGAGACCAGCTCTATTCGAGGGAGGTTGAAGGAGTCGCTGAGATGTTCCCGGAGTTCAACTCCAATTGAGAACAAATGACACAGAAAGGCTACTGGATAACGACATGACTGACATCCCAGTCTAAGTGAATTACTCGCTAAACACATTAGCTATCTGCCGCTGCCTCATCCGCCACTTCTAATTGGTTCAAGCGGCACGGGCACTATCTAAGCCTGTCGGTAATGGGCAGTTAGTGCAATGATAATAGTGCAGTGTTTAATTTAAAGGGATAGCTTACACTCACAGGAAACAATTCCATTTGCCTTTCTTTTTTTAATGGAACATTAAAGGTGAACATCCTGGCCACTCTTCTCTAAGGTGAATCTGGATGAGGTCAAGCTCTAAAATTATTTTAAAAAACACCCTAAATGGTCCAAATAACTCAGAGATGAGTTTGTGTGGAGCAGCATTTACACAGTGCCATGATTCACTCTGAAACTCGCAGTGCATTTATTTAATTAAATCAGCCATATTGCGATTTCAGTTTTTGATTCACTGTCCAGCCCTACTAGCCAGGATATTCTTCAAAAACTCCCCTTTTATTTCATGGAGGAAAAAATGTCATACAGATTTACAATGACATGAGGGTGAGTAAATTATGACACAATCTTCATTTTTGGGTGAACTGTCCCTTTAAGAAGTAAGGCTGGTATGAGAAGGTAATGGAAGCGTGTGGGAGGGGAAATGAAACATGTAGAGATGGAGGAGGCAAACAAGAGCACAGAACAACCTACCCATCCTTCTTGTAGAATTCAAGCATCATGTTGTCAGTAGCAACACTGAGTGGGCGTCGGCTCTGCTCGTGCAGCTGCTTGCGATCTGATTGGTCCATATCTGGCGAGGGCATGGAGCTGTAGTTGGAGTTGTGGTTGGTGTGGACCGGGCTGCCATAGCTGCCTGTCAGGTTGAACTCAATATCTAAGAATAGCCAAGACAAATTAGACCAAATCTCACAGGAGAACACACTCGTGGGTATGTGCGAATATGCTTTCACAACTCTTTCTATCTAACCTCCAGGGAAGAACCAGTCAGCATGCTGGATGATCGGCTCAATGATGCCAACGATTTGCAGGGACACAGTGGTCATCATTTCCGTCATGTTTCTGTGAAGAACAATGACCCATTTGAACTACACATTTCATAATATAAAACTACTAGATCCATTAAAGAAATAGTTTACCCAAAAATGTCATTCATTCATGTCGATCCAAACCTATACGACTTTTTTTCTTTTGTGGAACACGAAGGGTTATATTTTGAACAATCTTCATGCAGTTCTTCTCTATAAAAAACAATTTATGGTGACTACATCTGTAGAGCTCCAAAAAAAAACCTCGAATGTCACTCTCTTCTACACAGAAAACTTTAACATGACTTCAGATATGACGCACAAGCCATATGAACTACTTTAATGGTGTGTATTGATGTCGTTCTTGAAGCTTGATAGACCTGGTCACTATGAATGGTTGTTGTATGGATTCTTCATTCATTCTGCAGTGTCATTTTAAAATAATTTATCTACTATTGTAGTATTTAATAATATTTTGAACTAGCTTTTAATTTTATATTTTTAGTTTTCATTTCATCATCGTTAGGTACTAACACACGTTTCAAATGCGTCTCCTGTGAGCTCTTCTGTTTGAAGTTCGTCGAGACTCCCCTATTATTTCATGACACTTTAGCCTTCATCATTTTCACTTTCAGTGGGCAAATAGTATTGAATGAACAAACCCGTGTTAAGCGGCTTACGCGAATGAATCTAATGTAATACAATGTAGTATAGTATGTGTATTTTACTTTTTAAGAGGAGAGAGGGGTGCTCTACCTCTCGGAAATTAGTTTTTGCAGGGTGGGATGTCTGCAAACAGCTATATTACACTACATGTAAGGCAATATTGAAAAAAGGCATAACAGGGGCACTTATAAATATTTTATAGTTTTAGTAAAAGGGGTCATCGGATGCCCATTTTCCACAAGTTGATATGATTCTTTAGGGTGTTCATGTAAAGTTTGTAATATACTTTAGTTAAAATTCCTCAATGGTTGTGTAAAACAACACCCTTTTTATCTCCTCAAAAACAGCTCTGTTCACGGTGACCTGTTTCGGTGCATGTCTCTTTAAATGATAATGAGCAACTGCTCACCCCACCCCTCTCTTCCATGAGCATTATGACATCATAGTGCTCCGAAAATCCAAATGGCTTGATTATTGAGAGTGTTTAGATTTTTTGAGGATAAAAAAAAAAAGGAGTGAATGGATTTTTTTCATTGTATGGTGGTTGTGTCAACACACTGCAAAGACACATTTATATATGAAAACACCATATAAAAGTGAATTTTGAATCCGATTACCCCTTTAATAATAACAACACTGTGCTCCACATAAGAAAGACATAAGTCATATGTGCACTGTAAGCAATGACAGAATTTAAATTTTTCACTGAATTGCTTTGTGAATTCGCTGCTATCCACATAAATGAGAGAAGTAAGCCAAACATAGGACATGTACTCACCCTTCTGAATGTGTCCACAGAAGGTTGGGTCCAAGAACTATTGCAATGTTACCTGGTGTCATTTTATTAGCGTCTTGATACTCTGTGAGTTTGGCTAAGAATTTGATTAGATATCTGTTTAAAAAAAGGGGGAGAAAACAGTTTCAGTTTAAATCTCAGTTTGACAAAAGGTTTTAGCCCTGGCATTTACTCATACATTTGCTATTCCTGTCGCTGTATATTATCAATATTTCAGTACGTCTGACTCAAGACATGTGCAGTCAAACAGCAATGAACCACAGCCTATACCTGGAAACCTTGTCATGTGGGTTAGAAGTAAAGACATGCCAAATATTCACAGAATTTGACAGTGGCATTGTAAAGAAAATGCATAACAAATATGAACAGGCCTCCTAATTTTCTTAAACAGTAGCTTTGTTCAAATTTATTCCTAGATGATAATGATATAATATTCATTATTGTGGCTCTTAGCTTAGCTGTCTTTAGCCACATAAATCAGGGCAAAATGAAAGGCTGAATTTGTCCTAGCCAGAAGACAGCATCTATACAGTTGGCACATTAAACAGCTTAGACTAAATTATATTTCCAAACTCCAAAAAATATTCTCAGTAGGGCTAATGAACTCTGAATATGCAGAAAAACACACACTTCCTGACAGTGAAGGAATTGCCACATTGCTCATGAGATGACAGATATTTGACACTCCTCTCTGCTAATGAGCTGTTGCATTCATGACTCATTTAAAGACAAAGACCTTGACAGAAATAACAAATAATAAGCAAATAAGCACCACAAACCTGAAGTTGTTCAAATTGTCTGATGATAGTTTCTCACATGTACCCAACAAGGCTTGAAGTCTTTTGTCCATGTCTTGAATACTAGAGAATGGCCATAAGGAGAGATGCATTAAGGTACATAATATGGATAAACTGTATGGATAAACTGCTGTATGTCCATGCATGGAACTGAACTTGAGTTCTTTTGCTATTAACCTACACAGAAACATATTTATATTGGGTTGATTTTACAGGAGTAAACTGTAATGTGATGTTAAGTTCACTAAACGAAAATGTACAAGTATGCTTTAATACTTGTTTAAGTATGCTTTAACATACAAGTATGTTTTTTTTATGCTGTATAAAATTTATGAAATTGGCAGTTTCCTTGGTAGGAAATATTCTACTGTAAAACTCTGAAATAGTAAACTTACAAGTGTACAATACAAATACATTGATATTAATATAATTTCTACATAAAATATACTTGAACTTTACTTGGTAAGTATATTTTGGGTAAGGATTTGCTCAATTGACAACTCACATTAGATTCCGCCAGGTAGGCAGCTCAATATCTTTTTGAAACAGACCTTATGTCTCACATTAAAGTGAAAATGGAAAATGGTGGTGGGTAATGGCATGTGTGTTGGTGTAGACCGTCAATACTCACTTTGAGGCTTGAATCCATTCATCATAGAGTTCAAAGGACATTAGAGGTTCGGGAAGTTCACGAAGATAAGACTTCAACGCCCCTGAGGGAAGCAGATGAGGAAGGGAAGAGGTCAGTGGAGAGAAGGAGAGAGTGAAAGAGGGAAACACAGCACTAGTGATAGGATGTGAGTGGAGGTGTGCTATTCCCTGCTTAAAATACTAAAGGGAAGCCAGACAAATGAGCTGTCAAAAGCCACAATCAGCATGTAGCGACTGTCAGCTGTGCCCCCCTACCTGGCGGCTACTAGGTCACGCTTCAGGCCCGCTGTAATGAGATCAAATTAACCTGAGACAGAATTTAATGTGAACTGCCATGGGGTCCGAGCCTTTTTTAGCTGCGATCGACTAAAAAGACACTGCGGGTAGATCAGTGAACAATAGGAAGCTAATAGGAAAGAAACAGATGCTCACCTGCGATGGCATGTGGGTCGGCTGAGTACTCCTGCACATCAAGAACCCCGCAGTCCAGTGACGCCTTCAGTTTCTTCAGCTTCGAGGCCGAGGGAGCCACCCGAAATAAACCCTGAAGTGACAGGAAGAGTTCTCAACCAGGAGCAATTCAATCATTTAGTAATCCTGAGGCTAGTAAAGCTGCTTGTTTTCAACCCTGTTTTAACAGAAACTGTGTGTATTACCTAATATACAAAATATATCTCAGTATAAAATAAACCAAAATTGACCTCAGTAATTAAGAACTATACAACAACAGTTATTGAGATAATACTATTATAAAAGAAATACATTCCAGTTTATTTAGCATGTTCATTAAGGAAATAATATATATTTTAATATATCTAATATATAATTATACGATTATTTCCTAAATGAACATGCTAAATAAACCGGAATGTATTTCTTTTATAATAGTATTATCTCAGTAACTGTTGTTGTATAGTTCTTAATCAATAAAAGTTCTTAAAACTTAAAAGTTCTTAGTTCTTAAAAAATCAATTTTGGTTTATTTTGTATATTAGGTAATACACACAGTTTCTGCTAAAAAAGGTTTGAAAAAAAGCAGCTTTGTCATGATTACAGCAGAAACACAGGAAATAGCCTATTGGGTCCCTTCAAGCATTGTGTTGCACAATGGGGGACTTTTGAGTAAAAAAGGCTACACCATGGAAGACTCTGAAGACACACATAGGCTAAAATGCAAACTGGGACACCCTACAGCAGTGTTGTCCAATTCTGCTCCTGGACAGGAGCAGTTTTGCTCCAACCTGCCCAAACACACTTGCCTGAATGTTTCTAGTGGCAAAATCGCATACTGAGTAGGTACTACATATGAATTTATTTCAAGAAAAGTGCTTTGAAAAGTGCGTTCTTTACAGTATGAATGATATTTGGATGTACTATATCAGCCATGTTGTTGCTGTCATGTGACATACAGCGTCAGTCACATCTTCATAAATCCTCTCCCGTATCCATTGTATGCGTACTGAAGTAGTAGGTCTCCAGGTACTTTTCAACTTCTGTTTTTTTTAATACTATGTATTCAGACATACTCTTTTGCCGTACTATTTTTGCATACTATATAGTAGAGAAGTAATCCATTTCGGACGCAGCATGATAATCCTGAAAACCTTGACTAGCTGGTTCAGGTGTGTTTAATTAGAGTTGGAGCTAAACTATTGACTTCCATAGTATTTTTTTTTCCTTCTATGGAAGTCAATGGTTACAACAACTGTCTGGTAACCAACATTCTTTAAAATACCTTCTTTTGTGTTCAACAGAAGAAAGAAACTCATACAAGTTTGGAACAACTTGAGGGTGAGTAATGACAACATTTTCATTTCTGGGTGAACTATCCCTTTAATCAAGTAGAAATATTTAGTGAATATTTAGGGTTATCTACACTACAGTATAATGTCTCTGAATGGCATCTGTGAAATGCCGTTGATTACCACAGACAATAGTTATGACTCGTCCCTCAGTTTGTTAGACAAACTGTGTATACATAAGGCACTTGTGTTATTTCTCAGCAGTCTCACACCTCTTCCTCCATGCCACATTCTAGCAGCATGGTGACGCACGCCTCGATAGGAAATGCAATCTCCCTGCCACTGATGGCTAGATGTTCCTCTAAGGCCTTTCCATATGATGGCTTCTCTATCCAGGCCTCTGGAACACATCATGATAGATGTTAAAATGCATCATTTTCAATCTGTTAAAAGCTACAGAAACAAGACAGATCCACATACGCATTTGAAAGACACCACTTAACCAAACTTGTACATTCAGACACGGAAGTGAAGAGTCTCACCCTGCTGAGCTTTGATCTGTGGCAGCACAGTCTGCAGAATCTCCAAAGACTTCTTGTGGTACTCTGCCTGAACCTCTATGAGCTACAGCAAGACCAATAAGAGGACATACACATGTTGTAAGTGGTCCCAAGGTATTCCGACCAAAAGTACACACTTCCCCTTTAGTGTCCAGAGGTACTTGCCGTTTGAAAGTAGTTTGCATAGTCTATTTCTTTGGCCACAAAATTGTACATGTCCGCTGATAACTGGTCCTACAGAGAGGGAAACAGGTACATCATCATGAATATCTGAAATTTCTCATTTCTCAAAAAACAAGCAAAACATTTTGAGATGGAGGCTTTGACGTAAGAGTATATAAGCTTTGTTTTTAGTGAATTGTTTCACTAAAGGCCCCATGAAATCAAAATTTAGTATGAATATGTTAGCGTTAAGGATATGAATAAGCTGGTGTGTTCCAAAACATTGACAAAATTCGCATTTAGTAGATAAAAGCATTCAAAACATACAGTCTCTCACTTCCGCTAAAATGGATCAGGGATTTTTTATGACATCACCGCAGACTTTAGCTTCTCATCACATCTTCTGTCCAATCAAATGCTCTCCAGAATCTAAAGCGTCCCGCCCCCTATGCTATAAATACCATCTGGCCAAAGCGACCGTTGACACGTCATTGAGTAATATGAGTTGGAGGAGATGTGTGTTAGGTTGCTCAAACGCTCTAGTTTTATTCCGTTTTCCAACAGTACGTTGGCTATGAATGAAATGGCTAGAATTTATTCACACCTCTACTATTGAATCCAACATATCATCAGCGCTCGGATTCGCTTCCATGGTGCTGTCAAGTACGACTTGCAGTCTGTGAAGTACACTTAACCCTATTGGCATTTGAAAAGGGGAGGGACCATTCAATATGTCCTGCCTTAGCTTCCTGCTTCAGTGTAAATTACGTCAACGCATCATACAAAGCTGCTCGTTCCAAGGCACTTCAGTGGGCCTTTAAAGGGATAGTTCACCCGAAAATGAAAATTCTGTCAGTATTTACTCACCCTAATGTTGTTCCAACCCCGTAAGACCTTCGTTCATCTTCGGAACACGAATTAAGATATTTTTGATGAAATCTGAGAGCTGGATCACTCCTCTATACTAGTCAATAGGCTTCTTCAGGGATTGAACTTGCCGGCCTTGAAAAGTTATTAAAGACATCGTTAAAATAATCCAAGTGACTACAGTGGCTCAATCTTAAGTTTATCAAGCGACGAGAATACTTTTTGTGCGCAAAAACAAACATAAATAACGTCTTTATTTCAACTATTCATTTCCTTCTCTTTGGGCCTCTAGTCAGTTCACTAGTGTAATTGTGTAGAGCTACGTCACACGTAGGCTCACTATTGGCCGACGCTGGTCATGTGTGTGATGCGTGTGACGTACAACAACAGAAGCTTACGCTGTTACACTAGTGAACTGACTCGAGGCCCAGAGAGAAGGAAATGAATAGTTGAAATAAAGTCGTTATTTTTGGGTTTTTTGCGCACAAAAAGTATTCTCGTCGCTTGATAAACTTAAGATTGAGCCACTGTAGTCACTTGGATTATTTTAACGATGTCTTTAATACGTTTTCGAGGCCAGCAAGTTCAATCCCTGAAGAAGCCTATGAACTAGTATGGAGGAGTGATCAAGCTCTCAGATTTCATCAAAAATATCTTAATTCGTGTTCTGAAGATGAACGAAGGTCTTACGGGGTTGGAACAGCATGAGGGTGAGTAAATACTGACAGAATTTTCATTTTTGGGTGAACTATCCCTTTAAATGCAGAAGAAAGAGTGAGATAAATCGTCACCCTGCAGATCTCCATCCGATTGGCCGTCTCCTCCATTTCCTCTCTCAGGGCATCAGACTTGGCTCCGCCCTGCTGCACATTACTAGGGTGACTTGAAGACTTGGATGACTGTTGCCACCTACAGCCCAGGAGGACATATGACACCATCAGAGCACAATGTGGGTAATGCGGAAGAATCAAATCTCAGGAATCAACCATAATATAGTTCATACCGTGTCCTTGCAGAATCCATGTCCAGGACAAGTTTGGCTAAATGTTTTCGCTGTTTCTGAATGTTCGGAATTTCCACCTAAACATAAAACCGTGCACATATGAGAAATAAAAACATGACCTTCATGCACTTGCTGAAAAACCTGTTGTAAACAATCTAGTACATGCCTTCTGTCATCTGACTGACTTGGTTCATGGTTCACGTGTCATTTTGCTGTCAAATTTGATTTTTATGAACTAAACATAAGAATAACTTTTATATTGTTAGCAATATTTTAGCATGAACACTTATTTGACTGTATTGCATTGCATTGCATTATATGATTGTGGAAAAAGTATGCAAGATGTGGATTTCAGCATAACATTGAAAAAAAATAAACATGCTCACCTCAGCCAGCATATACAGAGGCTCCACAACATCTCTTTCAATCTGTAACTCAAAGACGAGCAGCTCTTGAGCCAACTTCTCCTCCGTTTCGCCACAAAGATTCAGCATCTTACTGCAGAAAGACCATCAGTCAGTCAAACTAGTCAACGAAATCAGGACTGCATCCTGTTTCATTCACAAACTTCTTAGTGAATATCATGAAAGATCTCAAGAAGTTGGATGTGAGCATGAAACGGTAGCCACATCTTTTGATCATGTTGATGTCAAAGGGTGTGTGCCCAATCAGACACAGTGGTACTTTGGTGCTGTTTCATCTGTCCCTTCATAGAAACTATCCAAATGCAAACCAATACAGGTTGCATGACAAGAGACATTTAGAAACCAAACTCTCTAACTATGAAGACAATCCAAAGAAGTCAAGACTGGTCTTGTTAACATGATCCCATGATCCCTACTCAGTGGGTACAGTAGGTGCTATAACTACAACACCAGGCTGCAAAAACCATCTTTCTTCTTTTTGATTGGGTTTACAGGCAGCTTGCAAAACAACTTAATTAGATGCATGCTGCCACCTATTGTGTTGGAGTGTGGTGACAATTGAGTCTAAGGGTACGTTTACACAACAACGATATGCTTAACACTGAGAGTTTTCCGCATACAGACGACACCATTGTCAAAACGATCTCCGTTCACACGAATCCACAAAAATGACTAAAACGCTGTATTCTGCTGACAGGCCATTAGATGGCGATCAAATACTATAGACTGAACATGTAATGCGCACGTGCATGACATCCTCATCTTCAGAGATACACGTTTTTGTTGTTTGCACGGAGACTGTTTTCAAAAACTTGCACTTTGAAACCCCTAGGGGCTGTTTGCACGACACCGTTTTAAACTAAAAACGTAAAACTTTTTATGCGTTTTGGCCATTCATTTACATGACAACAGCATTTTGGGTGCCTGAAAACGCAAACTTTTGAAAACAGATTTCAAAGTACAAGTTTTTGAAAATGGTCTCTGTGTAAACAACAAAAAATGTGATTCTGTAAAAACAATGACGTCATGCACATGCGTTTTACGTGTTCAGTCCATAGTGTTTCATCGCCATCTAATGGCCAGGCAAAAGAATGAGTTTTTTGTCGTTTTCGCGGATCCGAGTGAATGGGTATTGTTTTGACAATGGTGTCATCTGGACGCAGAAAACTCGAAGGAAAAACTTCTCAGATTTAAGAATATCGTTGTGGTGTAAACATAGCCTAAATTTATAAGGCAGATTTGCTATATCATATGTTTAAGTCAACTGTTTCTTATAACTTTAAAAACATTTTATCATTTTACCTTCTTCTGGTAATTTTGTGGAATATTGTGTATTTTTGTGGAGATATTGCCCTGGCACAGTGTTGTTATTGTTAACTAATATTAAAACTAAAACACTTAAAAATCCCCTTTGGTCACTGAGATAAAGCTGAAATAAAATAAACTGATTTTAGCAACTAAGTTGCTAACTGAGCGACGGGTTTACTTGATTTTCCATACATCACTTTTTTGAAAAATCATGTTAAAATGTGAATATTACATATGATTCAGACTTCTGAGGAACGTTTATTTGTATCTCTCCATCATCACTGTATTGCATTGGATTATATATTTTATGTTACTGAAATAAAATAAGTTGAAGTACAAACATAACGAAAACTGGTATAGATTTAATCTAAATAGAAATATAGCCTATGATAAAACAAAAAGTAAAAGTGACAAAGGGACATGAAATTATTCAAATTTAAAGAGGTCATCCTCCGACACGATCTGGGACGACATTAAAATAAACCGATCACTTGTATTCAACCCTGGGATGCTTCTGAAGACACAAACGAGCTGTTTAAACTGGACTTTTTAAGCTGTGTAATTTACAGGATGTATTAATGGTTCAGAGACCTCTTATATGTCACAGGATCAAGGCAAAATTGATTTCTCGTTTCATGACCCCTTTAAACTATTATTACAATGAAAACTAAAAATATAAAAAATCTTATTCAAATATGAATAAATACAATGATAAATACAAAATACTTAAATATCACTGAGTATGATGCATAGAAATCCTGTCATTTATTTAAAGATAGGATTAATTGCTTCTGTTCTGCTTTGAGCAACTGTTAAATTTGGGTTGCCCAATCAAAGTGATTTATTGGCCATTTCATTTCAGGCTTAATCTGTATTTCAATACAAATAATATGTGTGTTAAAATATCATATGAAATGAGTGAAGGCTAAGGAGAGATACAACTGAATCTGAACATTTCACAACTTTTTTTTTTTTGGCATCATGTATTGCTACCATTCTTTAGTCCCATCTGTCAATTTCCCACATTTTGCATTTTCTCTTTTTTTAACTCAAGGACATAAAATACAGAACCTGTTCATCTAATATCTGCACTTCAAAAAGGGGTTTTCTTACTCAGTAGCCGATGTGTGTCTTGTTTTCCAGTACAAATATCTAACATTCTCAAAATAAGAAACATTTACATGAAAAGCAAAATGACATAAGTCTTGTTTCCTAAAACAATGCAAATCCTAATCTGGCATACTATACACACTAGACAGAATGTAAATTAGGATGCAGCCCAAGAGAAACAGTTTGAGAATTTAGTTAGAGGTCGAAATACAAAGGAAAGTACTTAATGTATGTGAGCTCTCACCCAAAAAGAGAGTCGTCTCCTAACACAGCTGCTCCCTCCACCATACATTGAGCAAGTGTCGTCAGGGGCAACTTTTTCTGTTTAGGGAAAAATCACAATCAGGTTTTTATGAGAGTAAACCATTCCAGTGCAGAAAACAGAAATAACTGAGGTGTAAGAACTGACGTACCGCGGGCGATTTGACTGATCTCTTGTCTAAATCGGTGCCTTGTTGTCCCTGCAGACAGGCAGTCAGCTTCTTATGTGTGCTATGAGAGACCTGCTTTACCAGGTCTAAACGCTTCTCCACCTGAATGCAAAATAAGCACGTATGGAAACATACAAACAGGGTAGTGTGAGATAAGAGTATAGATTACAACAGTGTGCGGTTGTGTTCACACTGATCTCAGTACAGATTTATTCTCACCTGTAGCAGGTCTTCACTCAGTACCTCTGTTTTTTCAGCTCTGTAATATTATAGAAAACAGACATTTAGGTGTTGCATGAGCAAGAGGTTGAATAATTTAGCTATGGGAGCGCCTCGGGATGACTATAATTGCCTTCTGTAAGTATTTATTAAAGCTGCAGTCCGTAACTTTTGGCGCGCTAGTGGTTAATAAACAAAACTGCATGAGTCTTGCGGGAAGAACATTGTAGCCGGAGCTACTTTTCTCTATTTGTGTCTATGACGCGTCACGCAGGTACTGCTACTCCGCAGTAGTACGACCCATATCAGTCTAAAATAGTCTGAATATAAACCCTTGTTGTAGGAGTAGCCAAAGTCCTTTTAGACAAGTCATGCCACTCGGCCGCCATCTTGGCAACGCCTCCGGGCAGCTATTTCGGACTAACAAGACCAGGCTCCTATCTAAATGAATGGGCAGAGAGTCAGAACTGCATTTTCACTGGTCACCGGGACATAAAAAACTGCATGTATAGAAACAGCAGTAAAATATGATAAAAATCGCTGAAAAAGTTTGATGACTTTGCCCCAAAATAAGGTTTAAAACACCTTTCCCCCACAGGTTATAGTTTTACTACGCATGCGCAAGGGTTCTCTCCCTCTCTGTCGTACGCGCGCTACACGGTTTGAAGCACAGTATGTGCGAGCTCTTGCTCGCTCGCTCTAGATTCCGGGAGATTTGAACTAATTTGCATCAGGGAGCCGCTATCAATATGGGGGAAACTCCCAGAACTTCCGCAAACCTCAACTGTGCGCATGCGTCAGTGGAACCAGACGATAGGCTTAAATATTTCCCACCTTGACTGTTAAAAGCAGACGATTGGCTTTCCAGCGGGAGGGGCGGGACATGTTCATACAACCGCCATCTTTGGCGTTACGGGTTGTCTCTATATAGTTGTATTGAGGATTGTGTAAGTGGCATGTCTCTATATAAATAGTCTCTGGCGTAGCATAGTAATTCAGGATAAGACAAAAACATGTCTGGAAAATGGATTCATGATGTACTCGCTTATTATATAAATTTTGTAAATTTTAAAGGTTATGGACTACAGCTAGCAGCTTTAAAACACGTACATGCCTAAACACACACTAAACAGATTTTTTGAGTGGAGTTTGAATGCAACCTTAAAAAATGTGTAAATTTGAGTTGTATTTTAAGTTAAAAAAAAACTCCGCCCCCAATCCCCCCCAGGTCACATACATTCACAAGCCATGAAAACACTTTCATGATCCCCTGTGAATGCGGCGTATTGAACTCTGGCCATTATACATTCATAATGAATCACAGCAAGTCTGAAGCCACAGCGAAGATGCAGAGCAGGTTCTCTTTCTGCTGAACCTCAGATAAGCAGCATGACCCATATGGCGCTCACATACATACAGAAGAGCAGGTTGCCATGGCAGCAAATGCTGGCGAATGAAAATAGACACAGCACATCTTCCCATTCACGATGACAGTGACTTGTTAGAGTGTAAAAGAGGATCTTGATGTACTGAGAGGAGCATTTTGTATCTAAGGTAGAGACAGTAGCATGTGTTTAAAGTTCCCCTTTTATGCTTTTCTGAATATTACAAAATACATAGAATAACACTTCTAACGTCTTAAAGTGACTTTGATATTACCTTTCATTCAGTGTGTAATATAGCTGTCTATGAATGTAAAATGTCTGCAAAGTTTTAAAGATCTAAGTGCATGACAAATAAAGCTATTGTCTCCTAAAAGAAAGACACGATTCTGAACTGCTGAAACGAGTTGTTAGTAATTCCAGTCTCACTTCATGTTACATACATACAGTATGTAAAAAAGTTGCATAATGTCAGCCTAAATGGTCTTCACTGGCTGCCCAGGAACAGTGTGTATTTTGACCCTCAAACACTGTAGTTGTTGCTGAGGTCTGGAAGAGTTTGTTTTGTGTTCTCAACATGTTGAGAAGACGCTGTTTACAGCGCTGCAAAAGCAAATCACTTTTGCGTGTACTTCAAAAGGTTGAGGACTCACACTGTTGATACAGAAAAACTGACGCCATTGGAAGATCCGGTGCTCAAATTCAGATATGGTACTAGGCATTTTGTTTCCGACATTCGCTGTAAGCGGTAGACCAATCACAACAGACTGAGCCATCTGACCAATCAGAGCAGAGTAAACCAATCACAACAGACTGAGCCAACTGACCAATCAGAGCAGAGTAGATCAATCACAACAGACTGAGCCAACTGACCAATCAGAGCAGAGTAGACCAATCACAACAGACTGACCAATAAGAGCAGAGTAGACCAATCACAACAGACTGGACCATCTGATTAATAGGAAGGTTTTATAATGGTCAAAGCATCAGCTCTGCAGACCTCTAAATGTACCTTTTCAGGTGTGTGCCTTTTTGAGAAAAAGAGGCAAGTAAATTATCTTATTATCATTATTAATAAGTCCATTATTTTTTAGATTGCGAAATTAGCAGTGACCATGTTGTGACTTTAGCATGCTGGGACATTAAAATGAATAGGCTACAAATATTTTGAATTAATATATTTAATTACAATTACTACATATTTAATTTAAATAATTATTAATATGTAATTAAAATTATTTAATCATTTAATATTTAAATCAATTATATTTTGATATATTAAATAACTAATAAACCCCTGTTTTATGCAGGTTTAAGGGAATCATACCTTCAAATTTGAGCTATTTTCATTTTTTATATATTAATTTTCACTCCAAAGGGTCTCTGAAAGTTAATACAACTCATACACGACTTTTCAAAATCTGAAGCCCTGAAATATCCCCTCCTTACACATTTTAGCAGCAATTAATAATTCAAATATAACATCCTCCTAAGCAACATTTGTCAATTTCGAGGGATTTTTACCCTTACTAACATCAAAATGCTGGTTTTCCTTCTGTTGGTGACTCATCACTCAGTCTGTCTGTTCTCTTTGAAGACGACATGAAACAGACCCTATCGACTTTCCATATAAATGTCCTTACTCTTTTTGTGCATGATTCATCAGGGCACACTATTACAAAGAAAAAAAAAGTGTTTGTTTTCATAATCTTTCAAAAAATTGTAGAACTTTCTCTGCAACGACTCTTCTAATTCAGCCTGTATGAGAAAAATAATGTTATAGAATAGACAGTTCTTACTCTGATTAGATGAGTCACAATCATAGCCATTTTAAAATAGCCAATGCTCACACCATACTATATTAATGAGCCAAGATGCTACTCCACATGCCAATCATAAATAGCCTGCAGTTATTTAAATTAGTATAAATTATAATTCCTCTTTTAACAATTCAGTTGCCATAAAATAATGTAATATATAATGCACAGACTCAAAAATTGGTGTAATCAAACTCTCCCTTCTGCTTTTGAGCAGCAGTATCCTCCTTTTTCAGGTCGATTGATTAAAAACAAAAATCTACAACAGATGCTTCAAGCTGAACTGCTCTCCTACTCTGCAAATTTCCCAAGGCATAGAAAAAAACAAACAAGCGGGCTGGCAGAGGAAAACAGATGATGCATGTGAATGACCTAGTGCTCAGAGAGAGCAGGCCTGCTGGGGCCGGGCCAGAGCTGAGGCACTGACCGGGGAGATCGTCCCGCACACATCCACTCGGCCTGTCATGAGGTTTACAAAAGCTCTCCTCCACTCACTCTTCAAAATGACTCGTGGGCAGCAGCAGAACTCTCAGATGCAGCAATTCGTTTGCAAACACCTTGCAGGGATGTTTCTTTTTTTAACAAAGGTTGCAATGCACCGCATTGATATTTCCCATTCCCGTTATTGTTCTGGTGGGGTGGACATATATTTATCAACCTTGGTGTGAACGGGCCTTTAATTCAAATTTCGTCCTGTAAAAAAATGATCATGATTTTAACAGTAAAAGACTGTAAAAATGCTACAGTGAAAAAGTGTATTACAATGGTACAAAACAGATATTAGACCTTCAATACGTTGGTAAATTAACATTATATCAGATAATTAAATACGTTTTTTTTGTAACTGTAAATTTAAGTTAAGTCTGTAAATCCTAAAATGTAATTTTTTTTACAGTAAATTTCTGGCAACCACAGCTGCCGTTTTTTTACCGTAAATGTATTTTACAGTGTAATGAGCTACAAGGGATTATATTATAGAATTTTTTTTTTTCTATTTCTTGCCACATCGTGGCTGGAACAACAACATCCAAAGTATGGCAATGATAATATCAGGTACTTATTATGTGCCTTATTTAATGTTAATGTTAGTTTCAGTGTCATCTTGCACTGGGAGAGACAATGGATAATTCACCTCAGATCATGAAAATATATGGAAAAGGAAACTCGGTGTGAACAAACAATTGCATTCTATGACAAAGATTGTTTCAGTCACTCAGTTTGTATTTTTAATATTAAGAGTAATATTTGTGAATTTGGCTATGCGTGTTACATGTTGGTGCTGCAAGAATAACATAGCTCAGGAAATAACTCAAAGAAAAATCCCCACTCATGCCTTCCACGTTGGATAATGCCTTCCACGTTGTGCATTAAAATTGTTTAATGCACAGCTAGCCATGGATTATATATATATATATATATATATATATATATATATATATATATATATAGGGCAAGGGTACAGACAAGGAGTCCCCTAACTCATCAATGCATGACCATCCTTCTAATTCTGGGAAAACTGAGTGAATGAAATCACTGCCATTCAGGTCTATATGAGCACGGTCTACTTCCAGCCAAAGATTTCCAAACTCAGTCTGTCCCGTGGCTTCCTGTGTGAGCGGGGTGGTGCCTGACACTGAGGGGACCGCAGGAACAATGTGTACGGAGCGCCCTGATCACAGACCTCCGAACAGTCAAGACAGCAGCCACACAGACTCAGCCTTTCTCCTTCCCACTTCCTGTCCCGTCTGCAAAACCTCTTCCTGCTATTGTGACTCGAGCAGAGCCAAGCCGCTGTCGGGCCGATCAGCATAATAGCCATTCTACTGCTTTTATTTAAAGACAGAATGAGACTTTATTACTGCAGAGAAGTAGTGCTGCTATCAGGGCTCTTATCTGATGCCAACAGCCCTGTGGTGGAGGGATTGTTTTTGCCATCTGTTCCTTGGCTCCACTTCTTCCTCCATCTTATTTCAAGCACTTTGTCAGGCCTACAACAGTTTGAAGACTGTTTGGCCCTTTCGAAGAATAGGGTACAAAACAAACTCACTAAAAGGAGGTCAGTTAAAGGAGTTCCTCATAATATTAAGTCATTAATGTCCCCCTGTAGTCAATATTTTTTAGCCTTTTTATCCACCAAAATAACATATTTAGACGTTTTTTTCTTTTAAAAAAATTCTTCATGCCTTAGCTTGATCAACACTATCACCCGGTCACCCTTGCCTCATTTAATATACACGGTTCTATGAATATGTAAATTAGCCCCGCCTCCACTCACTCACACCAGCTCAGAGATCCACTCGTTGACGATCACACGTTGACCTGATTGGTTGCAAAATAGTTTGTAACGTCAGAAACACCAGAAATTTCAAACTGCATTTTTGAGACTGCAGAAAATACTTGAGACTGGTTCACTGCAGAAAATACTCAGCAATGGTGTTGACTTATGAATTTGCACATGGTTTGTCTTGAAGTTTATTAAAAACGCCACGTAGACATATAAACAACATTAACAGATTGATTTTCACCACAGGGGGACTTTAGGGATGTTCTACATGAATACAGAGAGAATAAGAAAGTGATATAAAAAGACTGTGAGCAAAAAATAATTGTATTTGCCTGGACCAAAATAGCAAACAATGAAATTACGCTAGGCAAAAAATTCAGTTTACTTGCATTCTGCAACATTTTTTTCCGTCTTCATCCTGATATATCCTCTGAAGATCTACATGCAACATGATGCAGAAAGCAGAGCAGCTGTGTGTCTGTCATCCTGCATGTGTGCAAACAGCCCTCGGCAGTGAGGCAGAGAAAAGGTTCTTACACACTGCTGGAGCCTTTGACAGAAAATAAATGCGTTCTCCATTGACGGCCATTTAAAAGTAGAAATACACTTTTAAATCTAGTTTTTAAGTATCATATTTTAGTATATTGTGGTAAGCACAGGGTGACTCCTGTGAGACACACTGGTCTAGAGTCCCATTGAGGCATTCCGCAAGGATAAAAGCAGGAGTGATGACAGTTGAAGGAGAGATGACCTGGCCTGGGACAGTTCAAGTTGTTGTGGAATTATGTTATATGCATCACTGCTGCTTCGTTTCATCTTTTATTTCACCAGCCAGTTTATTATGTACACCTTGCTAATACAGGGTTGGACCCTTTTCCTTCAGAACTGCCTTCATTATTCATAGCATAGATTCAACAATGTGCTGGAAATATTCCTCAGATGTTTTGGTCCATATTGACATGATATCATCACACAGTTGCTGCAGATGTATCGTCTGCTCACAAGCGGCAACGTTCCAATCTGAAAAATGAAGCCCACCCGGAAGTGTGAAAAACTGCAATACATCGAAAATCCGCTAGGGAGAGGTCCCAAAAGGGAGCAAATGTCCATAGACCCCCATGTTAAAATGTCCGTTTTCACAGCATAAATTCATGTTTTTACAGGTTGGTCCCATGGACTTTTATTGTATTTTTCGACAGGTTCCGAGTGCCTGAAAACTGTGAGGGGGGTGAATCGTATTTAGATATAAAATGTTTAACAAATAAGGGCATGGTTAACTTTGATTGACAGCGTGATTGACAGCTGATAACGGGCTGTGCCGAGTGGAATTCCTGAAATGTTACATCTCGGCCACGATCTGACACAACACATCATACCATACCAAAAAGATTTTCCGAGGTGGCGCCACCCATACCCCCCATAAATGGCCTCAAAACCGTTCTTCAGAAAGTCTATGGGTGACGTCACAGACGCTTTGTCCATATTTTTTACAGTCTATGTCCGCTCATCCATCATGTGAATCTCCCATTCCTTCACATCCAAAAGATTCTCTATTGCACTGAGATCGGGTGACTGTGGAGGCCGTTTGAGTTTAGTGAACACGCTGTCATGTTCAAGAAACCAGTTTGAGATGATTTGAGCTTTGTGACATGGTGCAATATCCTGCTGGAAGTAGCCATCAGAGGATGATACACTGTGGTCATAAAGAGATGGCGATGGTCAGTGACACTACTCAGGTAGGCTGTGGCGTTTAAATGATGCTCAATTGGTACTAAGGGGCCCAAAGTGAGCCAAAAAAATGCAGACCTCAGTAACAAGTGGTTATTTGAGTTACTGTTGCCTTTCATCCAGCTCAAATCGGTCTGGCCATTCTCCTCTGACCTCTGGCATCAACAAGGCATTGTCAATGTTGAAAAGAGTTGTGCTGCTTAATATTTTTGTGGAAACCAATTAGAATATAAATCTTTTGTAACATCATACATGTCTTTAATGTCACTGTTGATCAATTTGATGCATCCTCAATTAATACAATTATTAATTTATTTTAAAAAATCGTACTGACCCCAAACTTTTGAACAATAGTGTATGTATACCGTAGGCCAGTGGTTCTCAACTCCAGTCCACGGGACCCGCTGCTCTGCACATTTTGTATGTCTCTCTTATCTGATACACTCAGTTCAGATCAAGGAGTCTCTCCTAACGAGCTGGTGATCTGAATCAGGTGTGTTAAATAAGGAGACATAAAAATTGGCAGAGCAGTGGGTCCCGAGGACTGGAGTTGAGAACCACTGCCATAGGCTACATATTGTCACATGCCACGGTGTAACCAGAAACGGGCATCAAGAAAGTCAATAGGTCATTCATATTGACTTTTGAATTTGTTCATATGACAGAGTTTCACTTTCACAAACACTCGCGTTTTTCCTTTGCATTTGGAAACCAGTGCTGTTTAGACACCCTAAGGCTGCGAGAGACAGATACCTAAGTCCAGCAAGGAGACACATCCATCCAATTGAAGCCTTCATTGGTTGACTACACTGCTTCAGACAGCCATTTGAGCCCGACAGGTAGTCGGACAGAAGACGAGCCTCAGAGAGCGAGCGAGATGACAGTAGCACATGTTTAAGAGGACACTTCAGTGACTCCCACAGCCCCGGTGCCACTCAGGCCAGAGGGCATTGTTCTCAGAAGTAAGATCAAAGCCAGGGCTCTGTATCAGCATGGATCTTTAAAGAGACAGACAAGGGGTTGAGCTCCTCTACGCTGTTTGTTTTCAGAAGGAGGAGTTTCCTCCTGGGATTTCTGACTTGCATTTGAACTGCCTATCACGTCAAGTGCCGAAAGCCAATTGCACAGTTGCATTTTGGGCAGACGGGATATAAACCCAAACACTGTGGTCTGACTGACCTCAAACATAGACAGGATGTGGAAGGAAGAACGGACGGACGTAGTATGTATGTGTGTGTATTTGTGACTTGTAAATACTGTATGATGTGGCCTACATCAATTTTATAAGAAGTGGATAGAGAGAGGGGTCTGTGTAGTAATCGTGTGGGAAGAAACCCATTATCATGCAAAAGCAGTTTGACACTGACATCTGTCACCATCTTTCTGTACTTATTACAGTACATGCACTGACATAGTTAAGATGCCGGAATCTAAAGCCTTAAAGATACACTTAATTTACTCTCCCATATAATTTCAAACTATGATTAACGTTAGTTTTTCTATAGAATACAAACAAGAAAAGATGTGTACATAATTCTGCAATAAGTGACAAAAAGTCATTTCTAATGTTACAAAGTTTTTCTATATAAAATGCTGGTCTTTTAAACTTTATATTCATCAAATAATCCTGAAATAAAATGTATCACAGTTTCCACAAAAATATTAGGCACAACTGTTTTCAACATTGATAATAATGATAATAAATGTCTCTTGAGCAGCAAATCAGCATATTAGAATGCTTTCTGAAGGATCATGTGACAGTGAAGACTGGAGTACTGATGCTGAAAATTCAGCTTTGATCACAGAAATAAATTACAATGACACAATTGTCCCTTTTTTTCTTTTCACAATTCCTATAACAAAAGCCTTCTAGGCAAACTGAATCAGTAGCTACATTCAATTTTTCGAATGTTTGCTCTATTGGTGGGTATTTTGATTCACCTGAGAGACTCTTTTCAGTCAGTTAATTTAAAAAAGATTTGCTCAGATTCATTCACTGATTTGTTCAGTGAATCTTTGGCTGTGCATTTGCATACTCTCTTGAGTACTTATTTTGAATAAGTAATTACTTCATGACCACTGAAAAGTGCGTTCTATATAGTGTGAGTTTGTGTAGTATGAATGTAATCTGGACATACTACATTCGGCATGTTGTCATTATCATGTGACCTACCAGCGCCAGTTTCCCTGCCATTCACAAATCCTCTCTCCTGGCCTCATGGGATAGTAAAGTGTATATTGTATGAACACTTCTGAAGTAGTGAGTCATCCGGGGACTTTTTTCCGACTCTTTTATGAGTACCGTAAATCCGGACATACTAATTTTGTCATATAGGCTACTGTTTATGGCTTACTAGTACTAGGGAAGTATGCCAGTTTGTATGCAGCCTTTCTGGTTACATCAGTTCGACTGATGTAGAGTGTTTTCTCTCAGGAGACAAAGGAGGAAAGTGATTCTAGATAATATTTAATGTCAGATTATTATAGTTCTTTTACACAAAAGAAAGCTGTACTTTTTTAAAAAAATCATACATAAAATTTACTTCCATGCAGTTTAATTCAGTCAGCAGCTTTCTACATACAGTATACCGAATTGATTAATCGCATCTAACAATTTTGTTTGGTTTATATTATATGTGTATGTGTGCACGTGTATATACTATATATATATATATATATATATATATATATATATATATATATATATTAGAACTATGTTGGTAACAATGTAACTTGCGACAATAGTTGGCTAACAATGGTTTTGGAAAACACATCCCTGAAAGGTTTAAACTGTAATTAATTAGCCTGTGTATTTTTACTAAAGTAAAAAGTCACCCATTCAGACAGCATTACTCTCTGTTATATCACAACCCCTCAACTAAAAGATACACCTCAGTGTCTGTGATCATCGTTGTATTTAAAGAGGATTAATTGACTAACAGTCAGAAAAGATGGCTATTAGTAATAACAGCCAACAAAACGTTTAATCTGAAGATGTTCAACAAAGAGACTTTAATGTGATTCGATTGTAATAAATAGAATGAAAAGGCATATTAGTCATATATGTGTTTGGTCCTTCACAGCCTGCACTATAATTCTAATCTGTTATAGTGTTAGACGTTGAAGGTAAGAAAAGGTATTCACAGGATTCAAAGCAATCCCTTCGAAAGAGAAAATGACCCTTTAAAATAAAACACGTTTTTGCGCATATACCTTTAAGGCTTCAATGCAAATTACCTCTATTATGATTGGCTAATTTCTGCTTACTGACAGTTTGCACTGTTGTTCATCAAGCCAGGCCAAGTTGCTGAATAGGCTACTGAATAGGCACTGACATGTGAACGTGGGTGGTCATACTGTATGTTCACATGCTCATGGTTGTCAAGGCATTACTATCCCGGTTTTTGTGGCTTATTTTCCATAAAAGATCTGTGAGGACTAAGCAAGGAGCTTTGCATTTTGAATGTCAGAGGACATCTACAAACTACATCAAACTGTTATATTTCAAAAGAGCAAAGAGAATCCTTTTTTCCATGAGATGTCCCCTTTAACAAGCGCCTCAAAGCTACTGGTTTTAACCCCAGGGGCGATTTTTGGATTTTAGCCTTAAGACGTTTCAGCCCCATAACAGAATATGAGACGATGTGGGATTCTTAGATGTCACCCTTGCGATTCGTCCATATCCAACCAGGCTGACTTTTTCCCTCCCAGCACAGAAATGAAAAATGGTGCAGAGGAAACTGGCAGCTCAAACTCTTCCTCCTCCTCCTCCTCCTCCTCACTCTGCACCTAAGATGAGTATATCTGATCTAGAGAGAGTAATACACTCATCTCCCACTGTGCCGCCCACTCTCCCTCTCACACAAGAGATGCTACATTTTAATAACTGGGAAACGGAGAGAAAGAGAGAGCGAGCAGGAGGAGGCCTGGAGCGTTGGCGGTGAACTGCATTTTCTTCATGCGAGACCTGCTTTTAGAGTATCTCTCTACAGAGTGTATTTATGAAAATTTCTGCCTCAAAATGCAGCGAGACACATAAGCGGTACCCTGAGATGGTAAGACGGGGAATGACACGAGGCGAGTAAAACAGAGAAACCCACTTACTGAGGGACGTGCAGTGAACTAGGTCACCACTCTGTTAAATATGCAAGAATAACTGCAAGGAACACACATTCGGAAACATCATTCATTCAGAGAGTGTAAAATCTGATTTATAAAAATAGCTAAACCTTCCTTTCCCTGCAGCACATATGCCCAGATGTCTGACCTGAAGGTAGGCCTACAACATCAAATGCAAAGCCTATCAAATGATGTGCAAATGATTTTGCTCAGATGATACTCTTTCACAGCTGAGGAGCTTTAATGGAGTTCTCAGTTGTGTTTTAAAAAGGGTCCTATTATGCGTTTTTACATTTTCAACTGTCTTTGGAGTGTAATGCTGCTGTTTGAGAATGAAAAAGGTCTGCAAAGTTACAAAGCACAAAGTCACTCGAAAGAGTGTTATTCTCTATATCAGTGTGCGCTGTTTCCGAACTCCCTGAAACTCTTATGTTTTCTTCCAGGAACGAACACATCACAATTTCCCTCATTTAGATAATTTATGCCCCAGTCATATGCAAATTAAAGGGGCTAGTTTGAGTTAGTTAGCGGTGTTGAAACTCACGGTTATGGCAAGGGGTGTGACATTTCCCAAACATGCTCAAAGCGGTCGACCAATCACGACACATTGATCCAGCTGACCAATCAGAGTACATTGTGCTATTCAGAAGGAGGGGCTTCATAGAGACAGGAACTAAACAGAGTGTTGCTGACAGACTGGGAAGAGAGGTGCTGCAACACTGTCAAATATGGGAAAAATAATGTGTTTTTGATCATTCGAGCATGAAAACATATTCTAGTGGACCCCAAAAACAAAATCAAGACTTGCCACTGCAGAAGAAGATCAACGCCTACTTCATCATTGCAACTTTGATGTAATATAGTGGCGTGTTAGTGAGATGACGAGGAGAGAACAGCGATACAGGATCACTGGACTAAAAATAACATTACCTTCCAAAGGATCCTAATGCAAAATGGTCTATTTATTTTAAACAATGTCAATGTCAACAATATCTGTTGAGCATTAATTATTTGGACATGATTTAGACATGGACATATGAAACAAAAAAAGAGAGCTTTTTGGCAGCAAATACTTAATATGGGTTTGGTTGATACAGGGATAAAAAGTACCCCATGTGTGAAATGAAATACTATGCTGTATCTTTAATGCTGTGAGCCTAATTTTCTGCTAGAGGTCCTGGACATCTTGTTCAAATACATGGAATCATGGATTGGATCAAATACCAACGGATAAAAAATCAAAACCTGACAGGCTGTGCTAGAAATCTTATAATGGTCCCTGTTTGGATCTTCCAAAAGGACAGTGATCCAAAAACAAACATCAAAATCAAAACAAAAATGGGTCACTGAGCACAAAACCAAGCATCTGCAATGGCCATCCCAGTCCCAGACCTGAACCCAATAGAAGATGAGTGGGCTGACCTGAAGAGAAGAAGCGCCAACATGGTTCTGGGAATCTGCAGGATCTGGAGAGATTATGTATGGAGGAATGGTCTCTGATCTCTTGTCAGTTGTTCTCCAAACTCATCAGGCATTATAGGAGAAAACTCAGAGCTGTTATCATGGGGAAAGGAGGTTGCAAAAAGTAATAAAAGGGTGCAAATAATGTAGCCTGGCTAACGTCAGACTCAAACTCATTGAGACGTGGGTCTGGGAACCACATGTTCTTTTTCTCGCATTTGAGGCGTGGTTTACGAATGTCCAGAGCCGTTTATTGGGTGCTACGAATGTCTATCGAATGCGCCTGTACGTAGCTCATAGCCAATCGTTTCAATTATACCAGATGACGTTTGTAGAGCGACAGAAATTAGACGAGGAGGAAGACAATGGGTCAGAGATATATGTGTACACGATGGCGTTCAGCGACTATTGCCGTTTGTGCTGCATCGAAAGGTAACTTTGCGTTTGCTGCCATGTTGGATCCATAGGTATAAACAAACTGCTTTGGTGTGTCGCATAGACGTCGTCATCGTCTTGCTGCTCCCTCCCCGTTCTGTGATTGGTCCATGGAATCCAGACTGCCTAGCAGCGTGAATAAAATCGCTCTGCGCACAAGGCAGCATGGAGAAACCCAGGCTACAAATAATGTCTTTTGGAGAAAAACATTTATTTCATAATAAGCCCCCCCAAAAAAGAAAAGTAGCAAAAGGCATATTTACCAAGGGGGCAAATAATTCTGACCAGCACTGTAAATTCTGTATAATGCTACAATCAACAATTTTCACCATAAGTTAACCGTGAGAGCTGTAATAGTAAAAAAGTGCTAAAAGTTTTCAAGGCAGTTCCACATAATACTTGGCTATTTCAAAGATGTCAGCCAATCACAGCAGTGGGCGTTTACACTGAAGTCTCTCAGCAGACACGCCCCTTCAAACAGAGCTTTCAAATCAGAGGATAAAATCAGGGTAGGAAAAATGCCTTTTATTTCTAAATTATGACAATTTCTGATGTAATCATACTAAGATTATAAGTGCACCTCAGAAAGCATTATAAAATAATAAAATAATGCAGTTCGTGACCCCTTTAAGTATCAACTTAAACAGATGTTTCTCCTACGACTCTTTAGGAGGAAAAAAGGAGACGCAAATGAGACAATTTCTGAATAAGTAAATATATACGGTAGATACAGAGCTATATCATATATTTGGGTAGGATAGCATTTAAATGTAGAAGAATCTGATAACTGAAATCATTTTGTATCTTGAAAAATTGTAGCACCATTTGAGAAGTTATGAGGTCTAGATTGAAGACAAATGAGAACTTAATTTACTCTCATTGGTACCCAAGAAACAATATAGATATAAGTCACAATGAAACGAAAGTAGCATCAGATCTTTTCTTCCCTATTGTAAGATACATCCAAGTGAAACGGATTAATGGAAAGAAAAAGAAAGTAGTGCAGGGACTTGTTTCTATCCACCGTTTGTTGATTGGATGTTGATTTTTTATTAAAAAGTAATTTATTTATTAAAACAGGCATGGGTGACTAAATCATATTATATATATTATATAATAAATACATATAATAAAATAATAACATGCATTCAGAAAATGTAGGAAATTACCTATGGGTAATTACTCAATTCTTATAGGTTTGAGCTGTTTTAACTTAAAGTGACTTGCTCTGACAAATCTGACATATGTCAGTGCCATTGTTTTGTCTCAAGATGCACCATAATGTTTCTAAGGCATGTTTATAAAAGCTACTTAAATGTCCTAACTAAACTAAGGCTTAATCCTAGCTTAATCTAAAACCTGTCTGTGAAACCAGGCCTAAAGTTTGATTATGAAGCTATGCTGCATATTGAACAAATTATCTTCCCTAAAAATAATATGCAACCATTTAATTACGGTATATTTCTGTAGGGTGCATTTGAACCTCTGATATTAGAAGTACAGGGCTCTGCTTTGTCTTTTCACCTTCCTGCAATAACAGGATGTAATTATCAATATCAAGTAGGCAGCATGCTGTAGATGAACAGGCTTTGAAAACGAGATGCATGGTTACTAGGCAACCAAATGTGAGATTCCTATATCATTAACAGCCAAAACAAAGTTCTGGAAAAAAAAAATGGACAGTGACAGTGAGATGAATACAGATATAAAGGGGGAATTTAGCGAGAGGAAAAACAAAATGGAGCCTTGAAACAAGCATAGAAAAGATCAGCCAGATCTGTAGCGTTCATCAATCAATCCAGGAGGAAACAGACTAATTTATTGTCAAATTATACATTAGATATGGTAAACCTTCAAGTATAATGAAAAAAAGAATGGTTGAATAAGTGAATAACATAGAGACATATAGAGGTATTAAAATAAATGTGGATATATATAGCGTAACTAAATGTGGAATAATCTGATTAGGAAAATTTGAGTTCATACTGAAATTGTACCTTTGAACACAATTTGAAATCAGTTATTTTTTCATTTTAGTTTAATTACAGTAGTTTAGGTTTTGGTAATTTAGTCATTTTTACTATATATATATATATATATATATATATATATATATATTACCTATATTTCTATTTAGCTTCTATTTCTGTTTTACTAATTAAAATAGTACTTACAGTACTATTTTAAGTTAGTTTCTAGGTGTTTTCACGCCATATCATTATTACCGTAATTACGAGATTATGGCTTGTAAAAAGCATTCATGTCTTCGTAGAACCCATAATTAGAATTTGTAAACTAGTAATTTTCTGAGAGTTCTGACCACCTGTTCTACCACCTGACCACTGCAGATTCATATTGGAATCGATAGTGTTGACATAGAAAGGCATAATTCTGAGTGAAAGGACGTGACCAGCGCGTGACGTTGTCATCTTGTAATTATGGTAATTACAGAATTTAAAGCTACAATATGTAAAAAAAAATTGCCGCTAGGGGTCGCTAACCTCTTACAATAACAAAGGCGTAGGTTGATGACGAGTAAGCTGAGTTATAGAACTTGTCGTCAATGATCTAATTATGTTTATGAATGAGTGAATACATTGATGTTTTAAACACTGTGGTATGAAGCAGGGCGCGATTGCTAATGAGAGACAGATATCAGCACCACACAAGAGTCCCGCGGATATTAAGGAATAAGGACATTTCATTCTACCAAACTACCCGCAAGCGCTGAATTACTTTTCAAAGGTCAGTTAATAGACGAATGAAACTTGTGAGGTAACGCAGTGCTGTTTCACTTGGTCTACACTATCACACTTAACTGCATTTGAGTGTGTTGAAAGTTATAATGTTATTCTATGTGTCAGTTTGTCAGGTATGAGACTAGCAGTAAGCTAGATCACCATTAGAATAACATAGGCTACTGATCATTTTCTAACATTTCATCATGTTGAGCTATATAACATTGATTAGTTGTCTAATAAAGTATCTCGGTCAAGTTGAAGTTTGTCACGGACGTGGAGCTCTCGGTATCTCGAAAACGCCACGCTGATATTGATCCTCGTTCTAGTTCTCCTTTTGTCCCAAAGTCTGCTTGCCATGGTCCATAATGTTTGAATGAAACAACAACAGCGTGAGCGTGCCGCTAGACGTAACGCAGTTGTCCACGTCTGTCGCCATGGTTACTATTAGGCTTGGGCGGTAATACGGTAATATCTTATACCGCGGGTTCTAAAAATAGCAACGGTATCAGTTTCAATACCATCATACGGTCATAAAAAATACAATGCACTTATATAGGAGACAAGGATTAAATATTAAATATAATTTATTTAATGCCTAAAAATGCGTGCGTGGTAGTCATCACGTAATAGCGTGGAGGAGAAAGAGAGAGAGAGGCGGGAAGATTGCGTGTCGCGCACTGAGTGACCTGGTCTCGAATAAGAACACAACTTCTGCAGTTTGGCAGTATTTCGGGTTTCGACCGAACGAGAATGGAGAGGCGGTAAATACGGACGAGGATATTTGACAATTGTGTAACAAAAAGGTGACCGCGAAAGATGGAAATACCATCATACAATACCATACGAAACCACCATCCACTCACTGCTGCGAGGATGGACCCGAGTTCACTCCACAAGAAGCAAGTGGATGAGACTCCCAGAACATAGTCTCATAACGGTAAGCATAAAACGTGCAGAGAGTTCCCCAGGGGCAGGGGTTCAAATTTAAAAAAAGGGGGTATTTATATATGCTTGCATCACATAAATAAATTATATTTAAAAGTAGGCTATATTAAAATAGAGAACCATTTTTTAAATTGTAATATTTTTTCCTGCACACTGAAAAAGGCACGCGCCGAAACGCATTTGTGCAAATAAAACAATTTATGCATAGTGCGGCCTCTTTCCTTTTTATATATTCTAATCATCGGGCCAGCATTCTTAACATTTAAGTTTAATCATTGAGTCAAGCCTGCTCCTATTTCCATTCTTTTAATATTTTTTCCTGTATTTTTTATCAAATAAATGCAGGCTTTATGCGCATAAGGAACTTATTTAAAAAAAACGTGCATGCAAATTTGAACAAATGGAATAATATACATTAATGGACTTATTTATTTATGCATTCATTCGTTTATTGAGGCCTGTTCATTCATGCATTCGTTTATTTAGGACTAGTCATTCATTCATTCATTTATTTAGGCCTATTCATTAATTCATTCATTCGTTTATTTAGGCCTATTAATTCATTCATTCGTTTATTTAGGCCTATTCATTCATTCATTCGTTTATTTAGGCCAATTAATTCTGTCATTCGTTAAACGAATGAATACATTTTCTGGAGAAAAATGCTGCCGGGTGTTTTCCCCGGATGTCGCGAGTGGCACGAAAGTACCACTTATGCATTATATGACTACTTATGCCTTATATGTTTCAAAGCAGCTTGTTTCAAAGTAAACATGCTGGTTTTTCTAGTGAAAAAACTTGACTAGATTTGATGCCACTTGCCATTCGTTCCTATTCGCACTGTGTTTATTTTTTATTATTTAATTGATTCAGGTATTTTTTGTTATTAAAAGTTGTTTGGGCGGTGTGATTTAATTTAATTGATTTTTGTGCGAAAACTGTTCTGGATGTTTATGTTAATTTAATTATGTTTGACTGTTGTATTTCACTTTTTTATAAGCTGCTATTTGTTGTTAATAAAAGTTGTTAATATTGTTGTGCATGTTATTTTGTTAATGTTTCAGTATTAGTGTTAGGTATTGAGTTTCTGTACGGTTTAGGCACAAGCCAACAGTTTGGTGACGCTGTCTGAGCCTTACGTCATAATTTTTAATTATTCACGGTAATACCGTATACCGAGGTAAAATAGGGAGGTTTGACGGTATCAAAATTTGGATACCGCCCAAGCCTAGTTACCATAGCTAAAAAAAATATATATATAACTATATTTTGTGACTCCGCTTCAACTGCTGGCACTTGGCTAAATGTTTGTAATTGTAAGTTGAATAAATCTTTTTGTATTGCTAGCACTAATCAGTCAGCAGCTGTACGACTGAACCATTTTCAATTTCAGTAACTGTATAATGTTCTCAAGCAGCTAAGCTGACGGCCGCACCAACATTCTCCCACTCAGCAATCTATATTTTATTGCAAACTTCTGCAAAGTCCAGCCAAAAGAACAGCTTTCAAGCTTTTACATCTATGAGAAGGCAATACTTCGACTTTGCAGTGTTAAGTTTCTTTCTTTTTTATTCTCTTCTTGGTTCCTTCTATAACTGCTCATTGAGAAACATGGATATGTTTCATGCATATAAGAACTTGAATAATTTAAAAAGGTATTTTAAAAAAAGCATTCAATGTCACTTCGGGGAGCCAAGGTGTTACCAAATGCTTGTGCATGTTCAGATTATCCAAAGAAATTGAGCACAGAACATGTCATGCTTTAAGTTTTAAAAAGCTAATCATTTTTTGCTCCAATACATTTCTTGTGATGCAAAACAAATACACAATATGTGCATATTCTTGATGCATGCAAATGAGGTTCAAGGTCGGGAACCTTCTGAACAATTTCATCACCAACAAAAAAAGCCCCCAGAGTGCCCTGCATGTTTCTGAAGCCATCAAGAGCAGTTAGCTACTGAAGGGCGGCAATTTAGCAGTTATCCAAATCATATGCTCTGTAAGTGCTCCAAATGAGCGAATGAGAAATGGATGAGTCAGTCAAATAATGAGCGCTGATTAATGCAGGTAAGGAAAGTCCTGCAGAGTCAGAAAACCATCTCCCTGATTGAACCAAACGTCCAATCAAGCATAAAATCCAGACTGAGAAGGCCTTGTTAGGCCTCAAGAACTGAATGATCCCCAGATAGCATACATATCCGGCCCTCATCTGGGCCAACTATGGCACACATGACTCAATTCTGGCAGCGGCAAAGGTCGTGTGGGCCATATCTGCCCCACACACAACAAGCCGGTTTAGTATGAGTTGTGGCTTGCTGTGTTTGGCCCAGATGTGGCCCATGTGACCTTTGCCACTGCCAGAACTGAGCCATACGTGCCATAGTTGGCACAGATGAGGCCCGGATATGTATTCTATTGCCGGCTACAGTCAGGTTGATTCGGAATTTGGTAAACTGAGGTCGGAAACAAGAGTAATCAAATTATATTATTCTATTGACAAAAAAGACACACAAATACATTGAAATCCATTCATACTATATTGGCTTGATATTTTAGGAAGAGGGTTTCTCACATTGGGGATCATCATATTTGGGGGCATCAAAAAGTCAGAAAACCCCTGTATAAGAGCAATAAGGTGACTGAACAGTCAACAGTCCCTACTCAGTAACCCTAGTCAATCTGGGTTCGATTTGCAACTGCAAATGCTTGCTTGTGGTCAGAGGAACGTCATGAGAAGCCTGTGTGCCAACTCAGCGGTAATGTATTCCGGCTTGAGAGTGTGTGCTTTCTGAGCCAGGCAGAGGGGCGAGACAGATTGACGGAGACAATGAGTGCAAAAGAGGACTGTCCATTCCAAACAGTGGATTCGTTCGGGTAATTGGACCGTGCATTAGAGAGGGGCCGCCTGCCCTTAATTGCTCTACAGACATCTATTACTGCGCAGCAACGTGTATTATTTCAAAAGGCCTGGGCTTTGGAACAAGAGCAGGGAGTGAGAGAGAAAAAAAAGGGGGAAGAGTGTCGGTTGGTGGCTACACGGACCTGACGCTAGAGGTCTCAGCTAATATGTTCTGTTCCGGAATGTTCTGGAATCTGTGGAAAGAATCTTGACGCGCTGTATTTATCAATTACACTTCAAAGTTGCTTTATGATGTCCACACAACATTCATCCAGAAGGTTACTTTGGAGCAAGTTCAATTTGAAGGGCACATATCATGAAAATCTGACTTTTCCCGTGTTTAAATGCTATAATCGGGTCCGATAAGCCGATCAGATTTCTACGTCAGAAGGGAACCTTAACATATTATTAACGCCTCTTAAAGTTTCCATCCATGGCGGCGCCATTTTGTTTTCGCAAGAAACAAAACAGTGTAACCAGTTCTAACGCAATGGCAAACATTCGAGAAAAGCATGCAAACTGTTCTGTTGTCGCTGCACAGACACAACACTATTTGACATCACAACTATTAAAAGTCACAGCTGTCTTATAAAGACCTCAGGGAACTGTGTCAACTTGTGTAAAAGTTAAACATGAATCAATGTAACTCCACAAAAACTACATAAATGTATCCACTAACCATTCAGTCCAGGTGCGGCTAAAAGTTACGACCTCTCACTGAGTCTCTCTGTAAGGGTGTATTCCGGTACTGGTTATTTCTGAGATTTTGGATGAGTGATATTATTGTTATTCCCAGTGTATCCGAAGCTCGTGTAAAGAATCGTCCCTCTTCTGATTGGGGGCGCGGAGGAGCAGCTCATTTGCATTTAAAGGGACACACACAAAACCTGCGTGTTTTTGCTCACAACCAAAAAGGGGCAAATTGGACAAGCTATAATAAATGATCTGGGGGGGTATTTTGAGCTGAAATTTCACAGACACATTCTGGGGACATCATAGATTTATATTACTTCTTGTGAAAAGGGGCATAATATGTCAACTTTAAAGGTCTCAAACCGCTTATTGACTTATTGAAAAAGAGGATGGTCACTATTGTACTCGATTGCCATAAAAACTCATATCGGTCATCTACTCTCTCTCTCTCTCTGTGTGTGTAAACCCACTGCAGAGACTGACTGCTGCCACTAACCAGTGAACACACACCAGCAGCACTGGCATGAGTTTAGTCTCATTGCTGCTGACAATGCACACCTGCACTGCCCCAGAGACACTGGGGGAGAGAAGAGAGTAAGAAGGAGAGCTTCCTTATAGAAGCGTTTCCCATCTAATTGAAAATTAGGCCACTGCAGATACATAGACGAATGGTCGCCATGATGTCTGAAAAAAGACACTGTCCCTCTGACTTACATCAAATATAGGCTAGGCTAATGATAGAGCTACAGTAGCGGGGCTAAAGGCTCAGCTTCTTTCCCAGGCTGGCACACACTGACCCTAACTGTTTTAGGACAAGTTTTAGAACTGGCGAAACTTTAAAGCATTTTCTATTTGGCTATCTGAAAAGGGAGGCATCACACTGTTTACAAGGCAATAGAATAAACTAAATCATTGGACTACAGGGATGTGCGATATATTGGAGACTATATTATAGACCATAATCTGGCCAATACCTGAAGAAAATAAAGGCCCAGATACACAAACTGGTGTGATCTCATTTCGAACAAAATCAGGCCAAAACGAATTTCGTTTGGGGTTACTTTAGGGAGGCCGAAACAGTTTGCCTCAGGCTGGTAAACACATCGAACTACCATTGGTCTGTGGCGATTATGTATTATGTATAGCTAAATTAAATCTTTTCATCATTTAAAGTGATCATGTGTCTTTACAGAAGAATTGGATTAAAAAGCTCAAATGATTCTAATTAATTATCTCTCACTGGACTTTTCACTTTGTCACACTGAATTGTCACAATGCATGCATGTTTTTTCAATGAGCCTGGGTTGGGACTTTGAATGTTTGGACAAAAACAATGAGAAAATATTAAATATATCTTCATTTATGTTAAGATGAAGAAAAAAAGTCTTATGGCAAGGGTTACTATCTCTTTAAATTCTGTAGGAATAGGCAATTTGACACTAGTTTTGAAGTAACTGTCACGGTTTACGTTTTTAAAATTCAAACAATTTCTTTCTATGCCGCCAATCTATAAAAATATTAAATAATTATACACTTTGATTATGATTTTAGTGGTAAAGTTCTATCTAAATTAAATATTATAATAATAATTAGATCAAATGTTACATTTGGAGCATTAACCATATTAAGCTACAGTGGGAAATGTGCAGGATCCTCTTAGCTATAATGAAAAAGACAATTCAGCAAAATCAAAAAGCTAAAAAACAATAAAACTGAGTCCCAGTTTTAAAATGATCATTTTCTGTATGCTACAGGAGAGCCCTGTTTGATTCCCTGGTTTAAACTATAGGTCGGCTGAAGATATCACCGATAGTGTTTGCAATTATTCGAAAATTATTAGAAGTATTATTAGAACTAGACAAATAATGTTGTCTCCTAAAAGATCCTAAAAGATTCATTCTGAACTGTCGAAATGAGTCATCATTTCTGGCAGAAAGGAGGGGCTTAGAGAGAACGAATCCTTGATCGACCCGTTTTTGAAGTAAATCTATTGTAGGAGACCTTAGAAAAAGAATTTTAATACAAATTAGGGATCTTTGAAATGTCACAATAGGGGCACTTTAAACTCCACACTATGTCCCCACAGGCCTTCTGATGTATGTTTTGGCTACAAATTGCAGTATGCTTGAATTATAAACATGGGGACCGCCATGATCACTAGAAGGGCATTTCCTAATGTAATTAAATTATAGGGGCCCCACAAAATCCAGCAGTTATACAGGCCCTTAGTCTGTAAATAATTATAATATTTGTATTAGTTGTATGCCTGAGATTTTAATGAAAACCCCAAAAACATGCAATTTGGTCAAATAAGTTTTCCAAATATCTGTTCCTCTCCGCTCCCTAAAAATGGTTTAGTCTGGGTAGAGTAGACCAATCACAACAGACTGAGCCATCTGAGCAATCAGAGCAGAGTAGACCAATCACAATCTCTGAATCTTGTTGGTGTACATTTTTTGGCTGTTTGAACCGCTTATACAATCTCTTTTGTGTAAGCGGAGGGCAATCCTTAAAAGACTGCTCCCTTCAACGCTTGTCCTAGACCAGGTGGGATACACGCACAACTGCAGTTAAACCTTTTGCAAACCACTTGCCATCAATCATAGAAGCTCTGGACACCATCTCTGCTAAGTGCAGTTTAACCAATGAAGCCAGGTCAGAGGCCAGTGGTCTAAAACTTCATGTCATTCAAAGCCATAGTTTTTCTCACTGCATGGAAGAAAATGTTGCAGCCCATTGAAGACAGAAATCTTATTATTCAATCAGGGAAAATTACAATGGAAGTTGAACTAGGCAACAGACAGGCACTGAAGGAAGAGATGGAGAGTTCAGAAGATGCCAACCAACAGGAGACAGAAGAAAATTGGTTTCGAAACGACGTGTTCTTTCTGGCATTGGGTAATATAATGCATTGGTTACCCACTTCCAAATCACTGCAAAGATATTTGAAGAGTTTGCTGCAATCTTAAAGGTAAACGACTTCGAAAAAGATCAGATTCACCCAGCTTGCCAGTTATAAGTGAGCAAATATTTGTGTATTATGTTCAGTTAAAACCTTTATTTGCATTTAATGTGATCTGTTTTGTTATTTTGTAAGAAAACCCTGTTGGATTATTACATTTGGGCCTCCATGCTCATATCTTCTACATATGATATGGGCTGAGGGTGGTTGGGGCTCACATTAATATAATTTCAGGGGGCCCTGAATTCTCTAGCCACAGCCCCGAGTGACAGCTGTTTGAGAATTCACATGTACCTCAGACCTCAGTTTTACTCAGGTCTGGCTTCACATCAACTAAATGAATTGAATATATATTATATATCTATATCTATATCTATATATCTATATCTATATATCTATATATATATATACTGTGTAAAGTGCCTAGCATAAGTGAACACACCCATGCTTAAGTTGACTAAAAAGAGGAATAAAACATCATCTTTTGGAAATTGATCTTAATGCCTTAATTTAAAAAATGAGGAAAATTCCAACATTTAAGGACACCAATTTTCTCTGTGAATGAATAATGTATTGTAAATAAATAAATGTTCTTCCTTAAAATACAGGTTGCATAAGTTAGGACACCCCTATGTTAAATTCCCATAGAGACAGGCAGATTTTTATTTTTAAATGCCAGTTATTTCATGGATCCAGGATACTATGCATCCTGATAAAGTTCCCTTGGCCTTTGTTATTAAAAAAGCCCCACATCATCGCATTCCCTTCACCATAATTTAAGAGATTGGCATTTTTTTTATTACTCTTTTTAGTCAACTTTAGCATGGGGGTTTTCACTTATGCTATCCACTGTATATATATGCATTATATAATTACAAACTTTTATGTTAGATGAGATTAATCGCGAATAATCGATATGACAACACTAATTATTGCTCTTTAAGATAGCATAAATCATGTAAGCGTTTGGTATATATGTACATACAGTACATACATAAAATTATTCCCCTGCAACATGTGGGCACTCACTGTTGTGTGGGCACGTTTGTAACGCAGGGCCATTAATCAACATATACACTGTTCCCAATCTCTCTACTGATGGCAAAAAACACACACAGCTCCATAAGCACTTCCGACGTACTGTTCCCAGTAAAACCAAGCTGGCAATCTGAAGGAAGAGGGAGGCTTCCATACTTCCAGAGAGAGAAAACACTAGAGGCATGGTGCACAACCCCACCAAAAAAACCCATAAACACTCACTGCCACAAAAAACATGAATGAGAAGACTATAAATATAGTTTCAATGAGAACACAGAGAAGGTTCAAAAGTACTTGCCCCTGTGCTAGACAAACACAAATACACACACAGAGCAGCGGGTAGTCGTCTTCATTCAAAGAGGGCAAGAGGAAATGTAATTTACAAATGATGACAAATTAAAACAGTAGGGAGGGTGGGTGACACAGCTATAAAAGCATCTGGACAAATGTCAGATACATAAAGGGATGCGCAGTATGACAGTATCAGAGTACAGTGTGATAAATATTTTTTTGCTGCAATGGCTTCAAGCATGACTCGTCCAAACAGAATTTGGTCTGAATTACACTAATTTTGTTTAAAAGTTTCAGATCAGTAAGATTTGTTCAATGTTTTGAAAGACGTTTCTTCTTCACCAAGGCTGCATTTACTTGATTAAAAATAGAGAAAAAACACAGTCATATTGTGAAATACTTATTAAAATTGTGTTACTTATTTAAATAACTGTTTTTGGTTACACTTTATTTTAGGGTGATGTAGTTACATTGTATTTACTCAAATAAGTAATATTAATTAACTACATATACTTATAGAGTTACAGTTAGGGTTAATTTTAGGGTTAGTTACTTGTAATCCATAATTTACTGTTATTACTGTAGTAAATAGATGTAGTAACGTAACTACGTCACATTAAAATAAACTGTTACCCTGATTTCTATTTGAATAATGTTCCTGTAATGTTAAAGCTGATAATTTCCATCTCAAAAAGCCATTTCTTATTATAATCAATAGGTGAGCTGCTTCAAATGTTTGTGGAAAAAATATCAAAAATCAATATATTTTTTTCAGGATTATTTCACTTTTGATTAATGTAATGTGTCCTTATTAAATTAAAAGATTAAAAGTATTCATGTCATTCATTTAATAAAACGAAATCAAATAAAAAAATACTGCACCCAAACTTTTAAACTGTACTGTTTATAATTTTTTTATAATGTTGGTTTCACTGTTTTTAACTCAAGTGTTAAATAATGGGAGACATATCATTCATAAGTTAATAAATAATTTTATCTTTTAAGTTTACCTTCATCAAGTTCCGAATAAAAACAGAAAATAATAAAAATAATTTCACTCTGAAATACATCATAATGGCTCAAAGTCAAATGCTTTAAATTTTCGTGCCGTGTCAACTTAAAAATGCTATGTCGGCAACCAGTTGCGAATTTAACTTAAACACATGGGATGGAAACGCTGCTTTATTCTCAAATGTTTTATGCGACATTCCAATTTTGTGGACAAGTGAACAAAATAGACAAAAATGGAAGTTGCTGCAATCGGGGAAAGCCATTGTGGCTCTTTATTCCTACATCATAAATGAGAGGCAAAATGCAATAAACACTGACATATTATCTGTTATTTGAATGCTGTTGTTTGCGAACGCAATCGTGCGATACGCTTCTGGGAGGGAATTAAACCAAATCTTTCTGATGACAGACTCTAGCTCAGGCATTTCAGAACGATCAAACCAACAGTTGAGATGATGCGTTGCGATTGGTCCACTGGTCACATCCATTGTTGAGGCTAAATAAAAAAAAGATTTATTCGGTAAATGTGTTTTTTCCATCATGGTTTATCCGCATTTCTTCTTATCAGATAAAAATGTATCCGCCTCAATTGAACGTTTTTTAATGTGCACTTTTTAGAATTTATGCTCATCTTTCCATGCTCATAAAAAAAGTGAGCGTTGCATGATGAAATGAAGGGAGTCTGAATGCAATTGGTTCGACTGCAGCACGGCCTTGCGTACGTCAGCGGAGCGAAGACAGTCATCACAGGAAGAATAAGATATAACATTTTAATTTAAATTTGATCCGATTTTTAATCAAATAAAAATATATTTATGCATGCATAAATCGTTCACAGTGAGATCAGTAACACAAATGAATGAAATAAAGTCTTATTTGATCCCATGCTGACTTTAATTTGTTTAAGTAGCAAGCAAAAGTAAAATGGCGTTGATAATGGCTAACATGTGTCAGTGACGTAACAAAAGACATTGAACATCTCTTACACTGCATTACCTCTGTAAGACTGTCAAGGTCATGAACACAGTTTCTAGGTGTCACTCTCAGCTGATATGGGGAGATGCGACTCTGTACTCCTGACAGGAACATGCAACTCTATTTTCCAAAGCAAACATCAGTCCAACATGCCCTTTCCGGCCCTGGAACATATTATTAATGACTCAGGGACACTGTGTTGTTCAGGAAACATGTTGTTTCTCATTACCGCACAGCTATACAGACAGAATGCCACAGTGGCCGCTGCCACAGTTCCCTGGACATTACCAAGGAAAGGTAGGGAATACTAATGCAGAGCTTATGCACAAATACACACACACAAATTGGATGCCCTGAGCAAAGCTGGAAATGGTTTTGGGGAGCTGGGCTTGCCATTTTCCACTGGCCTGCTGATGCCAACCAGAGGCGGTAAAAGAGAACCAACCCTTCTAACCACCAACTGAGAATGCATCTGAAATGATGACACACAACATCACGCTGGCATAACCGCCCAGCAAGGAGCTGCCTGATAGCAATGCACACCTTCTGGCCCTATGCAACGCCTTGTGCACAACAAACCCTCCTCATCAGGTGAGAAGAGAGAGGGCCGAGCGAAGAATGTAGCGAACCACGTGAAAGGTCAAGCGTCTCACACCTACTCCAGCGTAAACAGGATAAATGTGGCAACCACACAACCTTTCTAAAACACACTTCTTTTTTTGCAATCTGCAATACATACTGCATTATAAGTTCTGTGTGCGGGGAAATTCAAAGCTCTGAAGCAACGGTGACCTTCTCCATCACTGACAGATCTTGCTGATGTACTGCACCCAACTCCTCCTTTTTTTCTTCTTTTTCTCTCTCTCAGAGATCAGTGTGCATGAAAACATTGCGCCTTTCCCATTTCCCCACTCATCCGCATCCATCCTCTGCATCAGCTGGCACTTGAGACATGTCATTCTCCTCATTCAAATCAACGTGTGCTGATACAGCAGTGCTACATAAAGCTGCGTTTGATGGAAATGCATCCGGGAGGCTCGTGCATGAGGGGGGTGTAGTGTCAGTGCCATGGGGAACCTCCGAGAAGCATTTTTTTGCTAGAAGAACTGCCTCTGCAGTGAACCCGTTACGCACAAGGCACGGATGCACAACCTTTAATTAGCTATGCCTTATAATAATGCATGGGTATGATAATGAATAAAGGTATTTTCAGATGCATTGCGCAATCAAGATGACGCTATTTGTGAGTTTAACTATGCATTATCTTTATATTAAGAAACAGTGAAAGTTTGAATGGGAAAATATAGCCTATGTGAATAGGAAGCTACTGCAGCTAAGGATGGTTTCCCATTCTTTTTTGTAAATAAATTATAATGATAAAAAAAACTTCCGTCACGCAGTAAAATGATCGTATTTAAGACCATAGCTCTCACCTGCCAACAGTCTGATTGGCGAGCTGTCGCATCCGATTGAATTGCTTCTTCATTTTTGTATATATCTTTTTTTCTGCGTTAACACCTCGAGCGCAAAACAACCCGCATTTCTCTCAAAATAAAGAGACGTAATCCGGTGCGAATATCCCCGTTATTCCCATCACACGCCCTCATGGCAAACCGAAAGAGGGTGGAAATGTCCTAAGATGCGTGTTTCAGAGCATTTTTGTGCTGCTGCTCGGCTGAGATGATGCTGGGCGATTCTCGCATCGGCGAACTGACAGCAGCGGAACGACGAGGGCGCGGTGTAGCATGGGAAATGCAGTCTTATAACACACGATCCATGTGCGGAGCGCTTTCTTATTATTTTTTTAAATGGTGGACATGTATGCAGTAGAGCGGATAGCTTTTAGTCTGTACTGCCGTTCAATTCCATTGTAGCATAATGCTTGTAGACAATAGACTGTGTGTAAACAATGCTTGGATTCAAAAGGATCTCATAGGCCTACAAGAAATATATAGGCTAGGCTATAGCCTATATGATACAACTTTCATAGGCTACTTAAACGCCAGGTAAAAGACAAGTCATTTTTGAAATTGGAGTACAATATTTTTGGGTTGTGAAATTCTGCGTCACAGCAGGTTTCGCATCGCTTCTGTCGGGGTTAACCGTTAACTTTAAATACAGTGTATCCTAGCAACAGACAACCAGATTCTTACCTCATTAAATATTCATGAAGTTTGTAGGCCTCCAGTAGGCTAGCAGCAATTTTCCTGCTGATTAAAGTTTCCATGTCTGAGGAAAATGTCGGACAACATCAGCACACTGATTTATTTATAAAAGCACTTTATAAACACAAAGCAAGAACACTGTAAAACAAATTGCTGCCTTAAATTAAGTACAATCAACTTGAATGTTTAAGTCTTTACAACTTAAATCCCATTAAACTGACTTAAAAATGAGCTAAATCTTGAAATTTATGAAAAAAAGCTGCAAATTCCTTAACTTATTTTGATGAGTTAAAGCAATGTAAAAAAACATATGTTGTCAATTTGTTGGTCATATATATATTTTACAGTGAATAGGCATAATTATTAGCCTACTATTATCTGTTTGTTTGTTCGTTTGCTTAAGGAGATTCTGACCTTTTTTCAGATTAAAGGCACACAATTTCTTACATTCATGGTATAACACAATGTCGTGATATTAAGCTTAATCTGTTAAAAAAAATGTTGCATGTAAACGCACCCATTCAACGCGTTAAATGGAGAGATGAAGATTTTTTTCTCCTCTTTTTTTTTTTTTGAAGAGGCTCTTTTGTCTGTTTGTATCAGATATGGTTGGCTACACTTTTGCAGATGAACAAGAATTAAAACAGGTCGCTGGATTTGTCCAATCAGTGCTGTTGACCTTAAATATGCTAATAAGGACGTTAATGCTGTAACCCAGGATTAAATAGCCTATGAGCCGTGAAAAACATGTAGGCCTCACAGATAACCCAGTATATCAAAATGCTGTAAATCCATATCCTATCTAAAGAACCAGAGAAAGAAAGAAAGAAAGAAAGAAAGAAAGAAAGAAAGAAAGAAAGAAAGAAAGAAAGAAAGAAAGAAAGAAAGAAAGAAAAAGATACACTTTACAAAATATGAACACTCTATATTAGTTTTGAGTTGTGTTATTTCCATTGGGAGCTGAACAAATAGGCTACTAGGTATGGTTTTGCGAATGTTATTAATTTCCACTGGGACCTGAACATGAGCGGTACTCCGGGGCTTTATGTAGATAACAGTGCCATCGTGTGGCTGCATTCATGTAGTTTGACTTGCACGATAAGGGATTTCCACAGACCCCGGAGTCCTGACAGCCAGAAACTGCATTATTGACCATTGTAGTGGAAATCAGATTGCATCTCAGGAAAGTTTCAGCGATAATTTTTAAAGCGTGGCATGTATTCATGCAACTATGCCAAGTCTATACTCTCATTATTAAAAAAAAAAATGGATTAAAGATAAATCCAAAGATGCTATACAGAACATGAGAAAACAATTAAACTGTTCATATGAAGATGACGAGAATCAAACTTGTTAGATGTAAGCCTACATATAGCAGAATTCTGAGCCACATTAAAATAAAGAAATGGTGATGACAGTCTAACACATGTCATTTTGACAATGTTACAAAGGCTAAGATGATTGTGATTCACACATCCAACACAACAGAAATGCATTTTATTATTTGGCAGATGCTTTTAATCCAGTTCAATGCACCTACAGTCGTGAAGCAGCATGAGGTTAAAGCTACAATATGTAAGATTTTTGTAATAAAATATCAAAAAATCCCTTGCGCAGTGTGATATATTTCCTGCAGTTGTGTATTTACAATATCCCAAAAGTTCCCAAAGATTTTTAATTTTAGAGAAATTCCAATTTTAAATAATGGCTCGTCCATGTTCACTTGTCGCCTGTCAATGATGTTATATCCAAATTATCACTGGTTTCCGCTCGTACTGCCATAGTAACCATGGCGACAGACCTTGACAACTGCGTTTTGTCTAGCGTCTATGCAGTTTAGGGTGATAGTGTAGACTGAGTGAAACAGCGCTGCGCACCTCACAAGTTTCATTTGTTTAATAAACTGACCTTCGGGTAGTTCGGTAGAATGAAATGTTCTTATTCCTTAATATCCGCGGGACTTGCGTGTGTCGCTGATATCTATCTCTCATTAGCAATTGCGGCCTGGTTAATAGGGCCACAGTCATGTTAAAAACGTCAATGCATTTACTCATCCATAAACATTATTAGATCTATTAGCATTATGACAAGTTCCATAATTCCATTTATGCGTCATCAACCTACGCCTTTGTTATTGTAAGAGGTTAGCGACCCTAGCGGCGCTGACAGATTGTAGCTTTAAAGAAATTAAATGGTTTGACAACTTTCTTTCTTGTGGTGACATGATGCTAATAGAAAGAGGATTTTGGTGCTGTACATATCAGTAGGCTGGTCCCTTTTTCTGAAATAGCTTAAAAAATTTAATAAAAAATGCCATTTTCACTTACTTTTGCTGGTTGATTAAAGAGAAAAATCTATAATACCTGTGAAATATGTGTGTTAGCATTCCCATTAATAACAGTTGCTTGGCCTCTCATCACTGCTTGCGTAATTAAAGTTGGCATGAAACAAAAGTTTCAATAATCTTTTCTTCTCTATTGTGATGTATATCCGTGTGAAACAGCTTTGCGAACAAGAAAATATGGGGGACTGGTCTTGATTTTGTTCATGGGAAATTGATTGGATGGTTGTGGTTTGCTATTGGTGGATCTCGTGAGTGACAGGTTGCCCCGCCCTTACGTCAGTAACACATCATCAGAGAAGAGATGAGATGAAGCAAGAGGAAGGGGGAGTTAGTCTTGTTTAAGATTTTGATGGCACACAAATTAAATAAAAAAATATATAATCTGGACGGATGAATCGCAAATACTAAAAAATATTTTAGGTGCTAATTTGCATTTTTGATTTTGCCCCACTTCACTTACTTCACTCCATCTGTTGTAAAACATAAATTAATTTTAATGTCATAATAAAGTGTCACACAACATTACCCACATATACATTTTAGAGTGTGTGTGTGACAATGTTGCCAGCAATGTTGTATTATATTTATAATTTCACACTGACATTCTAATCTTCCAATAACCTCCATGTCACTTTCCAAAATATTCATGAACCTCATAATTCTGTTTTGGCATTGGGATACGATTTTATTATTATTATTATTATTATTATTATTATTATTTAATACTAATCCTGAGACAGAATCAGTCAACAGGGCTAGACTATATATTTTAATTTCAGCTGGCAGTGTGAGATGGCAACAGCCAATAGTTTTATTGCTCGAATTCACAATAATTAATGTTTTCCACATCTGCAATTTGCAATTTGTTTTCTATTCTATTCTAATCATTTTTACTATTGACACTTGTATGTGTAACTGATTCAAATGCATATTTGGTCACAAGTGGGAATCATCGGGGTCCAAGCAACAATTACTCATGTGGACGATTAGATGTTGCAGTTGAAATGTATCTTTTCAAATACAGTGTGTGCATAATTAATATGCCAGTCAATATTCTGATCATAGTTTTTTCCCCAAGCACATTTTACCAGTTCCAAACCACATCTTAATAACTACTATTAAATTTGTATATAAAAAATGTATAAGTGATATATAATTGTTAACGAGGGCTGGAAGTGAAAAAAAAATGCTGGACAGCTAAATGCTCATACGGTCAGCAGGGCCAAAAAAAAAATGTAAAAAAATAAAAAGGTTGAGAAGAAAAGACGCGTGTTAACTGCAAAAGACTTCAATAATTAAGTTGAAGAATTAGGCATGAAACCATCAGGAACCCTTTATTATCCAGTGCTATCATTTTCCAGGACTGCAACCTACCTGGAGTCTCCGTTTGTCAGGTTCTCAAGGACTTTGCTATGGTAATGAATCCTGAAATATGACCTCCACTTAATAAGAATCACAAGCTGAAGTGTTTTAAATTACATGAAGAATGATTTAAAAAAAAAGTTTTATGGGTAGATGGGTTGAGAGTGCAATTTATAGTATTGTATTAGAATTGGTTCTTACTGAAGCTCAAACGTGCAGCGTAACACAAGAATGAACCTCATTGGTTCTTACTGAAGCTCAAACGTGCAGCCTAACACAAGAATGAACCTCATTGGTTCTTACTGAAGCTCAAACGTGCTGTTTAACACAATGAACCTCATTGGTTCTTACTGAAGCTCAAACGTGCTGTTTAACACAAGAATGAACCTCATTGGTTCTTGAGGAAGCTCAAACGTGCTGTTTAACACAAGAATGAACCTCATTGGTTCTTACTGAAGCTCAAACGTGCTGTTTAACACAAGAATGAACCTCATTGGTTCTTGAGGAAGCTCAAACGTGCTGTTTAACACAAGAATGAACCTCATTGGTTCTTGAGGAAGCTCAAACGTGCTGTTTAACACAAGAATGAACCTCATTGGTTCTTACTGAAGCTCAAACGTGCTGTTTAACACAAGAATGAACCTCATTGGTTCTTACTGAAGCTCAAACGTGCTGTTTAACACAAGAATGAACCTCATTGGTTCTTGAGGAAGCTCAAACGTGCTGTTTAACACAAGAATGAACCTCATTGGTTCTTGAGGAAGCTCAAACGTGCTGTTTAACACAAGAATGAACCTCATTGGTTCTTACTGAAGCTCAAACGTGCTGTTTAACACAAGAATGAACCTCATTGGTTCTTACTGAAGCTCAAACGTGCTGTTTAACACAAGAATGAACCTCATTGGTTCTTGAGGAAGCTCAAACGTGCTGTTTAACACGAGAATGAACCTCATTGGTTCTTGAGGAAGCTCAAACGTGCTGTTTAACACGAGAATGAACCTCATTGGTTCTTGAGGAAGCTCAAACGTGCTGTTTAACACAAGAATGAACCTCATTGGTTCTTACTGAAGCTCAAACGTGCTGTTTAACACGAGAATGAACCTCATTGGTTCTTACTGAAGCTCAAACGTGCTGTTTAACACGAGAATGAACCTCATTGGTTCTTGAGGAAGCTCAAACGTGCTGTTTAACCCTTTCACACGTAAGTTTAAAATATTCTAACTACACCCCAGCGTGAGTTTTTCAAGGCGACCGTTATTTAGAACTTGTCACTTTAAAGTTTCCATGGTGACGCGTCATTGCTTGTCACGTGACACAGCGCAACCACAACACAGCTGAATGAATGATGATCTGCTTTTATGTCATTTCCCCTTTTTTATTAAAAACATTCACAAATGTATTAGCTATAGCATGAAACACTGACATTCCGATTGTCAAATATGTGCAAGTGGATGTGTTTTGATGTTTAAACATCTTTATAACGATCGCGTTAGTTGAGCTGTATGCGCGATGGGCGGCGCCATGTTAGTTTGTTTCACAGTTCAGAGAATCGGATCTGTTGGATTTACACGTCAATTCCTCCACTTCTCACGAAATGCATGAAAGTAAGTGGCCGGTTAACTGGGAGAAGAATAGGGTCAAATGTAAAGCTACTTACACTATGTGTATCTGATATGAATAAAACGTGTCGTCTTATTATAATGTAAAGGATTATTATTGCCGCTTCCATTCGCTTACTTTTTCAAGTAACTAGTAAAGTAAAGCATTACTTTTTAAATTTACAACAAAATATCTGAGTTACTTTTTCAAATAAGTAACGCTAGTTACTTTTTCACATTTATTGCCTGACAGCTCTCCTGTCCCCATGTTGAGAGAAATAAAGTGAGGTGTTGTGTGCATTTGCATTGAACATGCATTTACTCATCTCACTTGCACAAAAACATTCAGTATTCCTCAAAATGAATAAAAACAGTCAAATGCAATCTCAGAATTTTGTGCAAAAGTTTTATAATTAACTATGTTAAATTACACAAATATACTTTATGTATTTAATCTCACTTTATTAACCAATGTCTTTGCTGCTGACCTACAATGATCTAATTCAACCATACTAATATGCAAAAATGACTTTAGATTAGGTTTAGAAATAAGAGTGTTGAACTTCCGTCTCCTGTATCCTATTGTTATTTAATCAAGAACAGCAGCAGCTGAAAGGTTTGTTTGAGCGGCGCCCTCTATTGTACAATAGTAAATATGCATTTCCTTCAGCCTTAGGCTTATTCATTTAACTTTTGATGTGAAAGGGCCTTAACAATTGGCAAAAATAGATTGTTTTAGCTGTTATTAAAAAACAGACAAATAAGCCCATTCAGGTGAGAAAAAGTAAGCAAAAGTATTGTAACGCATTACTTTCCATAAAAAGTAACTAAGTAACGTACTTAGTTACTTTTTTGGGGAGTAACGCACTATTGTAATGCATTACTTTTAAAAGTAACTTTCCCCAACACTGTATATGACAGCACTGAGTGGGGCCTTCTCTGGCTCAGCCCCAGCAAACGCGCGAAAGCACGTTTGAATTTAGCAGTTGATCACGTGATGCACTGACCGTTCTAATCACACCGTAGTGTTGTCACGATACTAGAATTTCTAACTTCGATACGATACCTTGAAAAATATCGATATTCGATACCATTTTGGATACCACAGAGAAAAAAACTGCCACAATATTAAGGGGGTATTTTTTTTATTTAAAGCTAAATATAACAAGTCTAGAACATGACAATGAGGTATATTTTACATGAACAAAAATGTCCTGAGTTCTATCTGTTAATATTTTTTCATTGGACCAGAGCTAACATGATCTGTTGTGTTTTTATTACCTACTGTTATCAAAGATTAAAATATACTGTAACAAATGCATTGGTCATCGGTCATAAATGCTGGTTAATACATTAACTTAATTTGATGAACAGATTTAAACGCAAATGTGTGTGCATCACACACGGAAACAATGCTCACTGGATCAGCATCTAGTCAAGTTACCTTTATTTATATATTGCTTTTAATAATACAGATTGTGTCGAAGCACTTAACTGTATCAAATTGGAGGATAGAGTGTCAGTAATGTATAATAATAAGGTTAAACATTCAATTTTCAGTTAAAGGCATTTCATTATTGAATTCAGAGATGCCATTGTCTAGCTCAGTTTAGTTTAATTAGTATATGTGTAATCAAATTGATGATAATCGCTAATGAAGGCAAATTGCAGAATTAAATAATAATTTTTGAATAAAGTTAAACAGACACAAGTTAATTTACATCTGACCACAGTTACAATATTTACTTGTCTACGATTCCTCAGTCAGATTATGTTAACTTTAAGAATTACAGTGAAAAAACGAAACACAGACTCATATCAACAACATTACTAGGCCATCTTGGTTAATGTTTCAGAAAAGTTAAAATGAGAAGAGTTACAGTGTTTTAGGATGTTTTTAGCAGTGGTGCAGGTCTGTCCAAAAAACAAACACCCCTGATGCTGAGCATATGCTGCTAAATGGTACCCCTGGAGCCAATTCCTTAAGTCTGTTTTCATCTATAAAATAATTTTACAAAATGAGTGATGAGAGGGATATTGATAGTCAAACAATCTTTTGGGTGCCCGCAGCCCGCTCGAAGTGTGAAGCGCATGTCCGCGCTATTTTCCGACATGCCCACTCGCGGTGTGTAGCGCGTGTCCTGTCCACGCCATTCTCCGACTCCGACATGCCCGCTCGCGGTGTTCTTTATCAATCAACCAAAGCCGGTCGCGGGGACGCCACAATCGCCATCTTTCCATTCACTTTTGCTATTTAACCAGAGCGAATGAGACGAGTGCGTCACGTGTTGTGTTTGTCAACGCGCCTTTGGAGAGAAGTGAAAGTGACTGCTCGGCTAGTATTGGTGTATCGATACTTCGGGAAATTAGTATTGGTACCGTTCAGATATTTCAGTATCGATATTTATCGAAATATCGATATTTTTGACAACACTATCACACCGGTGTGATCATACGCTCCAGGGACCAGCCAAGACTGATCACACCGGTGTGATCGTACGTGTGAAAGGGTTAACACGAGAATGGACCTCATTGGTTCTTGAGGAAGCTCAAACGTGCTGTTTAACACGAGAATGAACCTCATTGGTTCTTAAAGAAGCTCAAACGCGCTGCGTAACACAAGAATGAACCTCATAGGTTTTTAGCACGTCAAGCGAACATGCTTAAGCTTCCGTTTACCACAACTGATGTGTGAGTCGATGAATGTTTTTATGTGAATAAAAGCCTAAATTAAATCCGCCCATCAAATAAAGTGACTGTCTCTTTAGAAAAAAAAATAAAATAAAATAAAATACTCTTTGGAACTCTTTTCATTTTTGGGTGAACTATCCCTTTAAGACGTGGTTTGGAATTGGTAAAATGTACTTAGAAAAAAATATGATCAGAATATCGACTTGCATAACAAATATGTAGCCTACACAGTGCATGGTACGTTTTTTTACAGCACAATCCATCTCATATTTACCCTGATAATTAGAGTTTAATGAAACAGGTTACAGAAACACACACTGGTGTCAAATGGTACAACTGACATCCAGAGGAAATATACACCTTCCCAAATACAACTATATTCTAATATCTCTATGTTGAAAAAGGTTCATGAACATTTGTCATGTTATTTGTCAACTACAAATAGAACAATCAAAGCTTTTCAAAGGAATGGACTCAAACTACAAAACTAACTCACCCCTGCATCACCCCTCCCCTACAAACGGACGGTTGTGCAGTCCATTAGTAGTTAATGGGGCAACAGGTGGGCAGTGCACTGAGGCCTAAGGGTTCAGAGGCCTCATTGAGTAAGTGATACTGAAAAATAGCCACTCGCTGCTCCTTCCACAGGGGCCCCATTAATCTGGATGGCTAGAAACTGAGAGGACATCCTATGAGCCTTGATCTCGACCCTCTGACCCCAACACTGTCATTCGTTTTTATTAGTCTGGAGTCAAATGTTAATCACATCTAAGCATTGACGGATCTTTTAGTGCTGCCAGACCTGTGCAGGAACCATAAACGGGAAAACAAGCAGTTTTGGACGCTCTCCTGACTATCTTAAATCAATTTGAAAGGGGGTCCCAAGCATGTACATTCCCCCAAAAAGACCCCTGCCTCTGTATTTCCACCCAAAGCCCACTTCATCATTCAGTTGTGCCATTCTGAGAAGAGACAGGAATGTAAGAGGGGAAGAGGTCAAAGTGGAAAATGGATACTGCAGATATGATGAAAAACATGAAGCTCGTGAAAACAACGCAAATATAATGTCATTTCAGCATGGAAAGTGTGTTTACCGTATGATTTACAAATAGTCACATGGAAAATAAGCTACTAAGCTTAAAATCAGGCTATTGTTGCGGCTTCAATACACATTGCTTTCTGGTGACTGGTGATTGTCTGAAGGCAGAGCTGTTACTGAGCTAATAAAGCTGTTTCCTCAAAGTTCACAACCTTTGGTACCACTGACCTTCGCTGTTGATGGTACTATGCTTTCCATTCAAACTCGCATGTGGGATATTCCTGCTTGATATTGCAGACTCCCGACTACAAAGATCTTCCTGATGTTAATACAGATGATGATATAAAGAAAAAACCTGGCAGCACTACCATTAGCTTTGCAGGAGTGAGACTATCAACAAATTGTCTCGCAACCAGAACTGCTAAGCTAGCATTTTTTCTTCAGGTGATTAATACAGAATATGTTTTTCATACCTGTCATTGTAAACATTAAAATAGGTTCCATTGTCGAAATTGTATTGAATCGCTTATTGATTTTATTTGATTAAAAATAAATGTTTAGCATTACCTATTAACAATGTTTTCGACCTTGTGAAAGAGAAGTACACTTTGGCACACACACACGCACGCACGCACGCACGCACACACACATATATATATATATATATTTTTTTTAAGTAGGTTCCTCTTTTCAGAAATAAAAAATCTTATTTATTATACTGTCTGTAAGTACAATCTGAATGTAATGTTTTCGGGCAATTAATTGCATGTTTATTTGAATTAATTGAAAATGCAATTAGATGATCTTTAGAGTTTTTTTTAAACCCACTTAAGTAGGAATTAAAGGTTCACTATGTATTTTTTTTTTTCATTTACAAAATTTTCATCACCAATCCTTCTTCCAAAGTGTGTTTTTGTCTTACCCTGACTCACTATAATACGAATATTATAAGTGTGTATATTTTAGACCGAGCGGGATGGTTTTTGCGGGAAATTACGTACTTATGTCACTCACCCATCTCGTCATATTTGTGAATAGAGAAAAGTTGCTCTGGCTCCTTTAACGTGTGTATGTGAGAGTGGCAGAGGTTAGTTGTCACAATGCGCAAGAAAGTTTAAAATTAATCACACTAAATTTAAAACCTAATCACCCATTTAAAAAAAAAAAACAGAACTCTAGCAGAGTTCATTGAAAAGCATTATTTATTGTGAAGGGTCATTTCATTATGGTTGATGTACCTGTGCTGGAATTTATCTAGCTACAGTAACGTCTGAGATCCTTTCCATCTAAACTGGTTTTATATCTTAAGCCTAGAAGTAAATGTTTTATGAGCAGTAAGAAAACCATATTCATCTGCACAGTCACGCAGAGCTGAATCACAACCAAAACGATGTTCTTCCGCAAAATGCAGTTTTGTTTTTTAACAGCTGCCAAAAGTTACATAGTGTACCTTTAAGTATGTAATGTCACAATTACTTCTATTGTTTTAGAAATACAACGTTTACTGCCAAATGTACTGACTAGCATTTAAATATACTAAACTATACTTTATTGCAATTTTTGTAAACTACTTTCAGGTATATTTGTAATAAGTAGCAAAATGGGTTATTCCAATTATATTAACTTTAAATGTAATATTGATTAACACAGTTCAAATAATGCTTCAATGCTTTACTCTGTTAGTCAGCCCATCAAAATAAGTGTACTTTTTAGCATGACTAAATATTTAAAAATACATACATGAAGCAAAATGTACTTTTTTAAATTTTCATTTGACATTATTACAAAGTGTTCTTAAGAGTGTGACATTATACGACATAAGAAAACTGTACTCTCTTTAAGTACACTTAATGGGCCTTTTATTTAATTAATATTATATTATCTGCAAATAAAAAAAATTTTATCGTCTAAAAAAATATATGTTTACAATTTGAAGTACACTACAAGTGCACATTCAAAACAAGCACACTTCTTTTTCACAAGGGGAAGGCAACGCAGCACACTTAAATTGAATGTCTTCAATCCCTGTGCTTACGCCATGAATCACCTCCTCATTGTATGATGTAGCTTTTTGTGATGCAAATGTTGTTATCTGATATCCTTTTCATTCTGTTAGCACTAATTAAGAACAAAGCTAACTGAGGCTATAGCTGGCACAGTTGTTGTTAAAGGTATCAAGTCCAGGTTGTGACCTGTAGATGGACCCTCCCACTATCTGCAGGGGAAGTTCATACAGAACATATGTGATCAGCCAACGCCACAACTTCTTCACAAAGAGTGTCATTTTACCAGAAGAAGTTTTGTTTGAAGCTGTGTCTCTTACCACCAATAAAGAACTTCATTAACCGTGTGTGTTGCTTCATAGACTGACTTCTAAAGCATCTAATGTTAGAGGCCAAGAGCACTGTTATTACCAACCTGTCTGTGCATGGCACATGGCTTTAAACAAGAGTACTGGGATTAAGATGCTCTTCCAGACTGGGGCAGTACAGAGATCAGACTGTGAGTGCGATCGTTAAAGGGTCCTGGAGCCATGGCTATCCCTTGCACCCTGGCTAATGAAAATGCTGTGAAATTAGAAGCAGTAGGAATTTGCAAGTCTAAACTAGAAAGGTTGTTTCTAGGTGGATAGGGTGACAGAAAATGATGGCTATCTCCACAGCCTGTGAGACACTAAATGCACGGAAGGGCGATGGACCTGATAAGCCAGTGAGAAAATTGACCTTCTCATTACTCATGGCGTCACTCCAGACATATATGTATCGCCTTTTTCTGCTTGCAATGAGCACACAATATATGTGGGGTGCGAAAATGTAAAATTAAGTAACAAAAATGCCTCATCTGACAAGTAAGACCTAAATAGATTGGAAACCAGGTGGATGCTTCTCAGTGCTCAGCTGTCAAGTTCAATCAAGCTTAACAAAAAGGTAAATACTGTAGCTAGCTCTTAAAGCCACACAGTAGGTCACCAAAATGAACATTTACTCACCTTCACGTTGTTCAAAACTCATAAGACTTTTTTTCAATAAACACAAAAAGAATTTTGCTGAATGTCTCAGCCACTGTTTTGTGATGAACATTTAAGGGTTACACTATTTCGATAAACTAATCACTTTGCAACTACATGTCAACTAACACTCATTTTTTCATCAATTTCTTTCCTGAGACTTATAGTTTTCCAATACTAAATTCTGTAGCTTTAAAACAGTAATGGTGCGTTCACATGCTATGGTAATTATGGTAAATACCAAAAGCCGACGTGGAAATGCACATGAACACCCCCTCATGTGGCATTTTCCACTGGGCAGCTCGTAGAATATTTTGATGCACGAGTTGCCGAGATGAGATAACCTTTGACCTTTTCAAAATGGCGGAGAGCAACGCGAGAGTCGTGAATGTTAAAAATATGTACCATTCATGATCTAGAAAAGTTTTGATAAATCATCTTCTTGCTGTAGCAGATGACTTAAGCAATCTAAAATAGTTTTAGCTAAAAAAAGGTCTGGATTTCCATCTTTTTACCACATTACGACAACAAAAGCACTTGAAAACACAAAACACTGGTAAATACGAGTTCACAAGTGGAAAATATCATATTTTCCATAGCACGTGAACGCACCATAAGTATTGATTGCATTTTGAAATGATTGATGCCAATGACTAAACTACATGTACTCTTGAGCCTATCCCAACATTTGTTCTTAAGGGCTATCTGTCATCAATTATTCCCCTCCTTTTGAATATTATGAACACCTCCTTTACTACTGGTATAGTTATAATAATATAATAATAATTCCCAAAAGTTTGCAGCTATTAGACCAGTCTTTAAAAAGTCTGGATGTGATAAGTCTGACCTCAAATCTTCCCTTTCTCACTAATGTTTTGGAACCTGTCATTTTGGAACATGTCATTGTAGCACAACTCCATTCACTCTTGTCATTTCAGCAAACTTTTTGAAACATTTTAATCTGGGTTTAGAAAGGGACAGAGAGACTGCCTTGGTCCGAGTTATGAATGACCTGTTTGTCTCCGCTGACTCTGGAGCCTTCACTATCTTGGTGTTGTTAGTTCTGTGTGCAGAATTTGACAAAATGTGCCAGTCCATTTTGCTCAATAGGCTTGAGAGTTGGTTTGGTATCTCTAGTACTGTGCTTAAATGGTTTAAATCCGACCTAATTGATCGATTCCAGTTTGTTGTCTTGAGAAACAACAAATCTGACACTGGACAGCTCTGGCATGGTGTTCCTCAGGGATCTGTCTTGGGTCCTATACTGTTTAGTATTTATATGCTTCCTCTGGGGCAAATCATTAGGAAATATAGCATAGGGTATCACTTCTGTTCAATGCTGATAATACCCAAATTTACATCAGCTATGTATACAATCACCTATACAAATGATGTTTTATTAAAAAGGTTTGGGAGGAGCACAGATAATGTATCGAATCAACGCAAGAGGTGGCTTATATATAGAGCTGATATATACCTCCATGACATTCTGATGGCCAAAATCAAGTTCCACTTCAAATGTTTTCTTGTTCAAAAAGCCTTTTCATTCGGCTATAAATCACAAAAGAGAAGAAAAGATTCCATAAACTTTTGTTTCATTCCGACATTGAATGAAAGTAAGGAAATCATATGGGTTTAAGGGAAAGTATTAAAATGTTTATTTATTTTTTGGGTGAACTTTATCTTTAAAGGTCAGATCAGGAATTTAAGGGTGTATTCATACCTGCCTTGTTTGGTTCGATTGAAACAAACTCTAGTTCGTTTCCCCCCTTGGTGCGGACCTTTTGGGCAGGTGTGAATACAGCAATCGAACTCGGGTGCGGACCAAACAACCGAACCGAGACCCAGCTGAAGAGGTGGTTTCGGTACGGTTCCAAACGAACTCTGGTACGGTTCGTTTACGGTGTGAACATGAACCGACCCAATTGTAAGAAAGCACTGCGCCTTTGAGTTAACAGCTTCCGTAGTCGGAGTTGTGTTATGGGAAAGTGATCTGTTGTAGCCTACTACATTACATCTGTTCCGCGTCTTTCTGCACGTCGTGTGTGCATCATTGAAATGGAATGAATAAATGAGTGTGTGCATCAGGACATTCACATACAGAGCATTCTCTTTAGTCTAATCGCACATAGATGCAAAAAAAAAAGCATTTGCAGTTCATATAATGTAACGATAGTTAGCCTACAATACAAGGATGATGCTGCGTTCATTTACGTTAAGCCTTTTTTGCACTTCCTGATTTCCCTACTTGAGAATCCTTGTCCAATGAATGGACGACCTTAGCACACGCGTGGTTTTGTTTACAAATTTTGGTTCACTTGCAAAAAGAGCAGTGTGAATGCAAACCGTACCAAAAAAAAAAAGCAAGTGAACTATTGGACTTTCCTGGTGTGAATACACCCTAAGACTCAAAATATTGCACCAAAAACTATTTCATGCCTGCAGTCAAATTAATCACCAAACTGTAATCCTTTGACTAGCAGTGATATCATTAGGTCTATATTTATCCATTTCAGATGTTTGACACTGCTGTCATTCAGACCTTCTGAGAAGTAATCTCAAACAGTCTAGGACTGCCAAAGTCAGTCTGTGGGTGACGGGTACTATCCTCAGGCAAGGCCCACACATGCAGCATAACATCTTAAATTAGCAGTGTCTAAAACACACCTCAACAGGAATGACCAAAGGTGTGCAGCAGTGAGTGTATGTGTGATTTGTGCAAGGTACTGTAGGTGCAAGGTAAGGTACTCGAATCTAACACTAACGTGTAGTCTGACATATTTATTGTCCATCACACAAGAATGTTGTAGTCAAAATTTTATTATATGGCAAACTGGTGGCTTACGAAATCGCATACTCAAGAGTAGGTACGCATTCTGACGTTGTTCATTTCCACAAAGAGAAATGGTTCTACAGATGTAACATGAAGCCAAATAATTATATGACTATGAAAATATACATTCTGCACGTTTTTTCCTTGTGGCTTGAGGTATTTTTAAAGCAATAATGAATGAGAAATGCTAAGCAAGTGTGGCATTCAGTTTATTACAAAACACTACAAATAATGTGTCAAATGGACATCTGCACATTATTTAATTAAAATCCACTTTAGACTGCAGTCAGAAGTTATCAAGTTAAGTTATATTAATTTCCTTCTCTGTGGGCCTCTAGTCAGTTAACAGTGTGATTGCGTAGAGCTACGTCACCCGTAGGCTCACTATTGGCCGACGCTGGTCGTGTGTGACGTACAACCAGAAGCGCTGTGCTGTTACACTTTTGATGGACGAAGGTCTTACGTGGTTGGAACAACATGAGGGTGAGTTAATATTGACAGAATTTTAATTTTTGGATGAACGAACCCTTTAAGACAAAAAAACTTTACAATTAAAAAGTAACCAAAAAAAAACAGCTATAAGCACAGAGCAGGAAGTGAATACACATGTGTGCCTGCTTGGGCAATTGTGTTCGTTCCACATTGCATTTATGCTTTAGTACCATGCCTTAATTTATGAGTGGAAATTCAGATTTGAGAAATTACTTTTTTTTTGTCCATCCTACAAACACTCGTGTAAAAATAAAGTTTCACTAAACATGGCTTTATTTGGTGATTAACAGGGAAACCATACCATATGAAAAAAAGCACTGATTTGAACTATAAAAAGAATGTTATGCAAAATCATCTCGACACGACATGCTGTTGCGATTGGAAGATTTGCGAGGCTTCACTGGAGGCTTCAGCGGTCCAGCTGCTGGGATACAGATATTCCGTTTTAGACAGTCCATTTAGTCTCAGATATACAGCACAAAACACTCACAGCATGAATAGCAAGTTTTACTTAGAGAGGGAATTGTATTTAAACTATTGATTATCTTTATTAATTTTGTAAAGCCATTCTGTGCTTGAAACTGTGCTATATGGGCACTATAAAGTGGCATACTGAAAAAAAAGACAAAGCTGACCCAAAATCCACAACAGAATACTATAGTATTTCTAAGTTTCATGGTTAGTTCAATGTGTTACTTGCGGTTTCTTTGCAATTATTTGCGAAATTTACCAACACAATCTCATGAAAGTGCGTATCTATACCACGAATGTTATTTCTCGTGCCATTTATACACCAAAAATGGTTTTAGCGTGCATATGCTACGAACTGAAAACCCCTTGGTTAGGATTAGGGGTGGGGAGTGCGTGCGTATTACACGCCATAAAGTGCGTATCATATGCACGCGAAAACAATTTTTGGCGTATAAATGGCACGAGAAATAACATTCGTTGTATAGATACGCACTTTCAAGAGATCGGGCACGAAATTTACTAGCAAGCGAAGAGTTCTCACTGGAAAAAGGCAGCACACAAACACGCCCACTTGGAAATGTACAGCATATGTGTCGTCCAGAGCAGTCTCTATCAGAAGTGCATCTTCGACGGTTCACCTTGCCCATTAGCTTGGCCGGACACTGACTGGACACTGTAGAAGAGGATTCAGAAGGATTGTTATACGAGACCAGGGAGTACTGTAATAGTTTCAGCATTTGCAAATCAGGGGTCTTGCTACTGTATAGTCTCAAACTTGAAAATATTCATATTTATCTGCTTCAAATCAGGTAGAAATGCCACTCATCACTAAACTGTCAATTAGTTTCGAAGACAGAGCTTTCTGACACAACAACCTACCCCAGTATAGCATGTAGCAGAAGCAGTGTTGGGAAGGTTACAGATTACAAGTTAAGCCATTTAAATTTGTAATTAGTAGTGTAACTATCAGTTACTTTTCTTAACTGAATGGAACCAATTACTTTCAAAATTTCTAACAAATGTTTTCAGCTGTTAATCATTTTCAAACATTTAAACCATGGTTTTACCTTATAGTACTCAACACTGATTGCTGTCAGACTTTAAAACATTCTTCACTTTAATTAAGACTATAGTAGTTGGAGTTCAAAGCACAGCCACAACAAAATCAGACTTTATAACTTTTTTTATCATTCTGTGGTTAAATACAGATTTAAACTAAGAAAGTTTTAAATCATAAGTTGAATAGCCATGATACCATTTTTGAAATCAAATCTTTGCATAGCTATTACAGGAAACACTGGCATGGAACATTGCCTTGAGAAAATGTTTTTATTAAAGCATATACATACACTCAAATAGGAAATAAACCTTATCGTAAGCATGGTGTCCTAAACTCCTGACATGTCTAAACGCCTGAAAACGTCTTGAATACACATTAGCATGGTGTGGCACTGGGGAGTAGCCAATGCCTTTCCTACTTTATTTAATGACTGCTTACTGTTAGGCTAAATTGTATTTTAATAGTTGACAAACATTGCAATGAACTTATATTTGTATCCTTTTCTGATTTCTGGATTAAACAAATTTTTAAAATGTACAACACTGCAATGCATTTATTACCCACCACCCAGACAGCAACATGGTGCCCAGATCCAGCCCACATCTGGTACACGTGGCGCTTTTCCACGGCACGGTACAGTTCGCTATATAGTTCCACCTCTGCTGAGGTTCCAAGCGTACCGTACCGATACTAAAATGTGAAGTGAAAACACTACAGATCACCGATTGATCAGAGAGAATCGTCACTACCAGCGTCATTGGATTTGCAACATGAGACACCAAACCCACTAGATTTAAATTGTCAGCAACCGCAGTATTTTTTCACAACAAATGCTATTCCACAATTCCTAGATGTGGGCCGGATCTGGGCCGACACTATGTTGCTGTCTGGGTATGGTGGCAGCTCTCAAACAGGGGTGCATTTCCCAAAGCAAACTATGGTTGCAAGTTCTGTCATAACCAGAGTTAAATGGAAATTGCGATCAGTTGGCCAACGATGCTTTTGGGAAACACACCCCAGGTCGTAGCTTTCAGCGGCAATGTGGATTGATATAATTGGCTCTAGAATAATTTCTCTGTAACTAGGTTACAGTTACATTTGTTAAATTACACAACTCCGCAACATTTAACTATTTATTCCCAACACTGAACATAAATACAATGCTGATAGAAGACATGGAGTTAATGTTGTTCATAAGTTTACTATGGTGTTAAAAAAAGTCATTTTGTAAGGTACTTTATGTTTTTCTTTGGGCGGTGTGTAATGAAGTTAAAAGATCTTCTCACCTGCGGCTTTAGCATGTGTTGTGCTCAAACATGCAAACAGACACAATAAAACAATGCCCAACGAGCAGTACACTCGAGCTGTCATCATCTCGACCTGCGATCTCACAGTCACAATCAGCTCTGCTGGAAAACAGCTGAATTAGTCAGTCTGGAGGCACAAAAAACTACACTGGTCTGGCCAACTCCAACCCTGATCACACTCATCTGCCTGTAGCTTTAGTAGCCTAATCTTGAGGACCATGATTAGCTTGTTCAGGTGTGTTTGATTAGGTTTGAATGAGATGAATGATGGCAGTATGTTGTAACAATCACCGTAATTAGGTGATGATTGAGCATTTCTATGGCAAAACCATCCCAAAATGAATCTGCAGGGGTCAGGTAGTACAGAGATCATGTGGTACAAGTCGTAATAAGTTGTAATTATGACTGAACTCCAAGTTACACCTACACACTGTAGGAAAGTGGATCTCAACTAGAAACGTTTGGCATTAATTGGCATATCAAGAGACACCTCATGGACGGATAATAATCCACCTGGACAGTGGTATTTGGGGTAAAAGGTCCTGCTGCTTGGGCCAAAGGCACAATAATTAACATGATAATGAACAGCTGGTTGACTTTTCCATTTGTTGACATGACACGGATTCAGATGGTAAATATCAAATATAATGTTGGCTGTCCACCTTACACATAATCATCATATTTAAAATGAAACCATCATATTTAAAGATATGATATTAAAATAGTCACCTTTATTAATATAGCGCTGTTTAGAATACAGATTGTTCAGATCTAGAAGAAAATAGTGTCATAGTCCATCTTAAGTAAGTTCAGTGATCGTACATTTCTGTTGAAAAAAGTTATTTTAAATTAGTTAATTTATCTATACAGCCGCTCTGGAGAAAACAGTGATGTTATCGTCCACCTCAGTTCAGTTCTCATACATGGTGTCATCGTAGCCAGATCAATAATATAGTCGTATATTAAGTGTACCCTGTTCTCCTCTGGCCAATGAACGAACAGAGTATATGATTCAGGCAGCATTATAGGTCAGAAGTCAGATTGGATTGGATTAGAATATTCAGAATATTTATCCAGTTCCATGAAGATCGGATTCATCACGTCGGTATGGAGACGGGTTCGTTGAGGATCAGTGCCGATGGCTGTCGTGTCGATGAGGCCTTCACAGGGGAGAGTCTAGTTGACACAAACTCTGCTGACACTTCAGGGATGCGTTGTGGTCGTGTCTAAGCGCTGGTCCTCCGTCTGATCTGCATACGGCCCGGATCTGGTTGATTACAGTAAACTTCGGAATAAACTGAGACACTAATATTAGCATAGATGCCATTATTCTTAAGATTTAACAAGTACATCGGGTGTTATAGGAAATGTTCCCGGTTCAGGCTGATCTTATGCAGCCTAACAATCATTTAACTGATTTGAAAAGTATACAGTAAATTAACAATGTTCTATGTGTTTGCCAGGTTAAAGAGATTTTTTTAGTCTAGATTTAAACTGACAGAGTGTGTCTGCTTCTCAAACAATGCTATTCCAAATAATAAAATATCATATTTAATTGTTACAACTATAAATTATTATGGGATCTCATTCAAAGCTTTCAGAATCTTTTTCAATAATTTTTTTCTGTATTTTTTAAATGAACACATTTTAATGACAGTATATTTATTAAACAAAAAATAATTATTTTATTTATCAAAAATAAATCACTGAAAATAGTGCAAAAAAAGTAATTGTTTTTTCTTCATGTCTAGCATCTGTTTCCAATGAACACGCAGGCCGTCTTAAAACAAAATCACTTGATTTAGATTGAGACTGATTTGTGAAAATTTTCACAATCGCTTTTAATCGCATTCCAGTGTTTCTCACTGCTCTGTTCCCTTTTTCTTGTAATAATGACAAAAATGCTGCGCCAATGAATAACGGTCCAAGCCATTAGATAAACCAGAATGTAAGTTTAAAAAATGTCATCTAGTCGGGTAATACTAGACTAAAATTGACTCTTTGTGATTTGTGAAATATTACATTAGAAAAATATTTTTTTGGTCATTATCCCTTCCTTGAGTCCTTAAAGGATTAGTTCACTTTTAAAAAAACTTTTGCTGATAATTTACTCACCCCCATGTCATCCAAGATGTCCATGTCTTTCTTTCTTCAGTCGAAAAGAAATTAAGGTTTTTGATGAAAACATTCCAGGATTTTTCTCCATATAATTGACTTCAATGGGACCCAAATGGTTCAAGGTCCAAATGACAGTTTCAGTGCAGCTTCAAAGGGCTTTAAACGATACCAGACGATGAATAATATCTAGCGAAACGATCGGTCATTTAAAAAATAAATAAAAATTTGTAAGTTTTATAAGCACAAATGCTCGCCTTGCCCTGTTCTGTGATGCGCGTTCGTGACAGCACGTAATACGCAATTACGCTGAAAAAGTCACGCTTGACGTAAGCGGAAGTACCGAGTCAGTGTTTACAAATGTATACTTTTAGCCTTTTTAATATTAAAACACCCAGGATACGCACACGAAATGAGCATTTTAAACAGTAAACTGACACTAAGACATTTGATTATGTGTGTATGGTCCTCCTTCTTCACATTTTTAAACACTGAAGCATGACCTTTTCAACGTAATTGCGTATTACATGCCGTCACGAACGCGTATTACATGCCGTCACGAACGCGCATCACAGAACGTTTCGCTAGATAAGACTCCTATTCATCGACTGGTATCGTTTAAAGCCATTTGAAGCTGCACAGAAACTGCCATTTGGACCTTGAATATGGTCCATTATATGGAGAAAAATCCTGGAATGTTTTCATCAAAAACCTTAATTTCTCTTCGACTGAAGAAAGAAAGACATGGACATCTTGGATGACACGGGGGTGAGTAAATTATCAGCAAAAGTTTTTTTTAAAAGTGAACTAATCGTTTAACGTTGCATTTTGATTTGTGAAAACTTTCACAGTATAGTTTTAGTCAGTTAACCCTTCCCTGAGTTCTTAACATCAGTATTTTGATTTGTGAAGACTTTAACAGTACATTTTTGGCTAGTTAACCCTTCGCTGAGTCCTTACCTTAACCATTCTGATTTATGAAGTCTTTCACAGTGCAGTTTGGGTCAGTTAACCCTTCCCTGAGTGCCAAACTTCACTAGTGTGATTTGTGAAAGATTTCACAATGACAGGTACTATCCTCAGGCAAGGCCCACACATGCAGCATAACATCTTAAATTAGCAGTGTCTAAAACACACCTCAACACACACCTGAAGAGGAATGACTAAAGGTGTGCAACAGTGTATGTGCGGTTTGTGCACTGTAAGTGTAAAACAGTGACATAGGGCAGCTGTTCAGGAAAAAACATTATCATCATGTTGACACAGAGGAGAGCGAATGCAACCTAGGTAAAGCCTTCAGTTTGTCTTTTTAATGACAACTTTAACTGAGGCTATTCATTAAACTACATAACACAGTTTGAGAGCAGATTGCTCACAGTACCAGTGATGGGTGCCAGACAACTGCTCTGCTTTTGGTTTGACAGATTAAAGGGGTGTTCAGATCATGCTTGACTGGGTGAATGAAAGATGGATGAAGTGATTCAGTAGTTTTCCTGTGTATGTGTGGATCTTATTTTAAGTTCACCCAAAAAAATGATTGTTTGCTGATCCTCACTTAAACCCATATGATTTTTTTTTCTTGGATGGAAGAAAAAACATTATTTTTTTATTAAGTATTTCCGGGCCATACTCTTGACAGTGAAGATGGATAGATGCTGCCAATGAAGAAATTACATATAGGGAAAGCATACACTAATCAGTGACTGTCAATCTCCAAAAAAGAGTAAAACATATTCAAAACAACTTTTGTGATTTTCTGTTGTCTTCTCTAATGTTATGAATTTGTGTAAGAACAGATTGAAATTTAATGCAGGGTTTAATACAATATCAGCCAGATTTTGGCATGATCCGTTTGATATAGAGTGTCGTGGTGATTTGGCAATGGGCGTCGGGACACAAGAATTGATCATTTAATTTCGTATAGTGTGTCATAGTGGACGACAACCAACAGAAAGACTAGTATATTTAATTTTTTTTTCAGTCCTCCAGGATGGGTTCTGTCACATCTGTGACGTTAACCAATAGGAGCACAAAAGCTCTTCTGTACACAGCTTTCAAACACGGCAAAACTAAAAAAATATTGGTATTGGTTTCTGTGAAATCAAGCAAGGGAGGGTTTTCTTTAGGTTTTTTTGGGGGGTTGCTTTTCTAAAAACATGACGCCACTTCGGCAGCCATTGTTTGTTTACACTCTTGTTTCCAGAGGTCAGTAGTTCCGCCTTCTCAATGACATCATATGTCGTTCAAGACAGCAAGCGATAATTGGTTGGGAAGCATAGTGTAGTCTGGCATATTTCTAAAACAAGAATTTAGGAGTCAAAATCACATATTGTGACACTGTGGCTGCGTCCGAAATTGCATACTCTCTTGAGTAAGTAATTACTCCACAATCTATATAGTATGAGTGTGTGTAGTATGAATATAATCTGGAGATACTACGTTCGCCATGTTGTCGTTTTCATGTGACATACCAGCCTCAGTTGCGTCGCTTCACTGTCATTCATTAATCCTCTCCTGTGTCCTCATAGTAAAGTGTACACACTTCAGAATTAGTAGGTCATCAGGGGACTTTTGCCTAAAAATGGTTCTAAACAGTACCAAGGGTTCTTCAGCTTGTAACAATAGCAGAACCCTTTTTATAAGGTTCCATAAAGAACCATGCTTTGAAAGTCCCAATCAGTCGTCCCCAGCACACATATGACACAAGGGATAAATATTTCATCATTGGAAAAAAAAAACGACGGTTAAAATGTACGAGCCTGAGTGTAGTTTGTAGAGGACCACAGATTTGGAACGAGCTTGAGGAAAACTTGAAATTATTGCATTCTTTCTACATTTTTAAGAAAAATCTTAAAGAAAAATTGCTCATAACATATGATTGATGAACATTCCGTAAGAGTTATACTTGTGCTGGGATTGTCTGTTTGCTTGTAGTGTTTGTTTTTTGTTGTTTTTATATACTTGTTTATTTTGTGTCTTTGGTATATTGAGTTTTTGGTTTGTATACAGTATTATATTGGGCCCTCTCCTAAAAGCTTTTAGTAGCTTCTTTGGGGTTCCCCATTTTCATGCGACTTACATATGACTATTGTTCTTCTGAAATTGTGTATAAATTATGTTATGATAACGTGTGAAATAAACAAAACCTAAGCGGAAAAAAAAGTGCTAATAGATCCTTAATGGTGTTAGTGCTAATGGTGTTATAAACAACCATTTCAACTATATTTATTTGAATTAATATTAGTATTTTAGTATCTTCATATTATTAATATTATTAATATTACTATTATTTTTTATATATTATTTATTAATATTGTTCTATCTGCCTGGTCTTATATCTTGTTGCATCTATTTGGGGTTTACATTTTTTCAAAAACAGCATGTTGTGTCAATTAGGTACTTTTATTTTTTATTGACATGTCAGATTGTAGCAAAAATGACAGTGCTCTAACAACAGAGGTTAGCTGAATACATTAATAAATAACAATTGACATTGAACACGATATAGATGAAATGAAGACCAAGTTCCAGTGAAATATCTTCACAATCCCCAATGATGTCTTTACGTCCTTCATCATCTGTGTATTCTGAGCAGTTTCTCACTGCAGATGATGAGGTTATGGTACTTACAGCAACTGAAATATCACAATTGAGTTTAGAGTTACATTGTGTTTCTTCCATTTGATTATGTAAAAACAGTTCCCTTTTTTGAGGGAACTCACGATGCGTCGATGACGCTTTGGGAACGCCCCTGCGTGATTGCGTCTGAAGCACATGTGTCAACTAGTCCAATGGGGAGAGTGAATGTCACAGGCGGGTGATGTCATTACCAGGAAATGATAAAAGCATATCCGGTTGGAACTGTGCTAGCTTCTGTGCCTCAGCAAGCGCTCTGTGTCAAACTGTCTGTTATATTTATTGTTGTCTGTCACAAAAACCATACAGCTTCATATTTAAATTGAACTATTGCGATTGCTGCTTACCATGCCCCCTTGGGGGGTTAATCTATTGGAAGATATCCTCTCATTATACATTTCCTTCATGGCACTCTGAGGCTGAGGCCTGCAGTTCGTACCAGAATTCCAGCTTGGGATCTGACTTTTGTTCTAGAAGGTCTATCTGTCGCTCCCTTTGAACCTCTCGAGTCTGTTTCAGAAAAATTTCTGACCCTCAAAACTGTGTTCCTTCTAGCCATGTCCTCACTAAAAAGAGTAGGAGATCTCCAGGCCCTGCCGGTATCTCCTTCATGCCTTGAGTTCCTCTATCCGAAACCTGGTTACGTACCTAAGGTTCCAACCAATGTACCATGGCCTATCGTACTGCAGGCGTTCTGTTCTCCTCCCTTTAAGGATTTAGACCAGGAAAAACTGAACCTCATCTGTCCAGTCAGAGCACTGGATAGTTATGTCCACAGATCTGCACAGTGGAGACAGTCTGATCAATTACTGGTATGCTTTGGGCCCCCTAAGAAAGGCCTTCCTGCATCAACGTAAGACGTCTAGCAAGTGGATAGTCGAGGCTATCTCTCTTGTATATGAGGTTCTGGGTCGGCCTTCACCTTTGGCCAGTAGAGCCCATTCTACTAGGGGTATGGCGGCCTCCAAGGCCCTAATTTCTGGGATGTCCATTCAAGAAGTTTGTGATGCAGCTGCCTGGTCTTCGCCGCTTACGTTTGTCAGATTTTATGACCTAGACATGGATACCCCGGTGTCTAGAGTTCTCATGTCGTGACACAGGTAACACAACAGGTTATTGGCCGTATGGCGTTCGGGCATTCTTGTTCCCAAAGTGCCATTGCGAGATCCCTCGAAAGGGAACGTCTCAGTTTACGACTGTAGCCCTAGTTTCCCTGAGTAGGGAATGAGACGATGCGTCACTTTGCCATACTTCCTACATCCCTGTGATCGACTTGCTTCGGCCTTTTTCGAAGCTAGCGCAGTTCTAACCCAGATGTGCTTTTATCCTTTTCTGGTCATGACGTCACCCGCCCGTGACGTTCACTCTTGCCATTGGAGTAGTTGAAACATGTGCTTCAGACGCAATCACGCAGGGGCGTTCCCAAAGCGGCATCGACAGATGTGCCCAAACCATGTGCAACAGTGCATTTTATCAAAGCAAAATTAGCATTTTAGAGACCTGTGTTTGTTTATCTCTTCTAATATCTGGTTAAGAGGTCATTGGTGACTCCAGGTGATGTTTGGACCGAATCCTTGAGCTTTACAGTATTCCAGAAGTATTACTTACTGCAATAACACAGCTCTGCTGTACCTGCTCGAAGCATATTTTTAAAAACTTCAAGATGAAAGCTCCCCTGCTGAAAGGCTCTTGTATGGAGTAATAATCTGGTTTTATTCTTTCTGAAATTTGTCACGAAAAATGCAGGCTGCAGCTTTAATTGTGTAGCTTTAATGGATGACCTTGTTTCCCTCAGCCTCTGGTTGAACTCCATTTAGATGAGACTGCAGTCTGTAATTTAAGGAAGCCTCTTATCATTTCTCTCTCTTTCCAGCCTGAAGGGACATACGGTTCACTGACGGTCACAAACTTCGGGGTATGATATGTCAGCAGGGGAAAATGCTAAAGAGAACACTGCAAATTGAGTCTACTATCATGTTATCAATTGAAATTGATGGCAGATGTCTTTAAACAGATGTCATTATTTGATGGTCTTGGAAGAGTAGATTTGTATGTGTCCCCCCATCCCCCCTTTCACCATGTTTTGACTCTGGACGGCTGAATGCTTAGGGTGAGGGACCTCACAGGTTTGTCATCTCGGTCCTGATCAAAGACAACAATAGTCTTGGCCTCTGGTGAAGTTATTAAAGGTAGTCTTCGGCCACAGAATATATATTTTTTTTCACAATTTAGAGGTTTTGTTTTGCAATTGCGAGTTTATATCTCACAGTTTGGACTTACAAATGTATGACATGCAGAAAAAAAAACATGTATCTTGTACAAATTAACAATTCGTTCCCCGGACTTACTAATACGTCAGCTCGTTTTACTAATTTGTTCTTTTGTTTTAAGTAAATCATGGCGACGTTGTAACAATTCTTTCCCTTTTAATCCCGATTAGTTGAATCAAAAAGAGGGAACCAATTAGTTCAATGTAGCCATGATTTATAAAAACGAGGGAACAAATTAGTAAATTATTGCCACGATTTACTAAAACGAGAGAATGAATTCTTAATTTGTGGCCGGCCATGATATATATCTTTTTTTTTTTTTTCATGTCATGTGCGGGGGTCCATACATTTGTGAGTTTCTCAAAATCTCAAAATTCTTAATTTTAAATTAATTTTATTTATATTTATTCCTTGGCTGTAAAAAAGGTTTGAAGTAAAAGTTTTGTAGTAGTTGTTTTTTTTTCCAGAAATAAATATTGTTTATGACTATAGAAAATAAAAGCATATGTCGTGGAAAAAACAGAGCAGCCTATAGGCTAATAAAGGTTGAAACATTTGTGAAATAGTTTCATGAATCCATTTCAATTTACCGGACAAATATCGTAATTTACCTGACTTGCAGTGAAGAATCCTGGAAGAGTTTGAATAATTAATGCAATCAGCCATAATCATCAGAATTGGAATTCATTGCCAGACTTCAATGCTGATTATTTCGGAACAATATTATTCCACTCTAATGTTTGCTGCTGGTGAGTCATTGCTGAGAAGGAACTCACTGTTCACAGTGTTCTTTTCCTCGGATGCCGCTTATGATGAACACTTTGAACATTTCACAAGTTCACTACTGGTATGAAAACATAGCTTGCATAATGAGGGCTGTTTAGGGTCCTCAACCTTCCCCCGACCCCTTCACCCGCCCCCTCAATATCTTTCACCCAGATGCCTAATTTCCTGGCAGGCAACGTCTTTTGCAGACAGGCTGTTCAACGTCAAAATTACACTCTACATCCTCATCAGTTTCCTGGGGCAGTTTGGAACAACTTTTCCTGAACTATTTCTCAACAACATTTCCAAAACAGTCAAACTCATCCCAGGATTCATCACAGTCTTTGCTAACAGAGAAGTATTGTAAAACAACCAATGAAAACTAGAAAGGCAAAGTCTGCCAAGACAAACTTTTATGTTGGCTTGGCAAAGCATTGTCTGAAAGTTTGGAAAACGCCTCAAAGTTTGAAGTTTATTTAGGGCTTTGTTTGAATACTGTAAGATCTGTAGAACGTTAAGGGCTGGTTAAGATCACGGATCAATTTCTGTGTTTTGTTAGCCATTTCAATGGCAATTTCGGTATAAAGGAATTTGTCATTAGCCCTCATTAGTGAAGCTAAGCAAGGGAGCATTAAAGAAATAATGTTTTTATTATTAGGTTCTATGTTAATCTTTCCCTTATTTGGGAAAAAAATATGATGTTAAAGACATTATATCAAAGCAATCCAGACATGTTCTTTAAATAAACATGCCTTGTAAAATAATGTTTTCTTACAACCCTAAAATACCAGTTTTGAGACGCCTTTGGATTCTGTATTTAGCCTGTGTTTCTGAATCAACCGTCACATAAGGTGGATGTAGAACATCTGGACTTTTTCACAGTGCTTATTGGGACGGATGGTGGTCCACTGCAAACCCAAAGTTTACTGAGAAAAGAACATATTCCTTCTAACTTCTGCTACAAATTATCGGTTTGTTTTGAATGAATCTATCTATCTATCTATCTATCTATCTATCTATCTATCTATCTATCTATCTATCTATCTATCTATCTATCTATCTATCTATCTATCTATCTATCTATCTATCTATCTATCTATCTATCTATCGAATGTTGTTTATATTTGGTACAGTTGTACCTCTGGTACAGTTTTGCCGTGTCTGCTCATTATATTGTGTTTTAACAGCAACAGTACGTGGCAACCCTTCATCTGAAGAGAGGAAAGCGTTCAGAAAAGCAGCAGTATGTAAATTGAACAGCAGATACTTTTAGTGCCGATTGGTCAGGAGTTATTTAAATAATGTATAAATTATACACACCTTGTAACCGCATTATTATTTTACACCAGCCCGGTGGAGGCTGAGACACCACAGCCGCTCAGCCTTTCCCATTCACCTCTCATGGCATGAGCACGCACACTTCTTTTGCATCATTACAGTAAAATGTGATCAGTTTATCTTTATGTTTGCTCCATAGAGTTCATGAAGACGGGAATCATCAGAAGTCGTCGTAGAGTCTCTGAGAAAGAGAACCAGGGCAGAAGTCAGAGGTCAGAGACACTGAACACACAATCCTGCTGAAGACTCGCTAAGCTCAAATGATTAAGTGGCCTTTTGCTTTATAACATTTGCCAACGGCAACACATGGACAGAATAGCTGGATAAGGAGGATAATGCCCTGAAATCCAAGCGGACTTGGACCTCAGAGGAGGAGATAAGACAGAAGTTCAACAGGCTGGTGGGAATTTATAGACATCTAAAACAGTCTTAGCCAGAGCAAATGACTCTGAAGCGTGACTTAAGGACCCTGAGCAGTGCGTTGATCTGCTTTTCTACATAGTTAATGATCCTGCAATTAGCGTCACTAGGAATTGGCTTTTCCTGTTGTGCTGTTTATGCTCCTGTTGAAGATGAGAGCAAATAATGAGGGCACCAGCTGCTTCGTTGTCCTCTGTTAGTCACTCACTCATAATGCAGAAAGAATTTACTGATGTAAGGTTAAATTAAATATAAAAAGCCTCAGATGTTTTTAGAGAAACATTATGTTGAAAAGACATTTGAGATAATAAAGGGAGATGGGATAAAGGCAGGACATGACAAAATCGAACATCAAAGCGCGTACTGTCATTTACCAGCTGGATATTAAGGAATTTGAAATGTATTTTCCAGGATTGGAAAAGACATGGAAATGGATAAACAGTCGTGAAAATTTGTGTAGAGCATATACATTTTTGTAGTTACGCTCTGCTCTAAAATGTTTAAGCGCATACAATTTGGTCACGAGCCAAAGTGAGGTCTGATTTGAACGAATTGACTCCAAATTAAATTCATGACTGTTTTCAGTTAAACTTGTTTAAAAATCCTTCTTCGTTTACATGACGCCATTTTCAACTAAAAACGGAAAGCTTTTTATATGTTTTGGCCGTTCATTTACACAACAACTTCATTTTTGGGGGTCTGAAAGTTTTTGAAAATTATACTGTTATCGTCTCTATGTAAACTACAAAAAAGTGAAATTGTGAAAACAGTGACTTCATGCGCATGTGTATTAGATGTTCAATCCATAGGCGCGTAGTGTTTTTGTACTGGCCTGGCATGAATAGTACAGCGCTTTTCGTCGTTCTCGCGGATCCATGTGAACGGTGATTGTTCTGGCAACATTATCATACGCAATTAAACGCAAAGAAAAAATGTTTCTGTTTTTAGAACATCGTTGTCATGTAAACGTAGCCTACCCTAAATGATTTAGTAGCTAACCAAATTTTTTATTTTAATCCTTTTTTTTCATCACAAATAACTGGAGAGGACCCTCTGTCTTTAATGTAAAGATACCTATGTATATCTCATGTGGTCAAGTTGTACAATCTCACCTGGTTTATAATGTCTCACTAGGCAAACATCTGTTTTGACCTTCCTTGCCTGTGCCTGGTGATGTGGTTTTCAGCACATTTGAATCTAACTGAAGGAGTTTTTTTGTGTGTGTGTGTGTTTGGTTCTGTCCTGTGATTGTATTGTCTACTTGTCTGAAAACCTGAAAATCTACTATATATATAATATATATTTAAAAAAAGTAACTGGAGAGACAGTGGAAAAGTCATGGAAATGTATTAGTCTAATGGGAACCCTTAAATACATTAGTTCCTTACCTCCATTTACATACAATGTTATGGTTGCAGTGTACTGGTTCAAATGGTGTAGAAATGGTTTTAGTATGTGATTTAATGGCAGATCAGAGGAGCACATGTTAACATGGTTACAGATATTCCATTGAGAGAGATGTACAAGACTTTGATTCCTTTGATGTGTCAACCGAACAGCTCCTAAATCTCTCCGAAAACACACAATGGTGTGTGTGTGTGTGTGTGTGTGTGTCTATGCATCATGAAGCATAACGACTGAACTGATCTGCCCATATGGTCTTCCGGATGCTGGAGCGGTCGATGGTGTAGATCTCTGCACTCCCGCCCCTCAGGTGTCTTTTGTTCCCACCACGGTGTCCCCTCCCTTCTAGTCACCCGCTTACTTTGAAGTGCCAATCATATCAAAAGGAGGCGCTCACAAAGAACAAACCGCCAACATAGAATGTGTTACTTTTTCCCTTTGTCTCTTTCTCTCTTTATGTCTTTGTATGCATTTTTCCCCACTCTGTCAAACTCTTCATCACGTTATGGAATTATTAGCACATAATAAATGACTATGTGCTATATTTCAGACCTGTTCTGATACAAGGTTGTAAACATGAACATGCAATTTTTGTCATAATTGCTTTGACAATTACATTGGCAAATGTGCCTTTGAGAAGTCAAGTCTCTTCTTGATGATGAATGGCTTAAAGTAACGCAAACCAATCCTTCATGCAATGCGCTGTGCGATAAAAATGAACAACAGTTCTGTTTGCTTGTGAGAGAAACGATAAGATTCCCGATGCAGAATTGTTTAGGCACGATTCCAGCAGATGTTTGTACATCTCCCGCTGCTCGTCTCTCGCTCTTAGCTATAAACATGTCACGGTGGCACCAAACACTTAGCATGAAAAGAGATGTAGGGTATGTTAGACGATGTTATTCTAGAGGGGGGGGAGTAAAGTTAAGGAATTGTTGAACAGAGACACATTTGAACTTGAGAATGCGCCCCTGTGTGTGTGTGTGTGTGTGTGTGTGTGTGTGTGTGTGTGTGTGTGTGTGTGTGTGTGTGTGTGTGTGTGTGTGTGTGTGTGTTTGGCCTCAGGTCAGGGGATCTGGACCTCTAGCACCTGTAGCATTCTACAGGATTATCAGGATTACGCCAGAGCTTCCATGTCAATCAGAGTTTGAGCAGAACCACACAACCACTGCCCACTAATCCCTTTATCTCATCTACCACACAGTGTGTGTGTGTGTGTGTGTGTGTGTGTGTGTGTGTGTGTGTGTGTGTGTGTGTGTGTGTGTGTGTGTGTGTGTGTGTGTGTGTGTGTGTGTGTGAGAGAGAGATCACTGTATCTAGACTTCCTGCATGCGCTGTTGTCTGTGACACACATTCGCTTCCTGTCAGGTCAACCTCTTCACAGATAAAATGACAACACTTACTTGTGTCATAAGCATAACAATTTGTATTTTCACAGCTAGATTCATGCTATGTTCATTTCATAGTTAAGGGAGAAAGGACAGGTGGATTGAATGACTGTTTATTTTTAGAAAGGTGTACTCAGATTATGATTCTAGTCATTTAAAAATGTTAATTCAACATAAAAAAATATTACACTCTTAAAGATAAAGGTTCCAAAAGGGGGGGGTTTTAGCAATAGAAAAATTTGTTTTGGTTTCCCAAAGAAACTTTCTTGAAATAACCATTGTATTTCTTAGTGTGAAGAACATTTTAAGCCTTAAACGCATACCTCAGGTCTTTAATGACCTGGGACGTCATTCACTACCCTCCTCCTCATTCATTTTTTTTTTTTTAAAGTTAGACAACAACCTTCTTAGTATTCCTCAACCAATTCATTATAAACGATATAATAAGAAAACAATATATAAAAGAATGTCAGTTTTCCCATTCATTTTTTTGTAAAAATTGCATAGGGTTGCTAACAACCCAAGGTGTGTAACAGTATTTTTTTTTCTGCACAACAATAATTGAATCTTTATTCAAAAAATATTTATTTCAACAAGGTGTCAATGTCTGATACACAATGATGAAGTGATGTTTCACTCATAGTCACCGCAGGCAGAAAACAAAAGAATAGGAAGTATCATCAGCAAAACTTGAAATGGCAAACGCAATCAAGTATTAGTGTCACTATCACTTGAGGATCTGGTGAAGAAGCTGTCAGGGATCAAAATATTGGTTTTGAAGATGAGAATATAACCCCCCCCCCACACACACACACCCACCTTCAAATTTTAGTTTCCCGTGGTGTCTGCGCGCGCAATAAGTGGGCGGGCAATATGCTAATATTTCGTCTTGACGTCCCAACGAAGCGGCTTATGACTCGAGTCGTTTGAAAAACGATTGATTTCATTGACTCAGAGTCGACTCTACTTTTGAAAGACAATAACTTTATATATGGTGCACTTTAAGATTTAAAACTTTGCAGGATGTTTTCATTCACTTAGATCTGTTAAACACTACATGAAAGGTCATTTTCAAAAATCCATAATAGGGGCACTTTAAATCACAGTCAATCACAATCAAAGAAAGTTTATTAGGGTAAGTTATCACATGTTTTCATTTCTTTATTTGGCATATAAGCCTAAAATGATCCATTTAAGTAACAGGTTGTGACATCTTGCCCCTGTAGTGAGACAGTTTGCCCCATGGTCCACTATTTCCCTGAGCATGGTGGAAATATGCTTTTTAAAATAAGTTCATATAATGACATTTTGCTATTTTTGTTCTACAAAAATAGCCTGAATCTACTTCAAGATGACAAAACAAAGACACTGTACTCGATCAATTAAAAAAGTAAAGAAAAACTACAAAAGGGCTTGGGCATGTGCTCTGATTGGTCAATCCCGATGTCATTCACACGCCCCTCTCCTTTAAATTGAGCGCTTGGCCCGCAGTTCAGTTCACTCAAATGACATGAACCAGTGGGAGGCGATGGAGTGATTCGCGCGAACAACACGCGCTCGTGCCAGTGTAACAGCTGTGACTTCCCACATCTCCTGCGCTGTCCGGACCAAATGAATTCCACATCTTCCGACGAATCATGCTCTTATTTTTCCTCTCTCGCGGAGATGCCTGCATGTTACAGGGACTTATGCGGAGGAACAAGTAACTTTGCCAATATGCCCTATTGGACATTGACATTCCAAACAGGAGAGTCCTATGGAATATAGTCTGCACTGTCACTCTACTCAGCCGGTGAAAAACAAACTTTTCGTGTTCTGCATCATGCTGTCACTGTGGGTGTACATGATGTACTGCTGCGTGGGCTACTGCTCCACCACACCGACCCTCATGATGGAAGAAAGACGACTCAGACCTATCCAGAAACAAGACCAGGAGATGTTCCTCAAAAGCCAGTCCAGGGACTTATTGAACAACGAGAGTGATGCTGACAGCAGAGGAGATGGCTGGGAGGAAAATAAGGGCGATGTTGCTTATGACGAGGACTCGGGAGTGACAGGTGCCCTGAACGGGTCCGAGACCAAAAAGTTGCCCCAAGCGATTATAATAGGGGTGAAGAAGGGCGGGACGCGCGCGCTGCTCGAGTTCCTGCGTCTTCATCCTGATGTCCGCGCGGTAGGAGCAGAGCCGCACTTCTTTGATCGAAACTACGAGAAAGGTCTCGAATGGTACAGGTGCGTTTATCCACACAACACGCTGTTATTCATACTTACGTTTTTACATCGTTCAGGATAATTGCGGATTAAGACCGGGGAATTATGTGGCTCATATTCATCCGAGTAGTGACACATTAACCTGTTTGTAGCCTATAGTCAGTGTGAGAACTATGGGAGATATCAGGAGCTCTGACGCCACTGTTTAAGGCTAAAGATGAAAGGAAAAAAGGTAGGCTATTTCAATGTTTTTTTTGTTTGTGTTTTTTTTTTTTTTACATGGTTTATATATAGGTCTACGTTTCAACAGAGTTTCAAACAATTATGTAACCAAAAAGGTTAGATTACAAGTTATATAATTAGAAGTATAATTTATAATTATAATTTCGTTAAATGTTTATTGTATCTACACTGTGAAGGACGTCTGGAACCAATACATTTCCATGATTTTTATGGCCCTTTGTGATTTTTAATTTCATTGCACTCACCAAAGGCAATTTCTAGCCAATGACCATTTATACTGACTAATAATTTTCAATTGACTTTAAGTTTTTACTAATTTTACTGGTTTCCAGGACTGGAATTACATCTAGTAAGTACATGTAGTTACTCAATATTACTCTGTACTTTAATATATAAATACACTAACAATGACACCTTAAAAAAAATGTAACCAAAACTTGTTGGTTACACTTTATTTTATGGTATCCGTGTTACAGTGTCACTATAGTGTCAGGGTTAAGGTTTGGTTTAGGGTTAGTTGCATGTAATTATGCATAATTTATAGTTATTAATACAGTAACATGTAACAAGGACACTGTAAAATAAACTTGTTGTTAATGTTTTGGGTCCAAGTTTATATTAAGTGGTTTTAACTACGATGTACTACTAACATTCAAATGAATAATTTGGTACAATGCACTATTGTGTCCATACATGTTTTTACATTGTACTTGTATACATGTAATACCTGCATGATGTACTTAATTTCTGTAATTTCATCTATAATTACTCTGTTGACCCTTTCCTTACACCTTAACCCACTCTTAAACCTAGCCATACCAACAAACCCGTCCCTTACCCGTATCTCAATACCAGCATAGTGTTTTGAAATACAACATCAACACAATAAGTACATTGTGCCTAAATATATATTTTTTGACATAGTAGTAAAGTACATAGTAGTTAAAGGCACCTGACCATGTTTAATATAAAGGATTTAGATAGTTGTCATTGGTTGTTACATTTTACATAATTACAAACAGAACTAATGTTGATGGGCATGATTTAGGCTACATTAAAGGAAACCGAAAGAGAGAAAAGGTAACTTGTTGAGTGTAGTTTGGTAATGGTGAACTAGATAAAATGCTGGAACGACTCAAGGCAAACATAGACTAAATAAACATTATGCTGTGTGCTTGTGTAATACCCCTTCATAGTCAGGTGCATTTGCACAACATTATCAATCCGTGCAGGTTTGACCCTCAGCCTTGATTCCTAGTATTTTTTAATTCTTTTATCAGACAGCCGTATTGTGAAAACAGATGAAATTAACTGTTTTCCCTTGTGTGATTTTAGATTAAGTTTGACATTCTAAGTTGTAGTATAAAACTGACACAGTCACTAGAGTGTTGGTTTGGCCAGTTATCCCTTTTAAAGGGATAGTTCACCCAAAAATGAAAATTGTCATTAATTACTCGCCCTCAAGAGTTTCTTTCTTCTGTTGAACACAACAGAATATATTTTAAAGAATGTTGGTAACCAGACAGTTGACGTAACCATTGACTTCCATAGTAGGAAAAAAAATATTATGGAAGTCAATGGCTACCGTCAACTGTCTGGTAACCAACATTTTTTCTATCTTTTTTGTTTAACAGAAGAATGAAGCTCATAAGAATGATACTCCTATTGGGTGAAATATCCCTTTAAAAATAAATGTTTCAAAACAGGGTTTTCATGGTGATGCCATATGGAAGAACCCTTTTTGGTTCCCTAAAGAACCTTTCAGAGAACAGTTCTCAAAATATTTTTTTTTCTTAGTCAGAAGAACTTTTGAATAATCTAAAGAACCATTTTACACTATAAAGTACCTTTTATAGTGTAATAGAAAGATTCCATGGATGTTAAAAGTTCCTAATGGAACCATCAATGGCAATAAGAACTATTTTTTTTAATAGTGATAAAGAATTTTGACTATCACCAATAAATTTGTCCATTTTGCTAGTTATTTTGGCCCAGAATCACCTTAGACCATCTGAGGTGTGTTTCCCGTACAACGACGTAACTCGCTGCTAAACTACAATAGTTCGATGCATCGTTGAAGAAATCAAATAGCTAGCCATGACTGTTTCCCGAAACTGTACTGTCGCAAATTGGTAATTCAACCACGTTGGTTAATGATGTCACGCAGGTGGTGGAGTAATAACTCCTTTTAATGAATCTGCTTGAGATCGAATTAATGCTAGATGTTTTGCTATAAATTACGGCCATGGTATCTGATTACTATTCTCATTTTTCTCAGTTATTTTCCTTTATTTCTAGATTCAATCAAAGGCTCGTTCTTACGTACTAGCACACGTTCCCACATGCGCACTCTTCAAAAATGGTGCTTTAAATCTCTTGACAAACTAAAAGACGCAAATTGCATTTGTATGTAATCTTAATAAAAGATATAGATTGTACTGAATGTCAGCTTGCTTATTTGGCTCAAGATAAGGATTTATTGAGTCCACATGTCATGCAAACAAGAAACTATTCTTCTAACCACAGGTCGAGAGCTGTCGTTCCAAACACACAACCATATTTGGCTAACGATGATTTTGGAAAACGCACCCCTGATTGACAGCGGCCAATCACAGTTCAAACTATGCAATTTGTTTAATATAAACATCAACATAGACAAAATGAAATGCTAGAAAGTTTCATTAGAAAATAGAAACCCTAGCAAAGGAAAATGCACACCAAAGCTTTTTATTGTTCACGCCGCTGCAGACCTTCTGTGGAGGAATCTGAAGACCCAGTTCCTTCAGTATTGACGCACAGTGGGGATACAAGGAAGAGGCAAAGAGCAGGATGAGCCCCTTTATCCAGGGAGCCCAGTAGACTAATTGTGAAGCAGAAACATGGAGAGAAGCAGGCAGCCAGGTGGCCAAGTCTCCAGTTGAGGTATTGAGCTCTGCTGCACTGTTAGTCCAACACAGAAGAGGCGTCCATGTGCTCCCTGCAGGAGGCGTTCAGAAGGGTGACTGAGCACAGCAGGGCTTTATAACTGTACATGCAGCGGGACGTTTCATATGAGGCTTTTGAAGAAACAGACGGGCTTATTAATTCAATAAACAGGCCATGCATTTGTGGATATTTATGATTTTGTTCCTAATTCTGAAATATTTGACCCCTTAATCTGATTTTCTTTCCCAGCAAACCCTTACGATAATAACTCGGTAAAGCCTGACATCAAATAATAGTCAGAAAAACATAGTTGATTGAAACTTTAGACAAAATATATTAAATAAAAATAAATAAAAAGTCTGCATGTGTTTTTGTTGAGTATCATATTTGATCCTTCAGGCTTTCATGCCTTGTACAATGCAAAAACAATTATATGATCAATACGTTATGACAACATATGTTTTATATTGCTTTAACTCATCAAAATAAGTTAAGCAATTTTCAACTTTAAGTTATACAAGAATCATTTTTTAAGTTCAATGTAATTTAGGTTGATTGTACTTAAAATTTTAAGGCAGCAACTTTGGTGCAGATGCTAATATTTATATGGCCAAAAAGTAAGGTGAAATTCTGATAGCTTGAAAAGTATCAATGACATCTTAATAACAATAGCAGATGCTTTCATAAAATGCACTCTAGTTGCCACTCATTTGCCACTCTATATCTCCCATTAATATTTCTTAGTAAGATGATAAATGATACTATGATGATACTAAATGATAAATAAGTGATCAAATCTCTGTAGTTTTAATTGTGGTGGCAAAAAATATAATGCAATGCAATACAATGATGATTGATCGATGAACAAATAAACGTTCCTCGAAAACATGATGCATCACATTTGATACTCACATTTTAACTTGATTTTTTCTAAAAAATGACTTGCTTCAGTCCAGTAAATGTTCATCTTTAAATATTACTAACAATATAAAAGTTATTCCTATGTTTATAAAAGTAAATTAAGATTTCACAACAAAAAGGTGTGTGTATCACAACCTGAAGATGGACATTTTTACTTGCTAAAAATCAAAACTATCATTCAGACAACAGAAGGCACATAGAAGATTGTGTACAAAAGGGGTTTTCAGCAAAGTTTTGATCATATTGATCTTTTAGAGGCAATAGAAATTTGTGTATCAAATATAATACTGTCCACTTTATAGGGTTAATGGCATGGTACTATATTACTGTAGCTACAACTAAATTACCATATTAATATAGCATCGTATTTGGTACTTTAAAGAATATTAGAGTATTACCATGGTAATTTAAATGTATTATAATGGTAATAATGACATGCTGGTCCAGATTATTTCATGTGTCAGTACTCAACTGTCCCTTTGAGAGTACAGATTCAGAAAAGGACATGGTGAAACGTTCTCTGGCACAATCATATGACTTTTTGTCTCCGACGCAATGATAGAGTCACAAGGAGTGACTTGTTTGTGGATGGCAGATGCTGGCAGTAAATTGAAAGTGAGTCTATTGAGTGAGATACTGAATCTTTCAAAAGAGGATCTGCTGAACCCCTGAGGTTCTGCATTAACCCCAGTGAGAAAGAGCAGGCAATTAGAGTGAATTGTGTTGTTTCTTTCTTCACTTTGTATGCAAATGTGCTCAGAGGGTGAAAGTGCTTTTTGAGAAACACAGCAGGATCTCCCTCAAAAAAAGCCCTGAGTGGAGCAGAATGAGGGTATTCTTAAAACGTGCACGTAACTTTTCCGCAGTCTTGAAAGATGTTGCTGTTGTGTTTACTGATAAAATTGCTGCTAGCCTTTGTGTGGGATGGTAAGGCATGACTGGATTGAAGAGAATGATGGATTTCTTCTGTGTGAAAAAGCCAGTTGCTTATAGTAATTTATAAACCCTTTGCTCTTCTCTTCACTGGCACTTTAAGGGAATGTAGAGCTCTGTTCAAAAGCATATGAGCTGCCTTCCTGTCTGTTGCCTAAATAAACAACTGAAATGGAACCTCATAAGTGGGTCTGAATACTCGAATTAATATACAAATACACGTCTTTAGCCAATGAATGCAGAATTCAAGTCAACATGAAACATAAGTTGCTGTAGTCGTTTCTTGATTTCGGTAGTCTGATTTTGATAGTTCAGTAGTCTTTCTTAGGAATTGATGGGATGGTTGTGGTTTGCTATTGGTCGATCTCATATGAGTGACAGGTAGTCCCGCCGTCGCGCCATTAAGAACGATAGGAGTAAGTCGCTAGTGCATTTCTTGAGGCCAGAGTAGTCAGGTTTACCTGTATAGCTTTTTACTAGCTGTCCTCCCTTACACTAACCCCCTAAACCTCACTCCCATTCGGGTCACGGCACCAATGTTACCCCTCTGGTTCTACTCGCACTGCTCTGAGCTGGAGTTTCTGATGTGGGAGGCAATACGCTAAAAATCCCATGCGTCTCACAGTTTTTCAGAGTAGAAGTAAAAATATTTTATTTTCCCTATTTTTGTCTATAATATATGATGACAGACATACTGTTTTATCCACAGACAGAAATACTCGAGTCTGTAAGATTGTAAAAATAATAAGATGTCATACTTTAGTCATGAAAGGACCCACAGCCCCCCAGTTTTACCTTTGATGCGGGTCTGGAACGTGTCCCACAGGAAACTCTGTCAGATTATTTGAAGTAGCTGCATACCACCACTTCTCGTACCCTCCCAGAAGAATTCCTTCCCAGGTTAAGTCTCTGCTCTCTTAAAATGACCTTTGTTTAGTGCTCATTTTGCTTGAGAACAGGTGGGTAGGATATATTTAAGCAATTGGATACTACTGTAGGTGATGTGCACCATTTTAAAAATCATAGCTGAAAGGGCTTGCAAACCCTCCAGCTCTAGGATTAAAATTTTCAATAAAATTATATATTTTATTAAGAAAATTAGAAGATATGGCATCTAACATAAACTGTTGTCCTTCTATGGGTGCTGTACAGTGATATACACCGGTGAATAGGATATAGCTTTTACTAAACTGTGTGTTTTAGGAGGGCTAAATATAATGTAGACACTACTGTTTAAAAGTTTGAGGCTGGTAATATGTTTAAAAGTTTTTGAAAAAAGTCTCTGTGGTATCTTTCAGGAGATATTATACAATGCAGACGAGACAGGATTAGCGAACTTCATCCATCTTGTTCACTCAATTCACTTCTGTTCTCACTCACGTTACATCATTCAGGTACTTCAAAAGTTTTTACTTCCTGTTTCAAAATAGTAATTAACAATATAATTCCATATATTTTAAAATATAATTTATTCCTGTGATGAAAAAGCTGAATTTTCAGCATCATTACTCCAGTCTTCACACTTTTTAGTTAACTTTACTTAACGTAATTGTAAAAATCTAGTAATCTACTTCTACTATTCACATATTATGCTTTGTTTACTCAGAAAACCCAGGTAAAGATTAATTGATTGGTTTGAGTTTGGTTTTTGAGGCGGGGAAATTCTTAATGGACTTTTCACTAATTTCCTCCACTTCTGTAGTTATTTTTCTCTGTTTGCATTCACTCATTTCCCAAAGTCATCTTGAATGTTGAATTGTCAATACAAATGAAAACTTTGAGATAACATCACATAAGCCGACTTCATAAATTGATGTTGATTTTCCTAAAATGTTTAGTCACCATTATAGCGATTACTGTTCCCTTTGGTTGGGCACTTGGAACTTAATCTATACTATTGTAATTATCTCCCCATTGATGTGGCGATGAAACAATATATCAGTTATTTGGTTTCAAAGGAAGAGAAGTAATATATACATATTAAGTGTATACTAATGTGTGTGTGTGTGTGTGTGTGTGTGTGTGTGTGTGTGTGTGTGTGTGTGTGTGTGTGTGTGTGTGTGTGTGTGTGTGTGTGTGTGTGTGTGTGTGTGTGTGTGTGTGTGTGTGTGTGTGTGTGTGTGTATATACATACATATATACATACATACACACTTACATACACACACACACACACACATATATATATATATATATATATATACACATTAGTATTAATTTTATATATAATGTATGAATTAATGATGTATAACATAACTACATCCATGTCAATTAAAGGAGAACTCCGGTCAATTTTAACATTGAGCTAATTTTTTTGTAAATTTGGAGTGCTGTCAGTACAGAGAAAAACGACAAAAATCGGTGTTGCCTACATCGTGTTATCCTCTTTTTAAAATTTGCACCCTGTTGACTTAAATGGGGCAAGTTTTAAACCTGCTTTTAGCCTCTTAACATCCTTGATGTGCCATTACAAGTGCACACAGCCATGTGAGTGATTTTAGTCAGAGTGAACACGGTGAATCTGACTGCAGAAGATGTGAAAGATATGAATAAAAGTGATGTTAATTCAGCCAGCTCATATACCTGCATTTACTTCCTGTTTTCGGTCGAAGTCCACAGTAGTCGATTGTCGAATGCGCAAACGCGATCATTGGTAAATCACCATTGCTTAGTTACCAATGATCGCGCGCGCACACTCGACAATAGACTACTGTGGATTTCGACCGAAAAGAGGGCACCGTGTTCACTCTGAATAAAATTATTCACATGGCTGTGCACTTGTAATGGCACATCAAGGATGTTAAGAGGCCAAAAGCAGGTTTAAATCTTGCCCCATTTAAGTCAACAGGGTGCAAATTTTAAAAATAGGATAACCCGGTGTAGGCAACACCTATTTTTGTCGTTGTTCTATTCCTATTTCACTTTACTTGTTTTTTAAGTCAATCGTTTTGCATGCTTTTTTACGACAATTGTTTTGCTTGCTTTTTTAAGTAAGTCTAACTAATTAGATTTTACAGTGCAGTGTCACATGATCATTCTAATACATCAATCATTTTAATACTCTGTAAAATATTATATGATCAAAAGTATGACAACATATTTTTTTCACTGCTTTAACTCATTACAATACGTTCACCAGTTTTCAATTTAAAAAAAAGGTTATACAAGATTCCACTCATTTTTAAAAGTAATTTAAGTTGAAATGACTTAAACATCCAAGTTGACTGTACTTACAAATTCAAGGCAGTAACTTTTTTCTTTGCTCAAGAAACATTTATTATTATTATTATTATTATTATCAATGTTAAAAACTGCTCAATATTTTTGTGGAAACCTTGATACATTTAAGGATTCTTTTGATAAATAGAAAGTTTAAAAGAACATGATTTATTTGAAATAGAAATCTTTTATAACACTATAAACTTTACTTTTACTTCCGATCAATTTCTTACATCATTGCTGAATAAAAATAGCCTAATAATTTAAAAAAAATTACTAACTTCAAACTTTTGAATGGTAGTGTATATTCCCCCAACAAGCTCTTGTTTGAAGCTCAAAGAATGAATCGTCTTGAAAGAATCACATTCTATTTTAAGTGCCATATTTTAAAAGATCTTAAAATAAGTTAATTTGCATACAGACTACATTCTAAACATGATAATCTAACATAAACATGTGCTATCAAGGCTGTGATATAAAAACATAAGAAATTCCACTGAACATTTGCATAAGCAGAAAGCAACTCATTAAACAGTGCCGTTCCCCTCTGCAAAGTGCTGTTCTATGACCACCATCTTCTCAGCAACTCAAACTATCCTGAGGGAACTTCAAACAACACAGAGACTTTAAAAGGCATAAACACCAGCCTTTGAACGCGCTACCTGATAACAGATAATGTAAACATAGGTTTACAGAGAGCTCTTCAAAAACATACTCCAGAGAAGACACAGCTCACTTCCCTCTCGACAAAACAAGGTAATAACCGCCATCTAGCACAACAGGCTCTCTAATTTAACCCTGTGGAGCTGCAGAGCTTTATTTCTCTGCCCGTCCAAGAGTGCAGTTTAATCTTAAACTGTGGCCTAGTGAAGACTTTATTATGCCGGCCTGTGAGCAGAAGTCTGTTTTTTTCTCTTGACTGTTCCTGGCTTCAGGGTTGGCTTGCTAAAATCCATGTTAACTCATTTATTAGTAGGGCTTGGATAAGCAAACATCATTACTATTGCTTAGTGTTATGAGGTTTTTTTAAAAAAACCTCTATGTGCTAAGGATGTGAATGGTTGCTCAAATCTTGTGGTTTGTTGAGGAGAGATGTGCTATTACTTTTTTTGTAATTGGATGGACTTCTCACACTTAGAGACACAGTATACATTGATGGAGGGTCTCAAGTATTTAATTCATTAAAATAACCAGTACTTGTAAACCAGTAGTTTACTGATAGTATACATTAATGTGTACATTCATAAACTAGTATTTAACTAGTAAACAAAAAGTATATCTAAGAGTTCACTTGTAGAATAGTTGCAATACTGAAGAAAAACTTATGCAAACTGTTGTGTACTCAAAGTTTACTGTTGTTACACTTGAAGTATATACTTTTATAAAATAAAGAGCGGGCCAATTAGTCCTAAGAAAAAGTATGTTATACTAGTATATTGATATTAGTATTTTATACTTTCTCTACTTTTACTTTATACTAATTAGAGCTGCACAATAAATCAACAAAAGATCGTGGTCTCGATTCGAACACCCACGCGATCTCATTCCTAAATGCAACGGTTCGCCTGTGTCCATTTAAACCTTTGACAAAATCACACCGAAATATTCAAATCTCCAAAGATCCAGAGAGCAGTTGTCATGAACACTTAGAAACAGTTTCACAAAGAGTATTTTTAACCACTCAGTATCGTTATTTCTGATACAAATATTCATATTGTCTCAGAAATACTGGGATAAAAAGTTTATAGTTCGGATAAAAACACTGATGTTCAAAATAGAGCAAATCATCTTTAGAAAGTAACATGGCGCTTCAAATAACAATTACATCGATTACATCGTTACAGCAGTAGGTGGCGACAAGGGACTGTTAAAAAGATGTATTTGTCATTGAATCATTCATCCAAGACACTTGTTCAAAAATGCTGATTCATCCAGTGATTCTCAGTTTATCCAGTCGTGCAGCTCTAGTATCCTCACTACAAAAAAATATACTTGAACTTTACTAGTACTTACCAAAATTAATTGATTAATACAGTGATTGATTAATACACTTTCTTTTTCACAAGGCAAGCACAACATACATAATGTAAAATCTAGCTTCACTCTGCACCCATTTATTGCTCTTTGCTCTTTTTTACTAATCATGCATATTTTTGCTTGCTGAACCGAAGCAAACTTTAGGCAGTCCCTCCAGGATTTCGCGGGCCTTTTTTGTGATTGTTGCGGGCACTTTTCTAAAAATATGTTTTTGGCATTTGTTTGTATAGGTTAAAATGGCAAAGGTAGATAGATTTTTACTAAAAGGGATACTTCACCTAAAGATGTAAAGATGAATGTGTATTTAAAATGGGTCATTTTATGTAGTAGAAATGTGAAATTATTTTTGAATTTGCCATTCCCAAGCCACGCCCTACCGGTAAGAGAGCGCAGTTAAACAACAAGGCTATCTACTAGTGAGTCTCCGTGACAAGTCTGCCCGGGATTTCGAGATCGCCAAAAATGTCCGGGATTCGGCTTTTGCGTTCTACAGTCGCCATTCATTATGTTTACTGTGGCGAGCAGGACGCGACTGAGGGCCGCGGGAGAACGACGCGAGTGATTACTGATGAGCGACACCTGTGAGACGCACCGGTCTCGTATCTCTCACGGAGTAGCGGGAATTTTCTTTTATTGTTATATATATATTTTGTGCATGTTATAGGTTTACAAAGTGAAAAAGCCCAAAGTCCACCCCAAAGGGACTTACCATGTCCCAGAGAAAACACTGTTGACCATCTGCTCTATTTTAGTCCAGCCTTTCCTTCAGAGACAAATGTGCTCACTTTGTAACACACGTTATAATGCCCACCTAGCTGCAAAACATAATGTTGCATGTAACTTTGAAATGTGTTTTACTTTTACCTATTTTGTAAAAAAGAGTGAGTCGCCCGTTATGTGAGGAGAGTGAGCCGCTGCGTGATACATTATTTTCATTTATTTATTTTTTTGTCTTAACTTTGCTGCACATTTGCTGCCCTTCAATACTACTTCTTGCACTCAAAAGTTGGAGCGATTTTTAGTTTTTTTTAAAAGAAATCTCTAATGGTCAGAATTCATACTAATATTCAGAACTAATATACATTCAGAAATCATACTAATATAATGATTAGATGCTCAAGAAACATTTATTATTATCAATCTTGAAAACAGCTGTGCAAACTATAATATTTTTTTTTATCAGGATACTTTGATGAATAGAAAGTTTGAAATATCAGCATTTATTTTAATTGAATTTAAATCAAAATCTGCAACATAAATGTCTTTACAATCCTTGCTGAATAAAAGTTTGAAAAAGTTATTTTGAAGTCTGCTAGTTACAATGTTTATCTAGTTTCTAACTCTTTATTTCAACACTGTAAAACATATTTTCATGATTTGTTATCACAACACTTTTTTTTGACAAATCAATTTGATTAATTTATGTGGTTCAGATAACATAATATTTTGAGTTACTTTTGATTGAACCAATCTCCTTCATTGTATTAACCCTTCGGAGTCTTGGGCTATTTTGGCCGTTTTTGAGTACTTTTATTTTTTTTAAATTTTGCAACATAAACAAATGTTTAGCATACCAATGTTTGGTATAATTTTTTTCAGCACAACATCACCTATATGATCTGACAATTAGTTTTTCACTTTGATGTACTCTATCAACATACTGGACCCAAAATCACACAAAAAACACAAAATCCGAATAGAAAAATTATAGCTTTTCTACTACAAAAAACACAAACATGCTCAATGAAGCATTTTAAAAGGTTTAAAATGTAAACACAAGTTGTAAATGTCAACATATACAGGTACAAATCAGATATAATCAACCTATATACAAAAAAAATATGATTTACAAAAAAAAGCGGGTGTTTTTTCCTTTCTTTTTAGCTCAGCCACTTTTTAAAAAATGTTGTGCACACAATTATTCAGAGAGCTATATTTAAGGCCTTGCGTTCCCAGAGTATGAGGGTTCGCAAATAGTGCAAATACAACATAAAAAATGTAAAATTGAGATAAAATTAAACTATATGCAGCAAAAAGCAGGTGTGGCAATAGGCGTTTTTTCTTTTCCTTTTTGCTTAGAAACTCTACAAAACACTTCATGTACAATTACACAGATAGCTACATTACAGGGATTTCATTCCTTGAGTAAGAGGGGTTCCTCAATAGTGCAAATATACCATACAAAAGGTAAAATGAACACAAAATCAAATTATACATACAACTATTTACAACAAATATCAGGTGTTTTTTATTTTAATTTTTTATCTGTGCCTCTCCTAAAAACAGTTAATCTAAATCTACTCCTAAACTACCTAAACTTCTCCTAAACTACCTAAACTATCTACACTACTCCTAAACTACTCTCAAAATCTACTCAAACTCTTCCAAAAACTAGCAATAATCTCTCTCTATATATATAACGTATATATGTCTCTCTTTATCAACTCCGTAAAATCCTCTGCCTTTCAATTTTGCGTCTTAGCTCAGTTGGCTCCTCCTCCATTCCCTAAAATGTGCAGCCTGAAGAGCAGAGTCAGCAGATTCACACATTTTTCTCCGTTTTGTTTTATGACAAAAACCGACGAAGTTATTAGAATAAATGCAACGCCTGTCGCATCCCATCTTGCGTTCTTTTACGAACGCGTCAGTATTTTTTTATATAAAGTTTAAATGATCATATCTCCGTTTTTACTTGGTCTATCAACACAAAACAAAAAGTAAAATAGAATTTCAAGCCAGCACTTTCGACAGAAGTGGACGGCAGCGCTCAACGTGACTTTGTTTTTATGCTTCGACGTCTTAAACTGGTCATGTAACTTGATCACGCCGGCGTGATCGGCGACCCCGAAGAGTTAACTAAACAAAATGGTTTTAAATAAACTAAAATTAATGCAACCAGGTTACTTACCTTTTTAAGTTAAACCAACAATATTTTTTTACAGTGAAACAAATCAAGGGAAATTTGATTCCTCATGATATTACCCCTTTAAATAAAACAACACCTTGTGATAATCATAGGTGATAGTCCCTATATCTTGTCCTCAGTCGACCTTTCCTGACCCTGCATTGACCTGAGTTTGTTTATTATTGTGCATATGTCTGGTCTTGCATAAACCTCACTTGACCTAGTTCATTCTCCCCTTGCTAGCTAGAGTTAAAAGACTAATTTGCCAATTACAGCTGCTGGCCTGATACTGCTGATTCAGGTATCATGGGAGTGAAATTAAATCTACATCCACAAGCGAAACCTAGTGTGAAATAAAACACAGGGGAAAAGGGAGTATGCTGCATTTTTTATGCACATTTCCGATCCTTTGTGTGATTTATTTTGTGATCTGTACTGAGAGATAGTTGTGATGTTACAGAGAAGGATTATTTTAAGACTGTAAGAGGGATTAAGTGGTGCATAGGGAGATGGTTGTCTTTTCTTCTGTGTGCACAATAACACTTCATAATGCAGACTGATCCAGTCACTATAACTCAAGCACAGATTAACTCAGGGTTGGTTATCAATCTGAAAATGTGATTTTCTATATATTAGCCCAACAGCTTTTGGTCCTGTCTACTTTGCCGTTGTCTTTGTAGTCTAATAATATGAAGTCTGGTCCAATTTGCAATTTATTCTGGGCATAAACTTCCTGCGTTGACAGAAGAGGCCTTCAGACCCAGAGCGGTTCAAACTTGCTAACCATAGCAAAAATGATGATCCTTTTTCTGAAATGCAGCTACAATGTTTCATGTACCCATTTATATGATGTAAGGGGGGGCTTTTATATTGTTACTGTACTGAAACCAACGCAAATTACTACAATAATAATAATAAAATATATATATATTAGGCTTGGGCGGTATCCAAATTTTGATACCGTCAAACCTCCTCCCTATTTTACCGGGGTATACGGTATTACCGTGACTAATTAAAAATTATGACATAAGGCCCAGACAGCGTCACCAAACTGTTGGCTTGTGCCTACACCGTTCAGAAAATGAATAGCCTACCAGATCGGGCAAAAAAAAAAAAAAAAAAAATCAAGGCCAACCCGTGCACGTTGTGTCTGTTAAATGTAATATGAGCCTTAGCCCTATTTAGACTCGACTATTTTTAATACGTGGGCCGTTATAATATGGTGGCGCCAAATAATTTTTTAACCCAGGTGCTGAAGAGTGTAGATATAAATACTATTTATAAATGAGCAAAAATGGGACACTTAATATTATTTATTTATTTATTTTAATTATGACAATTAAAGTATTCATTTTATTAATTAATTTAAATTAAATTAACAAGCAACAAGCAAGAAGTGCATTTCTAAATCCGGTAACACGCGTCCATTGATTTTAATTAATACAACTTTTCTGTCAGTGCTGCAAAGATTAAGTTGACGATCGCCATCTCCTAGTGAACGCGCATATATAGAGAGAAATGCAAATCATGGATTACATAATCAGAAGGTATAGGCTAGCCTTTTTCTTTTCGTTTTGAATTGTTTCGTTTAAAGAAATTGACGATTGATATCTCCGTAGTGAACGCGCGTATAGAGAGAAATGCACATCCTGGATTAATCCGAGAGTATGCTGCCTATATTTCTTTTCCTTTTGAATTGTTTCGTTTAAAGAAATTGACGAATCGCCATCTCCATAGTGAACGATAGAGAGAAATGCACATCATGGATTACATAATCAGAGAGTAGGCTAGCCTATTTCTTTTCGTTTTGAATAGTTTCGTTTAATGAATTTGATGATCGCCATTTACCGTATGAACGCGCATAGAGAGAAATGCACATCATGGATTAAATAATCAGCGAGTGGCCTATTTCTTTTCGTTTTGAATTGTTTCGTTTAATGAAATTTCAAGCTTTATTTAGATACAGGCCTATCTGTCATGTCTGTGAGACATACACTGAGTTTCGGTTAATTTATGATGAGATTTCAATGCAAGTGACTCCGCTCGAACGAAATTAACTTTAAAGAAAGGCCTTTTACAAAATGAAACTTAATTAAGTGGTCAATGTGTGACTCCCGATGCATCCCATCTTACTAGTGCTCTTCAGTTTTCATTATCAACGTAAAGAAAAACATTATCATATTTTAACAAATATAAACTAATGCGCTTATTTAATGAACTCGGGGCTTAATGCATCTTCGCAGCAGCGAGTGGGTGGTTGTTTCGGAGATGCCACATTAGGTTAGAGGTGTTTCCATCTCTCGCGGTCACCTTTTTTATTGCAACATTTACAAATTGCCTCGTCAGTATTTACCGCCTCTCCCTTCTCTCTCTCTCTCTCTTTCTCCTCCACACTGTCACTTGATGACAACTACATAAGCATTTTTAGGCATTGAATAAATTATATTTATATATTATATATAAGTGGCGGTAATGACGGTATTGAAACTGATACCGTTGCTATTTTAAGACCCCGCGGTATACGATATTACCGTAATACCGCCCAACCCTAATATATATATATATTAATTCCAAAGGCCAAATGAACTTCATCAGGATGCATAGTATCCTGGATCCATGAAATAACTGGCCTTTAAAAATAAAAATCTGCCTGTCTCTATGGGAATTTAACATAGGGGTGTCCTAACTTATGCAACCTGTATTTTGAGGAAGAACATTTATTTATTTACAATACATTATTCATTCACAAAGAAAATTTGTGTCCTGGCTGGATTTTTCCTCATTTTCTTAATAAAGGCATTAAGATCAATTTCCAAAAGATGATATTTTATTCCTTTTTAGTCAACTTTAGCATGGGTGTGTTCACCTATGCTAAGCACTGTATTTTATTATTTCAATTTAGATTCAATGTAAATTGCTTTTCACAATAAATATTATTCCAAAGCACCCTATTAAAAAAGTAAATATAATACATAGGCTTATTTATTTTAGTGATAAACAGGTGTACTATATTACTAGCCTAGAAATCTAGACGCACCCTAGCGGCAGCAAAAAATATTTTGCAGCAAAGTGTAGTCTAGCAACTCTCTGTTGGCATTCGAGCTGGAAAAAACAAACTCTGGTCAGGCCAATCACATTGTGTATAGAGTTGGTGGGCAGGCTTAACATAATGACGGCAGAGTTGTGACAGTTCCACGTGATTTCCAGGTGATTTCCTTGCTACTTGAAAACAACGAAGATGCTGCTGGCTTTGACCGCGACTCTGGATGACTTGGAGTTAAGAGAACGTCACTTAAGTCATTCTTAAAAAAGGAAGATGTGTTTGGAGTTTTGACGACCGGGTACGGCAAAAATTTAATATAGGCCTATCAACTAGCTCCGCTGGTGGGAAAACGCATGGAACTCACTCAGCCACAGCCGTTCGTTGCTCTGGTTGGTTGTAGCGCTGTCCTATTGCGTGCAGAGGGAATTTGAAAGACAACTGTTTATCCCGCCCCTCGGATTGAGTTATGCCAATTGTGAGTTCCCAGACCTAACATCTTGATAGGTCTGGCTTGCCAGGCTACTATATTGCATGATATGCATTCGTTTGTTTCTAAAGTAAGTGTTCAAACTAAAGATTTGGTGGCACAAATGGCCTAATTCTTTTCTTCCCCAAAAAGCACATTGGAGCCTGTATTCCAAAAACTCTTCTTACAGAAGCTCAAATGATAGATTGTGTTGTTTAATATCATCAAATGAGTTAAATTCCTGTTGATAACATGTATAACTTGAACATGCTGAAAGGGTACATTTACACGACAACAATGTACTGAAATGGACACATTTTTGAAAAGTTTTGCGTACGGACGATAACGTTGTCAATACGATCCCCGTTCACACATAGTCTGCCAGAACGACAATAAACGCTGTATTATTCATACCATGCCAGTAGTTGGCGATGTCACTTTGTAAAGAAACACTACACGCCTATAGACTGAACACGCAATACTCATGATGTTACCGTTTTCACAAATTTGCGTTTTTGTAGTTTGCACAGAGACGATTACTGTACACACTGTTGTCATGTAAATGGACGGGCAAAAGGCATAAAAAGTTCTGTTTTTAGTTGAAAACACTGTCGAGTACGCATCAGATGGTCCTGAACTATCCATGGGTGTCTCTTCTGATGCGGAGACTGTCTTCTTTGAGCTTTGGGTCTTTAGTCATACAATAGACAGAGATGTGTGTGTGTGTACCATTACAGTCCTGCTGTTTTTCATATCGGTCATGTCTGTCAGTATGAATCCTTCTTTGATACTCACCCCATGCATCTCTGCTCCTAGGGAACTAATGCCTAAAACTCTGGAGGGTCAGCTGACTATGGAGAAGACACCAAGCTACTTTGTAACCAAGGAGGTTCCAGGCCGGATCCACGCCATGTCTAAGGACACTAAGCTGATAGTTGTGGTCCGAGACCCAGTAACCCGGGTGATCTCGGACTACACGCAGACCCGCTCAAAGAAACCTGACATCCCGTCTTTCGAGAGCTTGACTTTTAGAAACATCACAGGCAATGTAATAGACACCTCGTGGAGCGCGGTGCAGATCGGCATGTACGCCAGGCATCTGGATCAGTGGCTGCAGTTTTTCCCCAAGAGCCAGTTGTTGTTTGTGAGCGGGGAGCGTCTGATCAGCGACCCGGCCGGGGAGATGGCCCGCGTACAGCACTTCTTGGGCCTGAGGAGGGAGGTCACACACAAACACTTTCATTTTAACGCCGCCAAGGGCTTCCCGTGCCTCAAAAGACCCGAAAGCAACAGCAAACCGCACTGCCTCGGAAAAACGAAAGGTCGCACGCACCCAAACATCCATCCAGATGTGATTCAAAGACTGCGAGACTTCTACAAGCCATTTAACAAAAAGTTCTACCACATGACTGGTCATGACTTCGGCTGGGACTGATTTTTATTTTTTTTCCTTTAAGAACACATTTTTGGAAAATAATTAATTGTAAAAAACAAACAAAAAAAAGTATAGATCTATTTTATAATAATTTATTGAAAAGAATATACTCACTTGGCTGCCTATCTGTTGTTGTACATACTGCAAGTTTCTACCTTTTACATTCCAGTCAAATATGTAAGCTTGATATTTTGTCTTTTCTTATGGGAAGAATTGTTTGAAGTAGGAATTTCCCCGCCATCGCCTACATTTTTGATAATTTTCGGAAAAATGTAATGGCCCCCGTAATATTTTGTATGAATATCTGAAAATGCAATACATCAAAAGAAAGAACAGCCACTCTGCTTTGAAAAAAACAACAACCTTTGATTCTGGCTTTGTGCGTTCTTTTTATCAACACTCGAATGTGGGTAAGTTTCATACAAAAGCAGCATTTTGAACAAAAAGCTGAGAATTTAATTCGGATCAGATTCAGAATAATGATCAAAACATAGATGCAGTAGATTGAGTCCATCAACACCCCCAAAGCTTCACAGTCCTATACCTCGTCCTGGGTCGACATTTCATTCAGTAACGTTAGGCAGTTTTGATTAATATGCTGTTTAATGTTTGATGATCCAGTTATTTTACATGTGCGTAAGCAATCTTCTATCACTTGTTTCTGCTTCTTCACCTGTGTTTTGGATCTGGAGATTCTGTACTATTTCAGAAGAAAATTAAGGGCCCGTCCACACGAAGACGCGTTTCGCTGTATACGTATACATTTTTTATCGTATTGGCGTTTCGTCCACACGGATCCGGCGATTTGGGAGAGTGAAACCGCTATTTTTTGAAACCGGGTCCCAAAGTGGATAAATCTGAAAACGACACCCTTGCGGTTTCGTGTGTACAGCCAATCCGTATATTTTGTGAAACGATGATGTCATCACATCACGTGTCGGCGCATGCTCAAAGTCTTCTTCTCCGTGTATAGTGTATCTCTGTGGCACAATTACAGCGCCCCATACTGGTCTGGCATATATACTACACCGTTTTCAGTCGGTTTCAGTGGTTTCGTGTGGACGCAGATATTTCTTGAGACGGCGCCGTGTTTACGGAGTATTTTTTTAGAACGAGGAAAAAAATAATCGGATAGGGAACGCACCAGCTTCGTGTGGACGTGGCCTAAGAAATTCGTAATAGCGCCCCTGTAGGGTAACAGTGAAAACATGGATAGCTGGAATGGTGGGGAAAGAGTTAAAAGAGGGAATGTTTGACAAAGGAAAATAGCACAATGAAACTAATTACGGGTATATGATGAGTCATATTTTGGTAAACGTCATCTAATGTTTTTTTGAGGATTCTAGCTTGTCATCCTTCATTTTAAAGGGGTTAAAGGGTCGATATTGAGTCTCAGCTGTTCCAAAGCCACATCTTGTGGATCAATACACATACAACTATATGACATGTCAATTATGTCCGAAAAATGGTTTGGCACTGATGTTTAGGACACCAGCTGTTTAACACAATTTAAGAGAATGTATGTAATTTTCTACATACAGCATTACACACAGGAAGTCCCTGAAGACAGACATTTTAAATGTATTACAACCGTGCTTGATACTCTGTTACAAAAGACTGTATTGATAGTTTTCAACAAAAGAAATGCAATGCAGTCAGACAAAAATGTCATGTTATGACTTCATGTTACTGTAAGTTTTTTTTTTTTTTTTTATGAAAAATGTCAAATGTTTGTCTGTTTTTTTCTGAGGGCCTCTTTCAGTATGAATATGAAAGGGAGAAGTTCGATTAAAAACGGGAAAATGAATTTTCCCTGGTAATAATTATTTTTCATACATCAATGGTTGAGTTTTATTCAACCCTGATTATGTATTTTCAAATGTTTTTTTCTGATGAAATTTAGTTGAAAAAGGAGTGTTCGGTTGTTTCTTTCCAACTTCATACCAAACAGGGCTACGAGACACTGAGTATTTCTGTGCTGTGATTAAATAAATCTATTTTTCCCAGAGCGTTGCTGATGCAAATATAATTTTTCACGGTTTCCACAAAAAGCAGCACAGCTGTTTTCAACATTGATAATAATCAGAAATGTTTCTTGAGCAGCAAATCATCATATTAGAATTTCTTGAAGGATCATGTGAAACTGAAGACTGGAGTGATGATGCTGAAAATTCAGCTTTACCATCACAGAAATAAATTACATTCAATTTTAAATTGTTTCTACTGTATTTTTGATCAAATAAATTTAGCTTTGTAGAGCATGAGAGTCTTCTTAAAAAAAAAAAAAGAAACATTAAAAAAATCTGATAGTGTATATACAAGCATAAAAACTTGGATAGTTTTGAGTGAGTGAGATCAGGCAGACATCTCAGAAAACGCATGTCCCAGAATTAAAAATACTCTACACCCTGTTACACAATCTAACATAGTCAGATTTCTGCTCTGTTTTTCTCAGCTGTCAGACAACAGGAGCTTAGCACATATCAGCCTGCGGGTATCTGTGCAAACAATAATCCCCCAGCTGGGAAAAAGCATTTACAGTTGGTTTCGATCTTCTCCCTGTAAAATTGCTGAAAGGGTGCTTCTTCACAAGCTTTGCCTGGTATCCCGCTATTACCAGGGGCAGCTTTTATGTCCTGCTAACAGACAGACGAGGGCCATCTGTAAGCCGTTAAAGATGGCCTGATAATAGATGGAGGTAATCACTCGCTGCTTGTTGATCACATCAAAATGCTGGGACTAAAGAGGACAGGCATTTGCCAGTGTAAATTGTGTAATGTGTGATTTGTCAACCCAGGTAACTAATATAACTAAGGGGTTGTTTAAACGACACCGTTTTCACCTAAAAATTTAAAACTTTTTGTTCGTCTGTTCATTAACACGGCAACTGCATTTTTGAGGGCCTGAAAACGCAAACTTTTGAAACAATATAAACAATACCATGTAAACTACAAAAACGAGAATTTGTGAAAACGGTGACGTAATGCGCATGAGTATTACGTGTTCAGGCAATAGGCGTGTAGTGTTTGTTTACAATGTGACATCGCCAACTACTGGCCTGGCATGAATAATGCAACGCTTTTAGTCGTTTTCAAGGATCCCTTGAACGGGAATCGTTTTGACAACGTTGTCGTTTAAATGAACCCTAAGTACGTTTTTCTAACATTAAGTTATGAAAATGTAATTTCTGAATGTTCTCAGAACATTCAAAACGTTAAAAGTTAAAAAACAGTAGACTAATGTAAAACTAAAAAGTTTCAAAAAAATGTTGCATGAATGGTGTATAAACAACATTTATGTCCTATTGTTTTGAGAACATTATTAAACACCAGATAACTTTAAACGAACATTCTACTTACGTTACTTGAAGAACGTTTATTTATAATTTTGAGAAAACCCGAACATTAGCTAAAGTACTGAGGACGTTCCCTATTACCTGCATGGGAAGCACGTCACTGAAGGACACGCTAAAATTTCGTTCATTTTACAGTTGTGTTAAATAGTTAATTTCATGTATGTGCAGTAAATGTAAAGCGTTTGAACAGGGAATTATTTGAGTGCTTGTAAGGCACCAATTTCTCTTCGATCACCAAGGTAACCGTGTTAATAATGTGCAAGTTAACAGCAGGTGCTGTTTCAGGAGCCCAAGGGACAGGTCTCCACCCTCCAAATGGTCTCCTGTGAACTAACAGCCAGTGCTAAAAGCTACGATGTGTCCCGAAGCCCCAGAAAACAGCTCACCAGGTTAAACAATGCTGGAGAAATTGGTGGTGATATTGTGGCAGGTCTCATTATATTACTGTTTAAATATTACAGATTGAAGAAATCCAAACACATCAGTTGTCAACAACATCACTGTCAATAGTCATGCAGTATTGTTTTTTTTTTGTTTGTTTGTTTTTTCAAAACAAAGAACATGCTGTGCAATGAAAAATGAATATATGTGCAAATAAATTAATCAAAGTTTATGAAGATCTGTTAAATCATTTAGGCTATAATATACTTCCGTTCAAATGTTTATTTAACCAAAAAAACACAACTCCTTGTCCAAGCGCTGGACTATTGTAATGACTGGACTATTGCAATGCTCTCTTGGCTGGTCTTCCAGCTTGCTCTGTTAAACCTCTGCAACTGATCCAGAATGTTGCAGCAAGACTGGTCTTTAACGAGTCGAAGAGAGCACACGTCACACCTCTCCTCACAAAATTGCACTGGTTAACAGTTTGCACTCGCATTAAATTCAAGTCACTGACGTCTTCCTACAGAACAACCACTGGCTTTGCACCCCTATACCTAAACTAACCACTTCAGACTTATGTGCCATCCAGAAACTTGCTCTCTCCAAGCGAACGTCGTCTTGTTGTATACCATCTCAAAGAGGCACAAAATCGCTTTCTCGGACCTTCACCTTGACTGTTCCCTGCTGGTGGAATGATCTGCCTAACTATCTTTTTCGGCAGCACTTGATTCAGTAATACTAACACTTTCTCTTCTATTCTATTTTTTTATTATTATTAAAAAGAAAAATACATATACTGCGTTAGATTAAACTGAGAGGGGTCATAGCACTTGCATATTGTTGTCTGACTGTTAGTTTATCTGATTTTATTGTTCTCATTTGTAAGCCGGTTTCGATAAAAGTGTCTGCTTAATGAATAAATGTAAATGTAAAAAAATTAAAAACAGTCTTATTGCAGAGACAACCATACTGGAACCATTAACATTCACATTCATCTCAATGGCACTTGCTGGAGTGGTGCAGGATCCCCCAAAAGTATGCCATCTTTGCTTATAGGCTCTCAGTTTTATGGCCTTGTATTTTTACCTGAGCTGGAGTCCACTTCAGACTCTTCCAAAAACAAACAGAAAACTGGTAAATATACACAATAATATAAAGAAATAATTTTATTATTACGATATAAATTTGTAATTTGTGCTGCTCAGAAAAAAAAAAATCATTCCGAAAAATACACTGTTTTTTATTGGCCGTCAAAAAAGATATTTTTGGCTGTCAGGTGGTTACAACATAGCGAGCCAGTAAATACAACAAGAAATATCACAGAGAAAAGGCACTTTGGATGCTATTTATATATATATGCTCAAAGATTTACACAGCACTTGCGGAATCTGTGTAAATATTATTTTTTATTTAGTATTGTCCTGATTTCTTTTTTAATTTAACATAAAAGATGTTTACATATAGTCCACAAGACAAACAAATAGCTGAATTTATAAAAATGACCCCATTTAAAAGTTTATTACCATTGATTCTTAATACTGTGTCGTCACCTGGATGATCCACGATTATCTTTATGTTTTGTGATGGTGTTTCTTGAGTCCCTTTTTTGTCGCAGTTAAACTGACCAATATTCTTCAGAAAAATCCTCCAGGTCCCGAAAATTCTTCAGTTTTCCAGCATATTTGGAATATTTGAACCCTTTCCAGCAGTGACTGTATGGTTTTGAGAACTTTTCATACTTATGACAATTAAGGGACTAAAACACAACTATTAAAAAAGGTTCAAACATTCGCTGATGCTCCAGAGGGAAACACGATGCATTAAGAGCGGGGGGTGAAAACTTTTTAAATTTGAAGATCAAGGTAAATTGTACTTAATTTGTCTTCTGGGAAACAGATATTTAAACAAAAAAACAAGATTTTGGACATCTTCATCCTATTCAAAAGTGTCAAGATCTACTGCTATGTGATTGTTTCCAAATTTCATTGGAATGAATAATTATTGGAAAACGATGAGTCTGTTCAATTAAACTTTTTTTTAATTTAGTTTGTCTGCCATCATATACGGCCTAAATCTCCTCCCTGTAAAACCCCATTATAAACTTTTAAAACAAATTAAAACATGACAGTTTAAGCCTTGGTGACATGATATTCTTCACAGAGGTTAAATCCCTTTTGTTTTAGTAGCTTTTAAACTGTTCAAGCCCTTGTATGCTGGGCAAAGCACTTGACTTTTTCTTAATACCAGCTATGGCAGAGTTGAAGGCTTTAGGCTTTGGCAAATAAGATTAGTGAACTTTACATATGGTTCTCAACATGGGCCCTAATCCGAGTTTGAGAGTGGGCTAGATTTCCCTGCTATAAAATGTCTTAATTGCAGACTGCATAAGCTTTATACAGTATTACCCAACCATGAAAAAAGAGATTTTCTTTATTCACTCACTTAATCCAAATATGCAGCAGCACTTGTTAATAGAGTAATGCCTTTGAAAAGTGCTATGGTAATGAGAAAAGACATAAAGAGATCATCTTTCAGGGAGATATTATTTTGATGTATATTAACTATTTGACATTTAATCGTCTCTGTTTTTCAGCAACATATGCACCAATGCATTTTTATAACTGAAAACTTTAAATTAGGTTCCCTGCTAAGATTGTTCCAACTTGGATGGAGCAAGATGAAGCATTCCCGAGCTCCTTAACAGAAGTAACAAGCCTCATTAGTAAAGATGGGAAATCACTATTCCCACATTAGTCGCAGATGGTAATATTTACCCCTGCTGGTATCATGCCCAAAATAAGCCTGATCTTAGCTCAAGAGGACAAAAAGAGATAAAGATCTTCTATTTCCACTGCAGTACTGTGACCTTGACCCAGTGTCATCCTCATAATCACAGTAATGGGGCACAAGGACCCCCAGTGGGATTAGAATGACCTCTCTGTTGTCTGTCCTCGTCACCCAGGACCATCTACAACCCAAGCACAGTTTAACCTTCAAGAAAGATCTAGAAGTAAAGGAGCTCACTGAATGCCTGAGGTGCAGTGGCTCAGCCAGCTTGGCTCTTAAAGATAAGGATGGTTGTATCGCCCTCTCCTCTTATTTCTTTTTCTCATGCTTAATCTGTCTCTTTAAAAGTCACCATAAATTGAGCTTCGGCCACACCCGTACCCAAGTTTAGATGCTATGATGAAGACTACAAAAATCAAGGATTTAATCTTTTTGTTGTATCTTATGTGTGAGAACAGACAGGGACTGTCTTTAAAATAAAAATATTGAAAAATGCAGCCTTCATCACAGTGTTACAAGATGAAGATGAAGGCAGATATAAAATATAAACCAGGTTCAATCCACAAGCAGGCGATAAAACGTAAGAGCTTGTATAACAAACACAAACAACAACCGATAAAACACTGAGGAGAGAACGGAATTTAAGTGCAGATTCAAACAAGATAATTAATCAAACACAGCTGAACCCAACAAACTAATAATCTGTAACCATAGAAACAAAGGAGAAGGGGTAAAATCAATCAAAGGAACACAGGAACGAATGAAAACAAACCAAGGGTACGTTTACATGACAACGATATGCTTAAAACAGAAGTTTTTCTTTTGAATTTTCCACATACCTAAATGTCATTGTCATTGACTAAACCATTGTCAAAACGATCCGCATTCAAACGGATCCGCGAAAACGACTAAACACGTATTCTGCTGCCAGGCCATTAGATGGCGATGAAACACTACAGGCTGAACACGTAATATGCATGTGAGTTTTTGTTGTTTACACGGACACCTTTTTCAAAAACTTGTGCTTTGAAACCTGTTTTTAAAAGTTTGTGTTTTCAGGCACCCAAAATGCCGTTGTCGTGTAAACGAAAAGCCAAAACGGATAAAAAGTTTAACGATTTTAGTTGAAAACGGTGTCGTGTAAATCGTGTGAAAGTCAGTTGAAAATAACTGAACATAACTGTGACACACAGAAAGCTTAGATAGTGGAGAGCAGGAGAGGCTGTCAAATGTGAAAGTTCTCGAAATGTTATCTTAGTTATATAAGGTTTTAAATCAAAAGCATTTTGACAAGGTTTTAACCACACTTTTGAGTGGATTCTTTATATCTGCGATTTTGTTTGTTAGTTTTAAACACCCAGTTTTACACTTCTATTTATTATCCATAATACTGCAAACTTTTGTTCATATCTAAAAATATGCCTATTCTGCAGCGCTGCCTAACTTTTTATTATAACCTTTATTTTACCAGGAAAAGAAGCACATCGAGTTTAAGAATCTCTTTTACAAGAGCGTCCTGGCCAAAACTGACAGACACAGCTCGTTTGAGTTTAACAGATAACATCCAATCAATACATATACACCCACAAGCAAATCCAATCAAATTTCAATATCAAAACTTAACATCTACAGCCTGATGTTTCATTCTCCAAATCATTCAAAACTACTTTGAAAATGTCCAATGAAACCAGCTCCCTTAGTTTCAACATACTTTGCAAATTATTCAGAAGGAGCAGCAAATTTAAATGCCTTTTTCCCCAATTCAGTACGTACCACTGGAACAGACAGTAAGAATAATTCCTGGGACCGTAGGCTATTAGCTACAAACATACTTTTTACATATGTAGGTATAAAGATATGAAGGAAGTAGATCCAGGATAGATTTATAAATAAAAACTTGCCAGTATTTCAAAGACAGAATTTGATTCTAAAGTAAAAACCCAATGTCACTTTCAATCTTTTCATCTGAACATGAGGGCCAAAGGAGAGAGTGTCATCAATTAAAATCCCAAGATACCTATACTGAGACACAAACTCAATCTTCGAACCTTGGGATGTAGGCAGAAGATTATTAGGGATTGATTTTGATTAAGAAAACAACATGAATTTTGTTTTATCAGCATTTAAAACTAGTTTTAATTCAAATAAGTTACGCTGAACAATATTAAATGCAAGCTGTAACCGAGAGAGAGCCAGACTGAGTCTGGATGCTGAACTATATAACAAACTATATATAACTATATCATCAGCGTAATAATGAAAATTTACATTATGAACATTTTGACCAATATTATTTATATATAGAGTAAATAGGAGTGGTCATAGGACTGACCCCTGTGGCACACCTTTAGTTACATTGAGTGAACCAGTGATAAAACCTTCTGCCTGTACACACTGAGTTCTGTTTGAGAGATAGTTATTAAACCAACCAATAGTATGTTTAGATAATCCAATTCTGACAAGTCGTTGTATCAGTAAGGTATGATCAACAGTATCAAACTCTTTTGATAGATCAATGAATAAGGCTGCACAGTGTTTCTTGTTATCAACAGATTCAATAAAATCATTTAGTACTTTTAAGGCTGCCGTAGTTGTGCTATGTTGTTTTCTAAAACCAGATTGAAAATCAGATAGGGTATTATTAACAGACAGAAAGTGCTTTAATTGATTTTTGACAAATGTTTCGAGGACTTTGGCCAAGACTGACAGCTTGGAAGTGGGCCGGTAATTATTTGGGTGTGTGGGATCTCCGCCTTTAAACAGGGTAAGAACAAAAACTGATTTCCATATGTGGAATTTCATTTAAGACAAGATAAAGGTTAAAAATATGAGTCAGAGGTGGTGCAATAAAATCAGCTGCTAGCTTTAAAAAGTAAAGTTCCAATTCATCAGGACCTGCCGATTTTGACAAGTCTTTTGAGTTTAGCTTGGAGTGAGAATTATGGAGGTTGGGGAGAGGTGTGTTGATAAGTGATACATGACAAGTGTGTTTGCGGGGTAAACAATGTTTACATGGTACAATAACTGGTAGGCTACTGTTTTATTGGTGCTTGACTCAAATGTCCCGAGTTCAATTCATAAGCTTGTGATTCAATTCTGACATGTTATTTAACTATATCTCTGCTAGACTGTTTTCTTGTTCGTTGGCCACCATGAAGGTTGTATTTTGTGTTTCTGTGGATACTGCTGCTCCCTGCTCAAACTCCTCTGCTCCTCCGTTCTGCTCTGAACATCGGAGTCCCGATTCGTTACAGACCTACTTTGCAGAATTCCAAATGTTTCCATGGTTTCTTGCATGGGCATGTCACCTCCTGTCACCCTGGCAACCCTCTCTGTTCTCCTGGTACTTTATTCAGCACACTTTTGAGGAGAGATCTAAAAGAGTTTTCTCTTCTCTGCTGCCAGATTGTCTCTGACAGAGGTTGGCAGAATAAAAATGGAGAAAGGCAGAGATGTTTCTCAACCTCATCAAGGTGTTAAGCAGATGTTTTGTCTACTGTTCTCTCATTTCAGTGTTGCTAAGACTCAATATGACTACAATTTTCAGATTCATTCATTCAATTCTAGAACTGCAGTCCGTTTCTGTGGCAAGTCTGTGTGAGATCATGCCACATCCGAGGTCTCCTTAATGATCCTGAAATGATTTCCATACATGGCTCTCGACCACACTGTCTTCCCAGACAGCAACATAGTGTTGGCCTAGATCCCGCACACATCTGGTACAGGTGGATTCCACACGGCCGGATCAGATCTAACCCTAACCCATTCACGTGCAACTTCAGATTGGACAATGGGCCAGCCTGCACAGTTTCTATTGGCAGGATTTGTAAAATGACACTTTTCTCTGTAACCAGGGCTTGACATTAACTTTTTGGCTCACCAGCCACTGTGGCTAGAGGTTTTCCAAAGTTACTAGCCACTCAGAATTTTCACTGGCCACAATTTTGACATTGATACCATGGGGAAAACTGGCATATAGATATTTTTAATATTATCTTATAATTTGGCAGCAGGTTTATTAGGATGCTGTCACTTCAAGACCTGCCGCACAGATCCATTATACTGTTAGACATGCGTTTTCTTTATCAACTATTTGTGTTCACTTAAATCATAAATGACTGTGTTTACGTGAATACTCACCAAGACCAGCATTTTGACCATTTTTTGTGCGTATTTGACTGTTTAAGCACAATAAGCAGCGAAAAATAACTAAATTTAGTGCTGAGAGGCAGCTTTATGTGTGCATACTTTAGATGTGAGCACAAAATCTGTGGGAATGAGTCAAATTATGTGTAATACGCACAATATTCCAACGCCACAATCCGAACCCTGTAACACCAACAATACTCATATGGAGCAAATGAAGCAATTGAGCGAGGAGAGGTGGGTTTGTGTGTCAACTCTCTGTCAGAGAGATGAGAGAGCGAGAAAGCGCAGCAGCTGGTATTGTGTATCTATTCTGTGGGAAATTAGTATTGGAAGCATTTCAGATATGTATAGAAAAATCAATATTTTTGACAATACTACATTGCACTGAGTTTATTCTCTCAGATCCCTTTTTAAAATACTACAATTGAAAAATCAAACATCCACAGTGGCTACTGTATAGTAGGAATGACTGCGTTACACGCCACTCCTGAAATACACCTGCATTTGACCCCGTTTGCGGGTGTTAATGTCAAGCCCTGTCTGTAGTGTTATTTCACACTGTATATTGCGTTTGTAAGCTCACATGCAGGCACATGTGCGAAAACATTTCTGTCTTATCAACAAATAAGATGTTTTCATGTGATTCTTTATCACACCAAAAATTGTATGCAGGTTGTTTGCTCTCCTTTTAGTCCCTGGATGTCTCCACCAGCATTGCATCAATCACTGCTTTAATGTTCCTGTGACATCTGAAATAATGAAGGCAGATGGAATCTTTCTCAGCCTTTCACGAAGCACTGCAAACAACAAGATGATGATACTATCATGAATCAACTGCTGCTGCCTGATTCTGACATGAAACTAGTGAAAGTACGAAGGCACTGTCTTTCAAAGTTGAGAAATGCATCCCACTCTACTAACATGTTGCTGTTTTACAGTCCAACCATAATCAACCATATTTACTTTCATAAAACATGTTAATTCTTCAAAATTCATTACTTCATATACATGCAAAGTTAAATTTGTATCAAACTTTACACCTTCACACAGTGCTCACTCCACAAAAAAACAGTGCATGACACAACAGCCAAAAACGTCCAACTGATGCATGTGAACAGACAATCATTTAATATATATATATATATATATATATATATATATATACACATATACTCACTCCGCATTTGCATCAAAACTAAAGTCCACTTTGGGCTTTACAATGCAAAAATATAGATCTACAATTCTCAATAAAGGAACATGTGGACCATTTGAAGAATAGTTTCTGTCCTGGCGGTGGTGCCTGTGGGAATTGGTGGCTGTGGGAATGGAAGTTAAAAACACAAGGCGAGCGTTTCTCTGGTCATCCTCTGACTAGGGCTGTCTATCATTTTTGAACTGTTAAATAATTCAAACTTCAGTTTCTCTGTGAAATGTCATTCCACACTGTCTATGTAGACAGAATATAATTTGAATTGAGTGAAAAAATCCAGTTTGCTTCATCCTTGATAATGGATTGGCTGCGGCATGTGCGTTTGAATTACAGGAAGTGAATCAGTTCAAACCGCACATTTTAATTAATTGATTCAAGACTTTACTATGTATTGGTATATGAAGCTAGACCCATTCAAATGCAATGATAGACCTATTTGATCATATCACTGTTTCTTTGTAATACTGTCAAACAATTGCCAAACAAACTCTCTTGTTATGATGATTCATTAAACAAAGTTCGGGCGGAGCACGTTCAAATAATCAATCAAATTAACTTGTCATCAACAATCATCATGTCCATCCCATCAGCATGAGAAGGAAGAATATATATATGTATGCATTCAGTCGACTCCCCTACATTCCTCGACAGTTTTTCAGCATCCCTTCACCACCCCGACACCACACTCTTGGCTTGTTCCTTCCACAGCCAGGAATACGAGGGGAGTACTCTGGGTTCTGGGTAGTACTCTTGGTTCGGGCCGGATACCGAGCCCGGAGCCCTCTCCTCGGACAGCACCCCAAATATGCATACCATTTATGCAATCTGACTTATTTGTAAGTGTGAACTCATGAATTGGGTCTGGATTTATATGAAATTAAATTGCTAGATCAGTAGCAGATAACTTAATAACTTAGATAACTTTACCTAAATACACCATACAAACCCAAATTCAGCACAATATTCAGCTGTTTTTTTTTTAACATTTGCCTCATTATCATCTTACACTCCAGTGCGTGTGTGTGTGTGTGTGTGTGTGTGTGTGTGTGTGTGTGTGTGTGTGTGTGTGTGTGTGTGTGTGTGTGTGTGTGTGTGTGTGTGTGTGTGTGTGCACGTGCGTGTGTGGCTTTAATATCCAAGCGATTGTGATGGATCACTTCATGGAAATATGAAATCTTATGGTAAAATGTAGAAATTTGGCCATTACCCTCTCCACTCTCTATATCTCAAAGTTACACCTGTTTGCCAAAGTAAACCCTCTCTGAGTCCAATCATTCAGTTCTGAGGTCCTGCTGTTTTAAAGTAGGAACTTTCGAAGTAAAAACTCCAGTGCGGTTTGATGGCAAATAGTACAATCTATTTAATTTGTCACAAATCCTGGGAATTGTTACAGTATATAATTACAATATTTCACTAACTGCTCGTGCTAAATTTATTATTTGCAACTATTTCCTCTCCAGCAGATTTAGTTCCATCAACATTTCAATGTTGGTGTCTTCCAGAGACCCATACGTAAATAAATCTAAAGCACCTTTATTAACACAAAGAGAAGTATTCTCTAACTGATGTTAAACAGTAGATTTAGTATAAGGAAAAGCAAAACTTAGTATGCAGTAGAATAGTTGACATGTAGTTGCAAAGTCACTTATAGTCAGTAGTGGAAATGACCAGTCTTGCCAGAAGTAACAGTCATTTACATTTGGCCAAAATCTCTGCTGAAGTCCCGAGTACGAAGTTTGGACTCTGAAATTTAAAGTCCACATGCATAATGGTTTTATTGTGAGCAAGCTCTCATTCACACTTGAAAATTATGAATGCTATAAAACTGGAAAAATGAAGCCATATGTGTTAGTACTGGAATAAGATGTATTTTTTTTATATTGGCAAAATTAATCTGGTGTCCCACACTTGAGAAGAATATTCATTTCAAAAAGAGAGAGGATGAAGAATGTGATAATAATGGTCCACAAAGAAAACAGTCGAAATCATTGGGTCTCCGTGCCTACACACGTTTATGATCAGTTAAAAAATGTTTTACTAAAAACGGAGCATAGGCTATGTTTTGGGGTTGTTGTTGTTGTTGTTGTTTTTCACATAGGACTCTAAAACCCTACTTCTATTCCTGGTGCAAAAAAGGTAGAGCTTATTCTGAGAATGGTGAAGTCTTTCCAAAGAAAGGCTGCTGCAAAATTGTACATTACTCAGATTCTGGAGCAAATCACAAAAAAAACAAAAAAAAAACACAAGATCAAAGCAATGCCAGCTTTATGGGATATGCATGCAAGGGATGAGGGGTAAAATAGTGATAATCATTTATAGAGTCATGAAAATGGTTTTCACCCAGCTCAAAACTCTTTTCAAAGGACTGACTTCAGCCACTTCTGCTAAATCAGTGTCCTAAAATAAAATGATGAACTCAGTCTGCAACAATTTCAAAAAGCAAATCAGAACATGTGTAGGCCTATAGAATTTCAATATCAGACAACCCTCACCTTACCTGTTCTGATAACTAGCACAATCCTAAAGTGTTTTACAATTCTCTTGGTTTGATGAGGTGCTTCTAAAGTGTCTAACTTCCCTCTCGTCTAGTGAAAGGACTGTTAACTATATTGACAATGATGTGATAGATTGTACGCTTGGAAAGATATTTTGCAGTGGAAGGCTATTTACAATGGACTGGTTTATAGAAACATCCCTTAATAGCCATCAGTTACTCATTCCAACATAATTTATGGTACCCAAAACTCTTGGAATGTGGGCATATCTCTTCATATTTGATTCAACACTCAGATCAACCAGTTTTAATAGGCCCTTCACTGACCATAAATATAAAGATCAGGCTACATAAGCCATTTGAGCTCTGAGGCTGCTTCTCACACCACAAGTTGACAGCTTGAAAGTTGAACGACCTTGAACGCTTCCAAACTGAACAATGCCAGAAAATGTTGAGAAAAAAAATTCACGTTCATCAATACTTAATGCCAAAACTGTGGAGGAGGTTGAGGCAGAAGAAGGGTGAGTTTCAGTGGGGCACATCCATGTTCATAAAAACGCTTTCACACCAAGCAAACCAATCTCTGCCGTCAAACAAACTAAGGCCCACGGTGTGAAAGCACCCGAAAATACCCAGCCGAATCAGCAAATTCATGTATTGTTGTGTGTATAGATACTGTATGCCTGTTTGTGTGCAACGTTTTGTTGGATAGGGAGATGTATGGTACTGGAGATATTTTCTAGTACATTTAATCTTCATGGTCAAAGGGAAAGATTTCAATAAGGTTATCAGATTATTTTGTATTGCACTGTGTTTGAGTATGTCTTTAGGGGTGAGGGTAGGGTAGTACAATACATTCAGATTTATAGCAGTGTTTGTGCCCATGGGAAACATGGCTCAGTTGGGTCTTAATCTGAAGTAATGAAGATCTGCCCTTGAGTTGTGATCTCATGGCTCTCCTGAACTCAGCAGAGTCTATTGTGCTTTTGATGATGATTTGAGAGTCAGCACCAATGCTAATCTCTGCAATTATCTGTCCTCGCCACTAATCGTAGATTATTACCGCAGGTGTATCGAAACTTCTTGCTTTGGAAGTGTTGCAAATTGACGCTCGAGAGTCTGAGAACGGTTTAGTGACAAAACAAAGCTGCATGTTATGGTAGCAAATCTTTGTAAAGTTGACATATTTAGTTGACATGCGTGTAGGCTTAACAAGGACACTGTAAAATGAATGTAAATTTTAGTTGGAAGTAGATGCCATCTTAAAGTAACTCTATGTAGTTTTTCAACCTTCATAATATATTTCCAAGACCCTTGTGATGGTACATCGACTTACAATAGGTTAAATGACACGTCTGCCATAGCCTGACGTGGTTTGTATTGCTTTTACTGGCACTATGTAACTTCGGGTTTCGGTTAGTACTTAGAGAACTACAAAATTCGACTGCTTTATGGCATGCATAGTTTTTCTTCGTTTGGGATGTCTTTCATAAAATCATTCATCATACTCTACCTTTTCTGTGGCCATTGTCGATTCCAAAGCCGGTGCTGGATAAACAGCGAGTGTGCGTGTGCAACAGTAGGCTGCGGTAGGCTAAATTATTTACGACAGCGGTAATGGACAATTCCGCTTCCAACCTGTAGGGCGACCGCAGAGGAAAAGTTCCTTGGTGTTGCTTTAAGGTCACAATGCCATTTTGTGGAAAAACAAATTATTCTGTTTTATATAAGCTCTGTTTTATATAAAAAATGGAAGGTGTCTTTAATACACATTTTTTAGAAGGTGTCCTGAACAAACAAAAATGTTTTTAATTCTGTATAAGAGTAAGTGGAAGTATATTTTTTAATTTAGCAAACAAGACTAGTAACAGTTAAGTGTTGGCATGATTGAGGCCCAGTGTTGGCTCAGTTTCAGTACCCAGTCTCGGACCAGTACCGGCTAAGTGTACCATTTTGGTTGGCGTGATTGTGGCCCTATGCAGTATCGGCAGTATCGGCTCAGTGTACCCAGACTTGGGCCAGTACCGATTAAGTGTTTCAATTCTTGTCTGCATGATTGTGGCCCAGTTTTGGCAGCCAGACTCAGGCCAAAGTATTTAGGCCGATTCTGGGGCGTAATTCATTCCGCGTCCATCTCGACTCTGCCAACTGCAACCGGACCGAGTTATTTCTTCCGGCCTGCTGGATCTGGGCCATCATTGGGCCGAACCGTTTTGGCTACCTGGGAGTGCTTTCATTATCTTGACAAACTAAAAATGTAGAATGAAATTTGCATATACATATGAAATGTTGCTTGAATATTGTGTAAATGTATGATGAAATATGAGTTTGTGTTTTGAAAAAAAAAAGTTAATAATACCAAAGGAATAAACTAATTTATCAAGAGTTTGAAATAAGGGGTGGGAATCAATAAGTGTTAAACTTCATCCCACTCCTTTTCAAGCAGAGGTGAATTTTTATTTGTTTGATTATCAGTGTACTTTTGATTATTGTATTATGTGGTACATATTGTACACTTTTTAATTGTATGCTTGAAAAAAATTTAAATATAAAAATAAATAAATAAAAATGAAAGATATAGATTGTAATGCATGTTAGCTTGCTTATTTTCTCCAAGAGCATGAGCTATATGTATGTCAATAAACTATGCTTCTAACCAGAGTTTGAGGAATATAGTTCCAACCACATAATTTTGCAATGCTTTTTGTGAATGTTTGCAGGAACTTCAGACACTAAATAGTTCAGTTGAACTATTCTGGTAACAATGGAACGTATGACCATAGTTGGCTAACAATGCTTTTGGAAAATCCACCCCAATCCTACTGGATGCAAAACATGCCATGATGCCACACAGGAGGATAAACTTGGAAGAATTTACATGTGAAATGACTCAAATCGAGCACATACAAATTTTAAAAAGTACAAAAATATTGAATATTGCACCAATATGTTATGTTGTGTATGAAGGTGGTGTGTGACCAAAAAAAAAAAAAGAGATCTACCATCCGAAAAATAAATAAACCACTAAATGACTAAAACTGAAATTTTGTGTCATTCGACCTGTGTACACCTGATCTAAGACACAATGACATTGCTAACCTTGTAAATGCATCCTTGAGAAAAAATTCTGAAAGCATCATAACAGGATATTACTGATAAGTGCAGAACAAAATGTTTCATAACCAAATTTACAAATAAAACAATGATTCATAAGCACATATTTTATAAAATGTACATAATTGGCTATTTATTGTCTATTCAATCAATGCTTTTTCTTTCTGAGTTCCCGTTAAAAAGCAGCGGTCAAGGCTTCAGACATTCACCGTTTTCTGCTTTTAACTTGAGGAGGAAAATCACTAAATTGAGCTAAAAAGTGAGCTTGAATTCAGTCAGTTATTCTCTCAGAGCCAGACTACATAAAGTATGATTATTCTAGCCACAAACTACCCAGATGACCTTTTGCTAAGCCCGTGCTCAAAAAAAACCTGCCAACCTTGTTGTTAAGCTCTTCTAATAAAAGGTCCTGCCCCTAATGGCCCATATAGGATCAGTTAAGTGAACGTGATTTCCAGGGGTTAAATTGGGATGTATTGTGTGTGGGGGCTCTCCCTAGGGGGGTCCGGGGGTAAGCCCCCAACCGTGATTTTTTTGTGAAAAATAAACCATTAAATGGCACTTTCTGGAGAGTTTTGTGCAAAGAAATGGAGAAATTGAGTATTACATGATATGTGAAAAACTGCAAGGTTAAGAGCATATACTTTGCATCGTTGTAGTTTCAACAGGTATTAGACATTTAGCATTTACATTACTGTTAATCAGTCATCACTTGATTACACATTGTATTACCTCCCATACAATGTGCCAAACATAATGTGCCACATGAAGAGACAGTGATGACAGTAGCAACAGCTGAGAAGATTTGGGTCTGTGGTGACCAGGTCCACCTCACACACACTTCCTTCTCCCATTTTCTCTCTTTACTACTACTACAACACACACACACACACACACACACACACACACACACACACACACACACACACACACACACACACACATCCTACTCTGCATAATTTCTCATCAAGATATGCACAAGTCACAAAAATAAAATCAATCTATCCTTGTGGAAAGGTTGCTTGGTAAAAGTAGGTCTGGCAAGTCTTATTTCTGTAATTCAAACAGATCAGATACAAATATGCTGACTGAATAGATTGCTAGTTCATTTTGAGTAGCCAGCTAGCAGTTCTCTTGGCAGTTTGCTCATAATCCGGTGTCTGAAGTAAAATGCTCAAAACATCTCCTGAGAAAAATCACATGGTCAGTCTTGGTTATTTCATTTTTATTTAGTCTTATTTTCCCCTTGTCATTCAAGGCCAGGGCACTTTTTGTACATTTCTGGAACTTTTGCGCGCTTCCACATCCCGCGCAATTACGGGTCTCCCAGGAATATTCATTATATATCGCTGCGTAGTGCGTACATTTATCCGTGTCACCTAGATGCGCGTGCGCGAGCTGTGCGCGATCATGGTCGACTGACAACGAGATCAAGCAGCTGAGCAAGAATACGGCCGTGTTCCTATTGTTCTCATCTCAGCTCCGCCGAGACAAAATAGACATGCCATTTCAAAAATCTTTCATTTATTGTCAGAAAGATGTTTTCAAAAACATCACTTTCATCAAATTGTATGTAACAATTTCCAGTAGGCAACTGACTGCAAACGAGCAGGCTTATGTGCCTAGGCTAAGAGCCCCGGCCCAATTTAACCACTGGTGATTTCACCAAGTGAAACGTGTTCCTGAATACAGATCTTTGTTAATCCTGGAACAATATTCACAATCAACCAATCAGATTTGAGAGACAAGTTTACAGTTTATGTCAAGTTTAGGCTTACAACCAGGGTTAGGTGCTGTTACATCAGTGTTATTCACCATAATTTCTCTCTGATTTAGGGATATGTTACAGGTAGGGTTAGGTTTACGGGTAGGGATAGGGTTGATCCAGGAGCATGTCTTACTTTGCAAAACCACAGACTTTTTTATGGCCACTGGTTTATCATATACAAGATGAAGCGTATAAATAATTCAACAGTACCATACACTCATGTCAGCAAACATAGCGGCCACTCGTAAGCTGGTGCGAGAAGAGGTCAAGGGTCAAATGAGTCATTAGCACTTGCACCGATGGTGACACTGATTTTGAGGGCTTTTGAACAACTAGCTCACAATAAGCATAAAAGTGTCTAAATCAACAACATAAAACTAACTAAGAGCTGTTTACAGACAGTGGAGGTTTCAAGTCAACAGCACTTTCTCTCTCTGATTTTGGTTATAATGATGTTGGTGTAACAAGCGAAGACATTACAGATGTGCTCTCTCAAATCACTCAAACGTCTTCTCTTATTGAAACAGATACAATTGCTTGTTTTATGACGTTGAGGATTTGAGAATGCTTAGATGAAACTTCTGTGAAAGTAAAAAAAGTGTTTTTTGTGCAACTTTGCAGAAATCCACCATCAAACAGCCACACCTTTGTATTTTTATCAAGCGATTTTTCAAACAGACATGTTTTTAGCTACCGCCAACACTGACAGTGCTGAATTGCATGCTTTTTTACTTTTTTTATAGATTCAGGTAAGGTGTGTTTTGCCATAACTGGATGATGATTAAGTACTAATGGGTTTTCTTGGTAAACCACAGCTCTCAAAGGAAGTGACTTAGCAAAACTCAATGGTGCAAATCTTGTTCAGGCCTGGTAGAAATGTTCTGCTGTCGTGAAGTCTGAGATCTGGCTTGAAGAAGGTCTTAATTGCTTACTTAGCAATCAGTTTAATATGCGATGTGCTGAATCTTTTAACTTAATTGTAAAGTGATTTTAATATAGTATTAAGTGTGATTTAGGGATTGAAGCGCAGTGTAAAATATTTCCATCTCTTGTTGAGACTTTAGGGGAACTACAAGGTGGAGCAGAAGTCTTTTAGGCCCTGTTTACACCAGGTAAAAAGATGCGTTTTGGTCGATTGGATCACAAGTAGACGAGGGAGATGCATTCCCGTTTACACCTGGTATTTGATTATGTACCATTTCTGTCTTGATATCTTTGAGGGGAGGGTCTATGGGCGGGTAAATGTATGGACTTTTTCAGATATTTCGATCTAATGGACAAAATAACCTTGTGCAATTTAGATTTGAAAACAACCAGAGAAAGCAGGAGAACATTTAGGGATTGTTTACAAGACATCAAAAACCTTTAAGACTCTGTTTACTCCTGTTTTTAGCGTCGTCCACTTGTGATCCCCTCGATCAAAACGCATCTTAATACCAGGTGTAAACGGTCTTAAATCACGCCACTAAGGGTGTGTTCACACTTGGCATGTTTGGTTCAATTAAAACGAACTCTGGTGTGATTGTTTTGTTAGCGAGGTTTGTTTGAACAAGTGTGAACGCTGCCATCTGAACCCTGGTGTCACCAAACAAACGGGCCAAGACCGCTGAGAAGATGGGTCTCGCTCCACTTCCAAACAAACTCTGGTGCGGTTCAACTGAAATATGAATTCAACATGCACCAAAGACATGTAAACGAACCAAAAATGGGACACAATGTCACAAGATGCGACCCTAAAAAGGACAGATACCTGCATTTATCCTAGAACACAGTATTGTTTTGAATGTTCAGTCAGTTCCGTCACAAAATATATGTAATAAAAGCCATATCCCTATGCCTTTAGCTTCGGAATCTCTAGGTTCAGTGTTAAAATGCCTATGTGAACACTAAGCTGACCAGAGCTTTTTTTTTGGTCTGGACCAAACTAATCAAGCGAACCAAACTACAATTGTGAACACACCCTAATGCATGACCACCACTAATTAACTAAGACATGCTTTTTACCCTTAATTTGATTCACTTCAGTAAATTTCTATTCATTTCTCAAAACACAGTGCGGCCTATAAGTGAAAGAATCTCAAATGTGACACAATTTTTGTTAGCCTGTCGTCGTCATACTCATTCTAGTCAGAATGTGAGTCTGATACTGGTCCATTGGGCTGTGATTATAGGGCGTGTTTCAACCGAACAAGGAAAGAAAATGCCTCTGCACTCAACTGGATTGACAAATGCCTTGATCACGGTTCGCGGTTCTCTGTTCCTCTTTTAAAATGAAGGCGCTGTCTACATCTTCTATAACAGACGCGATGGCTGAAACTACACATCTAAATTATCCAGGGACAGCCATTCTTTGTTGTAAACGAATTCAACCAAAGCGCTCTTTGGTGACGTGGATAAATACGCTACGGTTGATCATCAGTCCATCATCTTATAAGTCCGCCCTGACAATATGATTGGTCCGAACAGCTTTGGTTCGGGCATACTTGCTTCACAACGGATAAAGTCCAGACCGAACTTCCCATCCTCAAATGTTGTGGGCGGGTCTAAGTTCGGCTAGCATCTAGGCTACAATTTTGTATTTATTCAAGATGTAAATGTAGCTTTCATGGAAAACTTCAGATTATAAAACGGATGGTTCCAGTTCAAAGTCATTGTATAAAATAAACACACAACTGTGGCATCTTTACATCAGTATTACTGCACTGCTGTGAGAGCTATTTGTAGTAACTCTTCGTAACTCCCCTAAACTGTTTTAAAATCTCTGTAAACCACGGCTCCATGGGCCTTGTTTCTTTATATACTCATTTAGTTTATGCTTTTTCCGAAAACTTGAATGAACTTAAATGAATTGCAAACCTGCCTACATTGTTTTAGACAAACAACATTGTTAGTGTATTAGTGTAATACTCAATATGGCGTCATCATTAACAGCTTGGGACTTGCATCATAAAGAGTATGTGTTCATTTAAGCTTAGGGGTTTGTCCTCTGGGGAAACAGACAGATTGAGACTGTCTTCATTTACGGTGCTTTGCAATCCTCGAAGTGAGGTGAATGTAAACAATGATGGTGTAATGAACATAACAATGTTATCATCTATACACAGACCTCTATACTCCCTAAACCCTGTCACTCGGTTTGCATTTTTAGGCTTTTAAAACTTTAGAAAGGCTGAGAGATTCCAAATGAACCTGTGTGGTACGTACAGCTGAGGACTAGGGGAATAAATGCCTGAAGCATTTCAATGTTTACATTTGTCTATCGGTGCCTCTTTTTACATTCCATGGGGACATTTGGTGCTTAGTTGCATTATTCATGAATAATACTGGCTTTTAAAGGGGTAGCTCACTTAAAAAATAAGAATTCTGTCATTATTTAGTCTCCGTCATCTGTCTTCCAAACCTGTTTACTTTTACATTTTCCATGAAAATTAATAAATAAATGTTGAAAATAATGCAGCACTTCAATTCATAGTATTATAAAAGGTGCAAAAATTGTACATTTCATTAAAATCTTCTAAAGTAATGCATTAGCTTAGTCTGATGATGAAATTTAAACTGTTGTTCATTACTTTTATAGAGCATTTTTGGACTGTAAAAGATTTGAAAGTGATATCTGAAAATGATAACAAATAACTTATTGTTGTATGGAAAAGAGCCTGACACTTTCTAAGAGCGTACCGGTTTGAAACGACATGGGGGTGAGCAAATAATTACATAATTTAAATTTTTTGTGAACTACCCCTTTAAATTCCAAATATAAGTGCAACCACTATGGCATGTTCTCACCTAATGTGCCTTGAGCAGAAAATCGCAAGTAATCGCAAATCACAACCACAATCATCCCACCTTTGAACAATTAGAAACCGCATTTAACTTGCAAGCTGGCAAGATTCAGGTATGTATCTGTGGGAGGAATGTGCAAATCTGAGCAGATGCTGGTTGAGCCTCACCCTTCTGTAACTGACAAACAAGCTCATCTTTAAGGTGAGATATACGGCCGGGAGACAAAGATAACTCAGATAAGATCACAGTTAATTGCAAGACGTGACACACTGGCTGAATACATGTCTGAATTGAATTAGTAAATGAATTTATAATGTATAGAGAGATAACATAAATAGAAAAATAGTCAGTTGTTAGATAAATAGTTAACCATTATGGCACATTCAAAATACATACAGTCTGTCGTTAAGCAGAGGTGACACTAACAATCCTGGCGAACCTACAATTGATTTGGAGTCTTCATTGTTTCCAACTGTGTCAGTCTTTGGTCAGGAGAGTAATCTCTCTGTGCCATTCTCACCAAAGTCTCCATCAGTCATTTGGGCTAAAATGTTTACTCAAGGAGTAATTCGTGCTCTCATTTATCTAATTCCTGGACGAGGTCCACCGGGCCCCTCATCATTACTCATGGAGGAAGAGGGTCCAGAGGGGCCAAGCAAACAAACCCATTTAAGCAACCCCTCTTGAACACAAACCTGGAGCACTTTAACACTAACATACTCAGAGCTGTAGGTAAGGAGGTCAATGGGGTTAAACTAACTCAGAGAGCTCACAACGACCCATATAGCCATCCACTGCAGAGGAATTAAATTGAGGCATTGTAGTCCTGCAGGGACGGCCCCAATCAAGCCGATTACTATTGCTCATACTTAAGGTTAGACATTCAAACAAACCCCCTATCCCCAAGTAATAAACTTTGATGTGTAACTTGCCCTGTTTGTTCTACTGACATGAATAATACCTCAAATAATGTTGCTTGTTGAGGATTTAAGGTATGCTGTTACACCTTTTTCACAACAAGAGCGCAGCAGGCCATTTACTTACTGCAGAGTTAACTAAAGTTAGCATGACCATTGTGATGTTTGAGGCGGATATCATAACAAATGTCAGTAGACTGGAAACAAGTGGTTCATTCATAAATCCATAAGATCTTACCTCCATGCTGTGGAAACACAAATCGTAAGACAGATCACAACGAATGCAGTGAGGAAATGGGGTGGGGCTACATAAAACACATAAAATGGCTGAACAAATCCCACAACAGCTGGATATTTTACCATTATATGAGGCTCTACTGTTGGAGAAAGTGTAAAGGCTGAATTTATAATTCTGCGTCGGACCACTTAGACTACTCACGCGGCTATTTTCGCGATATAGCTCAGCGTTGGTGTTTCCGTGCCGTTCTGCAAATACACACTCAAATCACTATGTGGATACTTGCAACATGACTACAACATGAGCAGAAGAATATGCTTTTATCGCAAATGGAGTTTGTTGGAATTCTATTTCATCTATCATGTTATAACTAATATTTCTGTTATATGAATAAACAAGCGCATTATGTAAGTTTTTTAATGCCAATATTAATTTATGATCATACTCACATGTGTGTGGAATCAGACTCACCGCTTAGAAGCAATTCAGCTCTTTCCAATGAATGCTAAACTTAAATGTTTTCAGGTACCTGGTATGGAATAAATCCAATGATCAATGCTGTTATCTCTGTTGTGTTTTTGTATTTAATGCCATTCATTTGCCTCACTGATCATAAATGTTAGCCTAGAAATCTAGACGCACCCTAGCGGCAGTAAAAATTATTTTGCAGCCAGTGTAGTCTAGCAACTCTCCGTTGACTTTCGAGCTGGAAAAAACAAAAACTGGTCAGGCCAATCAGATTGTGTATAGTGTATAGTGTACAGTGCAAGTTTTTGAAAACAATACCATGATCGTCTCTGTGTAAACTACTAAAACGGGAATCTGTGAAAATGGATATTACGCGTTCAATAAATAGACGCGTAGTGTTTCTTTACAAAGTCAACAAAGCCAACAACTGGCCTGGCATGAAAAATACAGAGGCTTGATTGTGTTTGTGGGGTGCACTGTAACATGTGTTCATGCTTTGTTTTTTTTAAATTGCATTATTTTTCATATATTTTACCTTTATTCTACACTGCTCTGCCCCTCCTTGTAAAAACGGTCTGATGGTTTCCTGGTTCTATGAAGCCAGTCCCTCAAAACTACGCAATGGGCTCAGATTGGTTAGCTGGCCCAGTGTGTTGTGATTCACTAGCCATCGAGTGCACGTTTTCCAGAAACGTCACGCCCCTAACCTTTACCGGTACTTTGTGCTTTGGTGTATTATAAACAATGGCGTCAATACCCGGGAAACGTTAGTGAATGATGGAGCAGAACCTGTTCAAGAACGGCTGTTAAGCGACGTTTCAGAAAGGTTTGTTTTTGTTGTTCTCTCATTACTTTTTAGACACGCTATTAATTTAATTATGTTACTAATTATTATAGAATTACAAAAAAAATAAGCTTCATAAACAAGAATTTCATATAATCGTTCTAACAAATTATACTACAGTCTTCAAAGGGATTTGTTTGAGTAAAGACTGCGGATCTATAGTGATCGTTTCTGACTGTATGCCACGGTTACTTTTGTATTTTTAGAACGATTGTAGACAAATATCTGTCGACAGAACTATTAACCCAAAACTAACACTTAACATTGGCTTTAACGTTACTACACTAAGTTAGCCAAAGCAAACACAGAACCATGTTTAGCATGCCTGTAGATAAACAAGCATGTAGATAAACATAAAAGCTCGAATCAAAGAATAATTTACACTAATTCCAAGTTCACTGTTGAGATTAAAAAAAAGTTTATAACGTTAGGTGTTTGTCAGATAACGTTAAGTATGAATGAGCATTTAACAAACCAGCAGAGCCAAACAGCGTTGTCATTTGTTTACTTCCTTGCTACAATGTACAATTAACAATATGAACTATTACAGGAAAACACATCGATGAAAAATAAATCATACTTACAGGTTGTGGCTCGTAAACAAAAGCTTCTGTTCTTAAAGTTGGAACTGCTTCATCTTTCAGGACAAGCCGTTGTGCGAATCCTGCATTGAACTCGTGAAGATTGTGAAAGCTTTCCTCCGTAACATGTGCAGCACAGATAGCGAGATTTGGGTCATAATTATGAGGGACCGAGTTAAAAATAAATTTTAACCATTGATCCCTAACTCCCTCATCCCTAGGAAGGCTGAACAAAGTGGACCTGCAATCCAGATGAAAATAACGGCAGCGTTTCGACGGCATTGCGACAACTCCTCTCCAAAACAACAATATAAAATGGCCTCGCCCCGCTTATTAAGTATTCTCCGAGGAGGGGTTTATGTAAATAATGGGACTTGCTGATGTCAGCAACTCTGGAGGAATGTCGTGTAGTCCAAAACCGGCTGTTTGCTGTAGTGCTTAGAAATTGAATTTTTTAAAAGCAAATATCACCCTTTGCTTTGAACTTTGAGCTCTGTAACTTCGCAGATGTTGTTTATGCTCAAACAGCAACATCACACACTAGCTAAAGTTAGAAAAGTGAAATTGTGTTTTACCACCCCTTTAATCATTTATCATTATTCTAATAGTTATGGAAGCTTGTTTCCGCCATTGAATACATTTTTTTTAAAAGTAATTACGACTATTTCACAATTTAGAATTTTTTTTTCAAATGCGAGGATTCAGAATTGCGTAACAAACTTGCAATTGCAAGAATTAGTCATAATGGCAAGATAAAAACTTCTGACTTTTTTAATTGCAACTTTAAATCTCGCAATTCTTACTTTATAACACGCAATTCTAACTTTATAACTCACAATTGTGACTTTATATCTTTCAATTCTGACTTTATAACGTATTTGTGAATTTATATCATGCAATTTTGACTTTAGAACACACAATTGCGACTTTATATCACACTATTCTGAGAGATAAAAAGTCGCTATTACATTTTTATTTTATTTTTTTACGTGATGGAAACCAGCTTCCACAATAACTGGATCAGAGAAGAAAATGGAAATGGGATAATATGAACACAGCAACATATTTCCTACATTTAATTATGCAAATAAGCTTTAAGTAACTATATTTATATTAATGCAGATCATTCGCTGCTTATATGTACTGAAATTTCACTGTATCGTGTGAATAAAAAGAAAAATGTTGCACAAGCCTGTTAAAATTACAATGTTGTAGTATCAACACATTTTTGTGGTATTCTAAATGAGTACATATTTAATGCAGCTAAGATGTGGTAAAACCTCTAATTAATGTATGTCTTCTACCCCCAGGAGTTGAAATCCAGGCTGCCACTTTCAGTTAGATATGTGGAGAGAAAATAAGAGAGACATAGCGATCCATAATTACAATCTTAGGCAACAGAATAGAGGCCAGCACCCCCCGCAACCAGAGGAGGATTGCAGACATCTCAACTGACAGCTGGTTGGGGATGTAGGAGCTGTGCTCAACATTTCTCTATGGTATAAACATGTGTAGTATGAATCCAATCCACACATACTACATTTGTCATGTTGTTATTTTCAAGTGACCTGCCAGCATCAGTTGCGTCGCTTTTCTTTCATTTAGAAATCCTCTCCGGTGGCCTCATGGGATAGTAAAGTGTTTAATGCGTACTTCCGAATCTTGCCAGAAGTAGTAGGTCATCTACTGTGAATTGGGACATACCATTACGTTTTGGTCTAATCAATCACTATCTAATACTTGGAGTATAAAAGATCGGTACTTGTTTGAGTTTGCAGATGATGACGCAAACATTCACCCCATCCTCCCCACCACCAACAGGATGGTCCCTGTCCATACCTCCAAGGGGGGTCGGCTGCGCCCCTGCCTTCGTCTTCAGGCAGGAAATGCAGAGTCTGCTACCCTCCGAATGTGAACTACGGACGGGGTCTGCGCCAAATAACTTTATCATTCAATATTTTGCTTTCATTTGCTGGTCTATTAATTAATAAATGTCATTGTGATATTATCTTGCCTTCCGAGTCTTTCTGGTAGAACTAAAATTCTACTGATACTCTAATACTTTAATGAGAGTTAGTTAACATTAGTTGATTTACTAAGTTGACACCACTTTTTGCCTACTATTTAGTTGGAAAGAATGCATTGCCTATTTGAATGTTTTTTTGGTAATCAAATGTCTGTTTTTAGAATTATCTATAATAATAATGAATATATATATATATATATTTGCTTTTCTTTATATATTTAAATGTATTCTTACTATTAAATACAACTTTTCAAATTGTATTTTCATGTTGTTGTTTTTTTATAATCTAAAAATAATAAAATTTTGCTTAGCTTTTAGTCTAAACACATTCAAAGACTGGTGTTTTTTATACAAAAATCTGCAGGTGCTCCAAAAGTCCACCTGAGACAAAGTGAGAAAGTGTGAGGTGCAGGTGTGGAGAAAAACAGCACAGTTCCTTTGCCGTTATACTTTACACCAACTCACTCATGTAATGTGTTGATGACAGACTCATTATGTCTAAAAATAGTTCTGTGGTTTGGAGCACAAGTGATGTAATTTATCAAACTTGCAAAAACTCCTCCCTATATGTTGAGCTGGCAAAGTCTTCATTTTAAGTTTAAAGCAAATTACAACTTATCATTTCTTTCGGGCTCAAAAACACCAGTTAATTAACCTATTTGTTTCCATTACTTGCAAAGACAAGTCTATGGTGTTGTCCGTAGAATAGAAAGCTCCTCAGAGCTTTTGAAAGTCCTAAAGTGCAAGAATACGGTTGCAAGAAACATTCCCCAGATCACTCAATTTAGCTGACTGTGGAGGAATGCTTTGTCCTCTTTCAGCTCTGTCTTAGGCGAAGGCGAAGAGGTCATCCAGAAGAAAAGAAAGTGAGGGCCTGCAAGATGGGTTATTTAGCGCCTCTGAAAAAAGCCTCTTCTCCACGCTCTCCATGAAATACATTCCGATCCTTGCCGGCAGCAGGGTTATTATCCCTCTGTTGGTGCCAACGTGCAGGCTCTTAAGAGGAGACAAACTCCTGTTTTCTGTGCCTTATCTTCCTCCCCATCAGCAGTCAGATATCCGCGTCTCAGTTCCCTGGAGGCTGGAAGTGGAGCCGAGAGATTCCTGGGTGTTCAGAGTTTCCTCCACTCACTCCAGTGGTGGTTTAAGTGGCGGGGTCAGAGTTCAAAGGCGTTTGAAGCTGCTCGAACGTCGGTCAAAGCGACCAGCCAGCCGAACCCTAATATGAATTTGCAAGACAAAGAGTGCGAGAGGGGCTGGGCTTTGATTTGTCTGAGATTTATGGGCATGATGAAATCCGGCCTGAATATACGCGGTTTCCCCGTCTTCTATATCATTTACTAAGATCTAAATGGACTGCTTTTGTTCCAGGAGACGGACGCCTGGGATGAAAAGGCCATACATTGAAAGAGGGGCGTAAGGGGAGGGTTCCCAGCTGACCGGAGATGCTCTTTTCAGGTTTCCTTCAGCTGATGTGGGATCAAAGAGGAGGGTTCACAGGAGAAGAAAGAACACGCTGGGTCCTTCAGAGGTCCCGTTCTACTTCAACTCCATGTCAAGATGTTTGCTAAGCACATGACGAAACGTGCATGTGACTTTAAGATGTTAACATATCTGGACGCCTTCGAACCAATAAAAGAGGAATGATCATAGAAAAAAAAGTTTTTTGTTTTAAAGGTGGATATGGGATACAATAAAATTACGTATATGGTCACATTTACAAATTCAGCTGATTTTTTGATGGGCAAAATCCAGTCATTTACTAGGAATCCACGCAATCTGGGAAGATTTCACGACGGGATTAATTTGGTCACATGGATTCACGGATTCTAACTTCTGTGTGAGCAGTGCCTCATAGATTGCTAATGTCTGTATGGACTTGTTTGACCATGAAATGTTGTTGAAATGTCAGTAATGTGACTGCACCTTAAGAAAATAAAATGTCAATGCTATATTGTTTTGCAAATGCAATGAAATTATAATTATTATTATAATTTTTTTAAAAGTTTGTCACACTGCAAAATAGTATTAGTTACCGTGCATCTGGGTCATGTTAGAAAGATTACGAGTTAAACACACATGAACATCACGACATAATAACAAGAAACAGGTTTGTGTAAAAACTTATTTTAAACTCTGAGTTTCCAAGTTGGGGGGGGGGGGGGGGGTATTTCATTTATTTACAATAAAACTATATGAGTTGCATGTACAAAATACTATAATATTGTACAATTACAATAGCATAATGATACCGTTTACAGCAACATAGTGTCGGCCCAGATCCGGCCCACATCTGGTACATATTGATTCCACATGGCCCAGATGTGGGCCAGATCTGGGCCGACACTATGTTTCTGTCTAGGGTACCTTCATAAATTGACTAAAAACATAAAATAGAAAACAACAATGCACATTTGTAGATGCTGCGTTAAAAAACCTTGATGAATTTTATGTAGAAAAGGTACACTGCCATCTTTCTCTGACAAAAGTGATTTGAACACGCCTGACGTCTTAATTACGACTTCCCAACTTATAAAATACAAGCATCCCTGCATGAGGACTTGAATGCACCATTATAAGTAGCTAACCAAGTATATACTGCTCAAATGTAGTAGATCATCTATACTGTCCAGTATGCTAGTATGCTCATCCAATGTCTTCTTTATTGTTAACCTCTCAAATACACCCCACTGATTTCCAGATGAAAGTCTTTGTGTCCTGTTGTAAATACTGTTCATGCCTCATGACCCACTGGGTGATAAATAACCTCTAAGGTTAACCACGTTTGAAATGGAGCTGTGAGACCAGTATGGGCCCCAGAGTGTTCTTGACATTACCAATATGTTATCAGGATGCTCTTCCTTGGTTGAGCACTTCTGATGGTACGTGTTTTGTAAGACTGGATGGATACTCAAGTGTGTGTGAAACAAATTATGCTTTTAGAAAGTATTGTATCCCATCTGTGTCTGTGAGGTGTTTCAGTCACAGAGGGCCAATGTGAATGTTACAAACACTTGTAGAAGATTATAGAAGCTGGTTTTGGGTGCACATGTTGAGCAATATAGTATAGTTATTTATTGATGTTATTTTGCTTTATTTGTCTTTTTTAATGTGATCCTGAGTTTTAGAGAAATGTTATAGAAATAAAACTTACTACTACAAATAATATAACAATATTATATGCGTCGTGGATGCGTCGTGGAAATCTCTTGAACTCTCGTCTCAGGCCCACAAGGAAGAAAAGGAATAGTCGAATAAAGTCGTTATTTATGGGGGTTTTTTCGGAAAAAAAGTAGTCTCGTCGCTTGATAAACTTATAGTTGAGCAACTGTAGGCACATGGAATATTTAAACATTTTCTTCAATGACTTTCTGGGCCGTCAAGTTTCATTCCCTCTGGCAGCCTATGTAGCAGTGATCCACCTCTCAGATTTAATCAAAAATATCTTCATTTGTGTTCCGAAGATGAACGAAGGTCTTACGGGGTTGGTACAGCATGGGGGTGAGTAATTAATGACTTAATTTTCATTTTTGGGTGAACTAACCCTTTAACATGTTTTTGCCTCTGATCAAGTTCCCAACGCAGCCTACCGTAAGGGGTTTGAGATGATTCAAATGATCCAGCAGGCTGGTTCCAAAAACATGATGTTGACTTTTAAATAATTCTAAAAAAGGACTAGACATTGTTGAAATGTTTAAAGAACTTGTGTTTGTTATACTACGGGTTAAAATGACCTGCTACTGAGAGTCATCATCACCCTCCCAGATTAGCTCAAGTTACGAAATTAAGTACATTTCTCTCTTATTTTGTGATCTTTTGAAAGCAACTGAGACACACTGACAACAATCGAACTTTCAAACAAGTGTATGGCGCCATCTAGTGGTCATATTCAAAACAGCTAAAATATGAAGACTGGTGTAGGCTATGAGGGTGTCTCAATCATTGGTTATTTTAATACCCAATTTATTCATTCATTCATTCCTTCTCTTCAAACAGATGCACAACCCTTAGTAAGTTCTATCATAAGAAAATGTCAAAATCTCAAGTAATTTCCTTTTTTAACAATATTAGAGTTGCACTATAATACAGTTCTGACTGCACCCACGTGGTTAGCAGCGGCTCCGTTTAAAATGCAGCCAGTGTTTAATAAAATAGTTGCCATTGCAATTAAAATTGCGGCAGCACACACTGCAGACACACACTGCAGAAAGAAAAGGCCCAGTGCTTTCAATAAAAGAAGAAAATACTATCCAAGGTTATTGAAAGAACATTCAGGGCTTTAGCCAAAGAGCCTATAGTCACATAACGATCTCAAATTAAGCTTAAGCTTGTGGATTTCATGGGAACGTTGGGAATGTTTCACTGTTGTTCTGAGATTTACCAGTGTAATTCAGTTTTTCATTTTAGACCGAAACACACACACACACACACACACACACACACACACACACACACACACACACACTCTCTCTCTCTCTCTCTCTCTCTCTCTCTCTCTCTCTCTCTCTCTCTCTCTCTCTCTCTCTAACAAACAAAAGGCACTAAAGCTGTCACTGTGGTAGGCTACACTTTCAAAAGGTAGGCTACATATTAGTAATTCCCCTAAACGGTGCACACTAACATTTGTTTACTACAAATGAAACCAATTCAACCCTCTACAAGAATATCACAGACCTTGTGAGTTAATGTACAATAGGCTACATGGAGTTCCTTTGTTACAACCCCACTACCGGGGTAGGTTGTAACACATGCTGGGGTAAGTTGTAACAATTAGACAAAAGTAGTAAAAATGGATGCCATACCATGATATTGTTCAAAACCAGATTTACTTAAATAAAAGAACAATGTCTCCTAATAGAGATATAGTTTCTAAATAAACACTAGCCTACTACAATGTACCAGACTAAAGAACATCTTTATACATATTTAAGTCTAACAAAATATAACAATGTGCGTGGGAGTGTGTGTCTATGTGTGTATATAGTTAATCAGAGTCACAGTGCTGACAGATGAATGATGCTGGTGAGCCTGGAGTGCTGGCTTCATTATGGGCCGAGAAACTGTACAGGGTGCATTTTACCCAAACCTTCTTTGGCTTGAGTTGTTAAATTGCTCCATGCTACCACTTTATTTAAAACATATGCCCCAGTCATTCTGTAAAAACATTAAAATCAAGAAAATTCTTAGTTATATTCTAAGTATGTAAGGGGATGTTTGTAACACTTTTTAAAATAAGTGTTGCAACCCTCCCCACTCCTGTCAGCCATGTTTAGCTAACAGTTTTAGCATAGTGGTTTGAAATTAGCAGGGGGGAAATGCATAGCGTTTTGCCTAAGAAACTATATTTAATCTAATATTAGTCATACAATATTATCTGCAATAGTACAGATACTAAACAAAATATAGTCTTTAGCCCTATTCGCACGGGATAAGTATTACCTGGTGACCTCTAGTCATTTGTAATAATTGCGGAGTTTGTCTGAGATCTTAATCCTGTGCGAATCGGTGATGTCTGTAATTTGTAAAGTAAAACAATTTCCCCGGAAAAAAACCTACTATATTTCTAGGTCTTGTGATAATATTAGTCCCGTGCGAATCGGCATCTCTGTGATTTGTCCGTATCGTATATCATTTTTTCAAGGTTTTTGTTTCATGTGCGCCTTTTTATCCATCTTTCGCGAAGAATGGAGGCTGTGTTTGAGTGTTTTGGTAGTATTTTGGGTGCTTGGTCATATCGCTATACACAACTACACAATTTGCAGAAAGTGAAAGCTGAAAATCATCAGAAGAGCAAAAACAAAAAGAATGATTAGATGGAGATGAATGACATGTATAGCAGCATGCGGTCCCCGTGATTTTGCCAAGACATGTTCCTGGATCAACATATTTTGATCCTGGAACAACATTCCTGTCCCAAAATGTAGTCCTTACCCTATCCCTACCCCTAAACCTAACCCTACCCATAACTTTTCCCTAAAATCAGACGGAAATGATAGGTGAATAACACTGATGTTGAAGCACCTTACCCTGGTTCTAAGCCTAAACTTGACATCAACTGTAAACTTGTCCCTCAAATCTGATTGGTTGATCTGAAAGTTGTTCCAGGATCAACAAAGATGTTGATCCAGGAACATGTGGTACTTGGTGAAATCACGTTCACCAGCAGCATGCGGTAAGGAACTTTATTCTGTTTATGTCATAATATATCATACAGCTAGACCTATAACGAAAAGACATTTCCAAGCAATAGCCTATCGGCGTCAGATCCGGGAGATAAGTCAGTAAATTTGAGTAAAATCACAGGCTTCGGTTATCCCGTGCGAATGCGCCACATGAAATTCAGATGTGGGGGGGTCATTTCTAAATCACACGAGGTTCCCAGATAGTACTAATCCCGTGCGAATAGGGCTTTAGTCAAAATTTGTACTTTCTGACCACAGAACCATTTTTTTCTCAATATATTCTGCATTTGCCTGTTTCCAGCCTTGAAAATCATCATGCGTGATCATAGGAAATAGGAAAACACTGAAGGGATCACATGACTCCTATCTTATCTTTAATTGGTTAAATTGATAGTGTTACAACTCTCCCCATTTTACAACCATGTCTCCCCTACATTCTATATTACTTCCTAAAGCATACATATTTAGTAGGCCTCCTTTTTGAAAGGGCACTGACTCAGTGACAGCCTTTGGACCTTTTTTTCTCAGAGTCCATTTAAAAATAATGATAGTTGTGTTAGGGTTAGTTCTGTCAATAACTACATTCATCTGATCAAAACTTTTAAACACTGAGTTTACTTACGTTTGCGTTTCTGATACTCAGCACTCACATACACTGCATGAAAAGTCATCACTGTGTCACATCTGTTTTTCTCCTTCTCTGACAGAAAGCCTGACCTCAGAATCTGTGCTTCCTTTTGGGAGACGTTTGCTTTGCTTTTCAAACTTTTCTACATTGCACTATCTATCTGTCTGACAAAGAGCCTACGTGCTCGAAACATTACCACCTGTGTGTGCGTCTATACCATTAAATTTTTCACATTTTTGGAGCCGTAATTTTTTTTCCCCTTTTTTTATTAATTTCCTTGTTGAGCACCATATTGCTTTGCTGTGGATCTGCGTTCTTTGGATCTGATTTTACTTCTATCTGGACACCAATGGATAACTACCACTATAATATAATAATACCACTATTACTGTATAAGTTACTTAGCACCTCACAGCTAACTGTGCCCACCTTGGGTTGCATCCGAAATCACATACTTACCTACTATATAGTAGGTGAAAAACAGTATGTTACAAAAGCAGTATTCACAGTACTCATAAAAAAGTAGGCAAAAAAGCACCATCCATGGATGACCTTCTTCTTCCGGTAAAATTCTGAAGTGTACATATGATGGACACTTTACTATCCCATGAGGCCACAGGAGAGGATTTATAAATGTCAGTGAAGTGACGCAACAGTCGCTGGTAGGTCACATGATAATGACAACGTGGCGAATGTAGTACGTCCGGATTTCATTCATACTGCACACATTCATATAGAATATATAGAACATATTGCAGTTGGGAAGTAATCACTTATTCAAAATAAGTACCTACTAACTTATATGATGTATGTGATTTCAGAGGCAGCCTCATCTGAAGTATTGAAAATTGAGACAAGGAAAAAAAAAGGATATTTATTTTTTTCTTAAAACAAAACAAAACAAAATTAATATAGAATGAAGGCATCTCATAAGGTAATATATGATCTATAAAATGTTTTGGTGAGATTTAACACAACATATGAGTCAATATGTACCATATCTAGCTATAAAGTTCGGCAATGGTAAATACATGGCATAATTTCAAAAATTTCAACAAACAAAACAACACACTTCTGGAATTTGGATATAAGAAAAATTTCAAGTCGACATCAACAAACTCCCTTAGAGAATACACTTTATTATGACATTTAAAAACAAGATATTGGAAATGGGTTATAACACACAATGCAAAACAAACAAACAAAAAGATTTATACTTTTCCTATATCTCTCCTCCTTGAGTAAAACTTTAAAAAGTCAGGGCCTTCATTGACGCGTCATAGCATTACTATTTACAAAAAAGTGATATAAATAGGCTCGCCAGCCAAAGACAACCATTGTGTCTTCTCTGTATTGAATCTTCATGAACTGTCAGTTTTGGTTGATCACATTAGGTCTAAATATTCAGGCCTGGAGGAGACGGCCGTTTGGTTAGAGTCTGTCAGCTGAGTAGTGTTCTCAGTTCTAGCACAATCCCTGAGGGCTGAACTCTCATTCTTTCTTCCTCAGGACAATGTAAATGAAGCCACTAATGAGCGTGAGAGGGAAGGCCAGCCAAGCCAGGACGAAAGCGTAACCGTACGTCTCACTGTCATTTTTCCACTCTGGACCCATCACCGTGTAGATGATGGCCCCGCTCATCACGAACAGACCTACGGGAGAGAGTGAAAGAGAGAGACAATATAAACATGTAGATGGGGGTCCTTCCGCAGGGACAGGTGAAATGGGATGTAATAGACCAGGGAAGGAAATACTCACTGGCGAGGACCTGAAAGACGGCCGTGAAAAAGAAGCGACCTCCCTTTACGAGAGTGAAGAGCTGGCAGAGGAAGATGATGAAGGAGATCAGGGAGAAAATGGTGGCGAGGACCATGAGCGCCTGCACTGCTTGACGCCAATCTGACAGATTGTAGAGAAACACAACAGACGTAAACAATAAAGAAAATTACTTCTGGCCAGCACATTGGGACCATTTATACACTTGCGTAGATTTTATAGTCTTTTACTTTTGTTACCTTAGCTGCTTTTTTACTAATTTACTATTCTTTTGTCATTTGGTTTCTCGTAGAAGAACACATTTCATTGAGGTACAGATATGGAACTTATGGAAGTTTATGTAATTTTTAAAGGGATAGTTCATCCTTCACTCACCCTCAAGTTTTTGCAAACCTGTTGAAAACAAAACAAGATATTTTGAAGAATGTCGGACACCAGACAGTTAATGGGCCTCATTGACTTCCATAGTGTGGGGAAAAAAAATGTTTCTGTCAGTAACTGTTTGGTTAATGACATTCTTCAAAATAACTTCTTTTGTGTTTGAAATTCATACAGGTTTGGAACAGCTTGAGTGTGAGTAAGTGATGACAGAATTTAAATTCTTGGGTGAACTATTCCTGTCAATAATGCAATGAACATTGTACCGCCGAACACAAGTCCGTCAAAAATGTAAACAAACCATCTAGGTATTCAAAGACAATGATTTTTACCTTACATTCACTTAACTCACCTGCATCACCAGTCCCATGGCAGCGATAAGCTCCATTACTTTGTGCGCAGTTATACCAGAGGTCATAACTTGCATCTCCATGTTTTCTCCAGGCCTGTTTAAAAAAAAAAACACCCATATGATTATATCTACACATAAACCAATCGTTCACAAAATTCCACCTAAAAACTATGACCCAATACAATCATGCAAAAGCGAATCAGACCACAAAAATGATACTCACATTAGCACATGTGGAAACGAAGAGAATGATAAGGTCCGTCAGATGCAAGACTAACGTTGCAAGCAGAATGGCCAGCATTTTGGGGGCTTGTCTAGAATAACAGAAAAAGAAAGTTAAAAAATACACACTTTATAATGGGCAGCGTTTTACTCGTGCAGTTCCACATCTGGTCACCAGATTGCGCTGCTGTCAAACTCATCTCGACCCAAACACCCCTACAAGTCTGTCTATTTTCTCTCTTTCTTCTTCTACATTTTAATTGAATACATCTGTTTTTAGGATACATTACGTTAATAATTACACTAATCACACTGCATTGTTTGAAAAGCTGTCTAAATGTCTATTATTTATCAGAAAAAACATCCTCACAATCACACATACAATCCAGTCACGTCACTTTTTCTCTCTCTCTCGAGGTGCCGCCTTTTTTTCGTCACGTCTAAACTGTTTATCAATATGTTACTCAAGTTTTTTTCCCCATCTGAAAGTAAAGATTATGAGAGGCTGGCCAACATTAAACAAATACAATTATTATGGAGTACGAATTGAAGCAGATTTCTCAAACAGACAATAGGCAAAGGAGGCAAAACATTCCTAAGCAGCGTTTGTTTTCATCCAGACCCGTTATTGTAAAACTCAGCCAGCAACTGCGACTGCAGTTTAAGATGTGCTCATTTTAAAATAAGCCTGTTAAGACAAGCAATGCAAATACTATGAATACTATTACTATAAATTAAAAACAAACCTCTAAAAAAACATAATATCGTACTAATAATCATCATAATAAACTTTGAATGAAACAGCAAACTTCCCGTGAAAAAAGACAAGAGGCTAAACGGTGAGCAAGGAGATCTTCAAATGGAAAATAATAATAATAGCCTACATAAAACGTGGTTGAATCTCCTGAAATGACGAAGTTAATATTCCATAAATGAACTAAAGAAAAAAGAAAACCATAGTTCTCAAACTTACAGGTGAGGGAGAGATTAAAAATCCTTTAAAAGCGAAAGAGAGCAGGAAGAAAACACTAGGTTGCGTTTACTATGTGATCCGGCCACTATAGATTCTCAAAGCACAAGTCTCTGTATTCCAGATGTAGTAGGCTACCACAGCAGTGTTTGCTTTTTTTCCTCCTTTCTTTTTTCCTCTCTTTTTTTTTCTTTTTAGAAACGTGAGAACACCGCCCTGGAGCGTCACTACGTCACACTTTTCTCTTTCTTTTCCCTCCCAAATTTCTCACTTTAGATGTTAGATAGAAAAGAGCTGATCGTGCATTTATAAAATATTTATAAATAAAACATTTATTCAAGAGCTTTTTGTCCCCGGAATGATTCAAACTTAAACTTGAAAATATGTTGGTAGACTTAGGGGAAAGTTTACTCTTTAACAATGCACAATGATATTGGTTGTATCACGAATTTATTATGCAGTTGTATGCATGTCATAAAGAGCTTTTAAGTTTTGCACACCAACAGCAAGATCAGCTTTGTCCGCCATTTTGAACACTGCAATTTAGTGGCACAGAGTGTGTCTCAATGTGCGAGTGTTATTAAAGTGTTTACTAGTGTGTGTGGATCCCCATAGGTCCCTCCCAGTGGCCCCACGGTATGCCCAGAATGTTGGCATGAGTTTGTTTACTCCTCCATCTGGACTGCAGAGTAAATGAATCTCCTTGTAACTCTTCTTAAATGCGTGTGTCCCTCAACACTGGAAATAAACATGTTTTGGTGCTGCCAGCATGACTATAAGGGTCCCCTTTTCTGTCAGGCCCTCATCAGGAGTCCCATGGCAGCAGCTGTGTTTGTAAATACAGTGAAGGAGGCGTTCCCTGTGCCACCCCTGTTTTTTTTCCTCTCTGCTTAGGTTTTGAGTGTTGCACGGTTTTGCTGTGGTTTGGCTCAGGAGTTCTGCTGTTCTGTGAGATGGATGGATTATGGGTCAGAGTAATAGGCTAGTGGCGGCAGGGCAAAACGTTTACCCTGATCTCCCTGTTTGATGCAGGTCGCAGGGAGGGTCATAAATATACAGCCTTGACATACTGGCTGTCCGTTCACTGTACATTCTGACATAGTGCTTGCAGTGGACCATTAACAGTGCACTCTGTACTAAGGTTTTTATACTTGGTGCTCACCAAAAGTTTTTTTTTTTTAATTTACCACTAACAAATGTGGATAATTGGAGAGACTACAGATATATAACAAATTATTAAAAGTCAAAGCACTTTTTTTTAATACATATTAGTGAGGAAGGTCAGCTTTGTCCGCCATTTTGAACACTGCAATTGTGTCTCACTCTCTTTATAGTAGGGGGAAAAAAATTAGATGGGAGGGAAAATTATTTCAGTGCTTTTGCACTCTCCCGCAAATGCTTTGCATTCTCCCAAGAAACTTTACGTTCGCATGCAACGTTTTTTGCGTTCTCCTGAGGAACGTAGGATTTGCTCGCAAAATGTTTGCGTTCCCCCAAGAAACGTAGCGTTTGCTCGCAAAATGTTTACATTCACATGGGAAACTTTCGTTCGCACACAAAATGTTTGCGTTCCCCTGAGAAATGTAGCATTCGCTCGCAAAATGTTTGCGTTCCCCTGAGAAATGTAGCATTCGCTCGCAAAATGTTTGCGTTCTCCTGAGAAACTTTGCGTTCGCTCACAAAATGATTACGTTCGCACGAGGAACGCAGCGTTTGCTTGCAAATTGTTTGCTTTCCCCCGAGAAACGTAGCATTTGCTCGCAAAAAGGCTTGTGTTCCCCCGAGAAACGTAGCGTTTTCTCACAAAAAGTTCACGTTCTCAAGAGAAACTTTGCGTTTGCACACACAAATTTGCATTCCCCAGAGAAAGTGTTTGCGTTCCCCTGATAAACTGTTCGCGTTCCCCCGAGATACGTAGTGTTCGATTGCAAAATGTTTGCGTTCCCACAAGAAACTTGTGTTCCCGAGAAACTTTGCGTTCGCTCGCAAAATGTTTCCGTTCCCCTGAGGAACATAGCGTTCGTTTGCAAAATGTTTGCGTTCACACAAGAAACTGTTTGCGTCCCAACAAGAAATGTAGCATTCGCACACAAAGTGTTTACTTTGCGTTCCCACAAGTAACTTTTGTGTTCTTTGACAAAATGTTTTTGTTCCCTTCGAGAAACTTTGTGTTCGCTTGAAAAATGTTTGCTTTCCCACTAAAAACATTGTGTTCGCTTGAAAAATGTTCTTCATTCCTCTATATGCAAACATTTTATTCCCCCTTTTGTCCATGGGGGAATTTGTGAGTTGATGAAAAGCTAATAATTAAAAAAATGTAAAATAGAAATGTTTATAAATAAAATAAAATAAATAAACACTTTGAAAATAAAATGCTTAAAAAAAAAGATTTTAATGTGATCTCAGACTTTTTTGATCTGTAAATAGAAAGGTTTCCTCCCTGTGAATGTTAATTATGGCTCACATGTGCACAATGAATGATGCCAGAAATTGTATATGGCTGTTTATAATATAGCTTGACAGGAAGAGCCATAGGCCATATGACTCCATCTTATTAAAACAACATCTATTTACTATAAGAAAATTCAATATTCTGACTTAAACATTTCCTTGTGCCCAAGCAGTCAATGTTGCCAAAGTGAGTCATGATTGAGACTGAGATGAGCGTGTATGGTTTAAATCAACTTGCTGCTTGAGTCAGAGAACTTATGGTCTGGCTTCATTTAGTTTATTGACCACTAAAACAGCAGAATGGATTGTCCCATTGTCACAACCTGTATTTTAAGGCTAAATGTGTTTAATAGTAGTTTAATGCTAAACATTAATGCACAATGTGGTGGTTTTAACAAACTACAGCTCGATTCTGATCCATTCCTGCTTTCACAGTGTTTTTTTTTTTTTTTGGTTTTAACTTCTGCGATATCATTGTTCATGTTGGAAAATGGTTTTCACACCAACAAAACTGACTCCAAACAAGTCCGCAAGCTCCAGTATGGAATCATCCCTTGTGAAAAAGAGGTCAATTTTATTGTATTGAAGTATATTGTCTTTTTCACAAGGGTTACTCAGAAATATGCATATTGTGTATTTTGTTTGTTTACTTGACTTGACTGTATGATTATGTCTAACTTCTGCACCATATAATTTCTGTCTCAACTATGTTTTGTAGTGATTACATTTTATCCCAAGCCTAAAGCTTGACGTTGAACACTTTGATGTCTCAAAACATATGTTGTGACTGAAATCTTTTCCGTTGTTAGCAGCTGGCGTTCCTCGTAACGGACAGTCCTGGTGAGTCACTCTGGCTCTCTGAGTTCTGTCTGCTTCGAGAGAAGGATGGTTGAGTGGGAGCGACACTTCATGCCACGCCAAGAAAGCGTGACAGTAATCAGGGAGGTTTCGTTATTAGTGTTGGATGCAGGACGACCTTGGGAATTTCACATGTGTCCGGGTAGAGGGAGGAGCCACCATTGTTCTGGAGTGAATCCGACGAAAAATAGTGCAAATGGAATTCATTGACTCACATCGGAGAGAAAGTGAGAGAGAAAAAGCTTCAGGGGTGTGGGCTAAAATTAGGATTATGTCACCAAAGAACAGAGGAAGACCAGCCTGCACAGAGCAGGGTGGAGGAGAGAAGCATTAATTTGCATATGTCTCGGTGCTGAAATGGGTTAGATCAAGATCATGGTGTGGGTTAGTTGAGAACTTTGGCTGTCGATTTTAAATCTTTCAGTGTCATTCCTCCAATTTCCCCTGAAACAAGATAGAAATAGGAGTAACTTTGTTGGTCTACCACCAGGTTTTGCAAAACACGTCCCTTAAGGCTATTTGTAGCTTGGACAAAAGTTCACAGCTGTATTGTGGCATAATAAAAGATAAGGCTTTGTCTGAATTACAGAGCTATAATTATGGTTGCTGTTTTTACTTTACTCTCTCAGACCAAATCTGTCCAAGATTTTCATGATTTCTACATAAACAGCTCTGGGATCTGTGTTGAATGTTTGTGTTTCACCCAGCGATGATCAGATATCAGGCCAGAGGGGCCATGACTCAGCTTATACTAGGACACAATGGCACACTAACCATTGGAATGATTAAATGCCCTTGCTAATGTGGCACATTTCATCCTAAGCACATTTCACTGAGCCCAGATGTTGGTAGGGGTCGATGCGATCTATCTGCCAAGTGTGAGGTAGAAGCTCTTTCAATCACTATAGGGATGGCCTTCATTCATACAAAGCTTGCTCCAGTTTTCTAAGGGCTTTCAAATTGGGGTCTGTAAGGAGGTGCTAGCTAGGTGGTCCAAAACAGTTTTAACATGCGTTTGTAGGGCTGCCAACGTTAACAAGGTATGAAGGTTTAACATAATAATTATTTAATGCACTTGATTCTGCTTATTTAAGGTCAGAAATCATGAGATTAATTGTGATGCATATATATATATATATATATATATATATATATATATATATATATTGTTGAACAATTTATTTACATTTATTCCTGTGATGTCACAGCTGAATTTTCATCATCATTACTCCAGTCTTCAGTGTCACATGATCTTTCAGAAATCATTCTAATATGATGATTTGATGCTCAGGTAACATTGACTTATTATCAATGTTGAAAAGCTGTTTAACAGTTTTTTTTTTTTTTACTTTTTCAGGATCATTCATGGATCAAAAGATAGTTAAAAAAAACTGTTAATTTGATGGTAAATAATGCTAAAAAAAAAAATAAAAAATAAAAATTTATATATATATATATATATATATATTGTGTAAAAGATCAATCTTTTTTTAGCATTAATAATGCATTTACAGTCACTTTTGATCAATTTAATGCATCTTTGCTCAATAAAAATAATTAGTTTTCTCTTAAGTTTCATATCTCTTCTTAATGTAATAGCCAGTAGAAAAGAGATATTCTGCCATCAATATAGTATTTTATTTTAGTACATTCTTGTTTTTCATATAAGTTTTGAAAAACAAAATTTTGGCATTAGTACAATGATAATATAATATATTGCAAATTATTTTACAAACAACATTGTCTTTATACTATCACACTTGATAATTTTCTTACTCGGTATAAATGAGAATTTGTACATGGAAACTTAGCTGCTTTGATATTTTAGGAAGGGGGCCCCTTGCTAGGGGATCGTCATATTTAGAGGTCCTTGGCGTTCTAGTAAACATGAGACCTTCCGAATCCCACCATGACTGAAGGGGAGACGGCTTAACTAAACTGCCCACCCCCATCCAGCCCTGAGTTCAGCCCCTCTGCCACGGCCCCCTTCCACAGTAACAGCCGAATAAATCACAAACATGCACCATGACGAAGCCCAGGCCTCGGCGCTGCAGCCATCTGTGAATGATTAGCACAGGCTTCCTGTTTGAGACTATGTCTTCAGCACACACATCCCAATCACTGCGTCAGGCTGTCACACAGCTGCATGAATCGCTCTGATAGCGGCCCAAGGCGGCAACCGTGCATCAATGAAAGATTTGAAAGGGATCGGATTCGCCCAAATGCATCTGGGCTCAGTGAAATGCTGGCTGAAAGGTGTCCACTGAGACCAACTTTGAGCTGAAGTCCACTCAAATTACAGCAACTGTTCCCTCCCAAACCCCAATAACACATTCCTGCTGGTCTAACAGTACTATAAACATGGCATCTCATACTGGACATCCTCTGGCCTTATTTCAATTAATTTAAGGGAGGTGCGGTTCAACAATGATTACAAACAAATTGTGAAATTTCGTGTCCAATATTTCGCCTGGTCCCACCAGACTCTCGTACATTTCATTTATACATAGAGTCTGGCACCGCTCCATTAACAAGCGTTAACTTCCTTGTAGGCGGGTACTCTATTGAAGTCTAAAACTATTGGATCTACCCAGAGTTACTCTGGATCTGCCATAACCAATCGCTAACTTTTGGTCGTGACATATGTCATGTCGAACCCCGTGGGGAGGAGGGCCACAACATCATGGCCACCAACAAAACTAAGCAAAGACTGTTCTTGCTCCGGCTTTAACTTCTTGATATTCGGCAGCATTGCCACAACGGTCCGTTATGGCAACGCTGCCGAATATCAAGACCTGGTTTGGCTTCGCTCGCATCTTTCTCCGTTGTCATTACTGAACTACAACTCAAAATAACGCACAACATCAACGTCATCGTTCTTAGCCACTCCCTCTGTTTGCTGATTGGCCCGGTAAAAAATTGACCGGAGAAAATCAAAGACTACAGCAGAATCCCAGACGTAGTACTGAAGGAAAATGAAAATTGAGCGGAAGTACGTAGGAGGGTGGAGCCAGGCTGTCCAATATTGCCAACTCCACCAACTTATTAAGGGCCCCAATAAACCTATGCTTTTATTTGTGTCTGACCTCAACCCTAAAGAGAAGCAATTAAATTGAGAAGATTTTTAAGTAAAAAAAGGCAGAGCCTCAGAGCCACACCTAACTATTACATTTACACTTAGGGCCAGATTTACTAAACAGGGCAATTTAGCGCGAGAGCCGAATCCCATAAAAGCGCTGATGGGAATGGAAGGTTCTGTGCGTGACCTACTGACGATGCACAAATTAAAGAACACAGACACAGCTGGATCATTTACATAATGACCAACGCAATCTACCAGTTAGCGTCTGGTTTAATGGCGCAAACACCAGTAAGTTGACGAGTGCAAACATTAGTAAATCACCTTGCATTAGTCATTTAAATATTCTCCTCCCATAAATTTTGTGTTTGAAAAGGAAACTCCTACAAATGCATTTGCAATTAGTTCAGCCGCTGTCCACGCCTTTCAGCACTCATTTTTCACTGTGTGTCTTTATTAAATCCTGATAGTAGTTTTTAACGCCAATAGAGGGTTTGCTCTGGCACAAGCTGTTAGTAATCTGGCCCTTAATCATTTAGCAGACGCTTTTATCCAAAGTGACTTACAAATGAGGAGAACAATGGAAGCAATCCAAACAAATAGGGCAACAATATGCAAGTGCTGAAACTAGTTCCAGTTATGGCGCTTTTTCCACTACACAGTACCAGCTCGACTCGACTCGCCTTTGTTTGGTTTTCCACTGTGTAAAAGTTGTACCTGTACCTGCTTTCGGGTACTTTTTATTCGTATCCCCTCCGGCAAGGTTCTAAGCGGGCTGAGGCGATACTAAAATGTGACGTGAAACACTGCAGACTGCTGATTGGTCAGAGAGGATCGGCACTATTCACTGTGTCATCATTGCACGCGCCAGACGGAGCTATTTTTTTCAGCAGTGTTTCGTTTTGCTGCCCTCAGCCTCTCCTGAAACAACGTTTGTCTTCTTGCTGTGAGAAATAGCCACAGTGAGGAGAGGTGTGACGTGTGCTCTTTTCGGCTCGTTAAAGACCAGTCTTGCTGCAACATTCTGGATCAGTTGCAGAGGTTTAACAGAGCAAGCTGGAAGACCAGCCAAGAGAGCATTGCAATAGTCCAGTCTGGATAGAACAAGCGCTTGGACAAGGAGTTGTGTAGCATGCTCTGATTGTAAGGGCCTGCTCCTCCTAATGCTGTCCAAGGCAAATCTGCAGGACACCATCGTCACAAGCCAATGATAATTCAAAGGAATTTACCAGCTGGAGTGAACTTTTCTGAAAGTTCGTTTTGGACTCCTGAAATGAATATAATTTTGACCTGGTTTTGTTCGAAATGACGACACACATAGTTTGTTCTCCGATTTCTCTTAAAGTCCTTAACAGCAGTAACAGAAATTAATGGAAGCTACAGCAGCTGTTAGCACTATAACATCACTCAGGGCTTCATGAGGGATGAGGTGGGTGGGCAAAGGTCATAATGTGAGACCCCTGTGGGAAGCATTTCCTCATACCTTTGGTAGAATTGCCCCTGAATGTCAAAAGCTCTGTGTGTCGTTACCTTATCCCAGGGTGTTGGCTTCATATGGTAAAAGCATTGATGCTAATAATTTCTTCCTCAGAATGAGCAGGATGAATAAAGAGTTTAATTTTCCTTCTCTGTTTGTGGGAAGAAAAAAAACTTTAATTCTTTGTGCATGACACACAGGGAAAGCCATTCTCATCTATTAAAAATCTCAGTAGAACACATATGTGCGGAATACCACTGTCTTCACATATTCACAGATATTTGAAAAAGGTGCATTGGTAACACACTCTAATTCAATGGTCCACATTATACATTCTAACTACAAGTAACTTTGCAACTACAAGTCATTAATCTATTAGTAGACTATCTGCTTAGTAACACTTTGTATGCTCCTCTCAACAGACATAGCCTACCTACTATAGACTATAAGTAATGCAACTGCATGTCAACTTATTAATCCTAACCCTGACAGTCTACTAATACTCTAATGAGAGTTACTTGACATGTAGTTCCAAATTAAGTTAGCTGACATGTGTCATAGTGGGATGCAGGAAGGCAGAGAAAGAAGATGATTTGCAATACAATGTTTGATGATAATCCAGGAGACAGGTAAACAGGCTGAGCAACACACTTACACATAACAGTGACCAGACAGAGAATGAATGTGAGGGACCAACTTATATAGCAAACACAAATGAGGATGATTAATAGAACACAGATGACACATATTAACTAATGATGAGGAGCGGGAAAACTGAACAAAGGAACACATTATGAACATGAAAACAAATTAAAAGTCCATGATAATGAAACTAGGCTGAACATAATGAAACAACATGTAGTTGCAAAGTTCGATAGTAAAATGGACTATCAAAATAAAGTGTAACCAGTGTCTGCACAGTAAAGAAAGCTTTATTTGGCATGAAACGGAAATTCACACTAGCTATTGATTTTATTGTGAACGATACATTTGTGCATGTATCATTTTTATTAATTGTATTTATTTATTTTAAGATCATAATTTTTAATCCAGATGACAAAACTCCATCTTACAGTGAAATGTCAAAGTTCTCTAAAACCGTCTACAATCATTTAGTCCGCTTAAACTCCGCCCGTTTTTAACAATCGACTGCAAGTTCACTTTCAAAACTGCCTCCATCCAATCAACAACCAGTGGATTGAACCAATTCTCCACCCTACATTTTTACATTTGAAAAATCCGTTTCACTTGGATGTTCATCACAATTAAAGATAAATTAATAATCATAAATTAAGGCATTTATGCCATAACCTAATTTGCATGAAATGTTTTAGCAAATTGGCTTGTACAAAAAATGCTTGACAGCAGCGCTGTAGGCCAATTTATTTTGTCTTGGCTGAGAAAAAACAACTAAATTGTTTTAAAGATCCACAGAGACACACATTATCTTATTGTGCAAAATGATTCCCTACTATTTTTATCTCCCTTTGCATCTCCAGAGAAGGAATGTGTGAGTCATTGTTTGTGGATGATCAACAGGATGATCCAGATCTTGAAAACGATCGGGAAATGTCAGTTGAGCTGTTAATCCAGCTGTTTACCACCACGCATGGAAGGACAGTTCATGTAAAAACCTGCTTCTTGAAACATACAGTGATATTAAAATAAATCTTATCAGATTGCAGCATGAGAAGGGAAAAAGACACTGTCAACCTGTTTCTGAGTATCACTAAACTAGCCTATACATACACACTCTTGGTATGCAGCCATATAATGTGCTGAAATGGGAGTGATTTGCATTGCAGGTATGCCCCTTACCGTATTAAGCCATATTAAGATTCCCATGAGCCACTTGCAAACGTTCTGTTTTTTCAGTCCACTGGCGATTCTACTGGGAGGCTTCTGCTTAGTCTTACATACATCGGCTTATGTGGTCAGTTTTTTAAAAAAAAAAAAAAGAGGGAGGGGTTTTCTACATTTAATACAAATTACAAAAAATATATCTGAAAGTTTACCTCATCCTAACTCCACACTTCCCCTTTTAGAATGAATGAAACAAAAAGCAAGGTGCTTCATGGCTAAAAAACTGAGCACTAAACATAGTATATCTATATTCATTAGATAGGTCTGTGGATTTCAGAAGGGGAATAAAAAGTTAGCTCTGTACTTCCTCTTTTGTTGTTTGAGGGTGGGAAACGCAGTGTAATTGGAACCAGAGCCTGTGTTTGTTTGAATTTTTCCATTATAAACTTAACCTTTCAAAATTACCTTGGTCCTCATTATAGCGTGTCTGGCTGTAACGTTAGCATTATTACAAGGTCATTTTGAGCCAGGCTCCTACAAGTATTTATGTGAATCTACCGAGCTCAATAGTAACATGCAGATTCATAATCACATCTGCAGACCTGCCAAACTGAACACACAGAAGAAAAACACTAAAAAGTGCACATACAGAACAAAAATAAGCGATTAAGGTGACGGGGAGGCCAGTTTCACTGCGCCATTCCCAAAATATTTGGCTAAGATGAATGAACAGATAAGCGCCTAGCAGAGAGAAATAGATGTATGAGCAGATATGTCTCTCTTTGCCATATTTGTGGACACAGATGATCCCAGCTGCTGCCATTATCACACACAACAACAGAAATAAGTGGGAAAATGTCATTAAAAAACAAAACTTGCAAACTTTGCTAATATTGTAAACATTGCCTGTTGCTCAGTTTTATGTTTGTTTTTGTCCCTTAAATGTAGTCACTATTTTGTCGTACAATATTTATACATTTTACTCTGAAACGGCATATAATAAAAATTAAAAATAACAATAACAGGTAAAACAACAGTTATCAATTTAAACTCTTAAAGATACAAAAAAAATACAACATAAAAACTAATGAACTACACAATGGACTCCATAATTATTTACTTAATAAATAGTGTAAAAGTTTATTAACTAGATTATTAACTTACCTATTTTAAAGACTTTTGCATTAACATAGTATATTTAAAACATGAGCTACACACAACAAACAGCAGAACCATGAGGTTCATTCTCGTGTGTTACGCAAAACGTTTGAGCTTCAACAAGAACCAATGAGGTTCATTCTCGTGTTACGCAGCACGTATGAGTTTTAACAAGAACCAATGAGGTTCATTCTCATGTTACGCAGCACGTATGAGTTTTAACAAGAACCAATGAGGTTCATTCTCATGTTACGCAGCACGTATGAGTTTTAGCAAGAACCAATGAGGTTCATTCTCGTGTTACGCAGCACGTATGAGTTTTAACAAGAACCAATGAGGTTCATTCTCATGTTACGCAGCACGTATGAGTTTTAGCAAGAACCAATGAGGTTCATTCTCGTGTTACGCAGCACGTATGAGTTTTAGCAAGAACCAATGAGGTTCATTCTCGTGTGTTACGCAAAACGTTTAAGCTTCAACAAGAACCAATGAGGTTCATTCTCGTGTTACGCAGCACGTATGAGTTTTAACAAGAACCAATGAGGTTCATTCTCATGTTACGCAGCACGTATGAGTTTTAACAAGAACCAATGAGGTTCATTCTCATGTTACGCAGCACGTATGAGTTTTAACAAGAACCAATGAGGTTCATTCTCGTGTTACGCAGCACGTATGAGTTTTAGCAAGAACCAATGAGGTTCATTCTCGTGTGTTACGCAAAACGTTTGAGCTTCAACAAGAACCAATGAGGTTCATTCTCGTGTTACGCAGCACGTATGAGTTTTAACAAGAACCAATGAGGTTCATTCTCATGTTACGCAGCACCGTATGAGTTTTAGAAAGAACCAATGAGGTTCATTCTCGTGTTACGCAGCACGTATGAGTTTTAGCAAGAACCAATGAGGTTCATTCTCGTGTTACGCAGCACGTATGAGTTTTAGCAAGAACCAATGAGGTTCATTCTCGTGTGTTACGCAAAACGTTTGAGCTTCAACAAGAACCAATGAGGTTCATTCTCGTGTTACGCAGCACGTATGAGTTTTAACAAGAACCAATGAGGTTCATTCTCATGTTACGCAGCACGTATGAGTTTTAACAAGAACCAATGAGGTTCATTCTCATGTTGCGCAGCACGTATGAGTTTTAACAAGAACCAATGAGGTTCATTCTCGTGTTACGCAGCACATATGAGTTTTAGCAAGAACTAATGAGGTTCATTCTCATGTTACGCAGCACTTATGAGTTTTAGCAAGAACCAATGAGGTTCATTCTCATGTTACGCAGCACATATGAGTTTTAACAAGAACCAATGAGGTTCATTCTCATGTTACGCAGCACGTATGAGTTTTAACAAGAACCAATGAGGTTCATTCTCGTGTTACGCAGCACATATGAGTTTTAACAAGAACCAATGAGGTTCATTCTCATGTTACGCAGCACGTATGAGTTTTAGCAAGAAACAATGAGGTTCGTTCTCATGTTACGCAGCACATATGAGTTTTAACAAGAACCAATGAGGTTCATTCTCATGTTACGCAGCACGTATGAGTTTTAACAAGAACCAATGAGGTTCATTCTCGTGTTACACAGCACATATGAGTTTTAGCAAGAACCAATGAGGTTCATTCTCGTGTTACGCAGCACCGTATGAGTTTTAGCAAGAACCAATGAGGTTCATTCTCGTGTTACGCAGCACGTATGAGTTTTAGCAAGAACCAATGAGGTTCATTCTCATGTTACGCAGCACGTATGAGTTTTAACAAGAACCAATGAGGTTCATTCTCGTGTTACGCAGCACGTATGAGTTTTAACAAGAACCAATGAGGTTCATTCTCGTGTTACACAGCACCGTATGAGTTTTAGCAAGAACCAATGAGGTTCATTCTCGTGTTACGCAGCACCGTATGAGTTTTAGCAAGAACCAATGAGGTTCATTCTCGTGTTACGCAGCACGTATGAGTTTTAGCAAGAACCAATGAGGTTCATTCTCATGTTACGCAGCACGTATGAGTTTTAACAAGAACCAATGAGGTTCATTCTCATGTTACGCAGCACGTATGAGTTTTAACAAGAACCAATGAGGTTCATTCTCGTGTTACGCAGCACATATGAGTTTTAGCAAGAACTAATGAGGTTCATTCTCATGTTACGCAGCACTTATGAGTTTTAGCAAGAACCAATGAGGTTCATTCTCATGTTACGCAGCACATATGAGTTTTAACAAGAACCAATGAGGTTCATTCTCATGTTACGCAGCACGTATGAGTTTTAACAAGAACCAATGAGGTTCATTCTCGTGTTACGCAGCACATATGAGTTTTAACAAGAATCAATGAGGTTCATTCTCGTGTTACGCAGCACGTATGAGTTTTAGCAAGAAACAATGAGGTTCATTCTCATGTTACGCAGCACATATGAGTTTTAACAAGAACCAATGAGGTTCATTCTCATGTTACGCAGCACGTATGAGTTTTAACAAGAACCAATGAGGTTCATTCTCGTGTTACACAGCACATATGAGTTTTAGCAAGAACCAATGAGGTTCATTCTCGTGTTACGCAGCACCGTATGAGTTTTAGCAAGAACCAATGAGGTTCATTCTCGTGTTACACAGCACATATGAGTTTTAGCAAGAACCAATGAGGTTCATTCTCGTGTTACGCAGCAAGTATGAGTTTTAGCAAGAACCAATGAGGTTCATTCTCGTGTTACGCAGCACGTATGAGTTTTAGCAAGAACCAATGAGGTTCATTCTCATGTTACGCAGCACGTATGAGTTTTAACAAGAACCAATGAGGTTCATTCTCGTGTTACGCAGCACGTATGAGTTTTAACAAGAACCAATGAGGTTCATTCTCATGTTACGCAGCACGTATGAGTTTTAACAAGAACCAATGAGGTTCATTCTCGTGTTACGCAGCACATATGAGTTTTAGCAAGAACCAATGAGGTTCATTCTCATGTTACCCAGCACGTATGAGTTTTAACAAGAACCAATGAGGTTCATTCTCGTGTTACGAAGCACGTATGAGTTTTAACAAGAACCAATGTTATTCTATTAACCAATGAGATTCATTCTTGTGTTACGCAGCAAGTATGAGTTCTAACAAGAACCAATGAGGTTCATTCTCATGTTACCCAGCACGTATGACTTTTAACAAGAACCAATGAGATTCATTCTCATGTTACGCAGCACGTATGAGTTTTAACAAGAACCAATGAGGTTCATTCTCATGTTACGCAGCACGTATGAGTTTTAGCAAGAACCAATGAGGTTCATTCTCGTGTTACGCAGCACGTATGAGTTTTAACAAGAACCAATGAGGTTCATTCTCATGTTACGCAGCACATATGAGTTTTAACAAGAACCAATGAGGTTCATTCTCATGTTACCCAGCACGTATGAGTTTTAACAAGAACCAATGAGGTTCATTCTCATGTTACCCAGCACGTATGAGTGTTAACAAGAACCAACGAGGTTCATTCTCATGTTACCCAGCACGTATGAGTTTTAACAAGAACCAATGAGGTTCATTCTCATGTTACGCAGCATGTATGAGTTTTAACAAGAACCAATGAGATTCATTCTTGTGTTACGCAGCAAGTATGAGTTCTAACAAGAACCAATGAGGTTCATTCTCATGTTACGCAGCACGTATGAGTTTTAACAAGAACCAATGAGGTTAATTCTCATGTTACCCAACACGTATGAGTTTTAACAAGAACCAATGAGGTTCATTCTCATGTTACCCAGCACGTATGACTTTTAACAAGAACCAATGAGGTTCATTCTCATGTTACGCAGCACGTATGAGTTTTAGCAAGAACCAATGAGGTTCATTCTCGTGTTACGCAGCACGTATGAGTTTTAACAAGAACCAATGAGGTTCATTCTCATGTTACGCAGCACGTATGAGTTTTAACAAGAACCAATGAGGTTCATTCTCATGTTACGCAGCACGTATGAGTTTTAACAAGAACCAATGAGGTTCATTCTCGTGTTACGCAGCACGTATGAGTTTTAACAAGAACCAATGAGGTTCATTCTCATGTTACGCAGCACGTATGAGTTTTAACAAGAACCAATGAGGTTCATTCTCATGTTACGCAGCACGTATGAGTTTTAGCAAGAACCAATGAGGTTCATTCTCGTGTTACGCAGCACGTATGAGTTTTAGCAAGAACTAATGAGGTTCATTCTCATGTTACGCAGCACTTATGAGTTTTAGCAAGAACCAATGAGGTTCATTCTCATGTTACGCAGCACATATGAGTTTTAACAAGAACCAATGAGGTTCATTCTCATGTTACACAGCACGTATGAGTTTTAACAAGAACCAATGAGGTTCATTCTCGTGTTACGCAGCACATATGAGTTTTAACAAGAACCAATGAGGTTCATTCTCATGTTACGCAGCACGTATGAGTTTTAGCAAGAAACAATGAGGTTCATTCTCATGTTACGCAGCACATATGAGTTTTAACAAGAACCAATGAGGTTCATTCTCATGTTACGCAGCACGTATGAGTTTTAACAAGAACCAATGAGGTTCATTCTCGTGTTACACAGCACATATGAGTTTTAGCAAGAACCAATGAGGTTCATTCTCGTGTTACGCAGCACCGTATGAGTTTTAGCAAGAACCAATGAGGTTCATTCTCGTGTTACACAGCACATATGAGTTTTAGCAAGAACCAATGAGGTTCATTCTCGTGTTACGCAGCACGTATGAGTTTTAGCAAGAACCAATGAGGTTCATTCTCATGTTACGCAGCACGTATGAGTTTTAACAAGAACCAATGAGGTTCATTCTCATGTTACGCAGCACGTATGAGTTTTAACAAGAACCAATGAGGTTCATTCTCGTGTTACGCAGCACATATGAGTTTTAGCAAGAACTAATGAGGTTCATTCTCATGTTACGCAGCACTTATGAGTTTTAGCAAGAACCAATGAGGTTCATTCTCATGTTACGCAGCACATATGAGTTTTAACAAGAACCAATGAGGTTCATTCTCATGTTACGCAGCACGTATGAGTTTTAACAAGAACCAATGAGGTTCATTCTCGTGTTACGCAGCACATATGAGTTTTAACAAGAATCAATGAGGTTCATTCTCATGTTACGCAGCACGTATGAGTTTTAGCAAGAAACAATGAGGTTCATTCTCATGTTACGCAGCACATATGAGTTTTAACAAGAACCAATGAGGTTCATTCTCATGTTACACAGCACGTATGAGTTTTAACAAGAACCAATGAGGTTCATTCTCGTGTTACACAGCACATATGAGTTTTAGCAAGAACCAATGAGGTTCATTCTCGTGTTACGCAGCACCGTATGAGTTTTAGCAAGAACCAATGAGGTTCATTCTCGTGTTACACAGCACATATGAGTTTTAGCAAGAACCAATGAGGTTCATTCTCGTGTTACGCAGCACGTATGAGTTTTAGCAAGAACCAATGAGGTTCATTCTCATGTTACGCAGCACGTATGAGTTTTAACAAGAACCAATGAGGTTCATTCTCGTGTTACGCAGCACGTATGAGTTTTAGCAAGAACCAATGAGGTTCATTCTCGTGTTACGCAGCACGTATGAGTTTTAGCAAGAACCAATGAGGTTCATTCTCGTGTTACGCAGCACGTATGAGTTTTAGCAAGAACCAATGAGGTTCATTCTCATGTTACGCAGCACGTATGAGTTTTAACAAGAACCAATGAGGTTCATTCTCGTGTTACGCAGCACGTATGAGTTTTAACAAGAACCAATGAGGTTCATTCTCATGTTACGCAGCACGTATGAGTTTTAACAAGAACCAATGAGGTTCATTCTCGTGTTACGCAGCACATATGAGTTTTAGCAAGAACCAATGAGGTTCATTCTCATGTTACCCAGCACGTATGAGTTTTAACAAGAACCAATGAGGTTCATTCTCGTGTTACGAAGCACGTATGAGTTTTAACAAGAACCAATGTTATTCTATTAACCAATGAGATTCATTCTTGTGTTACGCAGCAAGTATGAGTTCTAACAAGAACCAATGAGGTTCATTCTCATGTTACCCAGCACGTATGACTTTTAACAAGAACCAATGAGATTCATTCTCATGTTACGCAGCACGTATGAGTTTTAACAAGAACCAATGAGGTTCATTCTCATGTTACGCAGCACGTATGAGTTTTAGCAAGAACCAATGAGGTTCATTCTCGTGTTACGCAGCACGTATGAGTTTTAACAAGAACCAATGAGGTTCATTCTCGTGTTACGCAGCACGTATGAGTTTTAGCAAGAACCAATGAGGTTCATTCTCATGTTACGCAGCACATATGAGTTTTAACAAGAACCAATGAGGTTCATTCTCATGTTACCCACCACGTATGAGTTTTAACAAGAACCAATGAGGTTCATTCTCGTGTTACGAAGCACGTATGAGTTTTAACAAGAACCAATGTTATTCTATTAACCAATGAGATTCATTCTTGTGTTACGCAGCAAGTATGAGTTCTAACAAGAACCAATGAGGTTCATTCTCATGTTACCCAGCACGTATGACTTTTAACAAGAACCAATGAGATTCATTCTCATGTTACGCAGCACGTATGAGTTTTAACAAGAACCAATGAGGTTCATTCTCATGTTACGCAGCACGTATGAGTTTTAGCAAGAACCAATGAGGTTCATTCTCGTGTTACGCAGCACGTATGAGTTTTAACAAGAACCAATGAGGTTCATTCTCGTGTTACGCAGCACGTATGAGTTTTAGCAAGAACCAATGAGGTTCATTCTCATGTTACGCAGCACATATGAGTTTTAACAAGAACCAATGAGGTTCATTCTCATGTTACCCAGCACGTATGAGTTTTAACAAGAACCAATGAGGTTCATTCTCATGTTACCCAGCACGTATGAGTTTTAACAAGAACCAATGAGGTTCATTCTCATGTTACCCAGCACGTATGAGTTTTAACAAGAACCAATGAGGTTCATTCTCATGTTACGCAGCATGTATGAGTTTTAACAAGAACCAATGAGATTCATTCTTGTGTTACGCAGCAAGTATGAGTTCTAACAAGAACCAATGAGGTTCATTCTCATGTTACGCAGCACGTATGAGTTTTAACAAGAACCAATGAGGTTAATTCTCATGTTACCCAACACGTATGAGTTTTAACAAGAACCAATGAGGTTCATTCTCGTGTTACGCAGCACGTATGAGTTTTAACAAGAACCAATGAGGTTCATTCTCGTGTTACGCAGCACGTATGAGTTTTAACAAGAACCAATGAGGTTCATTCTCATGTTACGCAGCACGTATGAGTTTTAACAAGAACCAATGAGGTTCATTCTCGTGTTACGCAGCACGTATGAGTTTTAACAAGAACCAATGAGGTTCATTCTCATGTTACGCAGCACGTATGAGTTTTAGCAAGAACCAATGAGGTTCATTCTCGTGTTACGCAGCACGTATGAGTTTTAACAAGAACCAATGAGGTTCATTCTCATGTTACGCAGCACGTATGAGTTTTAGCAAGAACCAATGAGGTTCATTCTCGTGTTACGCAGCACGTATGAGTTTTAACAAGAACCAATGAGGTTCATTCTCATGTTACGCAGCACGTATGAGTTTTAACAAGAACCAATGAGGTTCATTCTCATGTTACGCAGCACGTATGAGTTTTAACAAGAACCAATGAGGTTCATTCTCGTGTTACGCAGCACATATGAGTTTTAACAAGAACCAATGAGGTTCATTCTCATGTTACGCAGCACGTATGAGTTTTAACAAGAACCAATGAGGTTCATTCTCATGTTACGCAGCACGTATGAGTTTTAGCAAGAACCAATGAGGTTCATTCTCGTGTTACGCAGCACGTATGAGTTTTAACAAGAACCAATGAGGTTCATTCTCATGTTACGCAGCACGTATGAGTTTTAGCAAGAACCAATGAGGTTCATTCTCATGTTACGCAGCACGTATGAGTTTTAACAAGAACCAATGAGGTTCATTCTCATGTTACGCAGCACGTATGAGTTTTAGCAAGAACCAATGAGGTTCATTCTCATGTTACGCAGCACGTATGAGTTTTAGCCAGAACCAATGAGGTTCATTCTCGTGTTACGCAGCACGTATGAGTTTTAACAAGAACCAATGAGGTTCATTCTCGTGTTACGCAGCACGTATGAGTTTTAGCAAGAACCAATGAGGTTCATTCTCGTGTTACGCAGCACGAATGAGTTTTAGCAAGAACCAGTGAGGTTAATTGTCATGTTACGCATCACGTTTGAGCTTGGTTTATTCTCGTGTTACACAGCATGTTTGTTCTTTGAGGATTGTTCTCTTGCATCAGGCAAGTATGGTTAAGCTTCATCTTTATGTTCAATGTTTGTATGCGAATAAAAGCCTAAATTCAATCTGTTCATCATATAAAGCGATCAAGTCTCTTCAGAAAACCTGGACTAAACTGCTTGATTCATAAGGATTAGTTGTACAATCTCTTTATGAACTTTTTGAAGCGTCAAAGTGGTAGTTGCATAGACTGACAATGGAGGGACAGAAATCTCTCAGATTTCATTTGAAATATTTTAATTTGTGTTTAGAAGATGAACGGAAGTCTTACGGGTTTGGAAAAAACATGAGGGAGAGTGAACTATCCCTTTAAGCAGCACAACACTGATAATAATAAGAAATGTTTCTTGAGCATCAAATCATCATATTAGAATGATTTCTGAAGGATCATGTGACACTGAAGACTGGAGTAATGATGCTGAAAATACAGCTTTGCCATCACAGGAATAAATTACATTTTTGTAATATTTCACAATATTGTAGTTTTATTTTTTTATTTATGATAAAATAAATGCAGCCTTAATGAGCATAAGAGACTTCTTTTAAAAACATTACTCATCCTAATCGTTTCAACTCTATTCTAATTTACTCACCCCAATCGTCTCAACTCCCCAATCGCTGAATAATCTCATATAGGATATGTTTGAATGAGATTAATTTACTTGCAAAGCGCTTGAGTTTACCAGAGTTCAGCTCTTTCAGCTCAAACGGGTCAATCCCCAGCACACTATGATTGGATTATTTGAATCCAATCACTAAAAGTGGAGCAATTCCAATAGGGGCTTCACACCATTGATGCTCTGGCCCTAATGAAATCAAACCCTTCAGCAACAAACATTTGCATCAGTAATTTTGTTGAAAATATTAACCCTGATTATAAGTGTACCTAAAGGGGGGTGATATGATCTCTTTAAAACTGAGCACATGTTTGAGGTGCACAAGCGTATGCTGCTGAGCATGACGCAATAGTAAACCTGCAGTGAAACACGTCTCTCGATGTCCTCCTGTAGTCCTTCCATACTCCCCATGGGCAAAAAAAGAGCAGTGACATCACCCTGCCTCCACCCGTCCTCTGCACGACCCTGCTCCACCCCGCTCCTCAGACACACACTCAATTCTGCTGGAAAATAAATAAATGGTAATTAAAAACACATCCACTGATGTACACTCTTAAAAATAAAGGTTCTTTATTGGCATCAATGTTTCCATAAAAAAACCTTTAACATCCACTGAACATTTACATTTCACAATTGTTCTCTATAGTGGAAAAAAGGTTCTTTATATCAGAGGTTTCCAGTCCTGGAGTACACCAAGCTGATTTTAGATGTTTCCCTAATCAAACACACCTTATTAGTAAAGAATCCAAAGATTGCAGATGGGTGCGTCAGATAAAAATGTGTATTGTTGGGGGAAGCTGGGGAGGGTGGGAACCAAAAATGAACACATTTTGGATTCCTAGAATTTGGACATTTATATTTGGGGGTCCGTGGCATCTAAAGTATTGAAAACCATGGAAGCTTGTTTCTGCCATGGCAAAAAAAAAAAAAAAAGGTAATTGTGACTTTTTTGGATCTCACAAGTATGATTTTTTTCTTACTCACAATACACTTTTAAAAATTACAATTTATTTGCAACTGTGAGAAAAAAGTCGAATTACAAGTTATAAACTGGCAATTGCAAGAAAATAGAAGGGATTATGAGTTATAAACTCACAATTTCGAGAAAAAAGTCATAATTGCGAGAAATAGTCATAATTTTGAATTGTAAATTTTGAATTGAAAGAAAAAGTCAGAATTGCAAGTTATAACATTTTGTGAGAAAAAAAGTCTGAATTATGAGTCATAAACAGTTGCAAGGAAAAACTCAGAATTGCGAGAAATAAAGTCTGAATTGTGAATTATAAATTTTGAATTGCGAGAAAAAAAGTATAATTGCGAGTTATAAACTTTTAATTACGAGAAAAAAGTCGGTATTATGAGTTATAAACTTGTAATTACAAGAAAAAATTCAGAGTTATGAGTTATAAACTCACAATTGCGAGAAAAATGTAATAATTACAAGAAATAAAGTCATAATTGTGAGTTATAAATTTGGAATTGAGAGAAAAAGTCAGAATTGCGAGTAATAAACTTTTGCAAAAAAATGATGAGTCAAACACAATTGCGAGAAAAAAGTCGGAATTGCAAGACAAAGTCACAATTGTGAGTTATAAACTTGGAATTGTGAGAGAAAAAGTTCGAATTTCGCATAATAATCTAGCAATTGCGAGAATTGCAATTCTGACTTTACAACTAGCAATTGTGAGTTTATAATCTGCAATTTAAATTTTTGTATGGCATCACTGTGAAAATGGTCTTTTGAACCTTTATTTTTAAGAGCGTAGCATATATACACACAGATCTGTGCAACACACACCCATGAAAGCTTTAGCGTAAGTTCTGCCAGGAAGACTCAATTGTTACGCCACTTATTACCTTCTCATCCATCCAATCGTGTTCTAATACTTGTAGTATAAAAGATCGGTACTTACACATGTCTGTGTTCACAGATGCTGACGCCTACATTCCCCTCCATCCTCCCCACCACCACCAGAATGGTCCCTTCCCATACCTCCCAACGGGTTGGCCGTGCCCCTGCCTTCGCCTTCAGGCAGAAAATGCAGATTCCGTACCCTCGGATTGCGAGCTACGGAAGGGGCTTACGCCAAAATACTTTATATCATAATACGTGCTTGCTGGGCTGTTAAAAAATGCATACTTGTTACGTTATTTTGCCTCTTGAGTCTTTCTGGTAGAAATAAAAACAGACAGAGGAATGAAAGCAGGAGACACATTCCACAAATCCGAATAAGTTTCATCCTTTTGTCTCTGCAGTCGCATTTTCCTCAAGCAGTTTACGTTTGAGGTTTCACACCCACATGCTGATCTAATTTATCTAGTCGCTAATGTGGTTCTGCATGAAGGAGGATGAATGAAATTGGGGTGTTTTTACACCACTAGATTTTTTTTCAAGGTCAAAAGGAGGTGAGCGGTTTGGAGAGGAATTCTGGGTGTCATGTACCCTAAGAACAGCCTCCCCAAGTGAAAATAAATATACCCATTTTAACGCTCTACTTTTCATGTACCCTGAAACAGAGGAATGTTGTATGATTGAACTTGCATGCCTTCATGGAAGTTTGACCAAATTAAGTTGCATGCAGATGAACAGCATGATGAATTAAATCACATGAGAGCTAGTCAGGAGTCAAGAGTTCACAAAATGTTTGTATTTCAGACAGGCAGAGAAGATCTTCATCACTAAAGCATGCTAGTATATACACATTCCAGGTAATATTAACAGGGGCATATTCTACATACTTTTTAGTATTATTTACAGCCGTTAAATTCACTAAAAATTTTACCGTTACTGGTACTGTTTTTTACAGTTCTAAAAGGACGGTTTTCACTCATAAAAAAGTAATTTGTAGTTGTTTTATTATAATTATTTACATTTTCTGTGCAGTTGCCCTCCCCGAATCGCCCCAATTATTCTAGACTGTATTTCTGTTTCCATATAGCAGAAAAACAGAACACTTTGACATTTCTCCATTTGGCAGACGCCTTTATCCAAAGTGACTAACATTGCCTGCAATTTATACATTGACATTTTAGTTATTGCTTTCCCTGGGATTCAAACCCATGGTGTTGCTAGCACCATGTACTACTGTTTGAGCTACAGGAGAGTGCAAGATGTTGCAATTACATTTTTTTCCCCCCAATAATCTCTAATCTCAGGAGTCACATGAATCATGCACTCTTAAAAGTAGAAGTCCTTTATTGGCATCGATGGTTCTAAGAAAAAAATGTTCATTTAAGAATTGTTCACTGAAAGATTATTTTGGGAACCACAAATTGTTCTTTTATGTCATTGCTGCGAAAACCACCTTTTGGAACCTTTATTTTAAAGAGTGCAGTTTGTTGTCATGTTTCTATTGTGGTTGTACTGTACATTAATCTGCCTTTGATGTTTTTTATATTGTTGTGGAATTGTATAATTTATGTATATGTCCTTAATGTTCACATAGTCTACATGTTGAGTTTATTCTACATTGCCAAGCACACAGTGATTACTGTGATTACTATCACTGTAATTCATACAGTAGTGCTACTAAACATTTTTGCACACTGAAAAAAATTGCCTTACTAAGTGCTTGTATGTTTAGGGGTTGCAGTCAGGTAGCCAAAATGTATGTATTTCTTGATGGAAATGAATGTTGTGATGTTATTTCCATCAAGAGGTGATTAATATCTTGTACTGACAATGCAATAGTCCAGCACTCTGTAAAGTCTCCTCCAGCACATCCCAAAGACTTTCAATGAATTTAAGATCTGGACTCAGAGGTGCCAATTTTTGATTTTCCGTGCTCCCTCACGATCATTCTTTCACAATTTGAGCCTGATGAATCTTGACATTGCCATCCTGGAATGTGGCCATGATGTGTCTTCCTGCATGGTTGCTTAAGAAATTAAAAACTAAACACTTCATCAATTATGGTAAGAAGAATTGTTGCCAAATATATAACATGCTATAAACATATTAATCACTGCAATAATGATCCAATCATAGACTCTTAAGCCTTTGCCGATTTAAATCTAAACAGAAACTCTTTTTTTTTTTTGGCCGGGCAGTGTATCTGAGTATAAAGGTGGTTAAAGCCACTTCTCTATTTTGCTTTCAAACATGTGATAATACGCCCAGCATTTTTAAACACAATAACATCTAAAGATTCCCACAGCTTGATAGAATCCACTAAACTGAGGACATTTTTAATGAAGATTTTGAGACTGTTCGAATGCCATGATCATGAGTAACCCATTTTTGCTTCTTAGCTTTAGTATGTTCTTAATGTCTCATTTTGTTCAAAGTGCACTCACAAACATTTGGCAATACTTTGTCTTTCTATCCCAGCTGTGATAAACTCCTTACAGAGGCCATGATGCAGTGCTAAGGTGAATTGGCATGGAGCGCTGCAGGGAAATGCCAAACGCTCCAGTATTTCTCCTCTCTCAGCCAACAGAGCAATGGGAAGACGTCAAACTATGGGACAGGACAGACAGAGAAAATGGCTTGGACTGATAGAATAAGGAACTTCCATCTCGGACAATCCATCTCATGCATTCTTTGAGAGAAGATGTTAGAAGAACAAGTAAAAAAAAGGAAGTATAGTGTGCAGTAATGGAAAGCCCATGCTTTGCTCGGAGCTCGAAGCCAACTTTGATGTTAAAAAGCTTCTGTAAGATCGGAGCTTATGCACAGAGTAAACACTGTTCCTTTAAAGGAAGAGAGAACTTGTAGCCAGGCAACAGACAAGTGACAAACCCTGAGTTGCGACATCACTACATGAATTCTACCAGCAGGGTTCAGCAAAATTAGCCAACCGTGCTGACAATTCTGGCCCGAGAACGGTTTGTAATCATGCCGTGCCGTAGGCTATATAGCGGCTATAGATGACACAGAACAAACAACTGAAGGCTTAAATATAAATGAGAATCTCTCAACTGAAACAAGTGTGTAACTCAAATCAGTAATCATAGACACAAACTAGTGGCGGGAAAATGGGAACAAAGAAAACAGGTACAGGAACTAGAACTAGAACTAAACCAAAACATACATGTGACAATACTGTTTACATTTACACATAGGGAAATGTTTCACATTTATTTATTTTTTACAAATAGCTGTAAAAAAAATATAGTATATTGTGGCGAAGGACGGCCGAGGGACGTGAGAGAACTGTGCGAGGCCGGTGGTGCGATTGCTAATGAGCAACACCTGTGAAGCACACCGGTCTCGCATCACTTACGGAGGAGCGGAAGCAGAAAGGAGGAGCGACGATGTTGATGATCGAGAGAGGAACAGGCCTGTGTTTTAGTTGTGTTGTGTTTTTGTATTTGTATTTTATTTGAGATTTTTATGTTTATTTTCGGTAGCAAGCAGTCGTCCGCGAGGGGCTGCTGGCAGTTCTTTATGTTTATTTTCGGTAGCCAGCAGTCGTCTGCGAGGGGCTGCTGGCGGTATTTTGGTTTGTTTGTTTTATTTTAAATAAAGTTTATTTAATTGTTCGCCGGTTCCCGCCTCCTTCTTCCCTGAACATTGCTACACTGGTGCCGAAACCCGGGAAGAGGGAGGAACGCGCTGTCAGAGAGTCCTTGCCGCTGTGGGGAATCCACGGTGCCATCGAGCATGGTGCGCGAGTCGCCGCCGCTCGCCGTGGGCCGGAGCCTGCTGCCATCCGCCGGGCAGGAGAGGAGCAGGGAGCGGGGGAGGAGCGGCCATGGACGCTCGAGGCGGTGCGCTGGAGTGAGTTGCCGGGGGGACGGCCGAGCTCGCTGCTGGCCGCCTGGGAGTTGGAGGGGCGGCTGCCGTCCGGGAGGGAGCGGGGGAGTCGCCGCCGCTCGCCGTGGGTCGGAGCCTGCTGCCGTCCACAAGTGAAGGGGAGGACTCCGGGGGGGGACTCCTGCAGTCTACCCTAGAATCCAAGGAGCCGTCGCCGTCCACCGGGCGGCGGAGGAGTGTCGAGCCGTCCACCGAGGGCTACCCAGCGTCACCGCCAGGCACCGCAGAGGAGATCGCCCAGCTAGTGGAGGACCATGATGGCAGCGCGTTGTGGGAACCGGACCAAGTTTTGTTGTTTTTTTCTCTATCCCCTCTCTCGATCTGTCGCTCCTCATGCTTCCGTCCCCGTTTCCCTCGGCTTGTCGGTCCATACCCCCCAGGGATCATCGCCGCCGGGGGGGAGTAGGCACAGGCTCCTGGGTACCCCCCGGCCTGTGAGGGGCGATGGGGGTATGTGGCGAAGGTCGGCCGAGGGACGTGAGAGAACGGCGCGAGGCTGGTGGTGCGATTGCTAATGAGCAACACCTGTGAAGCACACCGGTCTCGCATCTCTCACGGAGGAGCGGAAGCATAAAGGAGGACCGACGATGTTGGTGATCGAGAGAGGAACAGGCCTGTGTTTTAGTTGTGTTGTGTTTTTGTATTTGTATTTTATTTTAGCCAGCAGTCGTCCACGAGGGGCTGCTGGCAGTTCTTTATGTTTATTTTCGGTAGCCATCAGTCGTCCGCGAGGGGCTGCTGGCGGTATTTTGGTTTGTTCGTTTTATTTTAAATAAAGTGTACTTAATTGTTCGCCGGTTCCCGCCTCCTTCTTCCCTGAACATTGCTACATATATATTTAAGTTATGACTTGTGCACTGTTATATATCACAACTTATATATCACACTCAATAACAACTGTGAGTGTGATATTGCTTGTATACACAAGTTCAACTAACAAGAAGTTAATATTCAATAACCTACAATATAAACACAATATTAGTATATTTTTGTTGCACCAATGGAACAAGTTCCAAACAGGGCCAAAGCTGCATAAACAGTCTTCGAGCAACACAGAGTTGAGGTTTCATTCCTGAATGAATTTGAGTGAATCACCCTACCAATACAGTCACACAAACACAGATAAGGAGAGTGATAGAAAATGCGGAAAGTCCCGGAGCTGTTGCACATAATATTTAACCATATTTAATGCATTTTATGCATGCTATATAACAATAACTGCATTCACACCCTATGGGAAATAAAACAGATGGTGCTGGACTGGGATTGAAAAGGAGGTGGAAGTCTGCAGGGGTTAGAGTTTAATACATGCCAAAAGCAAGTGACCCCCTGTGATCTCCCACTTCCTGGCCAGATCTGACCCCATCATCACCTTGCATGCTTTCCCTATATTGGACTACATACCAGAACTCCAGTGCTGAACAGGGCCAGCATTATGTGGCTTTTGTAAACAGGAAAGCATGCATGTATTGGGTGTTGTCTTTTTATAGGTGGAAACGTATTCAAGTTCATAAGGGAGATTCCACAAATCATAAACTACACAGCAGAAAATAATAATAAATTAATGAGTGAAACGAAGGAGTAAGAGAGGGAGAGAGAGAGAGAGAGAGAGAGAGAGAGAGAGAGAGAGAGAGTGAGAGAGAGAGAGATTGAGAAGCCACCCATACATTGGCCCTCATTTATCAAAAGTGCGTACACCAAATTTCCAGCGTACACCTGGCGTACACCCAAAACCACGGTGACTTTGATATTTATCAATATGGACGTTGCCGTACGGCACGCTCAAATCCTACGACAGCTCAGGAGGTGGTGTACGCACGTTTTGAGTTAGTGTGTCGAATGCGCCGAAAAACCTAACTCCACAAAACGCACTGACAAACTAAAAGATATGATTATGACCCACTGTAAAAAAAACAACAACAACAACAAAGTAATTATAAACTTCAGTTTTTGTGCAACATGGACTTCAATGTTTAATTAGTGTGACTTTACCAAAGCAATTGATTTGTAGGCATATGTTTTCCTTCAATTGCGAGCCTGTGCGCTTTACCTGACGTTTCAGGGTTAGGTGGTGCGCACGGACTGGGTTCAGTAATGAAAGGCTTTCAATGACCAAAAAATAATTCAGACTGACAAAATAATAAAAACGACATTCTTCTTCTTTTTAATAATAATAATAATACAAATAATAATAACGACAATCTTCTTCTAAATAACAATAAGCGTCATTAATAAAAATCATAAGAATAATAATAATAATATTACAAATTGTCATGCAATTATTAATGTGAATGAATGGTAATCATCATCACTATTGTACACCCCAATACATGTGACGTGATACGAAATTAAATGCTAATTGTTTCAAAACACGTGCTGTAAAATAATGCATTGTGAGAGGTCATTTGCTCATCCAAACAGCTATTTAAACTGGATTTCCACCGTACACCGTATCAATGATGGCTGACCTGGCGCTTTTAGAAGACGCATATGCGCCCTTGAGAAGGGAAAGAGTATATCAGGACAGGCGAGATTTTCTGAATGAATCAGATGAATGGCTGATGAGCAGATTCCGTCTTCCAAGGCATCTTCTCCTGGAGCTGTGCAATAACCTGGAGCCCTACCTTCAACGTGAGACCCGGCGGTCAAGGGCCTTACCTGTCCCAGTCCAGGTTCTCTCCACACTGGGGTTCTTGGCCACTGGAACCTTTCAACGGGAGATTGCTGACAGGTCTGGCACATCCCAACCCACCATGAGCCGCATGCTGTCATCCGTGCTGGCTGCCATCAGGTCTCTCATCCCACACTACATCCAATTCCCATACGACAATGCCCAGCAAACAATGATTAAAAGGGGGTTTTATGAGATTGCTGGGATTCCAATAGTCATAGGTGCAATTGACTGTACCCACGTGCGTCTGAAACCGCCATCGGTTAATGATTACGCATACATCAACCGCAAAAATTATCATTCAGTCAATGTGCAAATTATTTGTGATGCCAGACTCCGCCTATTAAATGTTGTGGCAAGATGGCCTGGAGGCACCCACGATGCCTTCATTTTTGAGCACAGCAGCGTGCGCAGACCGCTGCAGGAGGGCGCATTGAGGCGTCATGGTTATCTTTTAGGTGAGTACTAAGAGCAAATTTATTTTGCAAAATATATTCGTTTTTTAACCTCTCTTTTCCCCTTTAGGTGACAGGGGTTATCCTCTTTTGGATATTTTGATCACCCCTGTGCCAAACCCCGTGACGCATCAGGAGCGCAATTTCAACCACGCGCACGCACGAACACGAGCCACTGTGGAGCGCTGCGTGGGGCTCCTAAAAGGTAGATGGCTCTGCCTGGCACACGAGGGGGGCACGTTGCTCTATTCGCCAAAGAAGGTGTGCAACATCATTTTGGCATGTGCCGTCTTGCACAACATGGCTGAGATAAACCGTGTGCCATTTGACGCGCTGGCCCCAGACCCAGAAGTGCCAGTGGAGCAGTGGGAAGCACCACCGGCTTTAGGAGCTGTTCAGCTCAGACGGGACCTTGTTCAGTGGTTTTAATGGTAAGTTAAAATAACACAGACTTCGATTTCATTGGTTTATTTTTTTAAGTTTTCATTTATTTGCTTTAATGTCGTATTTATTGACACCAATGAATGGTTAATTTCGACCAGTAGTCTACAAATTTCTGTCTGTCTTTCCAGGACCTCATCCGTCAGGACCCTTGGCCGTGGCGCACGGGAGGCTGGTGGACGGTCCTCGGCTTCCCCCGCTTGCACCTGCTCAGGCTCTGGGTGGGGCGCAAGGATAGGCTCAGGCTCCTGGGTGGGCTGAGGGGGAGATGTCTCGAGGGTGCTGGGGCCTGCAGTGCCATCATCTGCAAAACCATAGAGCAAAATTTAAATAAAATGAGTTAACTATGGACTTGTGTTTTTTTTTTTATTGGTCTATCAAGTTTAAGTTTACTTACCATGAATGTCGTCGGTATCTCCCCCACCGGCGATACCTTCTAAAGACACCGTTCCGATGAGGGCTGCCACCCGCTCCTCGTTCGGTGTCAGCTGGAGGCTTGGATCCGGTGGTCCTCCCCCGGTCTGACTCTGGCTCCTCTTCAGTGCCGAAACGCGCCTCTTTGTGGCGATCTTTATATCCGACCACTTTTTTTTCACCTACATTAAACAAGAAAACTCATGCTTAACTTGATCACTATTGGTCTATATTAAGCAATAAAACCTCTGCTGGAGTGCGCTTCTCAACCCCCACACTATTGACAGAACTCGTAATTTGGGTCCATATTTTGTTTTTGTGGGCGCCTTTAATCCCACTCTTTAAACTCCGAAATAAAACTATTTTATTTCTTTCCACTTCCCTGGTGATGGTATCGATCTCCACGTCGGAGAATTTTCTCTTTTTTGCCGTCTTCCGTGTGTCCATGGCGTAAAATGAGGGCGTGGGGGAAGCGGAGACTTGAATATATAGGGGCGTGTTATTCTAATGACGATCGTTTTCAGCCGCGGCATTTATCAAGGGCAGGTATTGCGTACACCTGGATTTCAAAGGTACGCACAGCTTCATAAATCAGGCGGTGAGAGGAGTGTAAGCATAATCTTACGCCAACATATACGCCCGTTTCTACGCAAGAATGATAAATGAGGGCCATTGTGTGTTGGTGTGTGTATTCTCACATGTCTCAATGCACTGCTGAATGCATTACAGTGAAGGTTCCTCTGGAAGGAGGGAGGGAGGGAGGAGGGAGGGAGGTATGAATGAAGTGGAAAGCATTTAATGGGCCCTATCAGTAATATCTGTGGGAGTGGACAAATATCAGTATCCAGAATGCCAAACACATGTGTAAAGCCTGGAAATGAAAAACATTTGATTGAAGAGTCTTTCAAGATTCTTTTAAGTCTATTTGATGTCATATTTTAGTTTAGTTTGGTTAGGGTACGCGCTCCTTCACTGTGTATCAACGTGGAAATGCATGGGTTGCAGACAGTTGATGTTAACACGTTTTGAATACTACTGCATTGCTTTCCCATTGTTTTTCTATGTAAACATGCACTAGACAGAAGTGTTGACAATTGCGTTTCTTTTGCAGCATCTTGTGCATGACATGCCATTTTAAAAACGCAACACACGAGTTAAAAGGATTCAACTTTAAAAAAAACACTTCTCAAGACATTGGGCCCTATCTTGCACCCAGCGCAATTGACTTTGTACACCGACGCATGTATCATTCCTTTTTTGCACCCGACGCACAGCGGACTTTTCTCTCCACAGACGCACGTCGGTAAATTAGAGAATGAACTTGCGCTCGTGGGGGCGGTTCAGCGAAAAGAGGAACCGTGTTCCGGCGCAAACGTTCCCTGGTGCTATTTTGCAGTTTCAGAAAACAATTCCGCCAAAGACCAGGAAAAACCTCGACTAAAGTCAGTGGCGCGTTATTCAGATGCTATTTTAAGGGCGCAAGGTTGGCCATAATGTAGCGTGTGCGCAACACGCATACACTTTGCTTCTCTCATTCACTCAGACGCAGCAGTTCCCATTTTTGCAAACCATACATAATTGCAAGGAATAATATTACCACACGAGGGAAATCATTGTGGTGTCCATAAAGATGTGAAAAGATAGGCATTCATCTAGCTTACACTTTTACCCAAATTATTATACGCCTGCTTAACCGAAGCTAATTTGGGTGGGTTTCTCCCATCCCCATACAATGTCACTTCTCTGTCTTTTACGGCCCTGACGAGAACGTCGGTCTCCTCGGTTGTGAACCGCTCCTGGCGTACGCCTGGCAAATCCGCCATCATAATAACAATCCACCATGGAACAAGCGTGCCTGCTTTTAAAGGGAATGTGAGATGACGCTCTGATTGGTTTATTTCACGTTACGCCCAAACCACGCCTATGAGTAATGTAGCTACTTCAGACCAACCCATTTTAGATCCGAGATCCGCCCACAAAGTTACTTGCGTTTTGCGTTTGATACTTGCAAAGTTAAAAGATGTTAAAAAAGTGCGTCTTTAGATCTTGGAGGGTTTGTTTGCCACTAACTTAAAAGGGGCTACCGTATGTGCAGTATTCCCCTTGTTATTAGTGACACCGGTGGCCATTAAGTGAACTGCAGTCAGCAACGTATTGCTCATACTCGCACTCATGCACAAGTAGCGTATTGTGCATCTCACTGAAAGGGTTATAAGGTAAATGAGTTAAATGTCTATAATGTAGTAATTGTATGATGTGAATTGCTTTATTGCCATGTTGCTTATTTCGTTGGGGTCATACAGTGTTTGTGTGTTTTTCTGTAGCTCTTACGGCGTCTACATGAGTGTCAATGTATTAAAGTCCCCCTGTGGAGAAAATCAAGCTTTTAATGTTGTTTATATGTCTCTGTGGTGTTTTCAATATGCTTTAAGACAAACCATGTGTAAATTCATAAGTCAGCACCATTGCGGAGTATTTAGTCAGTCTTAAGACTGTCTCAAAAATGCGATTTGAAATCGCTGGTGTTTCTGACGTCACAAACTACCTTGTAACCAATCAGGTCAATGTGTGATCGTCAACGAGTGGATCTCTGAGCTGGTGCGAGTTAGTGGAGGCGGGGCTGATTTGCATATTTATAGAACCAAGTATACTTAATGAGGCTACATTCAAGCTATTTAAGGCATGATGATTTTGTTTTTCAAGGAAAAGACGCTTAAATATGTATTTTGGTGATCAAATATGAGTTTTAAGGAATACATGTATTGACTTTATACATTTTTGGAAACATCAGTTAAGAAATATTGACCATCATTCCTGTTGGATAGCAACACAAAATTGCCATTCTGATGCTCCAAAATCGTTTCACAAAATCTTTTTCATTTCGGTGAATGGGACTCCACATGACATGCTCTCTCAGTGTGTGAATGCTGTATATGCGCATTATGTTAAAGTCCAATTTTGATGGATGCATACTCTAATATTAGCATCTCATGTTTTTAAATGCAGAAATGTGTGAATGGCCTGAAATCCGGTCTCAGACTACAGGAGTTTTAGGCCAATTATCCCTGATTTTTTACCCCTCCTGACAATCTGAGAAAAAATCTGGTCCAGGACCTTGTTCAGTTACGATGTTCGGCCTAGATTATCTGGTAATGTGAGGCGTTTACAGATCAAAACCTCCAGATCTGCTCGCAGACACATCCAGGCAACTGCTTGATATTTAGGATTTTAAATCGATATGATTACGAACATGATTACGTCAGTACTTTCACAATAACCAATGAGAGACAAGTCTACAAACAGACGGAGGAATGAGAGAAGTTTTGTAACGTCGACCACGAAACAAGCTGCTGTAGAGTTGGAGGAGCTGCTTGTGGGACTTTAAGCAACAGCTGCTGATGGAATGGCAACGGCGTTCTGGAGTTATTTTGCGCTTGCGCAAATTTTCTACTTCGTGACGTTCTTGCCGTAGTCGTTAATATTTGACAGATTAGATAGTAAATGTTATATTTTATAGTTGTGTAGCCTATCTGTATATAATTTAATGCCAAAAGCAACCTCTTTCTTGTTTTGCAGTTGCTTTCACTTCCAGTGAAAAACAGACATTTACATCCATTGGCAACTGGAAAGTAGCTAAAGCCTGTTTGCTAAATGTCACTAGATTACGTCATACGCTAATTATCAATGACGTAATCACGTCACATTTGGATTCTGTCTATGTATATTTTTGGAGGAATGAGAGAAGTTTTGTAACGTCGACCACGAAACAAGCTGCTGTAGAGTTGGAGGAGCTGCTTGTGGGACTTTAAGCAACAGCTGCTGATGGAATGGCAACGGCGTTCTGGATTTATATTTTTCCGAAGAGCTGGGGAGAAATCGCCTTCATGTCGCAAAGCAACAGTAAACATTTTAGCCCTTAAGGCTAACGTTAGCTAGCATACTACTGTTAACAGATATTACATTAGGCAGTTCAATCTCACCTCCAGTTCTTGCGGGAAAAAAGACAATATCCATTTAGTTTACATCCGCTACCGCAAGAGATCGCATGTTTGCTGATCCGCATTGCTCTCTCTGGCATGATAAATGTAATAATATCCTGTATTGCGTGAGGTGTCACCATTTTCATATCTTGTAGTGTTTGAGATTTGAGAGAAGACAATCTGTGAAGATTCTCCTAATGTGCATAATGCAACCAGGTTTCATAAAAACTCATGATGTCTGAGCCCGGCTTGAGTGTGCGTAAAGTAGATGGAATATGCTAGTATATGTCACTAAATAATGTTTTGTCTGCTTATTAAATACCTTTTCATTTCACACTTGCAGTTTACAGTCCCGCAAAAGTGGCAAATGCTCCTCGAGCGAGTGCAGAAGTAGGATTTATGAGTATTTGAGCCGACTCCAGTGGGCTTTGATTTATGCAGGAAACTGCTTATTGCAACAAACTCTCTGGAGGAAAGAGAGAAAGAATTACAATGCGGACATAAAAAATCTCGACCGCAATCATCACAAGTGGGGAGATCCGAAACACCTTGTCCTTCACTCTGATCCATGGTGATTTTAAACGTCCAACATTCATCTCATCCAAACTGTTCCTCATCCATGTGTGTGGTCCCATGGGCCCAGGGTCAGAGGTCACTGCCAAACTGCCGTATGTTTACATTTTCCGATCCTTCTCAGACCACAAGCTGGAGTCGTCCATCGGCATGTACTCAAGAGCGGCTGCAATCTCAGCTAAAATACTTTTGGAAAATGCTTGATGGAAAAAGCAGTTCTACTGTTCTATGAGTTTCAAGCACAGCTAGTGCAGTCGAGAATTTTTTTCCATTTGGGTTTTATAATAATTTTTTACTACAATTTTCCGAAGGGCTGTTAAAATCAAAGCCCTTTGCTCATAGCGGTTAGATCTGCAAACAAATGAAGGACACGAACAAAATAGTGTCTACAGTGGATATCATGGCCTGGCTCCTCTGCTCAAAAATGTTGGATAAACCTTTGGACATTCAGCTCATTTCACCAAGAACAAGCAAATGTGCAGAAGAAGTCCAAAAGGTTCAGCTGATATGCACTTTATGGACCATCTGCATATCATCAGCAGTGAACTGTATTTTGGAGAGGTAGTGGAACAGAGAATCTGGACTCTAGGGTTGAGCCTTATAATTTATTTTCTTGATTTATGCTATAACATATTGGAGTTGGACTAAACCCAGTGTTTCCCAACCATTTAACTTTTTTTGTTTGTTTGTTTGCTTTAAACCCCCTACAGACACACTTGCACTTCAGTAAGTTCTCATTTCAAATATAATAATACTAAATAATAATAATAATAATTGAAAGAAATGTCTAGTTTTTATTTAGAAAAGTAAAGATATTCATAGTTTTACTAAATATTTTTTGTTTCAAATAAATACTCTTCCTTTGAATTTTGTATCAAAGATCCTGGAAAAAAAAGCATCATGGTTTCCACAAAAATGTGAAGCTGTTCTAAACATTGATAATAAGAAATGTTTCTTGAGCATCAAATCATCATATTAGAATAATTTCTGAAGGATCATGTGAAAGTGAAGACTGGAGTAATGATGCTGAAAATACAGCTTTGATCACAGGAATAAATTACATTTGATAGTATATTAGAATAGAAAACAGTTCTTTGAAATAGTAATAATATTTCACAATTTTACTGTCTTTTTTAAATAGTGATATTATTATGTGTGTGTGTGTGTGTGTGTGTGTGTGTGCGTGCGTGCGTGCGTGTGTGTGTGTGTGTGTGCCTGTGTGTGTGGGTGTGTCAAAATCTGCTAAAAGGAAAAGTGATTTTTTACTATTATTTACAACAGTATCTTATAAAATGTTTGTAATATGAGACAATAAAAACAACTTGCATCAAAACCACTCCTTTCCTGGTAAAAAAACTTTAAACTTGATTTTCAAAAGTCAATTTGCCACAAAAAAAAACGGCTTGCTGTCTGTCAGAGACGATAACCTATGTAATACATAACGCACATCACATGATTATACATTTGTTCTTCAGATGCTGAAATTTACTGCATGCTAAATCATTTAGTGAACATGGTTCAAAGTGTGATGTACATTATATTCTGACTGACATTTTTAATGCACAAACTACACATTCTGATTTGAATATTTTCTATAATGTTCAATTCTTGAATGATGTTCTTTCAAACATTTGGCAAAAGATGGTAATGGATCTTGAGATGAGTCCTTGTAGTCGTCCATCTTACTCTCATATGCTGATGTAAGATTCAGGAACTTGACCGATGATTTTTATAAATGTAGTTTGATCACTATCTTCCCAGTTGTTTAATTAAGGAAATTATTAAAGTTTGATTAAATGTTTCATTTTCCAATAAAAAATCATGATTTTGTTACATTGACACAGAAATCTTTTAACTGCGCCAGAAAAAGATTTAATCAACCTACAATCAAAGCACTTGTCTCTTCATATTGAGCTGGGCTAGAAGAAAAGTATGTGACATTGAAAAAATGTTACATATTACACAGTTACACATATTTTTTTGAGATGGGCCAGAAAGGAAGATACAACCATCTTCCTTGTCTCAACTGTTTTATTGTTTTGCAGAGAAGCCTCAGACATGAATGCGGTCATTATTTGCTGGAGATGACAGGCTGAAAGGACATGCTGTCTGGTTTCTGTCAGCTCTTGCATTTAAATGAAGTGTATATGGTGTCGCCCATCTATGATCATGACCGATGTGTGGACCACAGCTGCAGCCCATGGGCGAGTTTCCCGGCCATGTCCCACCCTTTCTAGCATTCGAGAAATTAATCCTGAGACAAACTACTTTGCAGAGACAAAGGGAAAAAGTATGGGAGGGGCCGTACTGGAATCCAAATGAAGGCAATTGTGTATGTGTGTGTCTGTCTGTTGAAACTGAAGTCAAGGAGGAAAAAGAAGTTGATCGTTCATTCTGTTCCACTCCCAGTTTTAACCCATCCCTCTTTCTCCCCCTCCCGTCCTCTTTCTCTCTCTCGCTCGCTCAAATCGCGGCTCTAGCAGGTTGCTTAATGGTTTCCAGATTTCTTCATGCTGGTTTCCTTCTGGAAGCCTTGACTCCTGTCATGAGATTCGGTAGAGGAGGCCGCGGTTATAGCAGCTCATTTTGATAATACCTTATATTTTGACAAACAGTGGCCTCACCTGGTCATATCGTGGAACAGCAGGAAAATCCTCACAGGCTGGACCGGCTGATTTGGAACAGGAACAGCACAAGGGCTAATTAGCATATTATGAGTGGATTAATTAAGGAATAATTGACGACGGGCTGTTGAATTATTAAAACAATTTGTTAGACCTCGGGTGTGAATTATTTTTAAATGATTCAACGGCACAGAGTCAATTAATCCGCTTATAAGACGGTTACCACACCTCAAAACATTGGTCAGATTATGTATTTAAAGACATTTGTCATGTTTTTGGCCTTAAAACGCTCTTGTGTACACATTTAATGCAGTACACATTTAATGCCTCCGTTGCTAATTCCAAAACGTCATTTAGAGCTAACAGAGGCATGAGCCATTGATAGCAGTCAATGCAGTTATTAATGCAGTGAGAGAGAGAGAGAGAGAGAGAGAGAGAGAGAGAGAGATTAATCGTAAGTGAATTACCTGAGTCAGTCTGTGTGTGTGTGTGTGTGTGTGAGAGAGAGAGAGAGAGAGAGAGAGAGAGAGAGAGAGAGAGAGAGAGAGATTAATTAATCGTAAGTGAATTACCTGAGTCAGTCTGTGTGTGTGTGTGTGTGTGTGAGAGAGAGAGAGAGAGAGAGAGAGAGAGAGAGAGAGAGAGAGAGAGAGAGAGAGAGAGAGAGAGAGATTAATAGTAAGTGAATTATTTGAGTCAGTCTGTGTGTCTCAACAGTGTTCGGCAGCAGAGTCTCTACTAATAACGAAACTGTAAATTAATCTGCTTAAAGAACAGCGCCATCATTAACTCGCTAGTGATAAATGTCATGTAGCTTTTAACTATTTTGCTGATAAAATCATCAGAGCAGCGCTGACCACTGTTTGGGTAATTACGAGCAATGCAAGTTACGTAATCAGATTACTTTTTTCACCTAGTAACACATTACTTTTATATTTACAACAAAAAATCTCAGTTACTTTTTAAAATAAGTAATGCAATTAACTTTGTTTTAACATTTATTGACACACACCTGTCCCCATGTTTAGAGAGCTGTCGGTAAGCTTTCGCTGTGTAACCATGATGGTTTTTCTAGACTAGTTTTAGACTACATGTGGCCATACATTTTCTCATCTCACTTGCACAAAAAATAGATTTAGTATTTCTTAAAATGAATAAAAACAGTGAAATGCAAACTCAGAATATTACGCCAACCTGTAATACTTAATGTTAAATAAAAGAAATATACTTTAAACTCACTTTTTTAAGCAATGTATTTGCTACAGACCTTTGATGATCCAAATCAACTTTAGATAAACATCACGTTTGTGTTTCTTTTCTTCTCTTTCTCCTGAGTCCTATTCTTCTGTGATCCAGAATTGGAGCACAGCTGACATGTTTGTTTGAGTAGGCTGTGCCTAACTGTACAGGCGTGAATTTGCGTTTCTTTTAGCCTGAGGCTCATTTATTTCACTTTTGGTGTGAAAGGGCCTTTGCATTTGCCATAAAAAACAAACAAACAAACAGCCCAGCCCAGATGAGAAAAAGTAACGCAAAAGTAAAGTAACACATTACTTTCCATAAAAAGTAACCAAGTAACGCAAATAAATACTTTTTGGGGGAGTAGCAATATTTGAATGCATTACTTTTAAAAGCAACTTTCCCAAACACTGGCACTGACAACACGTTTCTGTGCCTGTGTGTGTGTGTGTGTGTGTGTGTGTGTTTGTTTGAATGGGAGAGAGATGGGAGAAGGATAGTATATGCCATATACAGAATAAAACGTAATTTTGTGGCAAAACTTGAAAATAATTTGCCATTTTTATCCTATTATTTACTATATTTATTTGCTGGGTCAGTGTCATTGTTGGTTTTGGTTCTTTTGCTGTTGTAGTTTGTAAGGTCCTTTGAAATAACTGAAATCATTTAGCGGAATGATATGGAGCTGTAATGCGGTTAAGAACTGCCTGGAACTACTTAGCCGTGCGTTTCCATGATTGCAACCGATCAGATTCAAGCATTCAACAGAAATGTTGTATAATTAAATATATATATTTGGAATACTGACTCATTCTTTATTCTTTTTTAATGAAATAATAAAAAAATAAGCATGACAGTGTAGCAACCCAACATGTTATACAAAAGCAAACCTAATCTTACAGTATATTTTGAGCTTCTTCAAAGTTGTCACCACTTCCATGCAGTCCTTTACTTTCAAACTCGTTTCCATCGTGTGTTTTTCAGCACTTTATTTGAGAATTGAGTTACATTTTTTAATACATTAATAATAATTTATTAACTTTACTACTTTTAAGCACCATTTAAAGGCCCTGTATATATTTTCGATCATGCACCATGGTAATACTTTCCATGGCAAGCGTGCCTGTGCATATAACTGGCCACTAGGTGGCAGAATGTATCCAAATTTAACTGGTTTATGAAATAATGGATTTTTTGTCAAGACACGAACTCTTAAAATTCTCTTTCATCTAAGGTACATTAACACCTAACGAACTTTGTAGGGCAGCAGACAGATCAATCAAACCACTTTACTTTTAAAACTAAAATCAATACATATTCACTCTTAAATTTGAGCTGGGAATAAGGGGCTTTTGATTTTCACTTGTAGTCTGCGCGCAGCTACAAGCTGTGAGGATGAGCTAAATAATGAGAGCTGATAGGTTAAATGAGTGTGTGTGTGTGTTTGTGTGTGAATCCTCTTTACTCACATGAAACCTTCATGTAGGTCTGCAGTTGCAGTGATCCGGTTAAGAGAGCTGCCTGTGGTCAAGCGATCACTGGAGGTCTTCTCTCCATTAACAGCATGTGTCGACAAAGTTAAGCTCCCCTCATATTGGTAGGGATGGGAATTGATAAGATTTTATCAATATCAATGCCACTAACGATTCTGCTTATCGATCCGATTCTTTAACGATTCTCTTATCGATTCCTGATAGCACTGTGTGGGCAAAAGTAGTCTTTTTCGGGGGGAAAAACAAGTCGTTTTAATGCTTACACTTGACTAAGCAAACTGTACTTTTTATGTAATTTCTGTAATAAATGGAACCTTATTGTAAAGTGTTACCGATAGGGTTGTAACGGTATGAGATTTTCACGGTATGATAATCGTCTCAGAAAATATCATGGTTTCACGGTATACGGTATTAAAGAATCATTATTACTATAATCATCAGCTACAATGACCCTAAAATGAATGAAAACAGACAGGGTTTTTTGGTTGAACATGGTTTATTACAATAAACTTTTTTTAATGAAATTTTTTAATGAGTCTGTGAACTTTTATTTTGACAGGTTGTACTAAACTCCTATGAGTTTCAGTCAAGAGTGTATTTCACGATGATTCTTTTAAATGAAATTATGAAATGCTCATTTCTTTCTCTCAGAGCAGCTCTGGATATCTTCATGTGTTCACGTCGTCATATAGTGAGTGAGACAGCAGACGCTTTAAACATCATGAGCGTCACACATACTACAGAATATAGATTTACAGTATAGCAGTTTTTTGACACACACTCATATATCGATTTGATTTATTGCACAGCTATATTTAAGATTTATTCATCCATATATCAAATCGCGCATTTTTTGCGACATCTGCGTCAAAATGGAAATAATACGGCGCTTGAGTTATTATAAATTGAACTTTATCTGCAGGGAGGGATGGTGTTCGCGAATATGGGAGAACATTCGACGTATCCTCCTTTTGCAGCCACTCTTCGTCCACATTTCTGGACACAACTGGATATCCACCTTCAAGGAAAACCCCGCGTTCGTTTTTTGGATACCCAAAGTATTCCCACACTGCAGATTTCAACTTTTTTTCTGCGGGGGAAAGAGATTAGAAATCGCAGCCTCTGTCTCAGAGATTTTCTCCGCTGTACATGCATGGGTGGAGTCTAAGCTCAAGTGGAAAGAAGTTGCATATGTGCAGGTGAGATCTGGTTTATTTTTTTTTCCAAAACCTTGGATAAGCAAATGTTCACGATATGATAATCATACATGTCAATATCATGATAAACCGCCATACCGGTATACCGTTACAACCCTAGTTACCGATTAGTTATACACCGATTAAACGTCCCGTGAGTTCAGTGTTGGAAAGATCAGTTGTTTTAACCATTCATTAAAACGAATCGGTTCAAATGAGTCATTTAGTTCGCGAATTGGACGTGTCATTATCGGACGTGTGCGCGTTGTGTGATTATCCCGCCAGTTGGGACATCCCACAAGATGTGTGTCATCACAGAAAACATTTCATCACTGGATCGTTTTTTTTTCGTTTATTTGAAGTGTGATTATGTCAGCTGAATGTGCGGAAGACTTTTCAGAGAAGATAAGACAACGTATTTTAGCACAATTCACACCCAGCGGCAATTCAGGAAAAACAAATCTCCGAATGCTCCACATAAAACTTTAGTCTCCCTACCTTACCATCGTGTCGTTTAATTTGATTAATATGTGCGAGGGAGAGAGGAAGACAGCGCTTAGTTTTGAGACGGTGAAGCCTACTTTCGCCTTGCTCCGAAGAGAGAGAGTGCGTGCGCGCGACCGGGGCTTGCTCTCTCTCTCTCTCTCTCTCTCTCTGCTCGATCAGTTTAACATGCGCCCTGTCACAAGCGCAGCGGTTCATCTACATTACCAGAGAGAGACAATTTTACTCACTGATCAAATAAGACTTTGCAGGACAAAGATTATCTTTGGACGCGGTGCTATGGTGCTTGATAAAGGACAAAAGGGACAGTTGTGAGTTCACGGTCTGTACATACTATGGCTGACTCAGAGCAGGAGCATCGATAAGAGGACTCGTTAACGTCGAGGGCATACAATATCGATGGATCGTAAAATTTAGAACCGGTTCTCGAGTGGAACCGGTTTTCGATTCCCATCCCTACATATTGGCCTATTTAATTTGATCCAATGGATCTGTGCACTGGCTGTCTATCCAAATAACGACGTCCAAAAGTAGTTCCCATACTAGTAACTTTTGCTTAAAGGGGTCACGACATGGTTTTATAATTGCAGGTAGCCTACATAGTGTCCAAAGTCGCTATTTTTTAAAAGGTTATATATTTTAATTATTTCAATAATGTGTTAATCATAGTCATGGATCACAAGATGTTACAGGCCATAACAATATAATATTATTGAAAAAAAAAGAAAAAAAAGAAAAAAAGTGCTTTATATAGCTGAAAATCATGATTTCTTGTCCGAATTAGTCAATCATTTTCAGTGTATCATTGTGTAATCAATATATTTTTTTTTTTACTTTTCATTTGGTAATATTTCATTTATTTTATTTATAAAGGCCCTTAGGTCATAAAGTTTCTTAATTCTACAACATTAAATCGTTTAAAAATAACTTTTATCTCATAAAAATGTGTCCATAAATCTTGCGTCAATTCTGTTACGGTACCAGTTTGACTTTAAATTGTAAGATTGATACAGGAAATGATGTCACTTTCCCTCACTGATAAGATCTGAAGCACTGAAAGGATGTGCTCTCACTGAGACAATATTTTAATCTAAAATTGTAAAACTGTAAAACGTCAAAAGTGTTACCACAGTATCAAAAGGAAAACTGATTTGTGTCACTGATCACAGAGTGGGTTGTTTAAAAGTCTTTTAGTCATGATTTCATTAGTTCCAAGTTTAGTTCTTTGGTGTACAGCCAAAATGTCTTCAGTGGTAATAAAGTTATAAATCTGCAAGTCATTTCAAAAATATGGAAGGAAAGACATTTGAGTAAATTACTCTTATGTGTGAGGGGAAAACGGGGGTAGTAGAAAACTTTGTTTATGTTTTACTGTATCCACCTATGATTATATTGTTATGAAAACACATTCATGAACAATATAATTGATTACTTCGCAAAAGCTCAAAATAATAATCATACCATACACAGTTGGTCAACAACGTTCACTCAAATGTCTCAAGGTAATAAACAATCAAATGTCACCATGACGTTTTCATAAAAGCCAAACAGGCTAATCCGCCGAAGACTTGCGGGGTTCAGCCTGTTATTGATCTGCTAAGTAGAATATTCCAATAAAAATACATCCTTTTTCTGTTATAATTTACTCAAAATTTCTGTCTAATTATCGGTCATTTTATCAGCATGTTATATCACACTCAAGAATCTTGAACTGTTTTGCTAATCACTAAACTACATGTAGCGCTGATTTATTTAGTAGATATTTTGACAGGGACAATACACACTGACAAACATTAATGTGAAATGTGTCAATACTTTATTTAGTAAATAGTTAGTCTGCTAAACAGTATGAGTAAAGTAAAAATATTTACCCCTTTACCATTGTATTTCCCTTCCTGCAATGTTCAGAATAAAACATGTATTTTATCACAATACCAAAATATTTTACGTTTTCCTCGTTTTGATAGAATACGAGCTCCCACATACCTCATATATACTACATACAAAATGTACCACATTCACGGGAACAATTTACTATTTTTACCGAAAAATACAATATAGCCAATGCAACGGCGTTCTTCCTTGTTGGTCAATGACATGAACACCTTAGCATGTTAGCAATGGACACAAGGCTAACGTTACCGGTAGGCCATACACAAAAACATAGTTAGCATCTTTTATTGGATATGTTTTATGTTTCATGTTGTACTATTCTTCCGAATACAATTCCTAGTTTATGAAACTGTTCACTAACAATGGTAGTAAAACCAATTCTGATTGTACATGTATCTAGCTTACGCTAAAGCATTACACATTTTACGCATCGTCATTTGTTGTCATACATAGATTGGCCGTATCAAACATTAGAGACTGGGCTATATCTTACCGTTTTATCAAGAAAAAAGCCAACTGAGGATCCCGTTTGAGACCAAGAGCAGACCGGAGATCTCTCCATTTGTTGAATGCCTTCCCGAGGTAGACTCTCGTCTTACTCCGACGCCCGTCTGACTCCAATTTGGACCTTTTGGTGGCACTAGACGACAATTTTCTTTTCTTTACTTTACGTGGAGTTTGCGTTGGGGTTTGGAATGGACTACAAGCCGGTCTCTTTGAATCCATCTTCTACCTTTGACGCACGAGTTGTCTTCGCTGATGCGGAGAATGGCGGCGCCGGCGAAAACACAAACCTGCGAGACATAGCCTGGTGAGCGTGAACGCGCATGACGTCACGCCCAGTCTCAAATTCGAACCCGAATCCCTCTTATTTATTTTACTGTACAGGATTATAGAGGCAATTGCAGTGATCAGAGAAGGGCTCATTCAGTCCATCAGGCAATTGTTTATGCATGTATGGGTTAGAAAACGTGTATTTTTAACATGAATTGTTGCGCAATGCACCTTTAAGGCTTGTCAGTAAACAGCCACTGTTATGATTGGCTAACATTGTTGCATAAGAAACAGTATCAACGCCCACTCACTATTGCACATTATTGTATTATATAAACATTATTGATTTTGAAAATGTTTTCCATGTAAAACCATAATTTACAGACAATGCATTTTGAAATCCAGCGGTTTGTGATGCAGCTGCTGTCAAATCAAATACACTCGGCTGCTTCATCTTTCAATAAAATATTTTTTTGCGAATTATCAAACGATCAACAAACATATAATCCTCCGACATGATCCAGGGCGCCATTAAAATAAACCATTTACTTGTTCCTGACGCTGGGATCCTTCTTAAGACACAAACAAGCTGTTTAAACTGGACTCTGTTCAAAGCGAACGTTCCTTCACTCTTCTCTTTGTCCTGTTGTCGACAGACTCAAGCGTGTGGAGTATGTCAGAAACTGAACGTGCATCTGTATAGGCCTATACTAGTATCCAGTGTAGACAGCGTCAGTGATTATGATGGGTTTTATTTGCTTTTGACGTGACCTCAAATCCAGTTTAGTCAAGTGTCAGACTTTAAGCGGCTGAACGGCAGTGGGCGGGGCCTATGCTGTGATGATGTGTAACAATAGGTGTGATCGACATCGGCTGCGGCTGGATGTAACTGATCGGCGAGAGTTGCTGCGTGCAGGCGGGGAGGAGATACAAACGGAGGCGAGAAGTCGGACACTTTCTGGTTCCCGTAGTGACCGCTCACTTGGTGTTTGCATATTTACCACAGCTGAAGTGAAATAAATGCAATATTTGTAAACTACACAGATGTTTCAGAGACATTTTCATTCAATACTTTATGTCCTGCTTCATACAACATCTGTTTGAACAAGAATAAAGTTCAACATAATGGAATCAACATTTTTTTAATCAGTTTTATTTAGATAAACATGACACAATATAACATCGCGATTCGCGACTACATGAAAAGAGTGTTTACTGTTATAAAAAAAACTGATTTGTGAGCTTTAGTGGAACTAAAGGTGTGAGAATAAACACGAAACACACGTGATCGTTGTCATGCGGTGAATACGGCCAATCGTGGAAGAGCTGTGTTGTCATCAGAGCTCATGCGGCCACTCTTGAAAAGCTGCGCTGGCTGGGTTCTCCGGCTACTCTCGAAATAGCTCTCACGTTAGGATGGCATATGTCACGGTCACGTGACGTCGGTGCTGTATTAAGTTGGACAAAATTTCTAATCGGCATGCACCGCTTCAAGTCAGCCGCCGATCGGTCTGCGCAGAGCTGCATGAAGTCGGACAAGCCTTATGTGTCGATGTCTTGCTCTGGTGGCAGTCATGTGCAAATGTATTTGACTGTGTACATGACAGATCCCGCAACATCAAGCTTGATTAAATAACTGCTTTGTTTATGATTAAGGATGTTTTAAGCTATAAAACTTACAAGATGTTTTAATGGCACAGACCTTATGTCAACTCAAAAGATCAAACCAATTTAGATTTTTCATGTCGAGGCCCCTTTAATATAAATATTCCACTCATCCAACACCATAGTTGGCACACAGTAAAATAAACCACAATCAAAAGGCTTGTTTATTGTCGATCTCATGAACCAAATGGTTTTGTTATTTTCTAAATTGAAGCCACTTGCACAATACAAAACTATAACAAAATAATAACCTTACAAAAGGACACAAAATTCTGAAATGAAGAAAATAACTTTGTGGACAACTTTTTCTTTTATTTAAAAATATAGCGGTTATAGCCTTTTGAAAAGGCTGGCAAGCACGAATATATACATGATCAACATAGAAATTGTAGCAAAGCGAGGCAAACAGCACTGTTATCACAAAGAAAAAGGAAAAGACGAAGATAAGCTTTGCTAAATTCACCTCACACACAGCCACACAGTTTCAGATGTACGTAAACAGACTTCTCTCTTTGCTTATGTTTTTATCTCCCCAAATTTAAATTTGACCGCTAGCACAAGGCTATGCAAATAAATCTCAATTGCTAACCTCATGTTTTTTTCTCCCTGAGGTTCATCTAGAAGCAAATTGGGTAAATTCTTGCTTAGCATTTCTGTCCACAGTAATCAAACTAAAATGGATTATTTGGCCCTTATCTGAAATTGTAGATTAAGGCAAAGCCTAATTTATTCACCATGATAAATTATACTGGAAATTCAGGCTTACTAGGCAGTACATGCTAGATTAGATTTGGCACTTTTCTGCTTAAGGCTGACATGACCCCAAGTGTGAAGCAGCTGAGGATTCCCTGTAAATCTCGTTTTACTGTAGTCCCAATGTTGAAGACTTCACAGTGCCTGATTTTTTATTCAGAGAGAGTAAGCTTGCAGACTACTGCAGTTAATTCACACATGAAGGTCTTCAGTAATAAAGGCATTGGTTTAGTTTATTCATGGTCATCTGCAATATGAAGACCTGTACACAATGAAAATGTCTAAACATGCAAACAGAATCAATGGATTTTAGTGTCTCTATGTATTAAAGCGCCCCTGTGAATTTCCTACGGAGCAATACCAGTGCCATAATTTGCTAAAGTGAGTTAGCACAATTAATACAACTGACACTTTCATGTTTACTAGAAGACATGACTCAACACAACTGACTTAGTTTTGCTTGACAGCACATATTGTTTAACCTATGGTTTAAATGTTTAAATGACAGCAACAACCAAAATGAAAAAAAAAAAAAATACAGCAATAAACAGCAGTAGTTCCCCTCACAAGCCATGAAGGGCAGGAAGGAAGTGGTAAGATATGCAAGATACTGAGCAAACAACTACTATGCAAAACATGTGCAGTCTGAAAAAAAGATCTGATGAAGGGACACCTGTTGCCATTCTTCCCAAAAGTATAATCTATAATCATTCTGTGGAGGATGAAGAGGATCTCAAACATCTGCCACCTTCAAATGATCTCCATTTGAGCTCGGGCGGTTTTGTAATCAGCTTCACAAGGATATTTCCTGAGCTTCTGAACCACAGTAGCTCTCAAAATGACGCCCTATTACCGGATGGATGACTGAATTTTACGTAATCAAGAGATAAATTATTTGTAGGGCTTTGACAACCCCAAGAATGTGTATGGTAAAACAGAACTTAGCATTTTGGATCATCTCGTAAGAGCTCCCTCCACACACAATGCTACTTTACTGCCAATGGCAGAGTGCGTATTTTAACTTTGAAAATATAGAGTACCTTAATGCACAGGGCCACAGAACAAATTACACTATTCACTTTAATACACCAGTGCTCCAAATCAAAAGAACCATTATCTTTAGGCACCAAGTCATGGGCAGGGTTCCCACATTTTTTGACCAATGAATTTACATAAAGTCCTAGTCGCACGTGATTACTTGATGAGAATTTTTAAACATATTTTTATAGAGATTGCAAACTAAGAAATTCATGAACTTACAATGCCTGAAAATAACCATTTAAAAAAAATCCCTGACATTTCCAGTCTACGACTCTGGGAACCCTGCATGGGACTATGGAAGAATGGCTTAAAGCGGCATTTGCTTGAGCAAGTGAAGTTTAAAGTTTTGGTCACGTATGTATTCCTGGATGCCTTTCCTTCAACAGAGCTATCAGTGGAACTTGTAGCAGGTCCCTTTTGGACTGATATTCAGTCTGAATATAAACACATCCAGCTGTTTATCTTAGCATGGGTCAGTAGTGTTACAGATGGCTTTGGTGTCTGAGTTAAAGCAGTCTACTCAGCTTATCTCTACAGGGACACAGGAACCTGAGGCATCTGTCCAGCTTTGACGTGCTTATGTCTTTGCATTTCTCCTCAATACACAATGCCAAATTCTGGATATTTCTCGATCCATCCACTTAAGGGTCTACTGATTGTAGGGTTTCATACTCGGATCTCATCATCCTCATCTTCCATGAAGGAGGAGAAGGCTGGTTCATTGTCTGTGTTGCAGGTGTTGTCGGTAATGCCAATATCTTCCTCGTAAGGTTCACTAGTTGTTTTCTCCTCCATGGCGGCTGAACCGGAGCTGGAATTGGAGCAGCTATCGAGGTGATGCAGATGTTTCTGGTGGGGTTCTGGGGTGCTGGTGCCTTCACTCTGGATCTCCAAGTCGACAGAGCTGGGAGCCCTCATGGGACCCTCGTCGTGAGCAACTAAGCCCTCTGGCTCCTCTTCTTTCACAGCAACCTCCCTCATTTCCTCATCCATATCCACTTCTCCCTGGTTACAGGGCAGAGGAGAAGCATGTCCCTCACTGCTTTTGCCTTCCTCAAACCCCTGATCATCGTCTTCCTTCTCCATGACCCCCAGGATTTCCCCCAGCATCGAGGGCCCAAGGTCAACATGGAATGACATTACAGATTCAGCCTTCTTCATTCCTCCCCCGTTGTAGGATGGATAAGGGCGCAGGTCTGTCAACACACCGAAGTGCTTCTCATGGAGCTCCAGGTCCAATGCGTTAGCAGAGGCCCCATTGGAGGGGCTGGATGTCAAGCTCTTAAGCTCCCTACTGTCAATATCGTGTTCATCTTCATTGTTCAGAAAGGGCAAGGACATGGCATTCTTCACAAAGGTAGGTGACCCACTTGGAGGAAGGAGGGTATTGTCTTGCTGGTCTACTCTGGTGACGGACTGAGAGCGCTTGCTACTCCGGAAGGTACGAGACAGCAGTCCCGGTTTCGGAGAGCGAGGATAGGTGTGTCCCTCTTGGGATGGCTCTCCGGATCGAGTGCTGAGGAAAGAGGTGTCCCCGAAAGCTTCCCCACTGCGCCCGACATGCATTGTATGCCGAAAGTCACCCAGCGGAGCGCTGATCATCTCTGTAGTAAGGTCCATACGAGAGCGCCGTTTGGTCTGAGACCCCGCTGCTAGCTGCTTTAAGATAGGCATCTTGGTTTGTACAACTCCCAAATCCAGTCCTACAATTGCGTTTGACTGGTGGTGATGTGGTTTCACAAATCAGTCGTTTTATTTTGAAGAGTCCTAAAAGGTTCCTGGTTTAACCAAATTCTGCTCAGGCCGACTCTGTCCAGTCTTGATGGCTGCCACTTCATCTGTCAGACAGGAGACAATCTGTAATTGGGAACAAACAAGATCAAAATTAAATTTCATAGTTAACTGGAGATGACATCTTGACTCTAAGCAAAAACCACAGTGCAAAGCTAAGAAGTTGAGTTAATTATAACTCTGTGTTGTTTGACTTTCTGGATGCAAGATCAATGCGGTCAGAATAAATTGGAAGTCTAGGCAGAACACAGGCAGTTCCAGGATCTCATCAATGCGTCTGGCCAGAATACCAGCCGAAGCTGCAGTGTCATTCTTTTCCCTTCGCTAGTCTGCAGAAGTGCTTTTGGCATTCAGATGAGATAAGGGTCAGGATTCTTGCGGTCAGGCAGGCAGACTTTCAATCATTAATTAGATAAGCAGAGACTGCTGAAAGAACTTAGTAGAGAGTTTAACTACTTGGTGAAATACTAACGGTGTCAATAGTAATATCCTTAATATCCATATTAGGGCTGTAATGTCCCAGTCGATAAGTCGATTAATTGGTCGATGCGTTCTGGTTCGACTAAAAATTCTGATTGGTCGATTTTTTGCGCGTTCATTTCATCAGCTTTGCCGCGCTCACTTCATCAGGGGGAAAGCACTAACTGCTAATGGGGGTGTTTTCAGATTACCCCTGTTTCACAGGTAACAGTCTGTCTTCAGAACACCCCCTTGTTTTCACATTTTTGGATTAGCCCAACCCACTGGAGAAGAGAGACAGATAAGTAGGCTATATAAGGTTTGAGGCTGAATATTATTTATTTAATTGTGAGAGTGTTTAATAGTCAGTCTTCTTCTAAAATGTCAACAACAAAGACATCGACAGTGTGGCAGCATTTTGTTAAAATTGATAATGGGAAAAAGGTCGAATGCAATGTTTGCAAGCAACAGTTTGCCTTCCACAGCTCGACGACAAACATGACATATCATCTAAAAGCGGTAAGCTAACTTGTCTGTGTTCGGTTGCCCTGTCTGTTTTAAGTAGGCTATTATGAACATATCCGAATTGGCGTATCAGTTATGCACTTTATTTCGTTTCTGCTCTTGATCTGGTTTGTTTAATAAATATTCTTTTTTTATTAAAGTGGACGTGCCTTTTGTGTTTATTAAGAGTAAAAGCTTTAAGTTAATAGTCCATTCGTGTCTCAGCCGCGAAGCTGAGCTCTGTGCGAGGACATGCACAGAGCGGCTGAAATGATGAACAATGACAGTTATAAATTAATATAAGATATGTCGAAAAGAATTGTCTAAATTATGTTGCATATTCCTCAACAGTTCTTGTGATCTCACTAGTTGACAACATAGTACTGTTTTCGGAAATCATAGGCTATGATATTGCGCAGGTGCACGTGATGCAACTCTGTCAGAGACGACAGGCTCTTGTGTCAGACTCATTTCAGTGCAAAATAATTACGTCAAAAATTATTTAATATACTGCAAATAGCCTACTAGTTTTTTATGTTTATTTATAATCCATTTAGGCGGACAACAGGGCTACCAAGTACTGCGCACAGTGCGCAGCTAATTAATTTAACGTTTTTTTTTTTAACGTCATTTTTAGTCGAAGATTTCAGGACTTCAGTCGACCAAGATTTTTTTTTTTACAGCCCTAATCCATATGAATTTTATGAAACCTGCTACAAACCATATTTTACCCCAAAATAATTAAAAAGAAAAACATTCATTTAAAGATAATAAAGCATGTTTTTAGAATCATTATGATTTTAATTGTCATGACAATTAAGCACATTTCCCCCTCTAAAATTCTCAGTATGGTTAACAAATTATTGTATAATGCACAAGTTACATCACAGATAGAGACCAGCTGCCAATGATACTAGTAGAAAGCAATATCTCATCAAACACCATTGCTCTGCAGTACAGATTAGACCGATAAGACCGATAAGACTCTAAAATCAAGTGACAGTCACTTCCTGTGTAATTAGCCATGGCTGTATAGCAGAGACAGAGGAACATGGTTAGCCATGACCCTATTCATGGCTCGGAGGTAACAATACTCGACTCTAAAATGAACCTCTATGCTCGGAGCTAAGTAGCTCACCAAGGACAACCACAATTAATATCAAATTAAGCACAAACACATTTACACACAGACAAGCAAGTACAAACCTCCAACTCAAAACATCACAACAAGGTCTGACACTCTTAAACAAACCTTACTTTGAATTAATAAAATGCTTACCCTCACCGGAGAGTCCTGTGGCATAATTCCCACCCAGGTCTGTAAATTAACACTAATGGTGAGAGACAGGCCAAATGCTTGGCAGGCAACAAGTTTTTCCTATCACTGATCTGCTGTAATATTCATGAAGTCTTTGCTTTGACAACGAACAGCAGCAAGAGTAAATTTCTCTGATGTGCCCAACCAACTCATGACCTCTTTCTGGCTCAGTCTTCCTCAACCAGCTTTGTCTGCACTTCGTGATAATGTCCTTACCTGCCTGCGTCTCTATAGCAACACCCCTCTGCACACAGATGTTAGTGTTTCCTGTCAGCATGCATTTTTTTTTCCCCTTCTGGGCCTGGCACCAACCAAAATGTTTATTTCACTCTATGCAGATGCATTTTAATCAGTGAACTGTATAGTCAATGACTAAAAACCTAAATTATCCACAATGATTTTGTGAATTAAGCAGAAAAACATTTTACTAGAATAGATTTATAACTCTATTTGGTATTAAAGATTAAATATACAGCACAAAAAAAAAAAAACTTGTCCCAGAACCACTGAATATCAGAACTCACTGTTTAAATAACAAATAATGAGCATATGTTAGAGACTGACTGAATACATGCCCCTCCCTGAAGGCAAGAGAGAGTAAGGATAAGACTCAGCCAATCAGTGATGGTGTCCTGCAGACACAACTGTTTCCATGATTTAATTTCATGATGATTAGCCCACCTGAAAACAAAGCAAGCCCTTGCACAGCCTCCAAAATGATGCCCAGGGAAGCACTATATATTGGTGACAATATCAGTGTTGGTCAATATTAGTATTGTTTCTGTACATGAAACAAGCTTTGATACCTTATTTCACTTAATTACATTTAGCCATTTAACAGACACTTTTATCTAAAGTGTCTTAAGCAAGAGCCATGGAAAGTTGCCAAGTTTGCATAAGCTACAGCAGAAATACAAATTAAATGAGAGTGAATACAGTATGTAGCTTAAATGTGAATCATAAAAAAAAAAATCGTATGAAAACTTACTAAAAAAAACAAAACAGAGAAAATGTATAGATTTATCATACACTATATACCATTCAGAAGTTTGATGTTGAAAGAAGCATCTTCTGCTCACCAAGGCTACATTCATTTGATCATAGATACAGTAAAAATTAGAGTTGTGGTACTCCAATATTGAATGAACTCGAACTTGTCATGCACTCGGGAGAATTTGTACTCGGACATTTAAGACTTGGAACATTTTCCGAGTACAGACGAGTCCGGGCACTAGAGGACACAGTATATTATTATTCAAAAACGAAACGAAACTACTTGCATTGTGTTGTTTCAGTGTTGAGCATTGTTGCCAATCACAGACATGTATATATTTAAGCGCATGAACGCAGTGGCCAATCAGAGGCGTTTTAGAGTCACCATGCGGAGAATTCGGTCAAACTGTATGATCAAAAACTTTACACTTTTGCAAATCCCCTCATTAACAGCAAAGTCTAGACGCGATGTAAATAAGAGATTCACTGTGCAGATGCGGACAACTTCAGTGTTTATGACGAGAGTTTTAGTGAGAGTGCAGAAAGCGGTAAGCGATAGCTTAATCTAGCGCTATTGATCTAAATAATAGTTTTGTTTTTCATGCTTAGGGTTAGGAATTAAATGCAAATGAATTACTTCAAAATCATACAATGTGATTTTCTGGATTTTTGTTTTAGATTCCGTCACTCAGTTACAGAAATTTAAGACTTCTTAAATTTAATTATCTGTAATTAAAAAAATTCTAATATGAATAATATGATAATCAGAAATCATTCTAATATGCTGATTTGATGCTCAAGAAGCATTTCTTATCATTATCAATGTTGAAAACAGTTGTGCTGCCAAAAAAAAAAATAGTAGAAACATTACAAAATGTTTTTTGTAACAATTACAAATTCTTTAATCTATTTTTTTTTGTATCAATTTAATGCATCCTTGCCGAATAAAAGTGTTAATAAAAAAGAAGAAAAAAAAAAAGAAAAGAAAAAGTCTTACTAACCCTAGGGTAAGGACAATCATATCAGTTTCTGTCAGGACCACTATTGTCAAATACGATTGACAATTAGCATACGGTTAGGATTGGAGGTATGGTTCTGTTCTGGGTAAAAACTCCCTGCGCATCCATGCAGCGTTGCATGGATAAGAGCAGGGACAGCAGCAATAAACCCTCCCTTACGGCCTTTTCACACCGCAAGCGTCAGCGACGCGTGAGCAGCGCGTATTTTTTTCGGCGTGCATGTTAATCAATGAGTGTGTTCACACCGCGAGCAGGAGCAGCGCGTGAGCGTCAAGCAGGAGCGTCGCGTGAGCAGCAGTGAAGCGGGGGTTTCGGCTTCGAGTCTATTTTTGCTGCGCTGCTCACGCTCAATTAAAGTGAAAGCACACTTTTGATGGACAAAATTAATATGATTTCACACAAAAAGTGCCCAAAACGCATAGAATTTGCATGTCTAGTGTGTTTTAACAAGAACTGCAGTATGTCAGAAAAGGAAATGAAGACTAACATATAGAAAATAAAATTTTATAGAAAATGTACCCATTAAACTTGTTTTTAATTATTCAGTTTGGGCTTTGAACAAACTTCAAATGTGTTTATGACCAACTTCTAAAAACAAATTTTACAAAAGTCTTTGTAAAGAAATGCTTGCTTATATGTAGCCTGGGAGCCGCTGTTGTGACGCCTGTACACACACTTCCAGTGTGAATACTCGCGCGTCTGCACCTGCAGTGACGATGTAGTTGCGCTGACGTGCTGCTCACGCGCCGCTCATGCTTGCGGTGTGAAACGGCCGTTAGGTTAAACAGAACAGAACCAACATGAATATATTGCAGATATCATTAATTTGTTTTAATGTACAACATAATTAAAAAATTTTAGTCTGATTCAGAGGGAATCAGAATGCCAAATCCTGACTGGCGAGAGGAGGAGCTGGGGATGGAGGAGGGTAATCAGTTCCTGAGAAACACGACAGCTGCTGATAATACTGACGAGCTTATATATATATATATATATATATATATATATATATATATATATATATATATATATATATATATATATATATATATATACACAGTGATAGACGTCGTATTCCTATAGGTAGATGTGGATCAGCGGAGAGTCAGCAGATGCAAGCTTGACGAACGTGACCTGCCAGAACTGACGCTACACTTAATTATTGGTTATACCGATCATAACAAAAATAATTATAAAAAACCTTGGCTAAACAATATTACATAATTAGCTGACATAACGTTTGTTTTCTGATCCGAATACATAAGTACAGATAAATGTGTGCTAGGTATAGAAGGTTAAAACTTACCAGCTGCGCGTTAGTTCAGACCACTGCCCATGCAACTGGTTAACTTCTGCTTAAAGTTGCAGTTTTATGCAGTCTTTATACACTTTTTGTGAGACACAACCCACATTTTTTATTTTGCATTAAATATAATGATTATAATTTCCCAAAAGGGGAGGAAACTGTTTTTCCCCCACTAATTTGAAAATGACCTAAATAGAATTTTCAGAATTGTATTAATAGAAAAATAGAAGTGTAATAATGATACAAACAAATGACTTCTCATAAAAATGGCACAAACAGAAGCCCAAAAAGAGGACAGCGAGCAACCAATATGCAAAATTATTCAGTTAGTGACACTACAATCCAGAACAACAGATCACATCATTCTGGACAATAATAGCAGTGTTTATATGAGGTGTTTCTACTGGGTGGCATGAGCTGGAAGAAAAACAAGCAGTAGATGAAAGATGTAAAGCCCTAAATCCCCTAGACACACAGTTCCGCTGCATTTGTGTCCTGTCCCACATACAGTACACCAAGGCCCCCAACATACTCTTCACAAGTTTGTGAACATGCGCTTCAAGCTAAGCAAACTCCATTTTGTGCATTATTAGGTTACAACACAATTGCTAACTTGAGCATAGAGCTGCACGATTCTGACAAAAATCATAATAGCCGATTATCCCTTGAAATTGTAATTGCGATTATTAATTAAGATGATCACAATTTACATTGAATATATATAGGCATATTATAATACATGTTTACACAAAAATTGTTAACACACACAAGTACTGTTCCCCTTTACTTAACATACACATAAATTGTAAGAATGACTCATAGTAAAGACTAGAAAAACATTAGGACTATGCTAAAGCAATTAAATAGCAGTCCCAAACTAGTTTTTGTTAATACAATGTTGATATGAGCCACCACAGTCATTTAATAATATAAAAAATAACACAAATTGAAAATAAAGTTGCATTTTTGGGCTATGGAAACGACAGTTACCATGGTGAATACACAATACTAATAATAACTGTTTTTGAAACAGCTCCTGGTGAATAGAATGAAAATCATACCTGCATGCAAATCCTTCTCAGCTAACACGTGATTTATTGGTATTTTACTTTTATTTCTCGACTTAATAATTTACATTGTAACGACGTGCTCGTAGTTTCTTTTGCACTTTATACAGTGAAGCGATACACAGCGCGCGCGCCGCCGCATTTGCGCGTGCAATCGAAGAGTGCGCGCTACGTGCACAGTATAACGGCTGACAGGACAGTAAAGTCTGTTTTTCTGAGGTGAAAAACTTTTTATTTCAGCGAACACTTTCGTCACTGACTGGTATGTCATATTGTGCTGGGTTTTCTGAAGTAGTCGTGATTCGCCTCTCATAACATAATTATGCTCTAATCACACACACGTAGAGTGGACTTTCTTTTGTAATCGCGGCTTTGAACGATTACGTAATCGTGGCATCCTTAATCGTAATCGCAATTAGAAATTCGATTAATTGTGCAGCCCTACTTGAGCATTGAACATTTTATAACAACAGTTGTGTAAAAATTCACATTATGTACAGTATTGTACTTTTCATTGCACTGGCCACTTGGTCTGCATTAGTTTCTGGCACAGTCATTATATACAGACACACTGCAATCGGTTTCTAAATGCCTCTCAAAAAGTGCCCCACTATGCTCCATTAGTGCATATTGCAGGAAAGGCTAACAACCTTTAGTTAATAGTGGTCCATGTGCATCTCTGGACCAGTTTACCAAGCGCTTCTGGTTAGAAGGAGCTTTATTTATAGACGTGCAAATATGAAGACCGGGGGAGCATGGGAAGGCAGCGTGGGAAACAACAGGCCCCTGAAGAGGTGACTGACTTTCCAAATACCCTTTCACAACGTCTATGATAGCAACACAGTTTGTAGCGAGCAGTTGGACTTCCTCTGTACAGACTAAACACACCTCCCTCGCTCCCACTACCCGCTCCTCCTTTTCTACATCCCTGTGACCCTATGCATACTAACCTCTGACCCCTCTGTGAGTTTAAGAGGTTTAGAAATCTCATAGAAAAACATACAGACACATCATTTTGGGTGCCTCTAGTTTCAAAAAGCATCTCTGAGGGAGCCACAAATCCAGATATTGAAATCATAATCCAGAGATTGTTTAAGTACTTAATCTCAAAACTTTTTCATCCATGTAACATGAGTGAAGTGTGTATTTCTGCCCCACTAGCAGCAAAACACAAATGCAAAAAAAAAAATGTCTACAAACAATTTATAATATTAGTTACCGAATATTATATTGTATAATATTATCTGTTTGTGCAGATAAAGTGGGGTCGTACATAAAGTAACATAACGTAACAACATTACATACACAACCCAGCCAAAAAAAAGTTAGGATTTAAATAGGCAAACGATTAAGTGTCTATGGCTGGATCATCATTGCAGTAATTAGCATGTTATATATATATATGTGTGTGTGTGTGTGTGTGTGTGTGTGTGTGTGTGTGTGTGTGTGTTATATGGCCATTATGGTTATTAAATAAATGAAAAGCTACACACAATTATTGTTAGAAGAACTGTTGCCAAACAAATAACACCCTGTGGGCGTCAGACCGTCTTTAGTGGTGAAGAAATGACACACTTCATCTTTAAACATGAAGAATGGGTTAATTGGTCTCATTTAATGACAACGTTAAGACACTGAAACATGCTGTTTAATGCTGAAGCACACTGGCATGTCACATGCACTTCAAGTCGTCTTTGGTCCTTGCAGTGGACGAACAGTAAGCTCGCTCATTGTGAACAAGAGTCTCTCTGTGAATCAAACAAAAGTGCTGAGTGCATCCTAGCACTCAGAGAGTGAATGATCTGCTGTTGATCTGTGCTAGTTTTTCTTTGGCTGTCTGATCAGGAGCCTCTGGAGACGCGTTCTTTTATTATACGCCTCAACCATAAATAATGTGCGCGTTCTGCCCAATACCAGAGACCTAAAATCATCAAAAAGAAAGACTACAGCTGAAGCAGAAAAAGACGCATTTAATTAATTCAATTATAATGTTCAAATTCTGTGAAAAGCCTGCAACTTAAGAGTTATTTCCATTTGCCTCACCTTGCAGTAGCAAACTGAATTAACTGAAAGCCACTGAGTTCATACATTATTGAGTGAATAGATTTCTAGAACAAAGTAGTGATTCCTACTAGACATAAATCTGCCAGCAGCGGTGTGATGTGATGTGATGAAGTGTGTGCACCAGCTGGGACAGATCCGTCTGACTGGGTCCATTAGGAGCCGGTGACCTGTATGGAGGTCCCAATGACCCCATGGCCACAGACAGAGACCCATATGGTACAATCCAACTTACATTACGACAGATCTTTAAACAGCAGGGCACAGCAAGACTGGTAAAGACATGAATGGATAAACTTAATTTCAGGTGTCCATGTTACAGTGTGATTTTACAATTCTTATTAATTACAGAGTGAGTTAGTTAATAACACTTACTATAAGGTTAGGGTTCGGTTTAGTTAGTTGCTTGCAATAATGCAAATGTGGTGTTATTACTATAGTAGCTACATGTGTAATGTGTGAGAAAGACATGTAATAAATGCCTATTTGAACCAAGAACAAACTGAAAATCAAGGTTGTGATTGGTTTTTATTAGCTGTTTCCATTCACCTTTTTAATGTGCATTTTGAGATGTAAAAAAAATGCTGGATGGAAACGCCAAGATGAGCATAAATTCAAAAAATGCGAATAAAAAAAAACGCATGCTCAATAGTGATGCATCTATGCAAAAAGAAAAGAGGCTGTGATTAGATAACTGGACTAACCAGTGGACCAATCACATCGCAGCATCTCAACTGTTGGTTTGATCATTCTGAAATGCCTGAGATAGAGTCTGTCATCAGAAAAATTTGGTTTAATTCCCTCCCAGAAGCGTCTCGCACGATTGCGTTCGCAAACAACAGCATTCAAATAAAAGATAACATCACAGCGTTTATTGCATTTTGTTTATGCGCTCTGAGGAACAAGTAATTTACGTTGGAGCCACGTTTTTTCCCCGATTAAAGCAACTTCCATTTTTATCACAGATATTTCACGGCATTTTTTTCTCAGGAAGTGGCGATTTTGTTCTCTTGAACACGAGATGGAAACGCTGCTTCATTCACAAATGTTTTATGCGATATTACAATTTTCTGCGTGAAGTTAAATTCAAGTTTGGATGGAAACATAGCTTTTATTACCTAAAACCATTACATTTTGTTTTTGTTAATTGAAAAAGCTTAAGTAAAATAAAACACAAATATAAAAATGAAACTAACTGGCAACTAACTGAAATAAGCTAATAAATTTAAGTACTAAAATTATCAAAATTAAAACAAAAATAAAGCCAAATAGAAATATAAAAAAACTAAAAGACAAAAGCCCATAAAATTACTAAAACGTAAATTAAAATATGCACAAAAAATAATAATAATATTCATGTAAAATGTATACCTTGAATACAAAGCCAAATTGGATAAAAGCATCGATCAAAGAAAAATGTAAAAACCCACCTGTGAAAAACAAATTACACTTGCTTTAAAGGAATAAACACTACCGTTCAAAAGTTTGGGGTCTATACGATTTTTAAATGTTTTATTTTTTTTAAGAAATTAATACTTTTCTTCAGAAAGGACGCATTAAATTGATCAAAAGTGACAGTAAAGACATTTATAATAATGCTAAATATTTCTTTTTTAATTGAATGCTTTTCCCTTGAACTTTCAAAGAATCCTGAAAAAAATGAATCAAAGTTTGCACAAAAATATGAAGCAGCACAACTGTTTTAAACTGTGATAATAATCATTAATGTTTCTTGAGCATCAAATAATCATATTAGAATCGTGGGTCTAATGTCATGTGACACTGAAGACTGGAGTAATGATGCCGAAAATTCAGCTTTGATCACAGGAATAAATTACACTTTACTATACATTCACATAGAAAACAGCTGTTTTACATTGAAATAATATTTCACAATATTACTGGGTTTGTTTTGTATTTTTAATCAAATAAATGCAGCCTTGGTGAGCACAAGAGACTTCTTTTAAAATCATTAAAAAATCTTACCGACCCCAAACCTTTGAACGGTAGTGTAGCGTAGAATTCACCAGACATTTAAGTGGACAAAGAATAAACAAAACTAATTTGGTGCTGTTCTAGTGCACTGTGGTGTGAACAAACCTTTAAAGAGAGTGTAAAAAAAGCAACCTCTCTTTTTATAGCAGCACGACTACGAATGTTAATGTAGGCTAAGCGTCAACCACTCGTGAAACATCTTACATCTGCTTTAACAGAAATAGGCTAAATATTTGACTTGGAGAGCAGACACTGACCAGAGCTGATCCAATTACCCATAATGCACCTCTCTGTGGCAGAGTGACTAAGCATCTTCCCAGCCCAATTGTCCTCACTGATGACCCTAAAAAACAAAATCACGGCAGCTCTGAAAAGCAAGCTAATCTAGTACTGCTGCTCAAACGGACCTCAGATAATGCTAAGCCTGCTATTCTTTGTGGAAGTTGCATGCAGAAAGGATGAGGGGATGGGTGAGTAAATATTATTCACTTGAGATAAGATAATCTTCACACCACCATGGTTCATCGTTAACCTCTCTTCCTCCTGTCACACCTCCCAGGTGCCGTTTGCATTTGCTCACAAAGGCTATTGGGCTGAACGTGGCACACCTCTCATACAGAGCTGAGGAAGCATGACAATAGACCGGAGGATGGGTCTTTTAAACCGATCAGTCAAAAGATTCGAGCAGCTGTTATTCTGGGGTGTCAATATCTTGATTGCTTTGTGGTGATATAGATGGAGCAAACATCTTGGTTCCAACTAAAAATGGTGTCTCACCTTGCATTTTAAATGTGGCCCAGTCTGAATAGAAGATGTCAGCTGTAGTTATATATCATGATTGTAACTGGGGGAGAACAGCAAGAGTGAGGAGACTTCAGCACAGAATTCGACTGAATGTCTTTCTGCCTGAGAACATGGGTGCAATGATTTCACCATACAAGATTTTGTCTAGGCTTTGAGAACGAGGGCAGTTGTCAATCTACTTATGAAGTTATACTGGTTGTAAATACTGTACGACTCAAACATATTTAACATTTAATTATGCAAAATATGAAACGAACCACTCAAATATGCAACAAATAGTATTAACGCATCATGTTGACATAACTGATAATCAACTGCAAAAAAAAAAAAATACTTATCAATTTGGTACTTAAAATTAAAATAATTTCCTTAATCCTTACTATTAAATCCTAAAGTTTTTTTAAGTTTCTTTATTATTTATATATTGAAATTAATTTTATATATTTTTCTCTTTAATTATTTTTTTGTATTATATATAAAAATATTTATTGTTATTTGTAAACTTTTTGACAACTGTGTGGTCCATACAATTTGCAGAATATTACAAATGTTAATTATTTTAACTAAACAAGATTATATACCAAAATATTTATTGTTATTTTTAAACTTTTTGACAACTGTGTGGTCCATACACCTTGCAGAATATTCCAAAATAAGATGAATATAATATAAAATAAGATTTTGTGTATATATATATATTATATATATATATATATATATGTGTGTGTGTGTGTGTGTGTGTGTGTGTGTGTGTGTGTGTGTGTGTGTGTGTGTGTGTGTGTGTGTGTGTGTGTGTGTGTGCTTATTTTTAGTATAATTACTTATGTTTTATATTTAATTTATAATTATTTCCTTTATATTTTAAATTATATTTCCTCTATTTTTTTACATTATTACTTACATAATTTTTTACATTTCACATTTTCTCTTTACATTGTTTATACTTACTTGTATTTTCATTGTACAATATTTTTTTCTGGATGTTGTTGAGCAAAGAACAATAAAGCCATGTACAGGAATATTCACACAGTAGAAATGTCGACACTTACACACACAAATCCATTGTTATTGGCGGGAATAATCACGTCAGCACGTCTATATTCATTCTGCTCCAAAGCAAAATATTTTCAAAGCTGCATATTATTTACAGAGGACAATCCACTGCTCCCAAAACGCCGGTGATGTCGACGCCAGACAGATGACAGTGAGACAAACACATGGCTAACACAACAACTGACTGTAAGAACTGTATCCTCATGAAGCCTGTCTGTCTGCCATGAACTACTCACTTACACAGGAAGTGACCATCTGAGCGGCTTGTAAAGAGACAACCACAGTTTGTTTTGTATTTATGTGCAGTTTGTGGGTGGGTTTATATAAAAATAAACGATACCCCAACAACAGACCAGTGTGGGAAAAAAAATAATTCAAATAATGGGCGTCTCCAAGTCTCCAACATTGAAAACATTTCTCTACCACTGATTATTTCACAAACAAACAAAAAAGCAGAATATACAGTTATAGCTTATAGATCACAGATGTCTGTACATGCCAAGTGTCTTTCAAAAACCACTGACAGCAAATCAGAATCCACCCTGCTTCAAAGAGCTCGAGCATTTAAAGAATTGAACTGCAGCGCAAGCTTATAATAAACAGAACTTCATTGTCCATTGGTGTGGATAGTTATCGTTATAGTTATTGTTTTTGGTGTGAACAGGCCTCATGTCATCTTAAATTGACACTAAGTACACTAAAAGCACTTTGTTAAACTTTAGGACTCGAGAGTAAAACAATGCAAGAATACTGACTTAACCAACAAACAGCCTTTAAAAGCAGTACATTACAGTCTGGACTGTCAAGTGAAATACGGTTTATTCCTGGTGCAACAACACAGACAGAATGATGTGAATTAGATCGAGTTTGTAAACTGGGGTTTTTGTACAGGAAGGGCAGAGTGTCCACTCCCTCCCATGTCCCATCCCAACAAAATCAACTCCCTGCCCTTCCGCAGGAGAATAAACACAACACAAACTAAACCCCTATCACACTAAACAAGCAAACAGCACAGCAGGCCTCCATAAATGTGAATGTTATTGCTGCTCAAGTGATGTTTACGATGACCTTCATGTATTTAGACTATTTCCAACTGTTTCCGTACAGATTTCATTTTAAGGAGAGAACCTTTATTTCTAAGAGTGTAGCGCCCCTCGCTGTAATGAGAGTCTATTCCACCTAAAGGCAGGTGTGAACATTACAACCACTCATCCTCATCAGGTGTGATGTTACTGCAGGATCAAGAAACAGCAACAAGTATCTTTAAAAACACACGGTCTGCAGTCATAAAACAGTGATGGGATCCTTGAAAGGCGAAATTGCTGAGATGCCGTGTTGACACTGGGGACATTTAATTTTATATTTAACAATACTATTACAACATTAGATTCCGGTTATCTCTGTAAAGCTGCTTTGAAACAATCTGTATTGTAAAAGGAAAGAGAATGAGTGACAAAGCCAGACATGAACATAACTTCCAGGGAAAGTTTCATTGTGAAACAACAAAGAAATGGTTCTATAATTACCTAGTAACAGACAATGCACCTTTCTCTACCGTCAAATATTCTTATATCGAATAAAATTGACATGAAAGATGAAAACAGTGTTACAAAAGGTTTTCTAAGAGATTTCTTATTGGTCCATGTCTCTAATAAAGTCATTCTTTACCAGGAGGACAGAGCCAACTAGGAGGCCTCAAGATAACTTTAAATTAGGGGTGTATTTTTCATACTGAAAACATTACGCTAATGATCTTTCGGTTTGGTACACACATTTACCAAATGAATATAGTGTTGTTTTAACCACTGCACGTGCGGAACATCATTTCAAACTCCGATTCATGAAGCTCCCGTTCCACCACATCCCAAAGATGCTCTATTGGGTTGAGATCTGGTGACTGTGTCACCACTGGGCCATTTTAGTACAGTGAACTCATTGTCATGTTCAAGAAACCAATTTGAAATGATTCGAGCTTTGTGACATGGTGTATTATCCTGCTGGAAGTAGCCATCAGAGGATGAGTACATGGTGGCCATAAAGGGATGGACATGGTCAGAAACAATGTTCAGGTAGGCCGTGGCATTTAAACGATGCCCAATTGGCACTAAGGGGCCTAAAGTGTGCCAAGAAAACATCCCCCACACCATTACACCACCACCACCAACCTGCACAGTGGTAACAAGGCATGATGGATCCATGTTCTCATTCTGTTTACGCCAAATTCTGACTCTACCATCTGAATGTCTCACCAGAAATCAAGACTCATCAGAACAGGCAACATTTTTCTAGTCCTCAACTGTCCAATTTTGGTGAGCTCTTGCAAATTGTAGCCTCTTTTTCCTATTTGTAGTGCACACACCCCTAAATGCATTGAAGCAACTGCCATGTGATTGGTTGATTAGATAATTGCATTAATGAGAAATTGAACAGGTGTTCCTAATAATCCTTTAGGTGAGTGTATATATAAAATAGTGAAGGATAAGTGAAAAGTAAAGATTCATATTTAGGGTCAATTAGTAGAAGTAATAGTGACGCTTGCCCTAAAAATGCCACTAATTAAACAGTAAGTGCAAGATTGTGATGTTTCAGGGTTTGTACGGAGAGGTTACATAAAGTTTAAAGTGGTCAGTGAATTGGCAGTGGATCAGAGAGCAATCGTGGGTTTGGACGAGGCTGAATTCACATACCCTGCCCACTGTATCATGACAAATAAATCTCATGTGATATCTCCATCTGCAATTGGTTCCATCAAGCATGCTATTTACCTAATTTTATTCCTGTTAGCATCTGTATTTGTATGATTTCATGCAACATTCTGCCGGCTCCTTTAGGCATCAGCCTCCGACCCTTGACATTGTTTTCACTGCCCTGTTCTGGGGGAAAATACAGTTTATGTGGACCTTCCTGAAACGTGAAAAGGCTGGACACACATTGAGCCACACAGACATACAGAACTGTGGAAGTCAAGGACATGCTCAAACACAGCACTCTCTCAGAGTGAAATAACAATGTCAAAAACTTACTGGCATCTCCTTTATAATATCACCCTTTTAACACATGTTCTTATTTTACCATTAGGAAATACACAGAAACAGAATTATGCTAAAAAACACTCTCCAGTACATTAGTCCACAAAAAACAGGGGGTTGTGAACTAGAAAACCGTAAATTGAATCAACATTAGGGTCATTCTCAATGGGTCAGGCTCAAATTTTTAATTTTGTTAATATCTTTTCTAAAGAAAGACAAATATAAATGGTAATGAAAGCCAAAACATTAAATGCAGAAACTCTTCATGCATTCCTCTTTAAAGTGCCCGTATTATGGATTTTTGAAAATGACCTTTCATGTAGTTACTATAGCTCTAAGTGATTGAAAACATACTGCAAAGTTTTAAATCTGAAAGTGCACCATATATATAGTTGTTGTCTTTCAAAAGTAAGAGTCGACTCTGAGTCAATGAAATGAATCGTTTTTCAAACGAGTCATAAGCCGTTTCGTTGTGACGTCAAGACGAAACATTAGCATATTGCCCGCCCACTTATTGCGTGCGCAGACACCTGAGAAAACTTTAGCCTCAAACACTGCAGCTGATTCCTGTGGATACTGGATAGCATCATGTCGAGAAGACACTGTGCTCTACAATGTGAAGGTCAGGCCAGTTTTTTTTTTCACTGCCCAAGGATGAGCATGTAAAGAATCAGTACTTAAAATTCATCTTTACCACAATACCACAGCAGTATAATCCTAAACTTTTGCTGTATTCCCTTTATTTTACTGACGACTGCTTCTCAAATCTCTGAGTTCAATGCAGGATTCGCAAACGCTTACTCTTGAAAGATGGTGTTCAAAATACTTAGTTTTGTGTAGGTCTCCTGCTAACTGGTTAACTCACATTATTAATGCCTTACTGAAATACTTCTGCTAATCAGTTGTGGGCCACTAATACCAAAAACTGTCTATTAATGCAGATTGTCTGTCGTTCTCACTACTTTGAAGAAAGATTAAGTATGGAGCAAGATTTGTTTTACCAACGTTTATGTTACATCAGTCATTCACGCTAGAGCTCGGCTAATCTATGCACTGTTATTGATACAGTTTCCACATGTTCACTGCAATAAATTAGAAAAATACTCTGTAAATAAATAAGTACAAGTAAAATAATCGGTTTGTTGATGGACATCCACTTGTTAATGCTTATGGTGAGGAATTACAGTTGCAACAACCCATAATGTACCTCAAACTGAGTAGTGCATCACTGAGAAACGTCCTGCTTGAGTCGACCTTGCGATGGAGGTTCGGGCTGAATGAATAGTTCTTCCAATGTTTCATCATCGGACTCGTGCTCGGATTGATATGGTAAAATCGACATCATTGTTCGTTACTGCATTTAGTTTATGGTGTAAGAAGCCTCAGGACTAGCAGAGCTGACTTATGGCAATGTTTTCGACGTGCACACTGTACGCGGCAGACCAATCACAACAGACTGAGCTATCTGGCCAATCAGAGCAGAGTAGCTCGCGGAAAGGAGGGATTTAGAAATATTCATCTGACGAGTCGTTTGAGAATCATTGAAAATGTGGTGATGTCCAAATTTATTTTATGAGAAAATAAAACAGTTTTTTGACCTTTGATGCATGTAAACCTATTGTAGGAGACTCCAAAACAGGAAACTTTAAAATAGCATAATGGGGCACTTTAAATACAATAAGTACCAGCTGTTTAAAAAGTCACCAGCATTTGGTTCTCAACGATTGAAAATGGGTAAAAGGTCAACAATTTGCACATGGAGCAGCATTTAGATCCCAGTATATCTTGGAATAAACTATAAAAATGAACATACCAAAAGAAAAGTTAGTTAAGAACCAGAATCTAAAATGATATTGAGATACATTTAATAATTCTTGGGTTACAGGCACACAAACTTTTGAAAAAGAATATTTTTGGAATTTGGTGGGTCATTCCATGTCACATCAAATTTCGGAAACTTCCTTGGCTCAAATTTTTGATTTTGTTCTTTTTTCTTTTCTTAAGACAGACAAACACAAATAGTGATAAGGCCAATTTATTATATGTCATAAATTTATATTTACTGAGTAATCCACTATTTTGTCAAGGGGGTCAAAAATGACAATTTTCCTTTGAGATTCGGAGCCAAATTACAGACTTTAGAAAGATGGCAGCATCATTATTTTATTTTTACACAGAGTTTGGTAAGTCTATTAGTTAAATCTGCTATCTACTACTTTATAGGCCATTATGCCAACGGTGACATTTAAAGAAATGGGGGGAAAACCCTTTTTTGTGTTTTTTGCTCCAAGTTTGCCTGTAACTCAAGAAGTATTAAATATATCTTAATATCCTTTTAGATTTTGGTTTTCAATAAACATTTATTTTGGTATCTTCATTTTAAAGACCCAAAATGGTTCATCACAGTGATATGGAGATCTTAATGCAGCTCCATGAGTAAATTGGTCAATTGTACACATTTTCAGTGGTCAAAAACCAAATGTGGGTCACTTTGCATACAGCTGATACTTTTCTATTTTTAAAGAACATGCCTCTATGTTATGCAAATGTTTTGAAAGGAAACAAGATACATTTCTAGTTTCAACATTATTAGTTCTTCATGCATTCCTCTTTAAAGGAGAAAAGTATCAGTCGCAAGTAAAGTGGTCCACATTTGGTTTTTGACCACAGAACATTTATAGAATTTAAAAATTTACTCATGGAGCCACATTGAGATCTCCATATCGGTGTGAGTGATCTATGTAGAGTGAAATATACCAAAAGAAAGGTTTGTTAAGAACCAAAATCTAAAATGATATTAAGGTTATATTTTATACTTCTTGAGTTACAAGCATGCAAATTGCTTTTTCCAATTTTGGACCTGTCACCGTTGGCATATAAAGCAACAGGGATTGCTTGAGTCAATAGCTTTTACTAATAGGTCTAATAATCTCTGAGTAAAAATAAAATTATGCTGCCATCTTTCTAAAGTCATTTTCTCTCACCTGTATTTTGGCTCCAAATCTCAGATGAAAAATGTCATACCGTAGCTGGGGAAGTTTCCAAAACTTGGTTGATCTGACACAGAATGATCCATTACGTTTTTAAAAATATAATCACTAACAAGGGATGCGGAACAATGAGCTGAAGATCAAAAGTCACAATATTCAAGTGCAAATGAAAAAGTGACTTCCAGAGGCAAATACACACTACTGCTAATTCTGACAAGAATGCAGGTGAAAATTATATATCTTTCTCCTTAACGTTTCTTTTCAAATGAGGAAGAGATCTTCTCAACTTCATAATGTTGAGAAGTATCAAATATCAAACAAATATCAAGATAAGCGGAACACATTTCAAGTAGACTAACAGAAAGAAAGCAGCCAGTATATAAACTTGTAACTGCTTTCTGGCGGTCTGTTTACTGTGGGGGAGTGATGAATGAGAAAATGGGAAACACATTAACCTGAGTACCAGGATGACCAGCAGGTGCTGAACTTCTGTAACTAAACAAACACGAGGACCGTTTATCAACTGGTGGACACACGTGTGTAAACAGACCTTCAGATGCGCTTGAGTGTTGCTCCATACGCCATTGCCAAAGTCAAACATGAATTCATATGGTGATTAGGCTCCTTTAAATAATTTACCATAATAACAGTTATCATCAACAAACTACGGCTTTTGTGGTTATTGTTACTAATGTGAAAGATGGTCCATCTCCTTCAGTAGCACAGAAAGATTTCTGAATATTTTCTTTCATTTATACATTTATCAATTTTATTACATAAAAAACTGAATATCAAATGATCAAAATGGCATCTTTAAACAAATGATGCTGGTGCTTTTCTCAGTACTGACTTTTAACCAACTTTTAACAAATTTATTTTAAGTGGACGTATGAAGTACTCGGTATAAGAAAAACATACACATATTGAGTGTACTTCATGACATTAACTATTAACATGATTCATTAGGGGTTGTTTACATCACACCGATTTCAAATAAAAACAGAACATTTATTTGTTTTGGCTGTTCATTTACACCACAACGTTTTGGGGGACTGAAAGCGCAAACTTTTGAAACAAGGTTTCAAAGTTCAAGTTTTTAAAAACGATACCGTTATAGTCTCAGTGTAAACTACAAAGAAGAGAATTTGTGACAACGGGGGCGTCATGCGCATGCGTTTAGTCTATAGGCACGACGTGTTTCTTTACGAAGTGGCATCGCCAATTACTGGCCTGGTATGAATAATACAGCACTTTTAGTCCATGTGAACGGGTACCTTTTTTCACAATGTTGTTGTCTATATGCGGTTTTAGTACATCATTGTCGTGTAAATGCATCCTAAGGTTTAAAAAACGGAAAGCATCCGAATAATGCATATATATATATATATAGTGTTGGGCAGTAGCGTCGTTACAAGTAGTGACGCTACTAGTTTAACTACATTTCTCAGTAGCGTGGTGGTAGCGTCGCTGTTTTCTGAATCAAATAGCTTTTCAGTAGCGAAGCTCTTTTTTTATCAAGTAGTGCGGTAGCGTCCACACAAGCTAACGTTACATTTTCCCAAGCATTTCTAAAGCTCAAGCTCAAATCGGAAATACAACTGCTAAGTATCACTGATGCTGGGTCAGTTAGTGACGGTGACTTCTTCTTCTTCTTGTTTTACGGTGGTTGGCAACCATAGGGCCATATGATTTCATTAAGTTACCGCAATAGGGAAAACATGGACTGAATTGCGATATCCATGCATAAAAACAAAATTTAGGCTACTGTATAACGCGGAATTTCACGGAATTTGTCAGATCTTGGATGAAAAGAAGGTAAGTAGCCTAAACTTAAATAAAATCGCGATATAGACTACTGTCTGTGAATATTAAACCGCTTAAAGACTATTTAAAAAGGAATCATGCATGTTCTGCGTGTCTCTGTGAATGAATGGCTCAGACGCGCGGATTCATTTACCTCACACTAAAGCACCCATGACGCTTGCGATATTTTCAGTAATGGATCGATGAACTTCATCTACACAGCCGCTCTGAGAGTCACTTTAGCAGCATTTTAGCTCGATTTGAGAAAAACTATCGTCATATCAAAAAAAAAAAAAAAAACAGAGACTCAAAGGTTTAGCTACATGGCAACCTGTAAAAATAAAAGGTTGGTTTTAACCTTTTAAGAAAGTTTTGCTTAAATCATTAGGCCTACATTTTAAATAATTGGTTATTACAATTTAAACCATTAAAAAAAACCTATTTTATAGAGCCCTTAAAATGTAATTTATTTAAAAATGTTAATAAATTATTGTTAAATTATATACGTTTCATGATTTCAATTAATAACACGTTTTTGATTACTAAAATGTTATTTAACCATTAAAATGGGAGTCCAGAAAAATGAAAACAAAATAAAACTGAATTTGGAATGTGGGAAAAATTAAAACGGATTTCATAGGGCCCTACAAACCAGCTTTTTGGTGCATTACCATCACCTTCTCCGTATGGTGTGACATCACGTACCAGTATCAATCCTTGGGCTGACACGTGAGAAATGGAAAAAGATGCACACACTCTTGACACCTGGTTTTGTTATAGTTTTATATAGTTATATGGTTTTATATAGTTATGTTTTTTTTTGTTTTTTTTGGCCAAATTGGTTTGGAACAGTTGTTGAATAAACAATTGAACTGACAAATTATGCCTGCCTATATGTTTGATTGACAATTTTATTGATCACGGAGATAGCACTGACTTGGAATTAAGTTGGTTCAATATAAAAATTAAATTTGAAAAAGTAGCTTTAGATGTAGTAAACTACTTTTGCCATATTGCTGTAGCTTAGCTTGCTACATTTCCCAGGGTGGTAGCTTCAGTGTAGGGAAGCTACATTTAATGTAGAGTAACTGCTAGCTTAGCTCACTACATTTTCTAAGGCCCCATCCACACTACTGCGTTTTCGTTTAAAAACGGAGACCTTTTGCTACGTTTGCACCTCCCGTCCACACTAAAACGGGAAAAACGAAGACCCAAAACGGAGAAGTTTAGAAACGCTGCAGCTCCGTTTTTCGTTTTGAATCTCCGGAGGGCGTTTTAGTGTAGACGGGACAAAACGGAGGAGTTTAGAAACGATGACGTAGAAGGTCACGCTCGGCTCTATGATTGGGTGTCATCACCCATGACGTATCCTTCCCTGATTCGTCAGCCACCCATCACATGTCCCGTCACCGGAAGAAAACAAACAAAAACATCCTGGACTACGTAGCTGATGTTAGTGAGTGCAACATGGATAACTAATTACAAGCGTTACTGACTTTGATGTCTTTGTTAGCAGCTGTTGTGCAAGCAAATTCTGCATTTTACAATGCTATAACTGCCTACATGCGCCGGAGGCAAACTATTATTCGAGCGATCTATGACAATTCCCGTGTGCAGCGGCGGTCCATGAAAAGAAATCTCTGGTCTTCGACATTTTCTAATCTTTGCAGAGGTAGCTAACGTTACTTGCTTCCTCATCAAATCTGAGGAATAGTCCATCCGTTTCCTGTTTACACCGGCACGCGCATGCACAGTGTTGGAGAATGCTCACGTGATCCGAGTTTTCAGTCGTTTTAATGTGGACGGAGATCACTTCTAATACGCAGCTAAAACGCTGGTGTGGACGGAGATCGTTTTCGTTTTAATTCTCCGTTTTTAAACGAAAACGCAGTAGTGTGGACGGGGCCTTAAAGTAGCTTGCCCAACACTGTATATATATATATACACACACACTGCCCGTCAAAAAAGAAGTTGCAGTTTGGATTTAAATAGGCAAAGGTATATGTTGCTGGGCACCGATTACTCGCGATTAAATCGCAGCATCCAAAATAAAAGTTTGTGTTTTCATAATATGTGAGTGTGTGTGAACTGTGTATAATAATTTTGTATATATAAATACACACATATATTTAAGAAAAAAAATATAAAAATTTAGATATAATATAAATTATGTATAAATGTATATACACATCCAATATATATATATATATATATATATATATATATATAATATATATATATATATATTTTTTTTTTTTTTTTTTTTACATCCTTTCGCACTTAGTGTTTTAAACCATAGCTTAATCTTTTAATTTAAGACATCTGTATTATAATGTAGGTCAGGGCATTCAAGTTCTTCCATTGCCATGGGCACCATAGTAGCCAATCTCATTGCACTGGATCTTCCCTTTGTGACAGACCTCACACTAGCAGTGTCTCAGTTCCGTTTCTAAACCTGCATTCAATTCACAACAAAGACATGTTATGTGTTGCACATGCTGTCCGCCAATTAGCCTAGATACTACACCAGCAATATTTCATACCAGTCATGCACATGGATGGACATCATCATCACAGTGACCGAGAAGCGACCGTGTCGCAACACACATGACGTAGCCTATTGTTGATTGAGCAAATTTGAGCTCAAATTTGAGGATGCAAAATCAATAGCGTTTGACTCGTGAGTGTTGCGTGAAAAGCACGAGCACATAAAGAACAATGATCCAGCTGACCATGTGCAGCAGTGATGATGATGATAATGGATCCTCAGAGAGATAAACAATGATAACACACAGAAAGCGCTTCTATCAGCGGAAATGATATCTTTTTATGCAAATGCATGGAGGTGTAACAGCTTAATTATATATTTTGAACAGAACCATGCATTCCAAAAATGATAAACAGCTTTTGAGAGACCCTCCCCTATTCGACCATGGCTCTGAAGACTGATGGAGGTCTCGTGTTAGTAAAGTGCAGACTAATGAATAGCTTTCCTCAGCGAACTAAACACAAACTTTGACCTAATAGTACCACTTAATAAATAGGCAAAATTGGATTGTTAATAGCAGCTAAATTTACGCTCACGCGAGTGTTAAAACAAGCGCTATTCATGCATGTTTTAATAGTGTGAAATATCCCACTCTTTTTAAAATAGGGTTACAACTTACTGTGTTTAATGCTGTGCTCCATACACTGTGCAACTATGATTTCATCCAGAGGGTGCTTTGCTGTTTGAGCTAAATATTTCCTCGTGCTCCTTTCTGTTGTTTATTTATAGGTAATATCTCTCAGTTGTGACAATACACAGAAGCACTAAGTCCACAGACAGCCGCCCGCATCCTTCCTGTGTCAAGCTCTGATGTAAACGCACCTCTCTGTGCAATAATTCATTCGACTCCGCCCTTTCGTTTCACAGACACGCCCCCTATTGTCATTAGACGCGCCCCTGCACGCTGCGCTTAAAGACACAGCACAATGAATGCGTGACTTGCTGTTTTGTCACTTTAAAGTCACAAAATTCGGTGAACTTCAGGAAACCTCAAGAACACGTCCGAGTTTATTTCAACCTAAAATCAAAGAAAGAAATGCGAAATTAAAATTATTTACATGTATTGATTGCATTTTGCTCTCCTCTTTGATCTGAGTAGAAAATAAAATAAAATCATTTTTTACAGTTCAGGGAATCTAATGAAAACTAAAATCAAGATTTTTTTAATGTTGGTGAAATGTGACCACAACCTGGACATTACATGAGTGGCCTATCACCCTATTATTAAACTGGAACTTTGCTTTAATTTTTTTTTTATTATTATTATTATTTTTTTTTACATTATTTTTGTACAGACTGCTCTTTAGTAAAGCTATCAAAGATGAACATCCTGTTCATTTTTTTCTGCAGTGCTGGATTGATTTTTAACAACTAATCCCAAAATTGTATTGCGTGTAAAAAGGGTGTTACTGTTCCTGCCCTCCCTTTGGCCCTCCCTTTGTCTTTGGATGTCTCTTTGAAAAACAGTTAACTTGATAGGGATCTTGTGGGGAACAATTGTTAGTCACTGTGCCATTGAAGGACCTAGTCAGTACCTGCAGGGTTTAACTGCTGTTTGTATATTCACATAAATCAATTTGCAAAAGGCCATTATGTGTTATTTGCACCTCTGACATGCGCCTAAAGAGGAGTATCCTCTTGCAGTTCAAGGCCTTTGGCACTATGTGTACAGAAGAAAGGCATGTTTGAACAGTGAGATCACTATCTGCACCCAACAGTCAAACTGTATGGTCATATATCAGAGTTTTATTTTTTTATTTTTTTATGTAAAGATGGCCCCACAACCAGAACCATAAGTGAATTTGTAGTAACTCAGTAGCAATGATGGGGAAAGTTACTATTAAAAGTAATGTGTTACAATATTGCATTACTCCCTAAAAAAAGTCACTGCTTTACTTGGTTAGTTTTGTGGAAAGTAATGTTACACTACTTTTTCTCACCTGGGCTGGGCTTGCTTGTTTGATTTTAATAGTAAAAAAAATTATATTTTGGCATATAAAGGAATAGTACAATAGAGCTCATACAAACCTTTCAGGGCTATTATTCTGGAATAGGACACAGGAGAAGAAAGTTAAACACACTTATATCAGCAATATAATAAGAAACAGAAATGCGATGTTTATCTAAAGTCATTTTTGGCTATTATGGTTGAATGAGATCATCAGATGTCCGCAGCAAAGACATTGGTTAATAAAGTGAGATTAAATACATAAAGTATATTTGTATAATTTGTAACATTTAATTATTGCAGGTTTGCGTAATATTTTGAGTTGGCGTTTGAGGGTTTGCAATCATTTTGAGGAATAATGAATCTGTTTTGTGCAAGTGAGATGAGTAAATGCTCTCATTTAGTTTAAAACTACAATAATCATCATGTTCACAAAGCACACACAACGCCTCTGCACTTACGATTTATCTCAAGGTAGGAGAGCTGTAAGTCTATAAATAGGAAAACAAAGTATCAAGCATTAGTTATTTGAAAAAGTAACTCAGATGTTTTGTGGTAAATTTGAAAGTAATGTATTAATTTACTAGTTACTTGAAAAAGTAATCTGATTACATAACTCAAGTTAATGCATTACCCTAAACACTGCTCATAGAGTATATAATAAAAGATGCAGCCATCCAAATGTTAAATGACGTGAATGGGGCACATTATCACTCACAATCATGGTCATAATTAGATTAACAGTGTGACAGACAGTAAATTGAGGAAGTATTTTGGTCACAATTAAAGTCATTTCCCCAGTTGGCTGTTTTCCCAGGATTCATTGATCCATCAACTGTTTGAGATGCAGCTTGTATCATGCAATGACTGTCCTTAACATTGTGTATGTGCATTGATTTATTTTCATATACTGTTCAGGAAGAGCATACTTTTAATGATTGTAGGTATGATTATAGATGGGTTTTGTCTGTGTGTACAGTAGGTCACACTGTAAGCTTGGCCTCTCCTCCCTACTGGGTTATTATTTCTCATCTTTCTCGTGACATCTCCTCTCTTGCCCCCCGATGTTCAGATCGATGCTTTCCGGCCTGGAATAAAGAGATTATCTCCAGGCGACCTCTCCCACGTCTAAGCTCAGTTTCTTTGGATGCTGAATGATTCAGCGCTCACTTACCCATTCTCATCTGGCCCAAATCTCCACTGTAGATGCAGGGAAATGAGGCAAGAGCTGCGGGAACGTCTCTCTTTCTTATGGAACCAGCAGAGTCACAGATGTAAAAGACTAAAATACACCCTGGTTTATGTCTACCACTATAATGCCAAACATGTTTGTTAAATATACTGTAAAACTGGCTGCGGAGGGTTTCAGAAATTCGCTGTTAAATATTTTATGGTACAATTTACACAACTATGCCAAGCTACTTGAATTAAATATGATATTATATGATATGACATGATATGATATACTCTGCATTTCCATGAATCATCATGGTTAATAAACATATTTAGACAGGAGTCAGTGTTCAAACACAAAACACCATCAGGACAGCATATGTTACACTAAAATAATGTGGTAAACATCAGCTAAATAATATAAAATGCAAGTCAAAAACACCATAATGTACAAGAGAGAAACATTTTACTATTTAAATAAATTGTGATCTAATATTATAAACAGTTCTTCTGGAAACAATATTTTACTGTTTTTTTCACAGTAATTTATACAGTAATTCATAGTTTTCACTCCCGCAAAACAATTTTACAGTAAAATGTATTACTTTCAGACATGGGCAGTATTTCAATTAAATTTATTTTAAATACGTATTTAATTACTTTAGTGTATTTTGTAATTTGTATTTTGCAGGTGTGGAAAAAATAAAATGTAGTTTGTAACAAAATATTTTGAGGGAGTGTATTTAGAGTATTTCAAATACTTAAATACTTAAGAAAAATCACCGTAGTAAATGATTTTGCCATATTTTTGGTCTGATGTTGGCAATGGCAATGTCCAGGTTAGATGCACGAAAAATCACGTGACACCCTGTAGACCGGGCTCCCTCCAAGAAGTGAATGAGTTTTGAACTCTTAAAAATGGTATTAAGGTGTTTTGTGAAAAATATACAGTCTACACACACACATATTGCACACTGAACGGCATTATAGAGAAAATAATTGTGCCTTATGAGATCAATGCACTATGTTGTCATTCATAAAAGGACATCATAGGCCCTAATGTTACCTATTATGAAACAGCGCGTCTGTCGTAACTCCACCGAAATCTCCATGCTAAGCAAGCGTTCACAATATAGCATCCATCTGCAGTTTTTACACGTTTTTTAAACGTATTACATATGAGAAATATTGATATTGATTTTGTATAAAATAATCATCAATCCTATTGTTTTTCAGTAATTAAGCACGTAGCGCGATTCTACTATGGAAAAGCCATACGCGGTCAGGGCAGTTATAGTCTCGTGTGTAAAACAAACCCACACATATTATGATTAATCATATACACTCACCTAAAGGATTATTAGGAACACCATCCTAATACTGTGTTTGACCCCCTTTCGCCTTCAGAACTGCCTTAATTCTACGTGGCATTGATTCAACAAGGTTCTGAAAGCATTCTTTAGAAATGTTGGCCCATATTGATAGGATAGAATTCTATCAGCAGATTTGTGGGATGCACATCCAGGGCACGAAGCTCCCGTTCCACCACATCCCAAAGATGCTCTATTGGATTGAGATCTGGTGACTGTGGGGGCCATTTTAGTACAGTGAACTCATTGTCATGTTCAAGAAACCAATTTGAAATGATTCGAGCTTTGTGACATGGTGCATTATCCTGCTGGAAGTAGCCATCAGAGGATGGGTACATGGTGGCCATAAAGGGATGGACATGGTCAGAAACAATGCTCAGGTAGGCCGTGGCATTTAAACGATGCCCAATTGGCACTAAGGGGCCTAAAGTGTGCCAAGAAAACATCCCCCACACCATTACACCACCACCACCAGCCTGCACAGAGGTAACAAGGCATGATGGATCCATGTTCTCGTTCTGTTTACGCCAAATTCTGACTCTACCATCTGAATGTCTCAACAGAAATCGAGACTCATCAGACCAGGCAACATTTTTCCAGTCATCAACCGATTTTGTTCCAATTTTGGTGAGCTCTTGCAAATTGTAGCCTCTTTTTCCTATTTGTAGTGGAGATGAGTGGTACCCAGTGGGGTCTTCTGCTGTTGCAGCCCATCCGCCTCAAGGTTGTGCGTGTTGTGGCTTCACAAATGCTTTGCTGCATACCTCGGTTGTAACGAGTGGTTAATTCAGTTAAAGTTGCTCTTCTATCAGCTTGAATCAGTCGGCCCATTCTCCTCTGACCTCTAGCATCAACAAGGCATTTTCACCCACAGGACTTCCGCATACTGGATGTTTTTCCCTTTTCACACCATTCTTTGTAAACCCTAGAAATGGTTGTGCGTGAAAATCTCAGTAACTGAGCAGATTGTGAAATACTCAGACCGGAACCTCTGGCACCAACAACCATGCCACACTCAAAATTTCTTAAATCACCTTTCTTTCCCATTCTGACATTCAGTTTGGAGTTCAGGAGATTGTCTTGACCGGGACCACACCCTTAAATGCATTGAAGCAACTGCCATGTGATTGGTTGATTAGAGGTGGGGGGGTGCTAACACAGAAACCTAAAATTCTCGGGACAGCAGCATTTGTCCAAATTTCAATCTTAACCGTTCTATTTCATCAGAAATGATCTTAAAACAGGGCTTTAAGTGTAAATATCGAACATGTCCTTTAAGGCACGGGTAGAGTAACGGTGATAATATGGCTACGTAGCCTACGTCAAACACGTTTTGCTATTAAGGGCACCCTACCGAACCACTGATGTGAACTTAGCTATACATGCCATTTATGTCAGAGGGAGCTATTTCAGGCCCTTTAGAGATTTAGTGAAATGCCCATACTTTTTTATTTTGCTACTTCGCCATTTTGAATTTACACATTTCTCATATTTGTGTTATTGCTACTATTTGCGTTATTGACCTTTCAGTAATAAAAAAAAGACTTTAGATTATTATGGGAGTATTTTTGTATTTTCAAAATACTAATTACTTGTATTTTATTTAAATACATTTTTCACATCAGTATTTTGTATTTTATTTTGTTACATTTCATGAGCCAGTATTTGTATTTTGTAACAAAATAGTTTTTGATGTATTTGTGCCCACCTCTGATTACCTTTAATTTATATATATATATATATATATATATATATATATATATATATATATATATATATATATATATTACATCAAAATATATTTGTTTTACATCCTTTCCCTCATCTTTAATTTTTTTTTTCTACTGTACAGTACTCTTCAAAAGTTCGGGGTCGTCAGATTTTTACATTGTTAAAAAATATTTGTGTTTCAAATAAAAAATGCTTGTTGAACTTTCTATTCATCAAAGAATCCTGAAAAAAGTGTCACGGTTTCCACAAATAAAACATTAAGCAGCACAAATGTTGTCAACATTGATTATAACAATAATAATACATGTTTCTTAAGCATCAAATAATCATGTTAGGATGATTTCTGAAGGATCATGTGACACTGAAGACTGGAGTAATGATGCTGAAAATTCAGCTTTGCATCACAGGAACATATTACATTTTAAAATATATTACAAAAGAGAAGTTATTTTAAAATGTCATATATTACCGTTTTACTGTACTTCTGATCAAATAAACAAAGCCTTGGAAAGCATGAGAGTCTTTAAAAGCATTTAAAAATCTGACCAACCCCAAACTTTTGAAGTATATGGTAAGGTAACATATGGCATTTTTACATAATCTTTATGTTAAATTGAACATTTTACAGTGTTTGGTCAACAATGTACTTTCGAAAAGCCAAAGCAAGATATTCAACAAAAACACTGAAAAATAGAGTAATTTATTTTAGATATGAACCATGCCTTGGTCCAATATAATTCATCAAGTTTTGTACAGTGATAGTCACCTCACAGAGAACAAGACAGGAGATATTGTGACGCATGATCATCGTAATTTTCAAGTCCTTTAAAATAGTTTCCACATAAGACTGCTGTTGTTCTTCTTAAGTTAGAGTATAAAACCAATCGATTATAAATAAAGCATATCTGCTGACATACACGTAAGCATACTGTATGTGTACACAATGTCAAACTGTGAACCGTAAAAACACATTCTACAATATATTTAGAGAAATACATACAATTGTATTATCATTTGAAAGAGCGGACAGCCTCAGAGCAACAGACCCCGAACGTGAGACTGACTCGAAGATGTTTGTGACTCAACCGACAGTGTGACGTCAGTCCATGAAGCTCATTTGCTGAAGATGAGTGTTTAATAGAAGATGTTGACCCACACAGTATCTTACAGATTTGCATGTGCACAGACATTTTGAAGCGATTGCTTTTGACCACACGAGTATTAATGTTAAGATTCTTTTCTTTTCCCAAAAATCATTATTATACCCTCAAAGACATCCAGGTGTGACATCCTTTGCTAACATAAATGCAGCTGGTCTTGTATTGAATCCTTTGGAAATTCCATTTCACTATACATTTCTTTTCTGCTCTTTAGTGTTAAAGTTCAGTTGGTCTTAGGGTACGTTTACATGACAACGATGTACTAAAAACAGAAACGTTTTTCCTTCTTTGAGCTTTTCACGTACAGACAACATTATCTAAACGTTCCTCCTCACTCACATGGATCCGTGAAAACGATTAAAAACGCTGTATTATTCTTCCAGGCCAGTAGTTGGCGATGTCACTTTGTAAAGAAACACTACTTGCCCACAGACTGAACACGTGATACACATAAGCGTGAACTAATTTGTGTTTTTGTAGTTTACAAGGAGAAGATAAAGTTATTGTTTTCAAAAACGAGCACTTTGAAACCCGTTTTCAAGTTTGCGTTTTCAGGACCCCAAAATGAGGTTTTCGTGGCCAAAACACATAACAAGTTTTTAATTTTCAGTTGAAAACAGTCGTGTAAACAGCCCATGAGAAGCAGAAAAAACTCCCTCAGAGACCGACAAATTCACAGTTGATATATTTTGTGTAATGCAAATGCATGATTAATGCATGAATATATTTTTAATTATGTGATTATGTCTTGGGAATATGGTATTTTTCCATGAAGTGACTCTGTTCACAAATCGTTTTGCTAACATTCGCATTAAGTTGTGAAAACCTTTTTTCTGAATGCACTGTGAATGTTCAAAACGTTTTGGATGTTATCAGAATATTCTGAAACAAGTAGCAACATTTAAAAAAATGTTAAACGAACATCTGACTTAAGCGTTTCAGAAAAAAAAAAAGAAAAAAAATCAATGAACGATGTATAAATAATGTTTTTGTACTAACATTTTGGAGAACATTATTAAAGACCAGATAACTATGGAAAAACATTCGACCAACATTACTGGAAGAACGTTTGTTCATAACTTTGAGAAAACCTGAACATTAGCAAAAGAAATTGAGAAAGTTCCCTGTTAGCTAGGGTAGTACCAAATTATAGATGTGATCCTCAACAAACTATACAAAAAGTTTGACCCAATCATATCCATAAATACTGCAGAATAAATTGGATCATTCACTGAGCCACATTCTCATCCCAAATGTATCACAATTAGATGAAAATAATGGAATAATGGTAGCCTCTTCCTTTGCAACATCTCCTTGGTTGGACATAAGCAATATAAGCAAAAAATAAATAAAAAATGTACTGTATGAATCATACAGAAATTCCATACTTTTCCCTTCTCAAAGTTTGTTGTCTAAGAAGCAGAATGTTCTCTTTTTCTTCCGTTTCAATAGACCGACATTGCTTCAAACTCACAGTTGCAATGTTTTCCCTTCAGAAATATTCTGTCATTGATTTCTGTGGGACTGACATCGAAGCGATATCACAAAAACAGAATTATAAAGATAAGCGCTTTGGAAATCGGCAGCATTATGTGAAATGCAGTTTGTTCTCATCACTTTAAAACATTTACACTGGGGTCCAACAGTCTGAGACCACTACTGTGTCCTTTTCTTCGCCCTTAAATCTTTCAAAAATAGGCTACTAAAACTTAAATGAACCTTGAAAAAATTACAAAAAGGTCTCAGAATTTAGGACTCCGCTATATACTGTACAGTGCCTAGCATAAGTGAACACACCCATGCTAAAGTTGACTAAAAAGAGGAATACAAATTCATCTTTTGGAAATTGATCTTCATGCCGTAATTTAAAAAATGAGGCAAAATCCAGCCTTTAAGGACACCAATTTTCCTTGTGAATGAATAATGTATCGTAGGCCAGCTATTTCATGGATCCAGGATACTATGCATCCTGATAAAGTTCATTTGGCCTATGGAATTAAAATAGACCCACATCATCACACACCCTTCACCATACCAAGAGATTGGCATGGTTTTATTTCAGTTAGCCTAATAGCTGGTATGATTTGCATTGAAAGATGATCTTATGGAAAGTGCCCCATGCCAATCTCTAGGCATGGTGAAGCGTGTGTGATGATGTGGGGATATTTTAATTCAAAAGGCCAAGGGAACTTTATCAGGATGTTATCTTGGATCTTGGATCCATGAAATAACTGGACTTTAAAAATAAAAATCTTTAGTAAAAATCTTTAAAAATAAAAAGTCTCTATGAGAATTTAACATAGGGGTGTCCTGACTTATGCACCCTGTATTTTAAGGAAGAACATTTATTTATTTACAATACATTATTCACTCACAAAGAAAATTGGTGTTCTTAAAGGCTTGATTTTTCCTCATTTTCTTAAAGCATTAAGATCAATTTCCAAAATATGATTTTTTTTATTCCTCTTTTAAGTCAACTTTAGCATGGGTGTATAAACTTATGCTAAGGACTGTATGCAGTCAGTTTTTTTAATATTTTTGACATTTTTCTGTATATCCACATTTATTTTTTTTAGTGAAGGATGAAGTGAATATATTTTAAAATGTACAATCAACAAACCGATTCCCTTCAGAATGATTGTCTGTTTCAATGCTCTTGCACGCACATATAAACCCACAATACACCTGCACACCCGGCCAAAAAAAGCAGCTGTTGATGTCCGACACGGTGCAGCAAGAAAAAAAAAAGAAAGAACAGACCAATAACACTGCAGGAATCCCTCCCAGGAGTGTTGTCATTGGAATGAGAGTCTTGTATCAAACAAAAGAAGAGAATCCTGTGGCCGGGACCTGGGCGGAGTTGCCCAGGCTGCTAGGGGGCCTGTACAGGGTGTGCTGGTTGTGGGTGTCAGAGGACAGCAGTGATGGGGTGGGAGTCCGGCTCCCCTTAGGCCTGAACAGGGTCCCCTGGCCCTGAGGCTGCGGGGAGGGATTGCTGTGGGGTAGCAGAGGTGGTAACGGTGGCAGCAGAGGCGGGTGGGGTCGGGACTCCTGTTCCGCCACCGAGTCGGGCTGCGCGTAGCCGTACGCCGGAGGCCGAGAGACGCCCTTCTGTTGTCGGCGCCAGGAATTATAGTAGGTGGGGTCACTGATGTAGTGGTTGACGAAGGAGTGGGTCTTCTGCCGGTTTGGATCCAACTCGTACTCGCTGTCGCTGCCCTGTAATTTAATGAGAAAGAAATAGTCTGTTATACATTACCTTCACTTTTTGTAATAGCTTGTACTTTAACTGTGCACTTTTTAATTTGGATAAAAGCCTCTGCTAAAAGATCATCAAGGATGCATTAAATTGATCAAGAGTGACAGTAAAGACATTTACAGTGCATTGTTACAAAAGTTATATATATATATATATATATATATATATATATATATATATTTAAATAGCTGTTTTCAACATTGATAATGATAAGAAATGTTTCTTGAGCATCAAATCATCATATTAAAATGATTTCTGAATTGTATTGTAATTGAATTCAAATTGTAAATTGTATGCATTACAATTTCCCCTTTGGGGATTAAAAAAGGATTGATCGTATCTATCTATCTATCTATCTATCTATCTATCTATCTATCTATCTATCTATCTATCTATCTATCTATCTATCTATCTATCTATCTCTATCTATCTATCTATCTATCAATATATAGGGTGCAATTAGGGTGAAATGAAATATGAGCTATTATGAGAGGGATATGAGCAACTACTCTACAGATTTCTATCATCAGCACTGCTCTACTAGACTACTAAACACAAGCTACAGCCTCACCCAAAACTCGGAGGAACAGTGATCTTATATGAAAACATAAGCGCCTCCTGAAAGGGCAAAAAACATTATTTACAGAACCTCACAGATGACAAATCAAAAATCAGAATGAGTAACGATGACAGATGTTTCTCAGAAATGCTCTACTCAAACTGTAGCTGTCAGAGAGGGACTGAATTAAAACCCATACCGCTTGTTTACAATGACATTATGCTAAAGTGTGGCATGGTGGGAGGGCTTTCTTTGAAGGAGGAATGTTATTATAGTTTGGGTACCCGACAAGCAGGCAAAAAGCTCCCAGTGGGATTGTGGGAGGAAAGACAAATGCTCAAAACAAGAGGAGTGCCCCCTACTTTCTCACAGCTTGGGACAAATTATTCACTAATCCCCATGACACTTTAAGCACTAGTTTCATAGTTACTGTATCAAATGCTGCAAACATGAAAAGAAGAGATGGGAAAATGTCTAAAATGAGAAATATTTTTCACTTCCTTTCCAGGCAATGCATAGAAATGAGAGCAGCTGGTCTGGAATGAGATGAGCAGTTTGTAAAAGAAAGGTCATTCTTATCATCATTCATGTTAATAATGATTCAGCCTAAATAAATGGCATTTTGAAGGCCCATAGTTCTCCTTTTCATTGGTCTTTCAAGAGATTTAAAGACATTCTCTGCTTTTTTTTCCTTTTAAGTATCAACTTTGTCTCTTATATTTCTTCTAAAATTCAGACAAATGAATTGCTGATGTACAGTAAAAGGAATGATATTCTTGAGATCTCTAGAGAAGACAGGTGAGATTACTAGGGTTTTTTTTTTTTTTTGGTCAGGAGAAGTCTAAAAGGCAGAAGACTTAATGATTTGGTCGTTTGGCCGGAAGCTAGTTATTTTACGTTATAAAGATTTAAAAAACATTCTAACACAAACGCATGGGTTGCAATCCACTGCCATTATAAAACTTGGAAGAGCCAGATTATTTTTTAATATAACTCTGATTGTCATGTACACCTAGGATGGCTTGAGGGTGAGTAAATTATGGGCACATTTTTATTTTAAAGTGAGCTACTGTGGTAAAGCTACCAGTTTACTGTGAAAAACTCAGAATTGCTCTAGCAATTACTAATAGAGAGATAAAGCAGCTCAAAAACAATGCACAATTTTTTTGAATGTAAAATTCGGGATCACCAGGGATCCCTGCGGCTCAAGGGGTTAAGCAAACTTCTCAATTTGTTCTGCATTTAATCTCATTGCTGTCTTAGAAAAACAATCCAGATGTTAAAAAGACCCCTTCTGTGGTTTTTATTCCCTGTGGGGGATGGTCTGTAATGTTTTGTGTGTTCAACAATGTTAAATGACATTTAAAGCCTGCTGACAAAATAAATATGTGAATGATAAACAATATTCAAGTGAATCGATGTGTATTTAGGAGTGAAATGGGGTATTCAGTGAGAAAGATGCTAGACAGGACCTGATTTAGCAATTAATTGAATTGGAAACAGTGGGCATTTTATACCAGACTGAAGTCAGGCGGTTAGGGGGAGGGGTTGACAAATAAGAGGGATTTGTGATGTCAGCCGAAACAGAAAGTCATTTCAAAGGCAGAGCAAGTTATTTGACGTTTTTTTCTAGGAATAACACTCACTGTCGAATCAAGGGTGATAAGATCAGCAACATGTTTAAAACTTGCCAATTTTGATTCCAGAAAACAGATTATTTTAAAAAATAAACAAATTATTTGCCTTTTTGGGGTGAATCACCTGTGAATCAGACACTTCTGAGGGCTTCTCGGTCAGGCTGCTGCTCTCAGCTGGGACCAAGTCATTGTACTTGATGCTGACATCTTCATCAGAGTAGTGCAGGCTGCCGGGACTGGGTCGCGGTGGAGATCTGGAGGACCAACACACAGAGAAATCATTTACTAATTCACAGATAAAAATGAAATCTTTGATGTTAAAAGGAGAGTTCAACCAAAACTGTAAATTATGTCATCATTGTCTCACCCTAAAGTTGTTCCAAACCTGTATGAATTTCTTTCTTCTGCTGAACACAAAAGAAGATATTTTGAAGAAGATGGAAAACCAAACAGTTGACAAACAACTGTCTGGTTACCAACATTCTTCAAAATATCTTCTTTTGTGTTCAGCAGAGTAATGAAATTCATACAGCTTTGAAACAACTTGACGGTGAGTAAATTACATAATTTTCATTTTTCGGTGAACTCTCCCTTTAACATCAGAGATTTTATATCAATTCAATATCCCTTTAAGTTAAAATAGGTATTTCACAATATGTGACCCTGGACCACAAAACCAGTCACATGAGTAATTTTTTTGAGATTGAGATTTAAATAGCAACCAAAAGCGGAATAAATAAGCTTTCCATTGATGTATGGTTTGTTAGGATAGGACAATATTTGGCCGAGATACAACTATTTGAAAATCTGGAATCTGAGGGTGCAAAAAAATCAAAACATTGAGAAAATTGCCTTTAAAGTTGTCCATTTATGTTTGCGACTGTGCTGTATTCACTCACAAAAATACATGTTTTATATATTTATGGTTGGAAATTTACAAAAAATCTCCATGGGACATAATCTTTACTTAATATTCTAATGATTTTTGGCATAAAAGAAAAATCGATAATTTTGACCCATATAATGTATTGTTGGCTATTGCCAAAAATATACCAGAGCTTCTTGTGACTGGTTTTGTGATCCAGGGTCACATATTACATTTTCGCAACAGGATTATCGTGACCAAAACGATTATGACTATAACGGTAAATTCATCTTCATATTGTGTTTTCACAAAACATATAAAAATTAAAGTGTACGAAGGCAGAAATAGTTTGTAACCATAACAGTACAAAAGTGTGCAAAAAGAACTGTTGAACTACACTTCCTCCAGACTGGGGTTTTTAACACCTTGTCTTTTTACCAAATCCAAAAAACTTCCACATTGGTGAGCAAACTTTTTTGTAGAGTAAATTTTGTGGCGCAATAGTAGCTACACACTTCATCGTCACCCTCTTTTTCATCTTTTTTTCTGTATTATGATGGGTGGCAACCAGTGTTAAGGTGCAATACTTAGAGAGTCAACAAGATACTGGTTGCTGGGTTATTAACAATATTTTCATATGTGTATAAACACGATATCAATATTTCATGTTTAAAATATAACGGTTTTACCTGTATATTGCAACAGCCCTAAATCAAGACATTTCATCCTGTTCTTCTCACCAAATGACTGCATAGTTTCAAAAGACTTGGAATTTAGTGCACAAATCTTATGGGTCACTTTTCTGATACTGTATATGGTGCTTTTTCTATGAAGCAGACTGTAAATTCTCACTTTAATGTGGACTAGACTGTGTAGGAGTTTTAAACACTTCACGAGGAACTCATAAAGACCCAATGATGCAGCATCATCATGGATCAAAGCTGATTTTGATTGGATGAATACACTTATAGCAGTCTATACAGTCCAGGAGAAACAACAGATGATGAGACTTCTGAATGGAAAGGGACAGGGAATCATCCACTCATTGGGCACTACTGTGGACGAACTGTTAAAAGGGTTGTGCTCGTTAAAAAGGAAGGTAGAAGGATCGCCGCATGGCAGGATTGGTTTACTTGATTTGCCATAATGAGGTCTGATATGCTCAAAGCCAAGGTCACTGGAGACATTAGCTTTTGAACTGAGGCTGCTAAGCTTCCCTTTACTTCAGTTGGCTTATAAATCAAGCTGAAATAACACACACAGGGAAAAACTTTAAAGAACCACGCGGGGAACTAATGAGTAAAAAGGAATATCTGATAAGCAAGAGGGTTTGTGAAAAACATGGCATCCACTAGCTGAAAGCATCAATGGCAAAACATATGAAGCTTTGTTCAACCTGAAAATGAACAAGAGGACCATGCGCGAGCTGTATACTAATGGAAAGCCTTGGTGGTGGAAGGGTGGTCCAGACAAAAATCGGGCCTCTGGGAATAAAACAAGAGACCTAGGGGGAGGGGAGGGTTATGAAATTTTATCTGTTTAAAATTCAGAGGAGGCTGAGGTTTGAGAAAGGTTGAAGCAGAGAGGCGGGGCCACTTCAAACAGCCCCCAACACCCCTCAGAAGCCAGAAAAGGGCTTCAATTATTCACGAACGCCGATGTCGTCCATTCTTCTTATCCATCCTAATCTCTCGCCTCTATCTCTTCCGTCCCGTACCAAACCCTTTCCTTTTCTACCTCTATCAAATATATCTCTCGTGGCTCAATCTTGATGCGAGCTCATTAGCAGGACTGCATCCAAAGTGGAAGCTCTTCACTGCTCAGGCTCTTTGATCCCAAATCTGGGCCTATGCATCTGGGCAGAGGACCAGCACAAACCCCCCAGCACATTCCTGTATAATGGGCGCAGAGCGGCTTCTCCAATTACCACCAGAGGAAGCTTGAAGCAGACCAATTCCTTCATCCAATCACGTCAAGTAGCCTTCAAACTCCTTCGTAAAGAAACTACATTAGAATACTGTAGAACTACATTAGAACTACATTATTGTACACTGTTCATGCAAATATGTCCAAATCCAAAGTGTCTGCAAAAGTCCTGAAGCAGGACGTGAACTGCAGAAGGGTTTGAGGGAGGTCTGACACCGACAATTAAGGCTTGAAAGCCTTCAAAGGATTACGTACATGTACTAAACTGTTTTATTTCTACATATTACATTGAAAGTTTTCAAACAATGTTTGACAAGGTTAGTGAAAATATGCAACCTGGTCACATTCGCCCAATGAGCTAATTATAGCAACAGCAGTCGGTCAAGCTTTTCAAATACATCGGTCATTTAATTTCTCTTTCTACAAGCGTCACACTGTGTAGTGCCACCCACCATGAAATCTCATTGGTCCAAAATCGTTGTTCACCTAATTGCAAACTAAACACCAAATATGCTCTGATTGGCTTGCAGTGTGTAAACATGTTGGATCGCAACTGGTTAGAAAACCGTGTTATGATCTGTATCAAACAATAAAGACAAAACCTACATGCTGTCATCAATAATCAATTTTTTGTAGATATTACGGTCTTCAAAGTTCTGGCTGACATTTGGCTAAATGTGCAAGAAATTACAAAATATATTCTGGGGTGCCTGTGTCAAGCCTAAAAAAAAAAAAACTGTGCCCAGATATATAAAATGTCCTTAAGAAAACGTGAAACCCCCTAAATGTCATTGAATAACATACTGTCTTTTAGATCTTTCTCTTATTCCTTAAGCAAGCGGGGAGACGGTATGGCCATCATGAATATGGGCTGATCTCTGCGCAAGAGCGTGTGAAGAAAGATGCTTTGTTGAAGCAACTTACATAAATAGTCAATTTCTACAGAATGCACTTTGAATGTCAATAAGGTGGGAGGTCCAAGTGGTAAAACTTCCACAGTCTGGTGTGTTCTTTCAGCTGACAGATTGCTGTTGGAAATTTGAAAAGAGCGACTGTCATTAAAATCCATGCCAACTCAATCCATTTAATGGAGGCCTGAAGTAGAATTTAAATCAACGGCCTGGCCAAAGCTCTGTGTGTGGACAGAATGCATTCCTCTCTGGCTCTTTGTTTGTAGCCATTTGGGAATTAAAGCCATTGTGCAAATAATGTCCTGAACAGCATACTGACAAGAACATTTCCAGAAAAAACATCACATTAGCACTATTTCAATATATATTCAGTTAGAAGAGTTGCAGGCTCTCTGTGAAGTGATATCACCGTATATGTATACAGAAGGGTGTAACTTTGGTTTGAGAAGTCGGAGAGAGACAAAACGGGGGAAAATGTTTCGATTTGAATCCCATTTCCTCCATTTACATACATTTAGGGACTATGGTGATACAAAATCCAGGAAATAATCAAGTTTTTTATAATGATAATTTCTGCCAAAAATAATAGTAGGCTACTAAACTATGTATATGAAAAAGATGTCTTACTTTATTTATTGTTTAATAGGGGCCGATGGCAAAGACTTGAGAGAATCATTATGTAAAGTCAAAAATGTTCAGTAAAAATGTTCAAATGTTTGTGAATAAAATTTAAATAATGTGAGACTCAATTTCCACTGTTAAACAAACTTTTATTTCAAACTAACCATTAAATCTGACGTTTGTCAGAGACACATCCACCAAACCGCAGGTACACAAGATTATTTGGTACCCAGGAAGCAAAATTGAAACACAATCTCACAAACATAAAAACAAAAATTTAACTTAAATATAAAGAACATTTTTCATTGTCCTCCATCTATTCACGCAATCCCATCTCTCCATATATCCTAACTATCCACCCTTCTATACTGTCCTGTCTCCTCTACTCATATGAAATAACCAAACACAAATGCTTCCTGTACTCATTCGCCATGATAAACTCCTGGCAAATGTTTTCCTTGGTGACTTTATCCAGTATTTCTTTGTGAAAGTGACAGACTACTACATTAATGCGAATCTGCAATATTGTGCTTTTCAGCCAGGTCTGCAACCTCCTCAGATCACTGAAGCTCCTCTCTGCTTCAGCAGAGGTGGTAGGATCAACCATAAGTAGTCGAACAAGTGCTTCTACTTGGTTGAAAAGTCCACGGACTTCAGGCAACTGATTCCAAAGAATAGTTGTGACCTCTGAAGTGGTTGTGTATGAGTTTTGGAGCTTAAACATGTTCAGCTGCACCTTCAGTGACCTTTGGTTTAATTCAGGATTTAATTCTGGTCCACCACAGCAGTGTCTATATCCCCAGTTAGGGGGATTTTGGTTGGATGGTGGATGTGGGGCGTGGTTATGGGCTCAATATTTAGCTTGGTAATCATCTCTGTTGCATGGATGTATATCTCCTGGAACTTCTCCTAATTTCTCTTTGCCCTCAGGGTGGTCCTTACACAATCTGGTGCAGAGAGCATACCAGATACTGTTTCTGTCCGTGTGCAATTAAGGCACTCCAACTCTTGGATTACTTCATTGGCCATCATGAGCCCTAAAACTGTGGTACTTTTTCCAAACCTCTCCAGCAACCCTCTTGCTGTCACACCAGTGTTTGAGGCATCTGTTTGGGCCATGTCCTCTAAGCTGAGTAGCACAGACTCATACCGACGTAGCACAGACCAGATTCCTGGAGTCCCGGTCGTCCATCTTGTTTGACAGAAGGGTTGCAGGTTGCTAACAGTCTCTGATGCTGCAGTTGCAATATTCACAAATTTTGTTTTGTATTTGCCTGACATTTTGTACAGACAGCCAAGCTTGTGGACCCAATCCAGGGCATCATATGTCAGTGATGACGCTGGACAAGCAGCTTGGTTTACCAGATTTGCACAGTGGGCGCCACAGAGTACATACAAAGCCAGTGGCTGCATCTCCGTTATCCTGGCCTGCGCTCCCTTTCTGTTGCCTGACATGTTCGCTGCTCCATCATATGTTTGTCCACGCAGACCAAACAGTGGAAGATTCAAGCGCAACAAAACATCTGTGGCAACTTTTGCTAGGTTTTCCCCAGTTGTGCATGAGACTCGGAAAACACCAAGAAGACCTTGTGAGGGACCAAATCATGGTCTACATACCTGACACACATGGCTTCCTGTTCAGATCCTTCAATGTCCTGTGTTCCATCAATAATAATGGAATATTGGAGGAGAGGCAGCATGTGAATTGAGCTAATAATTTCCCTTATTAAACTGTTTGCAAATAGATTTAAAATTTCATTCTGGATTTTGAGGGACTTGTAATCATGTTTTCTTGTTGACAGCAAATTCTCTAAGCCAGGGTCAACTTCACATCTTGCTTTCAGTAACTGGTTTAAGTTACCCTCTTCAGTTGCATGGCCCCTAGGAGCAGCTTCATGGCGTGCCAAGAGCTGTACAGAGCCCGCAACTGTACAGAGATTCCTGTTGCTGTGCAGCTTTGGCTGAAGATAACTGGACATCTACTGGTTTTGTTTTTTGGAAGTGGGTAGTGACAGCAACTTTGTGTGCATTGCTTCGGACATGTTCTGCAAATTTTTGAGTTGCCTTTGTCCAGTTTTGACAAATGTTGGATCTGCATTATTGCCCAAATTTGATGTTTCATGCCCAAAAGCTTGAGCACGGAAAAAAACACAGGATTCCATTGAATCCTGGACTGTAGTGGAGCCAAGGAAATTCATGGTACCACTTTTCTTGGAACCTTAGCATTTGTTGATGAGCTGCTGCACTGCTGCAATGAGCTCTGGGTTAGCCTGGTTGGGTTCAGCTTCCTGCTTGCTCACCTGCACTTCTTCGCTTGCTCCTGTTCCCTCACTCTCCTATGAAATATAAAAATGTGCTAGTGTTTCTGACATGACATAATTAAGATAAATTACCTGACCCTTTACATAGCACATACCTGCAACTCTAATCTGCGTCTCCCTGTCTCACCCTCCCTGTCTTTAAGCAGCTTCACCTTATCTGTTCTCTGATATGAAAGCATGGCACAAATAAAAATAAACAAAAGTTCGTCACAACTGAAACTATATTATAACGGTCAACAAAAAAATATCAGGGCCCGGCTCTTTGTTTCTCTCCCAACACACAAGTGAACAGGTAAATAATGTTAAACCACACCCATGTGATGATGTAACCATGTTAACAAAATATTCTAAACAAATAAAAACACACACTTTGGCACCTACAAGAAGAACATTTCATTTGATAGTATTCAAACTGTATTCACTACTTATCATGTACACGTCTTCCCTTTTATCACCTACAAATCAAAATCACCCCGGCCTTTCATACAGCACATAACCTACCTGTAACGTTGTGCTGCTACTGCTTCTCCCTGTATCACCCTCTCTGTTCTGAAGCAGCTCCACCTCATCTGTGCTCTGATATGAAAACGACTGAGTTATATTGAGTCCACTAGCGTAGACAGAAAAGAGTCTCTGAATCTGCATCCGAAAAACTGGGTGTGCCACATTTATTCTCAGATTAATGTGCAAAAAACCCTGACTCTGCGTATCACTACCTTTACAGAATAGACTGGGCTGATGTGTACAACTATACTCAGGCTCCCCACATAACCATAATACTATATAAAATATAGGCCAACTCAGGGCTCGACATTAAGCCTTTTCAGGTGCTTGTCCTTCAAACAAGAAAATCGGTCATTCACTTGTCCATGTAAAAATAATTGCTTGTCCAGAAATGTTTTTGTTTTTTTTGTTGTAAATATAATTTATTCTCTCATCAGTGTTCAGTCAACTTTGACGTATTTAAATCTGCATATTTATGATATGTTAACCTTTATAAAGGGCATTTTCCCCTAATCGTTTTAAATATATGCTTAATCTTTCATTTTAAATTCTTAAATTTGATCAATAAATTAAATTAGAATAATAAGACACTATATGGCTGTTACCAATCAAATTAAATAATGTATACTGAACAATTACAACTGCATTAAATAATGTTATGAGATTGTTTTAAATATGTTTTGAATATGCAAATATGAAATATTGTAAAGAAAGATACTTTTAAACACGAAACTAAACCACCAGTAGGTAACTCACTCTTAATGAGTGAGTCATTGAGTCATTTATTCAAACGATTTGTTCAAACTGCTGATTCGTTCAGCAATTAGGCATTTATTTATTAATGGGTCATTGAATCTTTGACAACTGATTCATTCAAAACGCTGATTCATTCAGTAATGAAAACAGAGAGGTGTTATGGTTCTGCAGTGATCTTTGTTTGGAATTATTTTTGCTGCTGGAATAGAAGAAAAACAGTCAATATAGCGTCTAAATGTAACTTAATATTAATTTCTTGTTTATTGAACTGTCATATGAAATCGGTGTCACATTTTCAATAGTGATGGTATTCAGCACTCTTGGTCGTGTGATGTTGCTTAACTGTATCATATGTTATAAATATAAAAACTCCACATGAATTTTTACCGCTGTATGTTCAATGAGTTTCTGTGTGAGCTGTTCTCATTTGTTTTCATTTCTTCTCATGATGCGCGAGCCTCAACAGCACCTTGTCACCATCAGACCTTCAGCGGCTGTTTGCGGATTGGTTTAAATTAATAAATATTGTGAGTGAACAACAACAGCCCAAGTTTAGAAAACATTTATTATTAAGACTGTAAAAAATATTTCTGCATCTATTTTTAGGTGTCGCCTATGATTGAGGATAACATTAAACTAGCAGCCAGAGTCTGCTTGTCATATATTGCTGACAGAAAATGCTGTGGTTTAAAGTGGACTCATTTTCATGGTTCACAGAATGTTCTAGGCAACATTAAATGTTTAGCTAACAGTCTGAAGTTACCTAGCAACAGTGTGTTAACGTTAGTCAGTCAAGTTAGGCTAGCATCAACAGGTGTAGACAGAAAATATGATTATCCTGACCTGAGCTAATTTACTGAATCAACCATCTCACATCTGCTTTCTTTTTTTTCATCCATGAATACATTAAAGTCATCTGTTGCTGGCGTTTCATGACTGACTGCGAAACCGGCTGCTCAGTAGAACTTTCAGTGCGTTTTAACTATTTTTAGAGTGTGCACGCAACGTTCCTGGACGCAGACGCGCGCATCGACACAGGCAGGCTGTCTGCTCGGTCCTGCTCCTCCGTGGCGATGACGGCGCGCTGTTAAAAAATCATAACAAACAAATTTGAAAGTGGGGGGGACATGTCCCCAGTGGAAATTACGCCCCTGTGTATACAATGGATGGAAATCAAGTTTCATGCATGAATACTAACCGGGTGTAGATTCCGTTCTTACGGCAGAAGGAATTTTTGACAGAGAGTCGACGGTTGTTGAGCTCCAGGGCAGGGAAGCGTCCTTCATCCAGCCGCACCATCTCTCCATGGGATAGGGGCAGAGATGTGCAGTTCGAGTGTGCACCTACAGACAGAAGACAAGAAGACAATCTATGAGGATCATGACCACTGTGGCGGCAATCACATCACATCTATACATCCTAAATTCAACTGACTATATAACTACACATGGATAAAAAACATAAAAACTTCATCGTATTTTTATGTAAATACATATCTCACTGGATCAAACAACCTTTTGGGCCTACCAGCCCAGATCTCGAATGGCTACTCTCTAGTGTTATGGCTCTGGGTTTGGCATTGTTGTGTACTTGACCATGGCAGCTAGGCAAGTCAAATCTCACTTAGTCATCCAGCACACATCTTCTTAAGTCAGAAGACCTCTGATCTCAAAGGCTCAGAGTCTTACTGAAGTGTGATTTCATGGAGGTGAGAGAGCGGTGACCTCTCCGCCTAGATGGACAGTGTGATCTCCCACCTTGCAGAACGTCTGGCCTCACTTGATTTCAGTTAAACAAACCGGCACCAATAGATCAGGACCGAACGGGGGCCAAGCGGGTGGGGAGTATCTTGAGAGAAGCCCTTTGTGTCCTACACAAACACTTCCCTTGTGCTACTCACACATCCACAACCCTGTTGACTGACCCTGGCACACCACTAAACGCTGACCGAGCTCAGAGGCCGCCATGTGAGAATCCCTCCCACTCTCAAAGATCACGCAACTCGACCTCCCCAGAACTCTGAACAGAAAGATGCAACATGCATGGAGCCCACAGTCAGTAGGAATAAATGCACTTGTTTTCTTTAATCAATCCAACTGCAAATAAAGAGTTAGGTCAGTCATAAAGACTTGCTCTTTTTTAACAAACCAAGCCGACAACAACGTTCTGCCGTCAACAACATCGGGCAGATTTTGAACGTCTGACAGCCCAGATTTGCAGTGTGTTCAACACCGTCACCCCTAGTTGCCACAGCTTTAAGGGTTTGTGGTCCAGTCTGCAACTGGCAAAACCACTGAGTTTTGTTTGGAACTACCTCAAGAATAGTGAGAAAAGATTTGACGGTCACTTTCTTTCCCTAGGTGAGAGAAGGCATTAGATGATGAGTGATGTAATTTAGCTTGAGGCAGTAGACCGCCTCCCTCCGAGGCAGCAACATGAGTCAGCAATCATTTTGATAGTAACGACCACAACCAAATGAAGCAAACACACACTGCTATTGATTCTTTGTGCATCTCTCAAGTGGAAAATCACTTTTTCCCAGAGCACTATGGCGATGCCCACCAGTTTTGGGAAAATAAAGCTTATATTGAGTCCATCTCACTTTAGTCACGCGAGTCAGCAAAAAGAGACAGGGCAATCAGGGTAAGTGAGAGAGATTATGGATCTGTTTTGAGTGTTTTTAGCTCATCAACCCACCTGAGTCTGTTTTCTTGGTGTATTTTTTGCTCTGGCCTCGTATGATGAGGATGAAGATAAGCAGAAGGATGAAAATGAGGCCCACGAGAGCAATAACCACCAGAAACCACCATTCCTCATAAAAGGGGGAGACCTTTTGGGCTGGTAAAAATGAGAAAAGAAGCAGAAAAATGGGTTTCAACAATGAAACACAAAACCGCTTAGGCTTCCTGGCATGCTTGTTCAAGTTTACTCACCTGATATTGAAGGAGAAGGGGCACTTGGAGAACCGTAGCCATAGTCATTCACCGCGATGACACGGAAGTCATAGGTGACCCCTTCTCTGAGAGTATCCAGGTTAAGAGTGTACGATGACACCTCTTTAGGAATGTCTTTGATTAGAATATCCCACAGTCCTTCATCTGTTGGTTGTGAGATGCCATTATTCCCTACGTAATGACCTTAAATGCTGTGTTTCTATCCTATTTCTGTTTCTTCAACTCACCAGATGGTCTTGCCTCTATAACATAGCGTGAGATGGGAGCACGGCCGGGGTCACCGCTGGACCAGTGGAGAGTGAGGGCCGAGCCGTAACGAGAGATAAACGGCTCTCCCGGAGGCCCCGGAGCACCTGTATAACAAAATAGAGGTCAATAAGATGCAATGAAATTATGCGCTTTAGATTTATTGGTGTAACAAAATAGCAAATTGGGCTAAATTTGAGGCAACAAGACCTTCTCCAGGGCCAGTGGTGATGTTGGCCTGGACTTCTGGTCCATAGGTAAGGGTTTTAGCACGGATGCGGAAGTTGTAGGTCGCTCCGTCTGCCAGATCCTTGATTTTCATCCACAAGGGGGCGCTGCCCTTCACATCCACTGTGACAATCTTACTGACACCTGAAGTGTGAGGAGAGGAGTCTGTAGAGGAAACACTCAAACTCTAGATACCATGCTAGTGTGAAACACTAACAATGACACATACAAAAACTCACAGCTTGCACTGTGGCACTGTATTGACAATTCAAAGGTTTTTTATTTTATTTTATTTTTTTACTTCTTTACAAAAACATTCAACAAATTGTATTGGCTCCAAACCTTTAAATGGGAGTGTGCAGTAATAGAATTACATGAAAAAATGTCTGGTCATATACTTTTTTCCTAATGTTGGTTAAGAAAATTAATACTTTTTACACCTCTAAAATTAAGGTTTCAAAATGTTCCATTGGCTTATATTGATAGAATGTTCAGCATTAATCTATCTGCCAGTCATGATGACTCATCTTAATATTAGTATACTGAAAAAATATTGCTTTTCTTTCCTATATACATTTGCATACTGACTTGTGACTGGTCTTGTCTTTCGTTTAGCCGTTCTGTCAGTTCTGTTCTGTTCTGTTTTACCATTTATAGCCACCTTCATGTTGCACAGTGACTATAGCTACAGTACGTTATGAATACTATGCAAATTTATGCAGGAGTATCCAGATTTTCTGTATGCATAACATACCCATGATCTTCCACGTTTGCTAAAGCAGGCAGCTACAGTGTTTACTGTATTCAGAATGTTCACAGTATTCCCGAACATGGCATGTGTTGATAATCGAGTGTGTAGACGACAGAAAACAAGATATGCTCTCAGTGTCACTAAAAGGCAAGGTGTACCTGATTCAGCATTCAATTTACGCAGAAGTAAAGGCTAAAACCTGTGCTTAAATAACACTCTGTTGCTTTGCAAGCACTGATTTTGCTTTCAGAATTTTACACTTAAATTCACATATACGTGTGAACACAGCGAGAGGTCATGCTCTAGGGGTTAACCTAACAGAGAAAGTTGGGCTTTTTTCTTTGAAGAGTATTCTTCAGATATTCTGCCCTTGGTAAACAGCAGCCCAACATCTGGTCCACCCCCCCGAAGCCTTGACCACTCTGGAGCCATTATTGAACCACAGTAATTCCCTATCTGATCCCAATTATGGTGGAATTTGGCCAATGCACCACACTTCACAATTTTTTAACCACGCCTTGCTCAATAACAGGGCAAATGGAGGGAAACTTCACAGAGGAATGCCATTCATTACACGACAAAAAGAAACCTCATTTGGAGAGCAAATTTCAGACATTTGTAAGTTTAAAAAAGCATGACAGGCTTAAAATGGTGTAAATCAGCTGCTGACGGAAAGCTACCTCAATAATTTGCTCAGCCAAAAGCTTTTAGTGTGGTGTAGTTTTCTCACCATCCACAGGCGTGCAGGGCTCGTAGACCACCCGGTATCCCTCCACGATGCCATTGGGCTGCTTGGGCTCGCCCCAGGACATGTTGACTGAGGTAGTGGTGAGTTCACTAAAGTGGATAAAACTGGGAGCGCTTGGAGCTGTGGAGTAAAAGAGCTCTCATTAAACATCTAACACACAGTTTCATGCATTATGATTGTTTGATATCCATAGATCTAGTCAGGGCCCCAAATGAATGCTTGCCAGAGTAAAATAAATTAAGTTACCAACCAAACGCGAGTAAAAATGGAAATAAAACCGTAATTAACTGTAACTTTATTAAGAACTGGAACATAATACGTGGTTTAATTTAAATTTTCTACTTAAGTCAAAATCTGTCTTTTAGAAAAAAGCGTATAACAGCTGTTAACTTAGCTGTTATCAAGATTTTATCAAGGACGTTTGTTTTCTTAAAAAATACATTTGTGGAATTTTCTTGACCTTAAGCTACCGAAACGAAAGCAATGGAAACAAAAAACAATAAGTCTACACGTTATTTTTAACAGGTAAAATGTTACACAAAAACTGATATTAGCCTGTATTTGATGTATAATGTAAAAAAGTTTTTCAATTATCATACACTATACTATAGCATTCAAAAGTTTGGGATTGGGATTTTTCAATGATTTCTATTTTAATATATTTTAAAATGTAATTTATTCCTGAGATGTCTGTATTTTCAGCATCATTACTCCAGGCTTCAGTGTCACATGATCCTTCAGAGATCTGTCTAATATGATGATTTGCTGCTCAAGAAACATTTCTGATAATTATTTTCAGTTTAAAAACAGTAGTATTTTTTTTTGTGGACACCGTATACAGTATATACTTTTTTTCAGGATTCTGATAAATAGAAAGTTCAAAAGAACAGTATTTATTTGAAATATACATCTATTTCAATCTATTACAAATGTCTTTATACTGTAGTCCTTTTTGATTAATTTAATTAATGCATCCTTGGTGAATACTTTTTTTTTAACTGACATCATTATATACACTATATAATGAAAGTTGTCAATAATGCTGAGAAGAAATATTTCTTTACTTTTATTTATAGTGTATTATTTATTATATTTCCTCAATTCACCCACTATTTGGCAGGGGTGTCAAAATATATTCTTGATCCTGGACACAGCTAGATTTTTTTAAAAACCTAAAAAAGTACTTTTCAGCACATGTATATTTAAGCACTCTTCTGCTGTTAGAGGTCAGGGTAATGTTGCAGTAATTCAAGGAGTTAGTTTGCCCTCCGGAAGATTGGCACAGAGACTTGAGTTGGCTCATCTCCCAGTGTCTTAGTGTAAGCTGAGCCAAGATTCAGTCTCTCCTGTACTGTTCTCATTGTTAATTCCTCACTACACTGTCACAGTCTTTAAGGAAGCGGAAAAGGCTGAATTAACTTTTCTCAATCGCTTGGAACACAGTTCTTCTTAAGCTGACCTGCCAAAAAACACTTCCTCAATATGTGGCCCATTTTCTCAAACCCAGTTCCCAGCTCCCGGTCCTAAACGAACTGTCATGAGCTTCCGTTGCAACTGACTACCCCCCAAGATTTAGAGACAGCTCATCTCCTTCAAAATCGTACACCATAGTCCTCATGCAATCCATATGATGTGATCCATCCAATTGAAAATTAATAACCTTTCCAGCAGGGAACTTTGGGAAAACAGTGGGATCAAAGATCTAGAACATTCTCCCAAAGCGGGTTAAGCATGAAGGTCACTTCACTGGTTGTTGATTGATGTATTTTGCATTGAGTCCCATGGTCACCTGCTTGCTGAGTGCGCCCTCTGGTGGGCAGCGAGCGCGGGCCGTCCCCTGCCGCGTTGAAGGCAGCCACGCTGATCATGTAGGTGGTGTAGCCAGTCAAGTTCTTGAGCTTCACGCTCAGCTCCGGCAGGAAGAGAGTGCGGAGTCGCTCAGTCTCATTCTGCAGCTGAAACTCCCAATAATAAATCTAGCAAGACAAATCGCACAAATTAATAACTTCAGAATTCGTCATTCAGATGGGCTATTAAGCTTAATATTTTAGAGCAGCAGTCCTCAAACTTTTCAGACCAAGTCTGATTAAATCAGTCTATCAGGCTAAGGATCTAATAGTCACCTAGTTATTATTCTATACTAACAGAATAGAATAAAAGCCTATTTGTGCAAGAATGCGGGCTTGTCTTGGGGCCTATTCTGACCAAGAACGATAACTATAAAGGTAATGGTAATTATATTAGTGTCCAAACCAATGCACAATAACGTTGTTTATTAGAACCTCAAGCTTGTTTAAGTCAGGTGCATTCTGTTTGCTTGTCAGAGTTTTTATTGTTAATCAGCTGGAAAAAATTTTTTTTCTGAAAGTGACTTTCCTATTCTCATTGAATTAGAATGGTTATTAAAACTTTATAGTTAGAATTATCATTAAAGTTATTGTCCTTGGTGTGAATGGGCATTTAGAGCATCTAATTAGGCCTATCACTGTCTAGTACTTATTCAAATTGTAACAAGAAACATAAAAAAAATTAACACTATTTTAAGGCCATCCCTCACTCAAATTTCCATCCAATAAAATATTTTAGATCTTGGCATAACTAGAAAGATGTATATTCAGTATTTATATATATATATATATATATATATATATATATATACAAAAAAAAATGCAATGCAGTTTTAAAACAATTCTCTATCAGAATGTGTGTGTGTGTGTGTGTGTGTGTGTGTGTGTGTGTGTGTGTGTGTGTGTGTGTGTGTGTGTGTGTGTGTGTGTGTGTGTGTATATAGTCACTAGAGCAGTACTCACACTATCAGTAATGTTAATGTAATAGAACAGCAGAGTCCTCACCACCACAGAAGAACATTATAATTGGATTAATATTCTCAAGCATTTTTTTTTTCTCCAGCTGATGAACGATAAAAACAATGACAGCCAATCAGATTTAGACCTCGAGCATTTAAAGTGGAAGACAACAAACTGCAGCGCACGCAGAGCCATATTGTGGGCTGGTGTGGACGCTTCTATAGTTATCATTATAGGTATAATTTTTTGGAATGAACGGGCCTCAACAGTATATCAGCTTTGTCAGGTCACACTCGTCTTTCATCCCTCACTAAACTCACATTATTGATTTAGCCAATGGAGCGTTGTTGACTATGTCATATCAAATAAGCAATAATTTGTTTGCTTTTTCGAACTGAGGGACGATCCAGAATTATTTTCTCTGGTAACTGACAGCATTTCCACAGTTGTGTTGCACACCATCAGGGGACGCTCAAAGAACCACTGTTTTAGTTTTGAATTGATCTTTGAATTGCTGAAGCACACTGAAGTGTCATACCTTATAGCCTTGAATATCCCCATTCTGGGCCTCCACTGGAGGAGGGTCCCATGTGACATCAAGCTGAGTGGCTGTTGAGGACTGGATAGCAACATTCTGCGGTGGAGCGGTGGGCACTGATGAGGATGGACAACGAGAGAGAGAGAGAGAGAGAGAGAGAGAGAGAGAGAGAGAGAGAGAGAGAGAGAGAGAGAGAGAGAGAGAGAGAGAGAGAGAGAGAGAGAGAGAGAGAGAGAGAGAGAGAGAGAGAGAGAGAGAGAGAGAGAGAGAGAATGATCAAACCAGACTGACTGATTTATTAGACTCTATACTGACTGACAGCACTACTGCATGTTTTATTAGACGGTGAAATCAATAATATTGACTGAGAGCATCAAGGAGGAATACTTGTGTCCTTACCCGCCTCTCCCACAAACACTTCCTGTGGCGAGCTGGTGGGCCCCTCCCCTACCGCATTATACACGCTCAGTCGGATCTCGTAGCGCTTGTGTTTATTCAGATCTGAACAATGGAAAAAAAGTGCACACCCTATTCAATATTGCATGATAAAACCTTAAGTGGTGCTAAAACATAATGATCCCGTTCCAATGAAGTGAGAAGTTGTTAGGAAAAGCCAATGACAGTGTGGAGAGAAATGGGCACAGTCAGACGTGAGAAGAAAGACAAATGAGACTGGGCTCTCGTGTGAGCAAATAAACGAGGTGTGAGAAAGAGTCGCTACCGGAGTTCAGAGATTAAATTTGGCAGGATGAGGGAGTGGATAACTGGAAAGCAGTGTTGGGGAGTAACTAACCAAAAGTAACGATGCTGCTAACTTAACTATGTTCTTTAGTATAATCAGAGTAACTTTTCCAGTAATAAGCTAGTGACTCCTGATTAATCTTAGTGAATTGGTTCATTCAGTTGTTTTATTTAAAAGAACTGGTGCGAAAAAGAGAATGATTGACAGATTTGAGTCCCTGTGTGAATATCTAATTTGTATGAATATGCATAAAAATATCCTTAATAATATGAATCATCAACAATATAAATTCAATTTTAAAATGATACATTCATATTTCAATATAAACAATAATATACAATTTAATGTAATAAGCATGTATGAAGTAATATTCACAAATAATAATATTTAAAATTAATATTAAAAAGAACTTAATTAAGAACATAATATAATATTTTAAAAGCTCCAAAATGCTTTTGATCAATTTAATGCATCCTGGCTGAATTAAAGTATTAATTTATATAAAAAAATAAAAACATCCCAAACCTTTGAACGGTTATATAGCTTCATTGCAATTGTATTGGTAGTTTAGCTAACTGTTTATATGATGGTTTGACTGCAGTTGAACTACTTCAGATATGAACAGCTTGAAGTAGCTTCCCCAACACTGGTATATATGATGACGATAGAAACACTGATGAAAGAGCAAGAGCGAATCTCAGGACTTACTGTCCAGCTCGTATTGGGTAAGTGAGGATTCGGTCAGGTTCCTCACACTGTACGGGGCTGAGGACGGTTGAGTGGAGGGGAGAGGATGGCAGCGAGCAAGATCAAAGGTAAAGAGGGAGAGAGATAAAGAGAAAGTAAGAGAAAGAGAGAAAAAAGAGCTGGATTAGCGCATTAGCTCATGCTAGCAGAAAGATAGGCAGCTCTACAGACTTTGCGAGAGAAACGAACTGCTCAGAAAACAATTAACTCAGCCCTCATAATTACAAAGCTTCAATTACATGCATGCTAATGACATGAGCCACCATAGAATGTGCAGTTACAGCGAAACACAAAACAGACGAGTTAGCATTTTGCTGAATTAGCTTATTATGTTCTTATATACATGTGATTGTGACACAAGTACTTTTTGATCAGCACAAACTCCCATTCAAATCCCATGGTTTAATGCCAATATGGCTTAGTTACAAGTTGTTTTTATTAAAATTTGTATGGACATTAACAAAGCTCCATAGTAGTATCATGTTTTTTGGACAAGAACCATGATGGTACTGTAGTAGTTTCCTGTGCTTTCTGTAGCTCAAACAATAGAGTATTGCATTAACAACACCAAGATCATGGGTTTGATTCTTAGGGAAAGTAAGAACTGATAAAATGTAAATGCAAGATATTCGAAGTATCAAGTACTATGTATTTTGATTCTTTGATGTACCTTGAAATATATGGTAATAATACAATGGTACATGAATATAATAATCAACTCATCATATTATACCATGACTGTACCATGGTACAAACTGTCTTTTATAAAGCTATTGTTACCACTGTAAGTTTTTGTGGATAACGGGGCTAGATAGACTAATCGTAATTTAGACTTGAGTGAGTTTATTTGAGACTTACCTGTGAGCTCAGCCCAGTTGCCTGGTGGGCTGTTCACTGTGCGCACTGTGAAGCTGCGTAGGCGATCGTAACGCAGTTCTCTGTAGCGTACTCGAAAACCAAGCAAAATGCCATTGATCTCCTCCTCGGGGGGTGGCTGGATGGGTTTGAACAGATTATGTAATTATCTTCTGTTTGTAAACACAACGTTCAACAACAGATAAAGACCTGTGATCCCTCTCAGAACAGCGTGATGAATCGGACCTCACCTTCCAGCGGACCAGCACAGATGTGGTGGTGTGCGGCGTCACAGAGAGGATTGTGGGAGCTTTGTCGGGAGCTAATGGAACACAAACAGACAGTTTGTTCAACTAATGATAGCGGAGCTGCAAAGACCCCGATAAGAGTCGAACAACCAAGAGTGAAATCCAGCTAATAGTGGTGGAACTGTTAGCAGCGTTCTGGTTACACGCCAAAGGTCAAACATGAGGTAACCCAGCAGTTTTTCCCCTTCACTGGCTGTTTCCAATTTTGGCCACATTATGATTCATCTCAGGCCTCGACAGCATTAAAGTGTTTCGCAGTTGCCCCTACCATCCTGTAGAGTGGTGATTGCCTCGCTCTCCTTGCTGTACTCGCTGTCCCCAATATCATTAGTGGCTTTCACTCTGAACTGGTAAGAAGTGAAAGGCTTGAGCCTGCGAACAGGAAAAAATCTCAGTAGGACTACTGCGGTGCTACCAGTTTTGTCCTCTACGACCCTCAAAGTTTGACACAGGATCAATTCAGGCTTACCTGTCTATGACGTAAGAGGTGGCCTCGTGGTTGACTGATGCCGAGTGGACAGTCCAGTTGCTATCGGGCAGCTCTCTGTACTGGACTGTGTAGTATCGGATGGGTGACAGACCATCGCTGCCTGGTTCCCATGACAGCAGCACACTGCGGGCCAGGACCTCTTCCTGAGGCACAACGGGACGACTTGTGGGCTGTGGGCGTGCTGAGGGGAGATTAGATGAGTCGTTTTAACCAATGACGTAGTAAATAGCACCTGACCTTGTAAAGAGAGGTGAAGCAGTACCTCTCTTTTCTGTAGTGACCACCAGTGCCTCGGCCGCTTCTCCCCAGCCCTTTCGAGTCTGGGCTGTGAGGCGGAACACATAAACACTCTCTGGTTTCAGTCCAGCTGCTGTATACTGTCGCGCACTTGGGTTGAGCACGTCGACGATGGCGGAGGTAATAATGGAGGAGTTTCTCCGGTAAGCAATCTGATAGGCTAGATGAGAGAAAAAGTTAGTAGATTCTGAATTTGATTATCATGTAACTGGTCCTACAAGCACCTCTTCAAATGGGATTCAAACCAACGCCTACCAGAATGGGATGCGGACGCACTTACAAGGACACTAAAGACTACAGCCTCTAGCGTCTTGTAAGGTTGCCTTCACAGGTATATCTGTCAGCTAGCTTTTATTACACTCACTCCCTAAACCTCACTCCCATCCGGATCACGGCCCCAAAAAAACTACTCCTACCCACACTGCTCCGGGCGGGATTTGAGCTAGCATTAACCAGAATGGGAGGCAGATGCACTAACTTTATACTAGTTTGGTATTATTTCAGAGTAAGTCTTGTTTCTAGTCTTGTCAAAAGTCTTGTCAAAAGTACCGACACGGGAGAGTTGAAAGCAGGCGTCTATCAGCGGATCCGTCTATCAGTGGATATATTACTAGGGATCCGTTAATAGACACCTGCTTTCAAAAGCTCCCGTGTGTACTGTATCTTTGTAAGCGATCGGTGAAGACAACATGTTTTTCAAGTGTTGATCATTGTAGCCAATCACAGACATACATGTTTAGCGCGTCAACAAAATGGCCAATCAGAAACATATATGTTGAGCGCGTCAACACAATGGCCAATCAGAGGTGTTTAAGAATCTATTCAACAGCGCTCAAAATTCTAGAGGGAAATGCTAGTATTTCGGACATAAGTCGGACATAGATTTTTTTTTTACCCTGTGATCAAGGTTCAGTCTGACAAGTAACAATAGTAAAGGACTGCAAAAATCATATAGAGTGCACCCAATTTACCAAGGATGATGCCATTTGGCTGGGCAGGGGGCTGCCAGATCAGTCTCACTGAGGAAATCCTAACTTCAGGGAAAAGGATCCCGACTGGAGGCCCGGGTACTGTTAAAAAAAAAATATATATAACTAGCACAACATAAGCAAGATTAATAACTTATGGTGGTTGTTAAAAGACTCTCACCATCATCAAGTGTGCGCTCAAAGATGGGCGGAGAACTTGGCATGCCATCTCCTATACGGGTGAAGGAGAGAACCTGGATCTCATAAAGCACATACTTCCCAAGACCAGTGAGCTGAACACTGTAAGTGGTATTTCCCTCCACCGTCCAGAAACGCAGAGCTAACTCGGCATCCTTCTCCTTGTATACAACCTGAAATGAGGAGGAATAGACGCACCTTTTCACTACTGCAATGAACTCAAGGTTAATAAATCTAGTAGGAAGCCAGTTAACAATGTACCTTATAGCCCAAAATTAATCCATTGCGGTCAGTCTCTGGCACATCACCCCAGCGGACCAGGATGCTGCTGGAGGTGGTAGCAAAAGCTGAAACATTTGCAGGGCCACTGGAGGGGACTAACAAATGGAGAAAACATACAATTAACAACTGTAAGAGCGATCAGAGTTTCAAACGGGAACAGCGTGCATTTTGTCATTCATTGTACCTGTCACATGTTTACAAGATAAAGCATATGCCAATGCAGTCTGGTTACAATTCGGTACATAATTGTAAAAGCGTGTTTCCGACTGCGCTGCCAGCTCTTAATCAAACTGTGAATGACTGACAGTTTGACTGATGAGAAAATAACTTTTTCATTTTTCAATACTTGCATGAAACAAATAACGTTTTAATGGTCTAAGCAACGGAGAGCAAATGGAGGAAAATACCCCAGGGAGTGTCATATCTCTTCTAAAGTTTTAGATGAGATCTCAACAATCTCAAAAACTTGGATTTGCTAAGACACTAAAGTCTGAAATCAAAACTCAAATATGTCTCGTCAATTATCTGAGTTATACTATCCACAGTTATTTTATAGGTATATTCTCTTAGTGTATGCCAGCAATTGCCTCATCTATTTTTATTTCTCATAAGAATTTTAGGAGATACAAAGTTAGTTGAATCATAACTGCAAACTCCATTAAGAGTCCTGGGCAATAAAGGAACAATCTTTGAGCAATAAAGTGTTCCTGTGGGCAGGCATCATAATTAATTCAAAGGTCAGCATTGTTGTAAATGTATTTGAGAAGGTGCAAAAGAGCAAAAGCACAAGAGAGAGAGGAAAGAAAGCACAGCAGATTTCTCACCTGACTCTCTGGTTCTCCCGTGAACTGGCTGGCTCCACGGTCCTGGCCCGATGCCATTGAACGACTGCACCTTGACCTCGTATTCTGTCCACTCCTCCAGGTCTTCAATGGTAAACTCTCTCTCTTGCCTGTCAGGAATGATGTGGGACAGGACCCCAACCTTTGACCCCAGGCGTGAGTACTGCACTCGGTAGCCCACCAGCTCTGGATTGCCATTGTATTCCCATTCTGGCAGCGGCTAGAATACAGACACACTTGAATTTAGAAATTTTAATATCTTAGAATATTTATCACCACTCGACCAGGTCTTATCACCGTTAGGAAAATAAAATCACAAATCAAATCTCTTCAATACCCCAACTGTTTCTCCCTAAACAATGAGATGCAAATGGAGACTTCTGCTTAAGTTTCCAATTTTTATGATTTATCTCCCGAGTAGAAGACCCCAAGAATCTCACATATGTCTCTTCAGAAGAGACAATGGGTCTCATTCACTAACAATTTTAAGTATTTTCCAAAAAGATAATTAGTTTTTAACCTCTTTCTAATGTTAAAGCTGCCGTCGGCAACATTTTATTGATCATATTCAGTGAAATCGACACTATAATCCGACAGAACAACATAAAGTGGTTTTAGAAAAAAAACGAGCTTCTAACTCCACCTGGAGCGTGTTATTTGTTTTGCAAAAATCCACCACTCCCGGATCATTGGGTCCAATCAGCGCAGGGGGGTGTGAGATCTGACTGTCAATCACAGGTCGTGCACACACCACCCTTCGCGCACGTTACAATCACATGCACACGCCTGAAGTTCGCGCAGTAAGGAAGAGTGATGGCGGAAAAGATTCCAATTCCTCGGTTAACCTCAAGAGCTATGAGGTCAAAAATAACACAGGAAAAGAGAACACCTGCTGAAAAGAAAGAAAGCGACAGTGCCCGTAAATAAACCAGGATCAACATCGGATCGGCATTTGAAAGGTGGAGAGATTTACGTGATTTAATTGGGTTCAAGTTGGATGCAGAGCTTGCAACATTTCTTCTCGACAGGTAATTGTGCTTTATCAACCAGTTACTTTATTTCTTAGTGTTATGTTAGTAATCTAAGTATGTTTGCCCAAATGTGTTGGTATGGATAGCTAACGTTAGCACTTGTTGGGCAGGTTCGTTAGCTTTGTTTGCACTGAAATCTGTGTGAACGTAACGTTAGGTGGATAAACATGTCCAGATGAAGGGATAAAGTTCGGCTTTTTGGAAGAATCAATGCTACTCTTTCGTAATCTTTCTTACGAGAGTAAGAACAGTAGTAAAAGCTACTGTTATTGTATGTGCTATCTGACTAGCTCCAAATACTCCATGGTGTTGATGGATGCTGATGAGACGGGCACGTTCACAGAAAATCTGGTGCACACGCACTGACGAGCACGAACTCAGCCGACTGCAGCTTTAATGAATTTGGAGTATTCTAAATGAGGGATTGCATGCCCAAGGTCAGGTCAAGTCAAGTAACCTAGCACTTTTTACAATACAGATTGTTTAAAGCAGCTTTACAATGATAACAGGAAATAATGCAACAAAGTTTGTTTTGGTTGAACAGCAGCTCTAGAAGAAAATAGTGTCATTGTCCAGCTTAAGTAAGTTCAGTGTTGATTAATTTCTGTTGTAAAAAAGTTATTAATTTAGCTCATTTATCAATATGGTAGCCCCGGATAAAACAGATTTGAGAGACAAGTTTACAGTTTATGTCAAGTTTATGCTACAACCAGGGTTAGGTGCCTCTACATCAGTGTTATTCACCATAATTTCCCTCTGATTTTAGGGATAAGTTAATTATAGGGTTAGGTTTACGGGCAGGGATAGGGTTAGGACTAAGGTGAATTAGACCCAATGTCTGAAAACGTCCTCACATTTGCGGAGATACAAAAGTAAAGTTGAGATACCAACAGTTCTCATTCATTTCTTTCAAGATGTAATTATCAGAACTTTCCGAATTAATAACATAGTCTCATATGTGTGTGTCTACTTTAATTTCTCCATAGTAATTGGGAGTAGGAAGCAATAAGAAACATTGAAATAAGTTGCTACTTAAATATAATGGACTGGGACCTTTATTAATTCTCCAAAGCTATATGAACAAGCAAACACTGATCAATAAAATTTTCCTATGGGTGGAAATGCAATCTCCGGACTACTCAAAATAAAACCAATCTTTTACTCTTAAGCATATTGATCACATTCCAGAACGCATACGTACCACCCATCTGAGCCACAGGCTGGTCTCACTGGCTGTGCGGAGAGTGATGTTGGCTGGGGCGATGTCAGGAGGAGCCTGTAGGGTCTGGATCTTCCTGGATGGCTGGCTGGGTGGGCTTGTGCCTACTATATTCACCTGCCTCATTCGAAACCTAAAATCAAACGGCAAGTTATAACGCAGCCAACAGACACCGTATATGGGCCATTCTACAGAATTGGTGCAAACTGTGGTCCCACAACCAAAAAACACATTTAAAAATCTTACAAAGTACATTTAGAAAACACAAGTATTCAAATCTTAGATGTTTACTTAGATTCTTCTATTATCTATTGAATCCCACTATAATATTGAAAATATCAGGAAGCTTAATAAATATTACATCATAATTTATGGGTACTTTCAATTGGGAGGTGGCTGTCTCGAACCTTAACCCTTAAATTTCAACACATGAAAATGATATCGAAATAATTTTAGCATTTTTTTCCATTGATGTCTTTAAAAATATCTTATTGATTTTTTTTAAAGTAAAAAAAAATATATATTTTTTTCTTTATAAATAATGAAATTTTATGTAAAAAATTTTTTCCAAGTTGTCACGTCACTACCGAAACAGTGTATGTTTAAGTCCATTGGCTGAGACTGATTTTGACTATACCCCTACATTTTTTATCAGAAAATATTCCTGTGTCCCTCTCTCTCATAGCTGCATAGTGAGTAGATACAGTAGGTCCCATATTTTTGAGGTAAATGTGTTCAAAAGTCTGAAAATCTGTGTGTAACTTAAAGGAACGTCACTACCAAACACATTTTTTCTGCAATTAAGCAAACTTTTTTTGATGTTATTCCATAAATTGAATTTTTATGTGTGAATAACTGTTAAGAACTGTGCTAGCTAACCGTGTGCTTATTGGCATCTTTGAGCTAGGCTCAAAAGTATCGAAAATTTTCACTACCGAAACAGTCACGACCGAAACATGGTGAAGTTTCGGTTGTGACATCATTGTTTTTTGGGGTGTTTTTCGATTAAATTTAATTTTTATGTGTGTGTACAACTGTTCAAAACTGTTCTAGCTAACCATGTGCTGATTAGCATTTTTGAACTAGACTTAAAATTATCCCTAGTATTGTCACTACCGAAACAGTCATGTTGTGACAGGACAAGATGTTACGATAGTGTTTGGTTCAATGTATATTCAAATGAAAGAATCCTTAACTTTGAAATCAGTATGATTAACTGTAAGCCTTTTACAAAGAAAGATTGGATTCAAAATACGCAAATCTCATAAATTACAACTGAAATATTGTTAAAATTTTAATGGTTCTTGATTTACTTGTGAAAACTTTTTAATAAAATAGCAAGAAATATATTTACAAGGCAGATTTAAACAAAATCATAATAGGTCAATATAACCCTTGTTAATAAATTATATATTATCGTGTTTTGGTAGTGAACAATTTGGGGAGAGGAAAAATATTCCTCTCCCCTTTCTGAAAATACAAATGTTCAGAAATATTTTCAAAAAATACAAATTTTCTGAAATATTCCTCTCCCCTTTCTGAAGATACAATATGAGAATTAATTGCACAATTACTAAAAACGTGTACCTTGGATATTATACAATTTGCATACATATAATATTTGTGGGAAAAGAGAAAGTTTTTTCAAGACATTTCCAACTCTGACTTTGAACCAAATCTGTAGAATAGCCCAGTATATCTCAGATTTCAACATGTCGCATGTGATGAACCTGTAGTATGTGTAGGGGTTCAGGCCCAGGACCTCAAGGGACCGTGCATCAGGCTCATTGGCTAACTGATGGGCCATGACCCACTCCTCATTTTCTCCGATAACACCGATCTGAACATGCAACAAAGGAAAGAGAGAGATCAGTGATGGCTAATAAAAAAGGTGACAGCTTGAGGTAAATTCTCAACGTAAATTTGTTCTGAACTACCTGAGCCTCTACCAGCCAGCGTGAGATAGATGTTTTGCCATCATAGCCTGGTTTGAACTGCAGGGTAACTGAACGTGGGCTGATGTTGGAGATGGCGATGTTGGTAGGAGGTCCAGGCATCTCTATGGGAACGGGAGCAATGAAAAATGCAAGATGAATGGTAGAAATGGCTCAGTGGGTAAAATAAAAGGCCTTGGAACAATATTATTGCCATTCACTTGCAATACCTCCTTCTGAATTAAAAAATGAAGCAAGTCAGACCATACAGAACAATATGCAAAAGACTTTTACATTCCATCCTCAGCCTTGTGTTCGGCGGGGAAAAATGCATTCAGAATCAAAGTGAGACACACATTGTCCTTATTTGCATGACACATTTCTGTCTGCCATCATTTAATTTTTGCATGCAGAAGCAGAAGCTTTCAAATTAGCATCATGGAGAACAAAAAGTGAGACAAGATAGGTTTGATTTAAAAACAGTGTGATCCATCCAGCATACCGATGCTTCATTATAAGCATCTAAAGAGGACAACTTCAAAGCATTTTTTTCACGGTGTCTCGTCTCACTGTGTTTAGTCACTTGCTTGTGTCTAAGAGGTGGCTGAACATTATGAATATTAATGCACAGTGTCATCAGCGTGCCTTCATTAACTCCGAAATCAAGAGGAAGGTTAATAAGGGCACACAGTTAAAGTTAACATCCTAAGGAATGTACAACCTGGTAGTCTTTTAAGGACAGTAAACAGTAAAGTTTTTTTTTTTGCTTGCACTGATAAAAAAATATATTGTTGGTTTAACTTAATAAAGTAAGTTACCTGGATGCCTTAAATATTTTAACTAATTAAAATTAAAAATTGGAGTTAAAGGCCCCCTGAAATCAAAATGTATGCTTTTTAGCCTATAGTATGAATGTGATAGCCTTAAGGTTATGGATAAGCGGGTGTTTTCCAAAATAATGACAAAATTCGCATTTAGGAGATATAAGCATTCAAAACTTAATCTCCCACTTCTGTTAAAATGGATATCAGCTTTTTATGACATCACCGCAGACTTCAGTTTCTACTGTCTACTGTCCAATCAAATGCTTTCTAGAATCTAAAGCGTCCCGCCCCCTATGCTATAAATACCACCTGGCCACCTTATTGCATATTATTCTGTTTTCCAACTGTACGTTGGTTAAGAATGAAATGGCAAGAATTGATTCACACTCTACTATTGAATCCAACGTATCATCAGCGCTCGGATTGGCTTCCATGGTGCTGTCAAGTACGAATTGCCATCTGTGGGGTAAACTATTATGCTAATGCTATTGGCTGTTTGAAAAGGGGGAGGAGCTATTCAATATGTCCCGCCTTAGCTTCCTGTTTCAGTGGAAATTACATCAACGCATCATACAAAGCTTATCTTTTAAAATTAATTATCTAATTATTAATTATCTATTGTGATAAATCATCAAAATATTAGTTGTTCAGATTTCTACTGGCCCCAACACACACAAAATATAAATTAAATCTTATGAACACAAATTTAAATTAATTTGAAATAACAGCTGGAGATAGATTATAATAATACACAAACTACAAATTCTACACTTTTGCCGGAAAATGATGGCATGACCGTATCGACCTAATCTTGGAGTGAAAGAAAACAGGACTTTGAATGAGTAGAAACTGACCTGGTGGCACTCCAGAGGAAATGGTGGAGGACGACAGCTGACCTTGACCTTTGGAGGTCATCCCGGCCACCTGAATGGTGTAGGTAGTGAGTGCAGTCAAACCGGTCACCCGGTACTCCTGCGTTATGTTCGGCAGGTAATGCGTGACGCGCGTGTTCGTCCTGTTGAATTCCTCCCAGGAAATGCGATACCCTGCGAGCACAATCAGAAAGCGGTTAAGAATAAACTCACTTCCGAAGATCAGAAGAAATAGTCATTTTTCTGCTACGGGTACCTGTGAGAATGCCGTTCTTCTCAGGCGGATCTTTCCAGCTCACTTTGAGAGAAGTGTCAAGGATTTCTGTGAAGCTCAGGTGACCTACAGGTCCTGGGGCTGAGAATACAGACACCCTCCATTGAGTCTTTTCAAACAGACACATGCAAGCCCGAAGTGAGCATCGTTATGTGTAGAGACGGATACGTAAAAAGGACACTCACAGTCTTCATGGGTGCGTATGCGCTGCGGAGTGCTGCGAGGACCATCTCCTGGCGTAGTGAAGCACAGCACGCAAGTCAAGTACTCGGTGAACTTCTTCAGTCCGGTGATGTAACCCACATGAACACTGTCTTGAAAATTGGGTCTCACAGTAACCAAGGTAACATCTTCCTCGTGGCCTGGTTCCCATGCCAACAGCTGAAGTAAAAAAGGATTAAAAAAAACGGACAGATGTGACCACTATCGCTTAGCACAAGCCAATGTGAATCCTGCTGCTGCTGTCTCAGCATGACATATATTGGAAGTAATGAAACCATTACAATAAAAAGAGCACTGCAGTCCTGTGCTTGACCATTAGAGGGCAGTGGATGGACGCTCACCTTGTATCCCTGGTTGATGCCGTTGATAAACTGTGGACTTGGGGCGCTCCACGTGAAACGGACTGTGGTGGAGTTGACAGCCTCTGCCTGGACGTTCCCAGGTGGGACTGTGGGCACTTGAAAAGAGAGGATTTGAGGAGATGAGATGGTGAGGGAAATCAAAGAGCAGAGAGTGACTGAAAAAGAGACAGAGACCATAATTCCATCCTTTTCTTTTTGTGAGAACTATTAGACATAGTGTATACACTGTTATCTTATCTAAAAATGGATCTAGCATGAACAGCAGCCACTTTAAATAGGGGATTTTGATCACTTTGGGTCTGTATCCAACCCTACAAATGTCATTCTTTTTTACATAATCTGTTTACATTTGGTATGAATATGATTATATGAATATGATTTCAAGACCAAAAACATATATATTTGGCTGCGTACCCTCATGTTGTGTGTGAACCTGTAAATGCATGATTTTTTTAATTGCTTTAAAATTTAATTAATTTAAAATTGTGACAAACAAGAAGTGACATAATTTTCTTAGCATGATGAGAAGACAAATAAATCATTCCATTAATTTTCTCCATTAATATTCAATCCTGTTACTCAAGTTACTGAAAGAAAAAAGTAATCAGAAATATTAAATTATACAAATACATCTAATATTAAATTAAATATTACATCTGTTCAAATCATATAAATATTTAATTATCTATTTTTTAATGAACAAAACAGAAATTTAGCTGTGACCCACAAGTTGCATGGAAACATGTAACTGCATTTTACTTATATATTACAAAGAAATGTAAAAAAGTAGGCAGCGAGTTAGAGAATTTTTGCTTGTGAAAAAAATATTTTCCAAACAAAACAAATAAAAAATAATGTAATTCATTTGAGTGTTTGTTGTACCTCAAGAATCGATGCGCTCGTCAATTTACTGGTGTTTGCGCCATTATTTACCGCCCCAAAAAAACACGTCTTAAAACAGACGCTAATTTGCATTGCTCTTTGTCGATTGCATTGGTCATTATGGAAATGACCCGGCTGCATCTGTGTTTGGGATTGCGCTCTCACGGCAATTTGCCCTGTTTAGTAAATCTTGCGCCAGATCTGGGCCACATCTGGTACATGTGGATTCAACGCGTACCAGATGTGGGCTGGATCTGGGCCGAAACTATGTTGCTGTCTGGGAAATCTGTTGATTATAAAATACTCTCAAGGTCCTCACCGCCTTGCAGGGTCCATTCCGTGACTTTGGGGCTGTAGACGCCCTGCCCTGCCCCGTTATAAGCGGCCACCTCAATCTCGTAATTAGTCCAAATGATGAGGTCCTCCAGCAGAAGATTTGTTTGGTCTGGGTTAGTGATGTTCTTCATCTGACAGTCCACCGGTAATCCAGACAGACAGTACCTGAGCGGCATGGTGGGAATAGTATGAGACATTGAAAAAGCCTCTGCCCCATGACTTCTGAGACTCAAATATAGGAGCTCTCACTGAGTGGGGTTCCAATGGGACTTGAACCAGGCTAGACCCGGTCTACTCTATAAGATGAAGTTCTGCTGAGAGCAGCTTGATTGTCTAAAGGAGAGTCCCAGATATCTCTCACCTGATGATGTAGCCTTGAAGAGGCCCGTTTTGGTGGCTCTCAGGGGGCGGCTGCCACTGGATCATGATGGACTGGTTGGTTCGGCCACTGGCTATCACAGTCTGAGGAGGGGCGCTTGGGGGCTCCTCTGGTAATGGTACTCTAAAAACAGGGAATTGGGAGAAAGAGCCAAAAAAGAGATTAAAAGAGAAAGTGGAATGGCCGTGTGACACAGGGTTGAGTCGGTTACCTCGCTAATGTAATGGATTTCTTAATTAATCATAACTAACATTTATTTTTCTTGCAGGAACAACATTCATATGCTTTTGAAATCTTAAATGTTTCGCGAAACCTTTCGAAAACTCGTGACTTTGGGTATCTGTAAAAAATAACAAATATGGGAAATGAAACTAGACAGATGTCTAGGTTTAGAAGCCTTGTGATTATGAAGTAATCAAGAAAACAGAGTTTGCTCCTACTTAGTAACAGAAGGGTTTGCATGTGATGAACCAATCAAATTGTAGGGAAATTATGTAATGTTTCATGTCATTTTTGCCATGCTCCTAGTCTATAAAAACGGTTGTATTCCTTTTGCTGGTGAGATTCTCTGAGAAATGCTCGAGATCGTGATTAAAGCATATTTGAAGGCATTGTCTGAAGTCTGTCGGTTATTATTGCTGCGCAGCAAGTCAGTTAGGGGAACAAGTAAGTTTGAGTTTAGGATTAGAAGACTCAGCCGGCATCGATGTGTAGACGCGCTATAGTATAGGAGAAGACTCGGCCAACGTCGATGAGAAGACACGCTAGAGTATAAATATTATAAGCAACTAACTTCGATGTTAGGGGACGTCGATTGTAGACGAGACCCAGGTAGACTAAATCTACCACACTCTCCACCCAATTATTTCCTTATTTTATACACAGGCAGAAATACAAAATGTATAATTTAAAAGAAAGATGGAGAGAGAGAAAGAGAGAGGAATCACTGAAAGATTAATATTACATGCAACAAGGTCAAGCTGTCTCAGACCTTATTGAAAATGTGAGTTTTGTTTGTTTGTGTTATTATTATTTTAACCTGGAAATAAGCAAGGTTGTATAATTTTGAGAAAAACTAAGGAACTTTATGGTGAAAAAATCAGATCTACAATATTCCTAGCTCAGATGTAAACACATTTATGACAATGTGCCCTATTATACACCAATGTGGAGCCAGGCGCAAGTGTTCTTTGCTAGTCTCAGCCCAACGCAGTTATCTTTTTCACGTCCTGCGCCACTTCGTTTAAATAGCAAATGCATTTGTGCCTATTTGTGTGCCCATGGGCATTCTGGTCTGAAAAAGAGGTGTGTTCAGGCACATTGTTGGCGCTTTGCTATTTTGAGGCAACTGAAACCTGGTCTAAAGTCAATGACGCAACCCTTTTAGACAATTTTTTTTGCCATCGTTAAACTAGCAAAAGTGGATTTGAACACGCCCTAAGTGCGCTTGCGCACTGTATCTGACTGTATCTGTGTGTCATTGTAATGCACCAGTTGCCGGTGAATACCGATTAAGGACTTTGATTCTCCATCTCAGAAGCCGTCTGAGCGCGGGCTGCATTTCGAGCAGTGGCCCTCGAGATGCATGCTTTCACTCGACGTGAGATGATCAAAGACGCCACAGCCAAAATTGGCTAATGAAACAGAGTACAAAAAATCCAGCAAGACTCCTCTTAAATCTATTTAACTTGACATCTTGATATCTCCTGTGTGAGAGCTGCAGTTCTGTGGCTAATCTAAAGCACAGTGTTTTAGGATCAAAGAAATAGGCACGGATCCTTGAGCGGCGCAGTGCTGTTATGTCACCCCCACCTCTGCGGGTTCCCCCGTCTGAACGCGCTGACAGAAGAATGTCTTCTGATCTGCAAGTTGCAAAATGAGTGGAAGTTGTTAGTTGAGAGAATAGATCTGGTGTGAGATGAGCTCAGAGTCTGTGGGAATGAACGGATGGTAATTTTTTTATTGTTTTATTTAATTTTTTATTTTTTTGCATCAGTGCGTGAGTTTGTGAAGCGTGTCAGAATCAGGGAGGTTTATAATACCTGTTAGCATTCCTATTCATCTCACTTTTAGCTGCTTGCTCAGATAATACATGATTTTTAAGGGAGTTCAGTTCAAATCAATTCAATAACTCACCTATAACAAGCTTATTTATCACCAACTACTGGAGTAATTACGTAATTTAAACAAATCAGTGAATGAATCTGAACAAATATCTGAACTTTAATCCAGATAAAATGCTAATTTTAAATGGCTGACGGTGGGGGGGGGGGGGGGGGGGGGGGCATTTGTTTTTCATATGCTAAATTATAAATTAGGTGTCAAATGATGAAACCTCCACGATGTTCACCACTTTGACCACTGTGTTCGAGAACAATATGGCATTCTCATAATAGTGTGTTATGCATTTTCACCCCCAGGAATGTTAGCTCTTGACGTGGTATTGCATCAGCTACACATTTTTTTTTCCTAATATTTTCCAGTTTGTTTTTTGTAAGTCCGTTGAGGACTTTGGTATCCTGGGCAGCAGATTATTGATTTGCCACAGCTGTGCATGCGCAGTTAGTTGCAGACAGGCAAAGAATGTTTACTTCCCACATGCCTTCAGATCTCATCCTCAAACATTGATTTGAGCTTGACTTTTTCCATTTTCCATTTTCAATCAGTCTCCCTCCAGCTGTAATGCAGGATACACACTTCACTCTCCAGCTGATCCAAAGAAACTCCAAATGTAACTGTTCTATCAGATTACGAGAATCGAATATCTGTGAACGACTGCTTCTTTCATAGCAGAATCCCTCAAGACACAACCAGATACGAATATTAATGCTAAAACATTTCATTCATGCAGAAATGTTGTTTGGCATTTTCTCGGTTTTTGGGGCATCTTTGAGTCAGGATGTTACGTGCGAGTGTGTGTGCGTCTCAGACGTCACAGGCGCTCCTATGGGATCGGAGCACGTTTGAAGGCGCTTGGCGCTCTTTGTAATGCTGTAGTAGACAGAGTTGAGAGCGGTTGTACAAAAGCTGTTAAAGTCTCTCAGTGCACAGTTCCATTTCTCACAGCACTGCAGACTGCGATTCAGCTGAATAATGCAATCCCTCCTCACAAGGGTCTGTGAGAAGTAAGTTTTCCAGCTTTTGCAAGGTTTTTATGGCTATTCTTCCATGCTCAAGTCCGATTCTCGTGGACATGTCCGCGCTAGTCCTTAGGACACCCCAGGAAACCCTGATAACTGACCGTCTGATGGAAAGCATTGTACTGTAAAATCACTACCTTCAATCTGATTGGCTGATATTCACTTCTGGAAGTAAGGGAACAACAGTTTTCTTAGCAACCTTTCTAAGCAATGAGGATCACCAGTGGCATCAACTCGTCTTTAACTACTATGTACTAGCTTTTAAAATAATCAGTTGATACAATGCACGTATTGTTTACCTACCTGTTTTTACACTGTATTTATATTTAAAAAATGCCTTAATGTAATTACAGCTGTAATTACACTGTTGACCCTTCCCTTACACCTTAAACCTAAATGTACCCATACCACCAAACCTGTCCCTAACCTTACCCATATCACACCTTAATAGCAGCAAATTGTTATGCAATACAACATGAACATTGTTTTTAGATGTAAGTACATACGTAGTAGTTAAAGACACCTAATATAAAGTGTGACCTATTTGTTCAAAATTTCCCATACATTTGTTCACAAAGACTGTGACATTATTTGAATCCGCACAAAGCCAAAATCAAACTTTGCTAAAGCCCAAAGTATGCTTTTTATGCATACTGTTATGCTTTTATGCATACACTAGGGTATGTGTACACTGCACGGAACTTAAATTTCACCATCAGTCCGCACATGCATCTTGACTTTTTTTTAGTGCATTATTATTATTTTTCCTCACTAGTTTGTCCACAAGGTGGCGGCACTTTTTTCCGAACAACAATAGCATAGACAATAGACGGCTTCGTTGACAAGCGTTGCGAGATACACGCAACTTTAGCTTAAACGAGTACAAAGGCATTTTATCGAGCATAGCATTTGGAGAGAACCACATCCAGTGTAGACAGCATCACAGATTATAATGGATTCTATTTGATTTTGTCGCGTTGCGTAGGCACGGTGTTAGAGCTTCACGCGCCATTATTTAAATACATTTTTTCCTTGTCTGCATATCACTGTGTATTTCAATAAAAAATAACTTGGACCTAAACGGCATGCAATATACAAATTAACTGTGACTGTTTGCTTTCCATGTCAGTCTCTTTCTATGGAAGTGCGCAGTCCTTGACCTAAATAAGCTGTAATAAAGACCAAACTTCAATGCCATAGTCCAGTGGTTACCAAACTTTTTGGAGTGGTGTACCCCCTGAAGGGTTTACCATCCTTCTGCGTACCCCCTCTCTTCCACTTAGACTGCAGTCATACCTTTTCCATTAAAGGGATAGTTCACCCAAAAATGAAAATTCTGTCAGTATTTACTCACCCTCATGTTGTTCCAACCCCGCAAGACCTTCGTTCATCTTCGGAGCACGAATTAAGATATTTTTGATGAAATCTGAGAGCTGGATCACTCCTCCATACTAGACCATAGGCTTCTTCTGGGATTGAAACTTGCCGGCCCAGAAAAGTTATTGAAGACATCGTTAAAACAGTCCAAGTGATTACAGTGGCTCAATCTTAAGTTTATCAAACGACGAGAATACTTTTTGTGCGCAAAAACCCCCAAAAATAACGACTTTATTTCAACTATTAATTTCCTTCTCTGTGGGCCTTGAGTCAGTTCACTAGTGTAACAGCGTAAGCTTCTGTTGTTGTACGTCACACGCATCACCCACATGACCAGCGTCGGCCAATAGTGAGCCTACGTGTGACGTAGCTCTACGCAATCACACTACGTAAACTGACTAGAGGCCCACAGAGAAGGAAATTAATAGTTGAAATAAAGTCGTTATTTTTGTTTGTTTTTGCGCACAAAAAGTATTCTCGTCGCTTGATAAACTTAAGATTGAGCCACTGTAGTCACTTGGACTATTTTAACGATGTCTTTAATAACTTTTCGAGGCCGGCAAGTTCAATCCCTGAAGAAGCCTATGGACTAGTATGGAGGAGTGATCCAGCTCTCAGATTTCATCAAAAATATCTTAATTCATGTTACGAAGATGAACAAAGGTCTTACGGGGTTCGAACAACATGAGGGTGAGTAAATACTGACAGAATTTTCATTTTTGGGTGAACTATCCCTTTAAGGGACAATATTTGCTAAATAGATTTTCAAATGCATTTTTTTACCTTCATGAAAAACTTTATAAAATAAATCATGTTTTATATAAAAAAAAATGTTCAATAGAGAAATATGCAATGATGGTTAAATTGAAGTGATACTTTTAAATATTAAACTAAAACGGCCAGTAGGTTGTGGTAAGTCACTATCTTAATGATTCAGAGGTGAATCACTGAATGATTGACTCACGATTCGTTCAAAGCTGCAGAAAAGTGTTTACGAAACACCGATGTGTGCTGTAGTTCTGCTGTGTCTGCTGCATAAATACAGACAGTACTGTGTTTAAAACGCACCTTTTGTTTGTTGAACTGTTATAATATAATAATCAATAATGCAATCATGTGGATATTTGGGAACAATTGCATTCTTGCTCGTCGTTATTAACATTAAATACGAGAACTCACACAGGTTACGTTTTTGTATCAAAGAAAGTTTGAGTCTTAAATCAATCTCAATCCACTCTTTGTCTGTATTTGTTCTTCATGTGAGTACATACTAAATCACCACTTTTACAAATGTGCATTGTCGAGAACGACAGTAATGTAGCGCGATCTGGTAAGGCAGCAAAACTCTGCACGCAATCTGTAACATGCACGCTGATTGTGTGGATGCACTCAGTTTTCCCTGCAAAAGATGAGGTCATTTGATTGGATGTCATGTATTTAAGCCATTTTACCAGTTAGAAATACATGCTTGTTATTTTAATGTGGGATGAGAATTAAATAAACGGCTAGACTCAGCATTTTGTATACGTACCCCCTTCTGTCACCTCACGTACCCCAGTTAGGGAACCACTGAAAGATCTGTCTGGGTTAACATTTTGTTCCTTGAATATGTTTAAAAACCGATCATTTTGTTGACATTAAATCTCACAGTATGATGTCCCAAGCTTCAGGCTTAACTGTGATAACAGAAAAGGGGAGCTAAAGTTTCTTTCACACTCACCGTGCCGTCTCCCTGCTGAACTGGCCCTTCCCCACATCGTTGACGGCACACAGGCGGAACTGGTAGGAGCGTGCCGGGATGAGCCCTCCCACGATCACGCTGGCGGCTTCTGGATCGATGTTGGCCAAGAGGACAGTCCATGGTGCGTCTGTCACCAACAGAGACATAGAGAGTGGACTCTAGAGCTGAATGATGAGTGAAGAGTGATGACAAAAATACAGCAGGTCAGAAAACTCACTGTTCTCTGACACCTCCAGGGTGTAACGGATGAGCGGGCTGTTCCCGTCGAAGGCCTGGGCCCAGGTCAGGTTGATGGTTCTTCTCTCAGAGCTGCTGAGGGTGGCGATGAGGTTCTCTGGAGCGTGAGGCAACTGCCTGCAGAGAGAGAGAGAGACAGAGCGAGGCTAAAGTAACAAAAAGTGATCATTAATCATTCACATATTTTACTCTGCATTTCCTTTCTGTTCAAAATATACACTACCATTCAAAATTGCGGTAAGATGTTTTAGAAAGAAGTCTATTATGCTCACCAAGGCTGCCTTTATTTAATACAGTAAACTGTAATATTGTCAAATATTATTACAATTTAAAAGAACCTAACCTTTTCTATTTGAATATGTTTTAAAATATGATGTATTCCTGTGATCAAAGCTGAATTTTCAGCATCATTACTCCAGTCTTCAGTGTCACATTCCAATGATGATTTGTTGCTCAAGAAACATTTCAGCATTGAAAACCTTTAAGATGTTAATTATTTTCAAAAGAAATGTTCAAAAGAACAGAATTTATTCGAAATAGAAATCTTTTGTTACATTATAAATGTCTTTACTGTCACTTTCGATCAATTTTACGCACCGTTGCTGAATAAATGTATTAATTTCTTTAAAAAATGTACTGACCCCAAACTTTTAATGGTAGCATACATGATAAACTGTTTCACTTTATGTGACTTATTTTTCTGCTATTTTGCTAATCTGCAAACGATTTGGCAACACAAATGCACAATTGTTTGTCATGTCAATAAAGCAAACCAAACTGATGTTGAGTGAGAGATAAACAGAGTTTTTATAGTAAACATTGTCTCTCTTGTTTACATAAATGTTGCCTCAAATGCTTTGCCGATGCACCATTATTTATCAAGCAGATAAAACATAATGCACTTCTGTACTTGACACAATGAAACATTGATAAAAAGGGGGAAAAGTAAAGGAAAGAATGTTTGAATGTTTTGTTTACTATTCATTGTGTATTCTCAACAACCTTGCCTCAGTTCTTTAAATCCCAATAGAAAAACAAAGCTCACAGATACAATCCAAAATGATGTCCAAGAGGCAGTGAAAACCGGTAGCTGAATGTAAATCTATAAGGCGAAGCACACAGAGAGTGGGTAACTGGCTGGCCGACAGGGTCTTAGACGTGTACCTGACTCTCAGGTGAGCGCTACGAGAATCGTTGCCTCCCACAGAGGTGACCTTACAGGTGTAGGTCCCAATGTCCCCCGACCAGGTCTGAGATATATGCAGGGTGCCGTTGGAGTCGAGACGCAAGCGGGGACTCGACTTCACATCAATAGCCGCTCCACCTTTTTCCCAGATGTGCCTGTAAACAACGGAGGTCTATTTACTTCTTGTTCACTGCAACAATACATGGAAAAGCTATTTACTTAAAGAACACACACACACATATATATACACACACACAACAGCACATTGGCCAGTACAATGCTCTCACACATACACATCAACACTTCTTAATTGCAGCCACATCGTTTCCCCATTTAATCTCATCTGTCTTGCGTTTAATTAAAGTCTCCATCTAAGTTATTGCTTTGTTTACATATTCATCCATTTTCCCTGATCAAATGAATAACAACAGCCCAGCAGGTGACAGTTAAATCAAATCTTACGAGACTGAATGTAATAAACACACAGGACAGGAAGTGAAGGAACAAGCTAGTGTTGATCAAAGATGGAGTGTTAGATAAGGCAGAGAGAAAGAGAGAGAGAGAGAGAGAGAGAGAGAGAGAGAGAGAGAGAGAGAGAGAGAGAGAGAGAGAGAGAGAGAGAGAGAGAGAGAGAGAGAGAGAAAGACAAAATAGATATTTAGACAGAGTTGACAAAGACATGGAGAGGATGTTCGAGGTTGTACCTGATTGTAACGCTGGGGTCATGGGTCACCCCACAGGTCATGGCTGCTTTGGTGCCCTTGATCACGCTCTGATCCTGAGGTGGGTTAGTGATTCGCGTTCGAGCTGCACACACATATGACAGGGTAGTACCGTGATCGATCACATTGATTACCACCTCCAATTTCTGTAAGAACCATCCCTTGTGAAAAAGAAGTATATTTGGGGTGTTTCCGTTGAGGAAGCAAGGCAGGCAGTGTCACCTCAAAGAATTGGATGATAAAGTAATCCATATTACAAAAATAAAACAACGGAAATGTATTACAAAATGTGTAGTTAATCACTTGTTTTTCTAAAAGTAACACTGTCCGTGAAACCCGCAGGCAAAGTTACAGCGGGAGGCCATGTCTTTCTTGTCCCCCCACTTCAATTGGTGGGGAGTGATCAAGAATGAATGGGGAAAGGCATAATCAGAAAGTATTTCCCTACTCCATCACTTTTTTCTTATTGTTGCAACGTATAGTTCCCTTTCGTTGTCACTCCGAGTTACGTCGGATGACGACGAATGGGGTTTCGCTTAGAAAGCCTATCAACTTCGAGTATTACAAAACGAGCCAATGGCAAAGAAATGCCATGGGTCTGCGGAATTTGCATGGCGTAACTCCGCCCCACCTCGTGGGTATAAAAGGAGGAAGCCGGCAGCAAGCAGATATGTTTTCGCTTCGGAGCCAAGTGTATTCTTCTCTCCACAAGCCATCTCTGAATTGTCAGCTTTACAAACGAGTACCTCGAGTGTTGGTGTGACGGCGATCTACGGCGAGAGCGTGCTTCCTGCTGATCTGTTGCAGTGGTCTGCCAGTCGGTGCGTTTCTCCCCGGGTGCTTCAACACTTGAGTTTTCTCTCACTAAAAGAGCTTACACGTGGCACGTCTTTTTAAAGACGGCTCGCCCGTGCATTTCTGGTTGCAGCGGACTGGTATCGGACTCTGATGGGCACGAGCGCTGTCTAGTGTGTTTGGGCTTTGATCATGCTTGAACAGCGCTCGTGGGTGACTCATGTTCTCGCTGGGAACGTGATCATCGCGTCATATATAGGTCGAGACTCGGTGAACTCGCAAGAGTGAGAGTCCCCTCATCCACCCCCCGATCTTCGGCTGGTGGCCAGGGTGACCTGAGGGTTACGGTCTGGATCTAGGCGCCGACTATGTGTCCGTGTCCCCAGCCCCCCTCTTCAATGACGGTGCCCGCTAGTGAACTGCTGATTCCCGCGAGTCTACCCTCTGGTGGCCCGCGTGTTTCAGTTGAAGCTACAGAGGAAGATGCCATGTCTGTTGCAGCATCACTAGGTGGGTTTGAGTCTTCTGGAAGTGAGGGCTCATCACAGCTGCCACCTTCCGGTGTGCATACGGCTGTGCCTGAGTCTGATCCGGAGATGACGACCATGCTTTCCTGGGACGATGGGTTTTGGGTAAGGCCGCCGACCCTCGTCCACGGCAAACCCCAATACCTCTCTTCCCGGACGTGCATGATGAGATCTCGAAGTCCAAGAAGACCCCCTTGTCTTCTCGGGACCGCTCGCTGATCTCATCCGCCTTTCCTCCCCTCGATGGGGCCGCTGCCCATGGGTACACTGGGGTTCCCCCGGCTGAACGCTCTGTTGCGATGCTATGTGTCCTCAGAGTGCTTCTTCTCGGCGCAATCCTAAGCACCCGCCCGTGGCCTGTAGTTTTTCGTCTACGCTTGTGGCGAGATCCTATAGCACCACGGGACTGGCAGCCGCCTCACTGCATGCCATGGTCATTCTGCTGGTCCACCTGACCCAGATGCTCATGGACCTGCACGAGGGCGGGACTGACCCAGGGCTCTTCACTGAGCTGCGCGCCGCCACTGACCTTGCTCTCTGAGCGACGAAAGTGGCCGTACGCTCCCTGGGTCAGGTGATGCTCACCAGTCTGTGGCTGAACCTGTCTGATGTGCTGGATGTCGCGCGGACCCGTCTGTCCGACATTCCCATATCCCAGGTCGGCCTCTTCGGCGGTGCGGTTGAGGGCTTGCCCAACAGCTCTCAGCCGCCCATGAGCAGAGTGAGGTTGATTCTGTCCCGACGGCCCCGCCGTCCGCTCAGATCCCTCGTCTGCCCACCGCCGAAGGCGCCCTCCCGCGTTCACGGGCCGGCTCTGGGGGCCGCGGGCGGACGCCACAGCCCTCTCCAGCCCCGCCCCCCGCTACACGCCGGGTTAAGCGGCGCTCGTGAGACGGGCACCTCGGCGATGGAGCAGACTGAGGTTGATTCTGTCCCGACGGCCCCGCCGTCCGCTCAGATCCCTCCGTCTGCCCACTGCCGAGGGCGCCCCCCCGCGGCTCCCACCCCGCCCGTTCACCCGGGTCGGCTCTGGAGGCCGCGGTCGGACGCCACAGTCCTCTCCAGCCCCGCACCCCGCTACACGCCGGGTTAAGCGGCGCTCTTGAGTTGGGCTCCTCAGAGATGGGACTCAGTTCTTTCCAGGAGTTGGTAGCAGGACCGCTCCTTTCCCCGGGGAGGGCCGGGGAAGAATCCTTATTCTCCAAAGAGCTGATTCTCCCGTCTCTGAGCACAGAGTTCTCGGACGTCACAGAGCGCCGCCCACAAGCCGTGCTCTCCTCGTCCCCCTCTGTCCCAGAGGTGGTTGACATGGCGTGCCGTCCACGGACCGCTTCGCCGCTGTCCCCCTCTGTCGCCAGACCCCTGGCAGAGCAGGCCCCCGCGGGACGACCAGCCTGGTCCTCCCCTGGCCCCCTCTGCCAGGGCGCGGTTGCTAACTGTGCCCCCTCTCCGGGCCGCTATGCCGTCCACATCTGGGCCAGTTACTCCGCTTCGCTGCCCCTCCGGGGGGACGCCTGTGGCTCGCATGATCCCGTTGGTTCAGTTCCTGGGAGCCTGGCTAGAGCTCCCCGTCTGTCCCACTGGATCGTGCGTACCGTCAGGCTCGGCTATGCGATTCAGTTCGCACGGTCTCCTCCCCGCTTCAGGGGAGTCCGCTCCACTTTGGTTGGTGGCAATGCCCCTATCATGAGAGCAGAGATTGCCACCCTGCTGGCGAAGGGTGCAATCGAGACTGTCCCTCCAGCCGAGATGAGGTCCGGCTTCTACAGCCCCTACTTCATTGTCCCCAAGAAAACCGGTGGGTTACGGCCAATCCTGGACTTGCGCGTGCTGAACCGCTCCCTTCATCGGATGCCGTTCAAGATGCTCACCGCCAAACGCGTTTTCGAATGCATACGGCCCCAGGATTGGTTTGCAGCGATCGACCTGAAGGACGCCTACTTTCATGTCTCCATTCTTCCTCGACACAGACCGTTCCTCCGGTTTGCTTTCGTGGGGCAGGCATACCAGTACGCGGTTCTCCCTTTCGGGCTAGCCCTGTCTCCTCGCATCTTCACGAAGGTCGTCGAGGCGGCCCTTGTTCCCCTTCGAGAGCAAGGGGTTCGCATCCTGAGTTATATCGACGACTGGCTGATCCTAGCTCACTCTCGAGATCAGGTTTGCGAACACAGGGACCTAGTGCTCCGGCACCTAGCCCGTCTGGGCCTTCGGGTCAACTGGGAGAAAAGCAAACTTTGCCCCGTGCAGAGGATCTCTTTTCTCGGTATGGACATCGACTCGGTCGCCATGTCCGCGCAGCTTACGAGCGAGCGCGCGCAGTCACTGCTGACTTGCCTAAGACAATTCGAGGGCAAGAGTGCGGTTCCACTGAAACTTTTTCAGAGGCTCCTGGGGCATATGGCATCTGCAGCCGCGGTCACGCCGCTCGGATTGCTTCATATGAGACCGCTTCAGCTTTGGCTTCGCGACCGAGTCCCGAGGTGGGCATGGCAACACGGCACGTTCCGAGTACCAGTTACTCCGACCTGCCGTCAGTTCTTCACCCCGTGGTCGAACCTCGATTTTCTCAGGGCCGGTGTCCCCCTGGCTCGAGCTTCCCCGGCATGTTGTTGTCTCAACAGATGCCTCCACCACGGGCTGGGGCGCCATGTGCAATGGACATGCTGCTGCGGGCTCCTGGACAGGACCCCAGCGGCTGTGGCATGTCAATTGCCTCGAGTTGTTGGCAGTACGCCTTGCCCTGCACCGCTTCCGGGCGTTGCTCAGGGGTCAACACGTACTAGTCCGCTCAGACAATACCGCCACTGTAGCGTACATCAACCATCAAGGTGGTCTACGCTCCCGCCGTATGTCACAACTCGCTCGCCACCTCCTCCTATGGAGTCAGAAGCATCTGAGGTCGCTTCGAGCCATCTTCATTCCCGGAGCGCTGAACTGTGCAGCCGACGAGCTCTCACGGCTTCAGCCCCTCCCTGGAGAATGGCGACTCCATCCCCAGTCGGTTCAGCTGATTTGGGACCAGTTCGGGGACGCGCAGATAGATCTGTTTGCCTCTCACGACTCGACCCACTGCGCCCAGTTCTATTCCCTGACCGAGGGCACGCTCGGCACAGATGCTCTGGCGCACAGCTGGCCGCAGGGCCGCAAGTATGCGTTTCCCCCAGTGAGCCTTCTTGCGCACACTTTGCGCAAGGTCAGGGAGGACGAGGAGCAGGTCATTCTGGTTGCCCCTTACTGGCCCAACCGGACCTGGTTCCCCGAACTAGTACTCCTCGCGACAGCACCTCCCTGGCCGATCCCTCTGAGGAAGAACCTTCTTTCTCAGGGACGGGGCACCCTATGGCACCCTCGTCCCGATCTTTGGAACCTCCACGTGTGGCTCCTGGATGGGACGAGGCAGGTTTGAGTACCCTACCACCAGCGGTGGTGGCTACCATCACTTCCGCTAGAGCGTCGTCCACGAGACACGTCTATGCGTTGAAGTGGAACCTCTTCGTCAACTGGTGCTCTTCTCACCGAGAAGACCCCCGGAGATGCTCGATCAGTGTTTTGCTTTCCTTCCTTCAACAGGGGCTGGAGCGAAGGCTGTCTCCCTCCACCCTGAAGGTCTATGTTGCCGCCATTGCCGCACATCATGACCTCATCGAAGGTAAGTCGGTAGGGAAGCACGACCTGATCATCAGGTTCCTGAGAGGAGCGAGGAGACTAAATCCTCCTCGTCCTCCTCTCGTTCCCTCTTGGGACCTCTCAGTGGTTCTAACTGCCCTGAAGAGTGCTCCCTTTGAGCCCCTGCAATCAGTTGAGCTTAAGTTCCTGTCGATGAAGACAGCGCTTCTGGTTGCACTGGCCTCCATCAAGAGGGTTGGGGACCTGCACGCATTCTCCGTTGACGAAGCGTGCCTGGAATTTGGGCCGGCTTACTCTCACGTGATCCTGAGACCCCGGCCTGGATATGTGCCCAAGGTTCCTACCACTCCCTTCCGGGACCAGGTGGTGAACCTGCAAGCGCTGCCCTCGGAGGAGGCAGACCCAGCCTTGGCACTGCTCTGTCCAGTACGCGCTCTCCGCGCCTATGTAGACAGAACGCAGTGTTTCAGGACCTCAGACCAGCTCTTTGTCTGTTATGGTGGGAAGCTGAAGGGAAAGGCTCTCTCCAAGCAAAGGTTGTCTCACTGGATAGTGGACACCATTGCCTTGGCTTACCAGCAGCAAGGTCGACCGTGCCCCCTTGGTGTGACTGCCCACTCCACCCGGAGTGTGGCGTCCTCTTGGGCTCTAGCGCATGGCGCCTCGATAACAGACATCTGCAGAGCTGCAGGCTGGGCGACACCTAACACATTCGCCAGATTCTATAATCTCCGAGTGGAGCCTGTGTCCTCTCGTGTACTCGCTTCAACCAGCTAGTACCGGACCCGCTCAGGTGTCTTCGCTTGCTCGCCATTCCACTCCACGGACTGGATACGTGCGATATTTTTCTCAGGTGAGCTTCTCCGAAAGCCCTGAGCTCCTCCAGCACTCCTGACGTCGGCGCCAGTGTCTATTGCCTGTGCGTCGGCTAGGTGCCTCCCGTGTGCATGGTCCCTCCTCTGAGCGACCCCCACATGTGTATTTCCACTGTAAGCCTCTCTGAGCGTGTGTCTTTCCCTTGGCAAGCCACCTTGCCACCCCTGGGGTTGAAATATTCCACCTGCGGCTGGACACCCCAGTGTTTCCCATATGCTTCCTTCGGGTCATATGTGTATTCTCTAAGTCCCCCCCCTCCGGGCTGGCATTAATTGCATACTTCCCCTAGCTTGGGATATGCTTCCCAGTGTACCTTGGTATTCCTGTGTTATATGGAGTCCTTTGTCCAGGCTGACAGGGATCTCGATTTACGCAGGGCACTGGAAGACAGCTGAGAAGGTGGCGTGATTAGACTGGTAACCCCATTCGTCGTCATCCGACGTAACTCGGAGTGACAACGAAAGGGAACGTCTACGGTTACGTATGTAACCCTCGTTCCCTGAGTAGGGAACGGAGACGTTACGTCTGCCTGCCACTTTCCGCTGTACCGCGGGGATCGCCTGAGCTCAGTCTTGGCTCCTCAGCGAAGAAACATATCTGCTTGCTGCCGGCTTCCTCCTTTTATACCCACGAGGTGGGGCGGAGTTACGCCATGCAAATTCCGCAGACCCATGGCATTTCTTTGCCATTGGCTCGTTTTGTAATACTCGAAGTTGATAGGCTTTCTAAGCGAAACCCCATTCGTCGTCATCCGACGTAACGTCTCCGTTCCCTACTCAGGGAACGAGGGTTACATACGTAACCGTAGACGATACTTTGTAGATACATCTTTGTTAAACAAAAATGATCAAAACATCTACAACCCTATATTACTTATAAATATTTTTAAAAGTCAGCCAACTCAAGGTCATTTGGTGCGATCATCAAAAGTATGTGGTGAAATCAACATTCAGAAACAAAACAAAACAAAACACAAAATAAAACAAAACTAAACTAAAAACAAAACAACAAAACAAAAAAAACACAACACAAAACCTCAAAGTCATGTGATGCGACCATAATAAATATGTGGTGAAATCAGCACTTAGAAACAAAACAACACAAAATATAACAAAACAAAAAACTCAAAACAAAATGAACAAACAAAACAAAACCAAAAAAAAAACACGAAATAAAAAACAACACAAAACAAAACAGAACACAACAAAATACACAACAAAAACAAAACAAAAAAAAACAGAACAAAAAAAACACCACAAAAACAACAAAACAAAACAAAAAAACACAACACAACCAAACAAAACACAAAATAAAACACATAAAACTGCAGACTGTGTGTCAAAATATCTGACAATATGACGAATGTTATGACAAATCAAGGTTAGTTCGAGTTGAAGTATTCAAGATGTAAGGAAATATGTTATTACTTTGTAATGTACTTGATGGTTAACACATGTCAATTCAGTCATTTCTAGTCACTCTGCGTGAGGCGACGAGCCATACACTCACCCCACACCACCAGATCGGACGAGGCTTCGTCAATCCCACGGGAGTTACTGGCCATGCAGGTGTAGGATCCGGCGTCAGACAGGTGAGAGGGGCTGATCAGAAGACTGCCAGACTCTAGCAAAGTGAAACGCGGCAACTGCACAGAGCCGCTTGCCAGAACCCGCTCAGCTGTGCAAAGACGGAGGGAAGGCGAAACACAAGGGAGGGAGAGAGAGAAATGAAAATGAAGATTAAACAGACAAGATGGTCTCCAGCTCATCAGAACAACGTTGATTGGACACTTGATTTAGCCAACACCCCTAAGAATCCATAGATACATTGATGTCCGTAAGTCCGAGACACTGATGAGTATCTTTCTCTGAGAGAGATGACTGATTGGAGACTGACCTTTCTGCCATGTGATTGCGGGCCGCGGGGCCCCTGAGGTCTCACAGTGTAAAATGATAGACATGCCATCAATCACGGCGCTGTCAGAGGGGCCGGCCGTGATGTTTGGGGCGATACCTGCAGCAGAGAAAGAGGCTGGTAAGACAAATATGCACATATTCATCCAAACACACACACACACACACTGGGGACTTTCCATTGACTTCTATCGTTTTCTTACTGAGCTAATAATATTTTCCAACTCAACTTCTACCTCTAAACCTAACAGACCCTTCTATTTTTAGATATTCCTGAAGACATTTTGTTTGTTAATAAAAGCGAGGACTGTTAGCTGGTTCCTAAATGCAGGCGACTTCTGGATTTATTGTACTTGTAGACAAAATTAAATTGTTAATTAAATTCTGCTATCGATTCGATCCAATCCATCCATGTATGCTCCAGTCCAAGTTTTCTTTCATCCTGGATATATACTGTCTCTATTTAACAAGTGTAATCGCACAAAAAACGACTTCAAAGTTCATTACATTAAGCTCTATGCTTTCTTTTCCATGTTAAAATAAAACAACAACTATGCTCTGTAACATCAACTGATACACAGTAGCAATTATGCTTGGTTTATTAAATATTGTAAACACAGATGGATTTACAATCTGATACATGTGTGCATTTTTTCCCCCATCAATTTACAATTCTGCTCATGAGTTTACATACCCCTTGTAATACGAGCCGCTGAGTTTAAACTTGGACATGTGAATATCTCATTTAGCTTTTAAAGGGCAGTATTAAATAAAAAAAAAAAAAAAAAAAAAAAATATATATATATATATATATATATATATATATATATATATATATATTTATTTAAACAAAATAAGAAAACAATGCATGGCTCTTAAAGCATTGCGTTGTCATCTTAAGCACCAGTGAATGTTTTCACCTTCACCTAATTGTCTATAAGTCAAGATCATACAGTCACTTTTGAAAAGGGTTCAAAATTGCAGAAGATGCTAAAAAAGCAAAGAATATGAGGAACCTGGATGATTTTTTTCTGAGGGACCGTACTCAGTTTATCTGCTCAGGACAAACAATGGACTCATGAACAACCATCAAAACATAAAAACAGTCATTAATCATCCAGGTAACCGTATACAATATTAAGATTCAACGTAAACTTTTGGACTGGTTAATTTGTGTAAATTCAGTTAATATTTAGTCTTGTGGACTATAATATCCATTATGTGAAACAGCTTATTCATGACACTAATATAAATATATAAATAAATATAAATAAAAATAATACGAAATATGTATGGCTTATAATTTACTTTGATCTGCTCTAATTTTTTTTCAGCTCGGACTACCTGATCCACTCGTTGTAAATGCTACAAAATGGCGAGTGGAAACACTGGTTTAATTCAGCTATAAATGTTTGAACCAGAAACTGATTCAGAAGAAGAAGTGGAAGAGTAAATTATACAGTAGATGAATCAGAATGGTAATGCGTTTTATGTATCGCTCTCTACAACGTCGGACACATAACAGTAATTAATATGATTCGCCTTGACTACGTTGTCAAACCCCTAATAATGTGTTGCTAATGTTACACAAACTATGTTCCCGTTCGCCATCTCAGAATCAGACAGCCGCTTTCTAAACATCTGCATCCTTAGAAACGCTTTGAACAAGACATATAGTTTATCATAGCATCGTTATATATATATATCATATACATAATTCATACATTGCTATATTGCTAAATGTACACGATTTTTCATATCAACAGATAAATATACCGGGACAACCTGGCTTCTTTTGCATTGCAACAGTTAATGATATGCTAAAGCCCACCCACACGTTGTCCTGATTGGTTACAAGGTAGTTTGTGACATCAGAAACACCAGCGATTTCAAACTGCTTTTTTTGAGACTGTCTTTGGTTCACTGCAGTTTTAAAAAGAAAATACTCAGCAATGGTGTTGACTTACGAATTTGCACATGGTTTGTCTTTAAGCATATTAAAAACACCACATAGACAAATAAACAACATTAAAAAATAGATTTTCACCACAGTGGGAATTTTAATATTATTACCTTCTTGCATATTGTGCGAAATTATGAGCAGAACTGTATATTCTATCCCCCATTCCTAACCTTAAACCTTGCAGAAAACTGCTTTTTTATATTTAAAATAAATTGCACGCACACACACACACAGACACCAGAGGGTCTAAATACAAAAATATAAGAGTCATTGCTCCCTAACTTGACCAAATCAAAGATGTCTTTTCTAACTGTCTATTAAGCATTACATAAATGGTGGACACAATAAAGCCCTTTCCAGTGCTATGAAAAATCCATTATTCGTACGATCCTTCCCTCTTAAAATTGGAATAATCTCTCTTTTTAATCTTTCCTTCTTTCTGCAAGTAAAAGCTGCTGATAAGTCACAGACTTTATAAAATGTCACATCTGACAGGAGATAAGGAAGAAGATGAATGTACGGGAGAAGTGTAATAAATGAAGACAAGAGTTATTGACAGGCCCAGATGGTGCTTTGACGTACTGGTGACAGCAAGGTACGTGTTCGTCTGGATCTCTCCCGCTAAGTTGCGAGCGAAACACTGGAACATTCCGGTGTCGGCCGGGAGCAGTCCGTTTATCTGCAGACTGCCGCCCACCAGGACTCTGTAACGAGGTGTCTTCACGGGGCTTATGGGTATAGCATCCTTATACCACACTATATCTGGCTGAGGAACACCTGCAGGGGCATAGGAAGAAGAGTGTTATCTAACGCATCCACACGCTCACGCACACACACACACATGGACAGACGCACAAAACTCACCACGAGCTTGGCATGGGATGTCTACCACCTTCTCCATCTCAGCAGTAATGTGTCTGTCGGGCTCCTTCACAAACTGAGGATGTTCTGCACAGAGTTCAGTTGAGTCAGTTTTGAGAGTACTTGACCAGACTGAAAATCATACAGTTGTTGTTGTTGTTTTTTTTGTTTTTTTTTACCATTGCTGTAGAAGTAATTCTCTATAACATCCACCACCTTTTTAACAACCTATATATGGTTCAGGGTTTAGGTAAGACTTTAGAATACTGTTCTGTCGTTAATGAATAACTAAACAGGAACAAATGAGAAACGCATTACTAACATTATAGTAACTGCTTTTAAATAACAAGAAACTCGGATTAATGAATTAGTAAGTAATAGCGCTCAGTTGAATGAGGTAGTTCACTATTAGCTAATCAATAACTACTGTTTTTTTCATACCTCCCTGAGTACTAGGAGCTACTATATACAGGTTCATAATTAACATGAATAATGCATAATGTAAAATTAATTCTTAAGGGAAGATCATGTTAACCCACTAGTAATGACTCAAGGCATATCGATTCCTTCAGAAGGAATTAATAATTATTTGGTAAGTATTCTAAAGTGAAAAATATGATAACTCTCTAGTAATGACGGAAGTCATTGTAAGCTTTGGAGGTTTTTGAATAGAAATTATTTGGATCAGTATTCTAATGTGAAGATCACTAGTTAATGACTCAAGTGTTGCCATTTACCAATTACTATTCAAAACCTTGCAAAACCCTCTAAAAATGCTAAATAATTAGTCATTCCTTCTGAAGGATTTGTTAATAGTCATTACTAGTGGGTTACCATGATATTTACATATAATTAATTATACATTATGCATTATTAATGTTAATTATGAACATGTTTATGGTAGTTCTTAGTAGTCCTCCGGGAGGTATGCAAAACATTAGTTACTGATTAGTTATTTATACGTTGTTCATGTATTGTTTTATTTTTTCTGAAATGTTTTCGTTGGATGTTCATCTAACATTTGTAATGTTACTAATTGTTTCAGGATGTTCAGAGAACATTCAAAAGTAAAATTCTTATAAACGTTAAACAAATGCGACGCTTTGGATGTCCAGAAAAGATTTAGAAATAATGTTTTCATAACTTAATGAGAACATTAGCCAAACATTTGGGGAAAAAATCAACCCTCGGCAACAACTTAAAATTAGCCCAATTCCTTGAGAACCACTGACTTGGCAACACTGGTGTTAGCAGACAAATGTACATCATTCCTACAGTGCTCTATAAACATAGATAGATAGATAGATAGATAGATAGATAGATAGATAGATAGATAGATAGATAGATAGATAGATAGATAGATAGATAGATAGATAGATAGATAGATAGATAGATAGATAGATAGATAGATAGATAGATAGATAGATAGATAGATAGATAGATAGATAGATTGATTGATTGATTGATTGATTGAAAATAAAAAAATACTTCAGGATTTAAACCCAGGTCCCCTTAGACATTAAACAAAAACTTCACCACAGAACTAACACATTACTTATTCATACTTCTGTGGAAAACTGCAACAAACAGCAATGACTTTAAAGACCCAAAAGCCATTTGTAAAACTTGAAGTTCCTGTGTGGAACACACCTGGACAAGTTTATAAAAAAAGACTGACAAGCTTAGAATGTTCCTTGGAGCACCGCGAAGCCCATCATAACAAAAGGCCATAAACACAGCACAACCCAGACAATACTAGGATTAAGCTATCTCAACAATCTCTGCAACTGGACCTGAATATCTGCCAGAGAACAACTGTAGCGTAGTAACCAGAAAAGAGCTGCAATGTGTAGATCTAAATGGCAAAAATTGTTCAGACATAAATAATAACACTTCCCAGAATTACCTTCCTGGAGGAAGGCCAGTGCCACGACTCACCCAGAGTTTGCTCAAATCTAGGTGAGAAAACCTTAAAAACCTTTTAGAGGAACGCCTTGTGCCTAAAGTTGAGCTATGTGAGGCTTGAAAGGAAAGTGCTCTCTTCGGTCCAACACCATAATGATACTATCCTTACCATCATGTATTTCAGTAAAAGCAGAACTTTTATTTCTAGGATCTAGATTTTGTTCAAAGATGAATTTTAAAGACAACGACCCAAAGCACACAGCAGCAACAAGGAGGTATTGCGCAACAAGGAAGTGTGTATGCAACCCGGGTAAGTTTGTTATCACTGTTTTCAGCAGAATCTGAGGAAGACGGCAAAAAAAGACCGCACCTCTCTATCATTAATAGTTTTTGAGATAATTACACATTTGTAAAATTATGTCATTTTGGGCGGTACCGCCCAATCCGTCCCCTGAGGGTTAAAAAAGGCAAATATTTTGCAATGACCCGACAAGAACTTTGACTTTGAATCCAAATTAAAATCTGGTGTATGCCTTGAATTTTGCAATCCACAGGCACCCCGTTTAATTTGGAAGAGTTGGAGCATATTTGCATGGTAAATGAGCAGAAATGAAACAAAGTAAATGTGCGAAAAGTCTCGAAGAGACATACTCAAGGCTGTAATTGCTGCAATAGGGCTAGTATTTACCATAAGAGATGAATACTTCCATAAAAAGTCTTTTATCCAGGAGAAATGAAAGATTGTTTCTGCATGTGTCTGTGTTGACATTTTTGAAGATTAAAAAGAAGAAAATGATACAAAGGGGATGAATACTTTCTGTTCAAGGCACATTTTAAGCACAACTCTGACGTAACGTTTGACAGGAAAGGAGGAATTACCCATCACGTGCAGATATGCTCCGGCGCTGACAGAGGGGGCGCTACTGCTTCGGAGGGAGGCTTCACATTCATAGTAGCCGCTGTCACTGACCAATGGTCCACTGATGGTCAGACGGCGGCCAAAGTCCCGGAGGCCTCGGTTTACCAGCACTCCATTTTTCCGCCATGTAATGCTGAGCTTAATGAGAGGCCTGGAGGTAAAGCGAGAGAGAAATACGGATAAACACAAGCGGGGAATGAGAGATAGGAGCGGCCCGAAGGAAACAAATAAACATAATTGAGTTTTAATAGTTTGATAGAGGTCATTTTGAGTGCTTGTGCACACACACATACGCACACACACACACCTGGCATTGGCCACACACTCCAGTGTGACTTCAAACGTGCCCACCATCACACTGGTGTTCTTCGGCGGGATTATAATAGAGGGAGCGATGGGGTCTGCTGGGCCACCAATGTCTAAAGTGAAGCAGAAGCACAGGCAGGAAAATCACAAATGAGATCTCAAGAGTTTCTCCTAAATTGGATTGGCTTGCTATCTGAAAAGGTGCAAGATGTGACTCAGGAAGTAAATCAGCCTTCTAGACTGCTCAAAGACTGAATATTTAATAGAAACTAATAGAAAAATGTTTATATACACTGCCGTTTGGGGTCAGTAAGATTTGTTTAAAGAAATAAATACTTTTATTCAGCAAGGATGCATTTAACTTATCAAAAGTGACAGTAAAAAACACTTATAATGTTACAAAAGATTCAAATATTTCCAATAAACGCTGTTCTTTTGAACTTTTTATTCATTAAAGAATCATTGAAAAATAATTAGTTTCCATACAAAAATTCAGACAGCACAACTGAGCATTAAATCAACATATTAGAATGATTTCCGAAGGATCATGAGACACTGAAGACTGGAATTCAGCTTTGCCATCAAAGGAATAAATTACATTTTAAAGTATATTCGAATGTCTAAAATGGTAATAAAATGTCACAATATTACTGTTTTACTGTATTTTTGATCAAGTAAATGCAACTTGGGTGAGGATTAAAACCTCTTGCAAAACTGTACAAAATCGGACCCTAAACTTTTTAAAGATGCAGTGTACAGTTGCATTGACAGTGTCAATGAAAGTGCTCAATTAAAGTCAACCTGAAATGAACCTGTTAACCATATTTATCATGATGCTTTATCGGTGCATGTCATTTCAAAGAAAATCTTTTCATAATCAATTGGCAATGAAGCCCCAACCTTCATTTCTTTCTGGTTAAATATCATGTTATTTCCCTCAAAATGTGAAGTAAAATGTATTACCAAAAGCATTGCACAGTGAATTTTAATGGAGAACAAAGAGAGACACTTGCTTTATTCTCTCACTAATGAAATTTTTATTCTGAGCAATAACACCTTGATAATCTCCCATGTGTCTCCTCTAGACTTTCAGAACAATATATATATATATAAAAAAAGTTTAACCAAGCAAGAGATTTCAATATGAACTCATGAACATTTCTCATCCAGATTCTTCCAAGCCCAAATTACAATTATTATACAATTAACATGGATTGTACCGCTCAACAATTTACAGTATGTCGTCTGAGTGTGATCTTCTCAGTTGAAGTATGTGATCATCCAGTGGATGGCCTCTACTTGACCCCACTGGAGCCATTTGGGTGCCAATGAAAACTAAAACCAGAGAAACCACTTGAACAAGCAATCTGTGAGCTATAAAATTTTCGTCTTAGAAGAGAGAGAGAGAAAGAGAGAAAGAAAGCAAGAGTGGAGGAGGTAAAGAAAGAAAGCAGACATAAAGCTAAACTTGAAGCTCAGAGCACTTGTTCATCTCTGCACAGCCCTCTCTATTATGTTCTTGCTATTGTATATGTAATTTTCTGCACTCTCTCCTCTTGTAAGTGCACTGTAATACCTTCACTAATGTGCCGCCCCGCAGAATGGGTCTTGATTGAGAGACGTCGTCGACATGATTAAATGCCATGCAATCATTTGTCAGCTTCTGGAAACCTTTAGCTGTCCATTGATTCTCTGCCCTCAATCAGTGATCTCTCTTCTCTTCAGTCTTGATCTGATTACCCTTTATTTGCTTCCCTTTCCATACATAGACCCCTGGATAAGAGTTACAGTAGGCCATGGTCTCACAGAGGGTCTTTATGGTCTGCCTCTCTGTTTCATAAATCTGTTTTTGTGGGGTCTATTAAAGAGAGGGGCTGTTTTTATGAGGGTGATTAATCACCTTGTCATTGTGGCACTGCAGTTGTACACTACACAACTATCACACAAAGCTCCATGAAGCTTCACCACACGCCACATACTCGCAATCTACAGTGAAGCGAGTTGGGGAATATTGATCCATGAAAAACTGAACCAATGAACTACATTAGGTGTCATGCACAGCCAGTAGGGGGCGATGGAGATGTTTACTTATGAACACGTCAATTCAGCTGTTGGGCAGTGTAAAAAACTCATTTGCAAACAATTAAGACTGTCTAGCAGTTAGTGTAAACGCTCCAACACATTGTGAGGTGGTGCTTATGTAGCCAATTTGAGTCCAGCTCACATCTTTTCAAACCTATTCTTTATCATTTCCTGTTCTCTCTCAACCTATAAATAAAATAAGTATAAAAAAAGAGGAAAAAGACCAACATAATGAAGCAATTTTTAATCCAGAGCTCTACCTTTTTCAAAGTAAACACATCTTACAGAAATTATATATATACCAAATATTCAAACATGTTATTTGTTTACCTGTATGTCATGTGAGCATTAACCGACGTCTGAGAGCCATGAATATGCAAAATAAATATTTTAGGTAAGGTGTTCGGCTGACAAAAACATTGGTAATCCCTGCCCTATTGGGTGATTGCAGACTTTTTTTGAAGACTCCTGGACTGAACATCACAAAGCTTGCATAGATTCTTTATTCAGAACTCACTTTCTACATTCAGGAGGACGGGCTGGCTGGTCTTGTTCTCTCCGTTCTTGTCGTTGACGGCTTGGGCGTAGTACCGGCCCGCATCTGGGGCCACGGCGGAGAGGATGACAAGGGTGTTGTCCAGAGTAAGGGCTCTAAGACGTTCAAGAGAGAAAAGTAGTCACAAAACCATAAAGCACAACTGCAACATGCAAACATGTGAGTAAACGACTCAAAAACACAGGGGCGTTGAGAAAAACAGTTTACATCCAATAGGCTGCGATGGTAATGTTATTTGCATTGACGACTCGAGTGGATAAGTGTTTTAGGATTGCTGGAGCTAAAATGCAGGTCATGCGTGAGTGTGTGTGGTTAAATGAGAGTCGACACTTGGAGTGCAGCGAGATTAGAGCCTGTGTATCTGTCAGCACAGGCCTGATCAGCCCAGATTAAACCGACTCCGGCACAATTAGAGTGAGGGCTCTCACAGAGTCCAAATCAAATGCGCCATGGAATATCAATGCATCGAAGGAGCAACAAACAAGCGGCAAACAAATCGTATGCTGTCAGGCCCTCTCACCATCATATAGGACTATTACTGCCGCTCGAGAGATGCAGAGAGAGAGCAAGAGAGAATGAAGGTCTGAGCAGTGCCGCTGGAGCCTCAGATGTTTATATAACCCCTGCCTCAACGTTCAGCGTCTCATTGGGGATTCCTCATATACTCCAGCTGAAAAACCGTGTCTGAATGTTCTCCAGTCAGTGCAGTGGGGTGGGGGAACACAATCCTAAGTGTCTAAAGCCCTCACGTCACATGTGACATGCCGGACAATCAGCATGAATTATAGATCATCAAACACTCCGGCTGTTTTTGTCAAGCCTCATGCTGGCGGATGAGGTAAATTGATCTCAGGTGATTACTGAGACCTTTCTAACACGGACTGTGCATACATATACACACACACACACAAATTCTGTCAATCATCCAAGGTCATCAATAAAGGCCTTTTGTCCACTTTGTCTAATTGGCTCCCATGTTGCCGGCTTCCTCTCTAGCCTTCAATCACGTTTAGTATAAAGTCAACATGGGTTCTTATTATAGCAGATTTTTCCAATGAGAGTTCCTGCAATAAATACTCCTGGAATGTTTCTGGAAGTTTTGGAGTAATTATACAGTAGCAATGCACTCTCTTTCTGTAAGGTATAAAAGCCCTTCTGTGAGAACGAGGGCTATTAAGTTGACTCTGAGCAAATGAAGAGAAGATTACATGCGGCTGCTGGGGGGGATCTTGCGTCCGTCTCTAAACCATGTGATCCCGGGCCGCGGGAAGCTGTGGATTTGTGGTGGGAAGATCAATGCCGCATCCCCTTGGGACACCACCTGAGACCGTTCACCCTCCACAAAAGCTTCCATGTCTGAGAAACATAGAGAGAGGGAAAAAAAGAATAAAAAGGAAAGTGAGAGGACAAAACAAGAACAGGTACATTGTGAGTCATTTGACAGAAAACACAAAGCTCCAATCTTGTGATAGTGATTCCACTTGGTAACACTTAGTCCTAACTTGTGACAAGTTTCTAGCATCAGCTTTTCTATATGTTAATTTGTCTGCTCTAAATTAAAGCTAAACGCTGCAGGAAGCAACAAAAGTGCCCATCAAATTTTTGTTGGAATCCAAAACCCAAAGCATTACATTATGGTACGTTAATCATTCCACACTGTTTGCACTAAAGGTGTTTCAAATCATCACCACTTGCCTGTAGGTGCGGTCACATTTACTGTTGAATTTTTGGGATCCACATGATCAGGAATTATACGTGAGAGCGAAGGATTTCCCTGTGCAGATTTTGCAACGATTTCAAGTTGGTCACATGGATTTACCATGTTGGCCAGCAGAAAGCTGCTTGGTTTGAAAGTGACTTCTGTGAACGGTGTTTCATGCAACAGACAATAACCTTTTTGCTCTTCAAGCTAAATTTTGCAACACAGGATGTGATGTGAAACTTACAGGCGACCTGGAGTTGTGAACTTCTCTGCATCAGAGCTCCCACCCTGTTCCTGACAATGCATCTGTAGAAGCCTGCATGGGAGCGGTCCAGTGATGAAATTACGTACCTGGTGAAAGAAAATCGGTTATTTATCAACCACTCTTTGCTACATGTCATACTCAAAGAATGAGAGCTTGCAGGAAGCCCAAAGCAGTGGCTATAACAAATGGCCTTTGATCTAAAAAAGCTATTTATCGGTCCATAATTAAAAAAAGTTCTAGCTTCTGCTCAAGTGCAGATCAGGCCGCAACACTCAGCCAGCTCAAAGCTTTTATGAATAACCTGTTAAAGTAAGAACCCTCATCAACAATAGACAGGAGTCCTCAGGCAGCCCTGATGCTGTGATCAGCAAAACACAGGAGAGGCAATACATACGTCAGATAGAACAAAGGAGAGTAATATTTATGTGGATATAGGTTGGATTATGGACTGGGCCAGTCCCCTTGGGCCTTGTACTTACAGTTGCCTACAAAGCATCAGGCTGGATGACCCGCGACCATCAAAGGAGCACCAGAGGGTTTGGTGCATAGGCCTACACTAGAAGCTGACCACTAGTTGACCCCTTACAGCATACAGTACGAATTGACTACTAGGGTCCCCTTCACAGCATTAAAGGAGTACTTCACCACTGGCAAAATGGCCTTTTTTATTCAAACTTGGCTACCTATGCAGTATAAAGGTGATTTTTTTTAGAGAAAACAAAGAAAAAGGGTTGTTGTCTTCCCTTTTGCCAAATAGGTAGGAAAACTTCAACACCCATAATGCACTGGTAATGTTGCCATCCAAGGCCACTCCCACCAGTCTGCTATGGATACGCTTGACCAGTCAAGTACTGTCTTGCTTTAGTAGGAAATACTTCTTAGCAAACTTTTAGTCATAGTGGTGTCAATCTGTATTGTTCCCAGGTACAAGAATTCAAAGAGTAAACGTTTAGCGGGAGTTAGTTACTTTTGGTTTCCAGTGAAGGATCCAGCGTGTTGTAGGCAGCGGCTAAAGGCTGCAAAGAATCGCAAAGATGGATAGAAACTTACAAAGACAATCTGAAAAACCTCAGTGTTTGTGATGCTGTTGAGTACAGGTAAGAAAGCTGCCCATAGTGTTCCATTTTTGCCATAATGCTGTTTAAAGAGTATAAGTAAAGGGTGGGGATACAAAAATGCTGTCAATTTCACAAAAGCCCTGGAGCTGTCAAAAGTCCAACTTTTGCTGACATATAAACGTGAATTTCTCTGTCCAGGTAACACGGAGAACGTGTAGACATTGTTCATTTACATACTACCGACATTGTAACAATACAAAGTGAGTTGAAAATCTGCTATGTTATACTTTAAGTGTGAACTAACCACTAAGGCCCTTAAAGTTGGCATGGAATAAAAATTCACCTTATTGATTTTCTAAATGATTTTCACTTTAAAAAAAAAAAAAAAAAAAAACTGACCTTGTAATGTTAATCAGTCATAACTTTAAATCCATTTAAACCCCTCCCCTTTCTTACAATCGATTTCAAGCTCGCATTCAGATCTGCCTCCATCTAATCAACAACTGATGAATAGAAGTTTCCGCCCTACATTTTATCTTTTTTTATAATCAGTCCGTTTCACTCAGATGTGTGTCGCAAAAAGGAAGAAAACAAATCTAGTTGTTACTTCAGTTTAATCGCAATTTATGGGCTTACAGTGGTTTATTACCACAAGGGCCAGAGTTCCTTGGCACATGCAATGCAAACTCTGACCACTTGGGGCATTTTCTTTACTTCCCAAATAGGGCTACTATGAAAATAAATAAATTAATCCATACAGATTTTATAGAAAAAATCCACATCTGAATGCTTAAAGGGATAGTTCACCCAAAAATGACAATTCTTCCATCTTTGACTCAACCTCATATAACTCCAAACCTGTATGACTTTCTTTCTTCACTGAAACACAAGAAAATATATTTTGAAAGAAAGTCATACAGGTTTAAAACAACATAAGGGTGAGTACATGATGTCAGAAATATCCATTTAATTCTTGTAGGTTGTGTAGTCACCCATGCCACTTCAATTAGGATAACCCATGGATATGGGATTTTTTTGTTGCTTTGAACGTCTGCAATCGTAGTCATGTATGCTGTTGAAATAATAATATTTTTTAAAAAGACTGGGCCGTCATCATGAAAACATGAAGTAGGTAAGTGTGTTTTTACACCTACGCACATGGCCTCAGTCACGAGCCTGTGACAAGACCTATTAGTTAAATGGAGTGATAAAGAGAGAGCCGAACATGTGGGCAGTAGTGCTTTAATTCAACCAGTCAATGCTGCCTCATTTTTACTCCGCCAGCTCTTTTTCCAATACTTTAGTTTTCCCGCATTACCAGTCACAGGTTTAATCTAACCTGCTGAAGTGAATTCAAGCTTTTTCTTTGATCGGTAAATGTGAGGAATACAAAGAAGAGAGCAGGTCCTCACTCCCTGATAAAACAAACCATGCAAACAAACAAACACACACACTTTTCAGTGTCTGAGAGGTATGAGACTGCTAGGAAGTTTCGGTCACCAGGGATCTTTTGGAGATGCTCTGTGGACTGCGTCGGAAACCGCTACTATTGTCTTGACTGACAGGCAGAAAACCCGTAGAGAGCAGGAACTCTCTGTAAGAGGCCAGAAAATGTCTGACTCGACCATTACTCAGAGTAAGCACTGCGGGTAAGTTAGACTTTAGCTATTAGGAAGTCTTAAAATGCAAAGTCAAATATGAAAGAATCCTGTGGTCAGCAGGTAAAAAGAATGCAAGCAAAGAATACAGCTCAGTCCTCTCACTGTGACCAAAAAATCACTTGGTTTTTGAATATAAATATTACATATAGCTCTCGAAGCTATTGAAAATAATTCACAAGCTACTCGACTACTTGCTTTTGATTGATAAATCCTGCCTTCACCAGGGATACAACATTTATGCAGAATACATAAAACAAAAATGGACGACAGGGATCGCTCAGGAAATACATCTCATTCTCATTCAATGTGAGCTGAGAGGCAATATGAGTGTGATTTCATGGCTGCAGAGGGAATGAGGCACTACTACAACTCAAGAGGACTACAATCCACAAACGCTCATGACTCACCAAAAAAGAAAGGAGACATCATTTAAATAAACACCAGAAAAATTGAATGAAATTTGTTGCAATTGAAAATGTGGTTAATGTTGTATTTGTGATGGTGACTAAGCTGTCTGAAGTATAAATGAGTGTTTCTTCAACTACAGTCAGTTTTTATTCAAACTAAAAGATTTAATTTTTTTTTCCTCTTTATTATATGAAGGTCACATCAAAATGGTCTTGGAAGCTTTTTACCAGGCCTTGAAATTTTCTTCTTTTCTACTTTTCAAGTGCCTTTTCTGAACAGATTGTATTACTTTTCTCCCAGACCCTAAAATATGAAAATTCACAATAAAAAATAAAAAAATAAAAATATTAATTATATATATATATATATATATATATTAGGGCTGTCAATCGATTAAAATTTTTAATCTAATTAATTACATACTCTGTAATTAATTAATCTAAATTAATCGCATACACAATTTTACAACGTTTACATGGTACAATTTCTGGTAAGCGACGTTTTTATTATTATTGCTTGACACAAATTTCACAATTTCAATTTAATTTAATTATTGTGATGTGATGCAATATTGACTCATTTGGATAAATATTAGGTACACAAGATAGGCATTCATTTTTCTCAAGATAAAAAATCTCACCCAATGCTGTAAAAATACAGAGAACCATATCAGTGTCACGATGTGGGTTTGTGTCCTGTCATGTTCTTTGGTTCCCTGTCTTGTTCATTAGTTTTCCCAGGTGTTTCTGATTTTCCCACGCCCCCTTGTTATCCTGTTAGCTCGTTTGTCCCTGATTATTTAAGCCCTGTGTTTCTGCCCTGTCTTTGTGAGTTGTTGTATGTTTCAGGATCAACGTGAGTGTGGGTCGTTCCCTGTGTAAAGTTTTCTTGTTCCACGTTCTGAGTCTCTGTTTAAGTTTATAGTTTGTTTAAATAAAGCGTGTACACTGCGTTTGGATCCAGCCTCATATCTGCCTTCACCGCATCACGCTACAGAACAACTCACCACGAAATGGATCCAGCAGTTGTCAGCAACCGGGCTCTGGGAGAATACCTGTCGACGTTATTGCAAGAGGGCCAGTCCGTCCAAAGGTACGCGAAGGATTTTCTGTCCATTTGCCATCTGGGAGCGCTAGATGAGATCCAGCTCATGGACCTGTTTTGGAACGGGCTGGATTATAAGATCGCTCGATGGATGCCGAGGGATCTTACTGAATGGACTCTTGACCGGTATATTGCTCAGGCTTGCTCCTTGGATGATCTCTTCTCGATTACGGGCTTGTTCTACTCGACACCTGCCGGGCTCTCGTCGCCTCCCGTAAGCCCAACCGAGGCCGCGCTTCACGTGAGCCTCGATGAGCATGCAATTCACGTGAGCCCCGACGAGCATGCAATTCACGTGAGCCCCGACGAGCATGCAATTCACGTGAGCCCCGACGAGCATGCATTTCACGTGAGCCCCGACGAGCATGCATTTCACGTGAGCCCCGACGAGCATGCATTTCACGTGAGCCCCGACGAGCATGCATTTCACGTGAGCCCCGACGAGCCCGCACTTCTCGTCTGCGCCGCCGAGTCAAGTGACGCCGAGCCAAGTGAGTCAGATGCCGCCGAGCCAAGTGAGTCAAATGCCGCCGAGTCAAGTGCCGCCGAGCCAAGTGAGTCAAGTGCCACCGAGTCTACCGAGTCAAGTGAGTCAACTGCCGAGTCAAGTGCCACCGAGTCAAGTGAGTCAAGTCCCGAGTCAAGTGAGTCAATTCCCGAGTCAAGTGAATCAAGTGCCGAGTCAACTGCCGAGTCAAGTGCCGCCGAATCAAGTGAGTCAAGTGCCGCCGAATCAAGTGAGTCAAGTGCCGCCGATTCAAGTGAGTCAAGTGCCGCCGATTCAAGTGAGTCAAGTGCCGCCGATTCAAGTGAGTCAAGTGCCGCCGAGTCAAGTGAGTCAAGTGCAAGTGCGTCAAGTGAGTCAAGTGCAAGTGCGTCAAGTGAGTCGAGTTCCGCGTCAAGTGAGTCGAGTTCCAAGTCAAGTGAGTCGAGTTCCAAGTCAAGTGAGTCGAGTTCCAAGTCAAGTGAGTCGAGTTCCAAGTCAAGTGAGTCGAGTTCCAAGTCAAGTGAGTCGAGTTCCAAGTCAAGTGAGTCGAGTTCCAAGTCAAGTGAGTCGAGTTCCAAGTCAAGTGAGTCGAGTTCCAAGTCAAGTGAGTCGAGTTCCAAGTCAAGTGAGTCGAGTTCCAAGTCAAGTGAGTCGAGTTCCAAGTCAAGTGAGTCGAGTTCCAAGTCAAGTGAGTCGAGTTCCAAGTCAAGTGAGTCGAGTTCCAAGTCAAGTGAGTCGAGTTCCAAGTCAAGTGAGTCGAGTTCCAAGTCAAGTGAGTCGAGTTCCAAGTCAAGTGAGTCGAGTTCCAAGTCAAGTGAGTCGAGTTCCAAGTCAAGTGAGTCGAGTTCCAAGTCAAGTGAGTCGAGTTCCAAGTCAAGTGAGTCGAGTTCCAAGTCAAGTGAGTCGAGTTCCAAGTCAAGTGAGTCGAGTTCCAAGTCAAGTGAGTCGAGTTCCAAGTCAAGTGAGTCGAGTTCCAAGTCAAGTGAGTCGAGTTCCAAGTCAAGTGAGTCGAGTTCCAAGTCAAGTGAGTCGAGTTCCAAGTCAAGTGAGTCGAGTTCCAAGTCAAGTGAGTCGAGTTCCAAGTCAAGTGAGTCGAGTTCCAAGTCAAGTGAGTCGAGTTCCAAGTCAAGTGAGTCGAGTTCCAAGTCAAGTGAGTCGAGTTCCAAGTCAAGTGAGTCGAGTTCCAAGTCAAGTGAGTCGAGTTCCAAGTCAAGTGAGTCGAGTTCCAAGTCAAGTGAGTCGAGTTCCAAGTCAAGTGAGTCGAGTTCCAAGTCAAGTGAGTCGAGTTCCAAGTCAAGTGAGTCGAGTTCCAAGTCAAGTGAGTCGAGTTCCAAGTCAAGTGAGTCGAGTTCCAAGTCAAGTGAGTCGAGTTCCAAGTCAAGTGAGTCGAGTTCCAAGTCAAGTGAGTCGAGTTCCAAGTCAAGTGAGTCGAGTTCCAAGTCAAGTGAGTCGAGTTCCAAGTCAAGTGAGTCCAGCCAAGTGAAAGTTTCTAGCCCAGTGAAGCGCCGTCGCAGGAGGACTCGTTTTGCTCGCCAGGCTCCGGAGGGCGTTCCCAGATGCCTCGCCCTGCCGGCCCCGCCTCTGCGCCTCGCCCTGCCGGCCCCGCCTCTGCGCCTCGCCCTGCCGGCCCCGCCTCTGCGCCTCGCCCTGCCGGCCCCGCCTCTGCGCCTCGCCCTGCCGGCCCCGCCTCTGCGCCTCGCCCTGCCGGCCCCGCCTCTGCGCCTCGCCCTGCCGGCCCCGCCTCTGCGCCTCGCCCTGCCGGCCCCGCCTCTGCGCCTCGCCCTGCCGGCCCCGCCTCTGCGCCTCGCCCTGCCGGCCCCGCCTCTGCGCCTCGCCCTGCCGGCCCCGCCTCTGCGCCTCGCCCTGCCGGCCCCGCCTCTGCGCCTCGCCCTGCCGGCCCCGCCTCTGCGCCTCGCCCTGCCGGCCCCGCCTCTGCGCCTCGCCCTGCCTGCGCCCTTCAAGCTCCGGGAGGGCTTTCCTGAACCCGTGGATTTCCCCAAGTATTTTTTGGGGGGGGGCCAAGGGTCCGGTGAGGAGACCATGAGGGCTGCGCCGCCATGGTCGTCTGCAGGGGCTTCACCTCCATGGCCGCCATCACGTCCTGCTCCGCCCTGGCCTTCGCCTCGTCCTGCTCCGCCCTGGCCTTCGGTCCAGTCTGGTCCGCCCACGCTCTGCGGCCCAGGCCCGCCTTGCCTAGGTCCAGGTCCCGTTCCCCTGCATGGGCCTGGCCCCCCATCCCTCCCCCAAGACCGCCCTCCTGGACTTTTGCTTGTTTTATTGGGCTTCAGGAGCCGCCCTTAAGGGGGGGGTTATGTCACGATGTGGGTTTGTGTCCTGTCATGTTCTTTGGTTCCCTGTCTTGTTCATTAGTTTTCCCAGGTGTTTCTGATTTTCCCACGCCCCCTTGTTATCCTGTTAGCTCGTTTGTCCCTGATTATTTAAGCCCTGTGTTTCTGCCCTGTCTTTGTGAGTTGTTGTATGTTTCAGGATCAACGTGAGTGTGGGTCGTTCCCTGTGTAAAGTTTTCTTGTTCCACGTTCTGAGTCTCTGTTTAAGTTTATAGTTTGTTTAAATAAAGCGTGTACACTGCGTTTGGATCCAGCCTCATATCTGCCTTCACCGCATCACGCTACAATCAGCTGGTAGTATTTAAGGTTAAAAATAGCTCAAATTAAATATAATGCGTGTTTATTACAAATAACAACTTTGATATAAGTAAAAATATAATCCATACGTAATATACTAGTAGGCCCTAGACTACATAAATTTTGAAAAATACTCTCTATAGCTCTTTTTTTATAGCCAACTATAACATGCTATATGGTCATGAAATGGCTTTCCTGGGGTAACTTAGGGCTAAATGTTATGTGACATAATTGTTCTCCAGCTGTTTTATTGACCTCTTTTCGCAGTTGAAAAACACGGATTGATCGAGGAATATACATTTCGGTAAGTTTTAGGCTGCCCTACTGTATCTTTCAACATTGGTCATTCGTGTTTATTTACTATTAGCTAGAGATGATCGGTTCACGTGCCGCTATAGGGATCTGTCATGACACATTTACAAGAACCAAAACGGTATTGCTTGATTTTCGTAAAAAAAATTAACAGAATCTGAGAGCTGAGATTTTTTTAATATCATAAGTAACGTGCTCTGTCTTGTCTGTTTCCGTGTCCTCTCTTTGGTGCGCGATTTTTCTGTGCGTGAGAAAATGGTTGTGTGACGTGAGAGCGCGTGAAAAGTTACAACACACACACACACACACACACAAGCGCGCTTTCTCTCAGACACACTCGCCGACTCACGCACACACTCCTGGATGCATTGATGTGGTACTTTAGAGTTTGACGAACTCCGTTTGTTAAAAGTAAATGTTCCAAACAATGATCCAAGCAGCGCGTTCTTGTCTCCCTCCTTTTTACACGAATGCTAGAACGGCTCCGCAAAGGTCAAAACGGAATGGATTAATCTGCGTTATTTTTTTTAACGCGTTATTTCTTCTCAGATTAATTAATCGAAATTAACGCGTTATTTTGACAGCCCTAATATATATATATATATATATATATATATATATATATATATATATATATATATTTATATTTATATTTATATTTATATATATATATATAAACAGTTGCATTAGATTTTTTTTTTTAATGATGAAAATATAGAAAAAATAATGGAAATATGGAACAGAATAATTTAGCTGTAATGTTGTCAAACTGTGAAAAACATTTGTGTATTTAGGAAGCATAAATGCTAGCTACACAAAAGAGCTGTTTGATTTATTCCTAAATTGTAATTTTGGAATAAATAGGACAAACTCTTTTGTGTAAATGTCAAAAAATAAAATGTAATTTCCTTCATCATTACTATTTGTACCACCAAATGTTACTAAATACAATACTTTATTTTTTTTTTAGATGTGAAATTGTGCTTGGTATGTACTTTCACTGACAAGTGATTGTGTGAAAAGTGCATTTTCTGAATGTCTACAGGGCCAAAACTTGCAGAAACACTCATACAGCAGTGGGAAGTTGGGAAGTGTCACCTGTACTCCAGGGAGAAACGCGTCAACTCTGTACCATTGTAAAGCCATTTGAACTCCAGGGGCCAGCTGCCCTCAGCCATGCAGGTGAGAACCACACGGTTCCCTTCCAGGTGGATCTGGGTTGCCACAGGCTCCATCTTGAAGTAGGGTGGGACATCATCTGGAGGGATAGAGAGTGAGACAGAAAGAAAGAGGCTTAGCATGTTTCACCCAAGTAGGACATGTTCCTGGATCAACATGCTTGTTATTCCTGAGACAACATTTCTATCAGCCAATCCGATATAAGGGTGAGATTTAGAGTCAGGCTTAGGGCTGAGGTTACAATTACATTTGCATGTATTTATTTTAGCAGACGCTTTTATCCAAAGCAACTTACAAACCCGAATAATACAAGCAGTTTAATCCGAGGGAGAAAACAATACATGTAGAGCTATCATGTAGCAGTCAGATTCAACTGAGCATTAGAATAGTGCAGCACTTAAGCAGAAGTGGAAGTGGAGAACAGTGAAAAACAATGCTAGTGTTACGTTCTGGTCCACAAAGAAGGACGAAGAGGACGGTTCAATTCAACAACATTAAAGGCAGAAAAAGCAACAGTGTGTACTTAACCCTTTCAGTTAAACCTCAGTCAGGATTTTTTATTTTTTATTTTATTGCTCTTAGGGCATGAGAAACAATATTTGAACATTTTTAACACATATTCATATTCAAAAAGAATTTCATATGTCCACTTTAGTGGAAATTACGCATTTTTTGGTTTTAACTGAAGAGATACTGTATTAGACATAATACAGTAATAACACTGCAATACTATGTGTATTTAACAACCCAATGAATAAAATCATATAAAACTATAAAATATAATACAGCTTTAATTATTGCAAACGCAATTGAGTTTGTTCCCGTTCCACCAGCAGATAAACTTCATAAGCTAATACCGAGAAGAACTTCATACAAGTTGAACGTCATGTGTCTTTGCTATCAGAACATGAGGATATGATTCCATCAAAGATCTCTACCACCGGGGAAGGTACAACTCAGCGGAAACCAAACTCAGACTTCGCTCATACTCTTTAGTCTACCAGAGTATGTCGATTTACCCTTATTATCTGATTATTCTCATTATGTTTAAGATGGACACATTTAGATCTCCTCTCTGAGAAAACCTCAGACTGAAATCTATATTGATCTATTTATGTTTTCAGACTGATCTGATTACTTTTTGATGTAACAAGTAAAGCATTACAAGTAACACGCATTACATTATCAGATTACTTTTTTGATGTAACAAGTAAAGTAAAATTACAAGTAATGTGCATTATCTTACCAGATTACTTTTTTTAAGTAACAGGTAAAGTAACACATTACAAGTAACATACACATAGTCAAGTTGCTAGTTAGTTCATTAAAGATGTGTCTTCAGCCACTTTTTGAAGATTCCAATGCTGGAATCCAATCCTATCCATTTTTTGTTGTTCGGGTGAAGATTGGAAGTTCATTTCACCTCAGAGTGTGAACATTTTAGACAGTGACCTTGCTGTGACAGCACCACCGGGCATCACTCGACCAATGACCGCAGGGCATGAGAGGAAATAGATATGAAAATTCTTGAAAACTGCTGTTGGAGATGACTATTTCTTTCTTTCTTTCTTTCACTTTTTTATTCATTTTTGGCATTCTGATATATATATATATATATATATATATATATATATATAGATAGATAGTGGAAACACATCAAAGCTTGTGCACCACCCACCTGGCCACGTATACAACAGGCTATGATTGTTTGAATGAAAGTAGTGTTGTTTATTACCAACAAAGAAAGATTAAACATTTCTCACTGGTTAATCACATCATGCTGAGAGAAAGTGAGACAGAAACAAAGGCAAAAGAAGCCATTAACATCGATAAGCTAAACACAATTTGACAATTTCAATTTGGCCTCTTAAAATATAAAAGACAATTTAAGAAATGATTTGTCTGTTGTGATGCCGAGGTGCTCTGGAGCTGAAAGAAGAGACATCTGAAGTCATGACAGAGGGAGGGTGAGGCGAGAATTTCAGGGGCCAGATTGGCTAAGTGAGGGAAGGTTTTGAAGATAACTTTAAGATGCAGTCGCTCCTCCTGCAAACCTGACAGAATGAGCTATAGTGTGCGGAGGAATCCATTCATCTTCAGTCTTTCTAAAACAGCCGGATTATACAGACTCTCAGACAAACACAAAGCCCTGCATACGGGTGCCTTTAGCCAAGAGACAAAGTGCTTTCATTTCCCCATGAGGAGCAGATGATGGGACCTATCGATCGTGATCAAGACGTTCTCTGTAGGTGACATGGATCTGATTGTCATTGTGTTTGTGAAAAGCTAATTAAAGCTTGTATTAATTGAGGCAATAAGCTAGTGAGCCCTAGAGCTCTGTTGCAGGGTTGTAAAACATCCTGCTAATTTCTGTGTGCTGCAAGGTGCACTGAGAGACATGTTGAGAAGTCTCATCTCTTAGGGGCGCCATCAAGCATATACAGAGTGATGTAGTTTGGACTGAGGTCCCACACAAACAAAAAATACACACACGTAAATTATGCATATTAACTTCACAGTGTGGTCAGGTGAGGACAACTGGGAATGTTGTCTGGGGTCCTGTGACAAGCAGGGCCTAATAATGGAGAAAGAATATTCATTAGGTCTACCCATATCAACACTACAGTCCTGCACATACATATAAATACCCATAAAAACAATAATACAAGCACACCCACACACTCCCCTGTATGGTGTGCAGAATGGCTAATTCTTTTCATCTAAAGGAGTTGGATTATTATCTGCCTTATCAATCCTGGTACAACTCTCCAAATCATTGCCATTGGGTAACAGGCTCTTGAAAACAATTCCTCTGTGAGCAGATATAGACTGCCAGTCATTTCACACACACACACACACACACACACACACACACACACACACACACACACACACACACACACACACACACACACACACACACACACACACACACACACACACACCACCACCCTGAGTGCACAGTGCTCGCCGAACGTGCCACCACAGACATTTTATCCTCCAGTAAATGCACTGCCATTCAGCGCAGCCAGTGGAGAGGCATATCCACTTAGCAATGCCGCACTATAAACATACCACCATTAGAGACCTCAGGTGCAAAATCAGACTCCACATCGATTGGCTGAAAGCAGCAGCACCCCCCCCCCCCCCCCCCCCCCCTTCCCCACAATTATATGATGGTGTGCAAATGTGTGTGTGGCTTGGCTGTGCTTTTATTTGCACCATCTTATAAAGTCTCATCTGGTCTGCCCATAAGAAAGAAAAAAACATGAGCGAGACTTACTTTGATTTCTCAATTTTTTCTCAAAACCAGATTAAATTGATTCAACTGGTCCATTTTTTCCCCTTAAGATTTATCTCCCGAGATCACCAAACAATGCCTTATACTGTTATAAAATTTGCAAATATACCAAAGCCTGCAATCAAAATTCAGATTTGAATCTTTGATAAGATTTGAAGATTATAAACCCAATATAATGTACTTGATTTTGATATTTGATTAAATCTGCTAAATGATTTGAATATTCTATAATATGCAAAGTAATTTTCTAGATGTAGACTATTCTCCATACCATTTTGATAGGACTTATGTAAAAATTGTAGACAGGGGGGGTCTTACATCTTATCTTATCACCAAATGAACGTTAATTAGTTGATGTAACTCTCACCCAGTAGTCCTCACTGAAAGGTGGGAAAGTGGGCACTAACAATAATAGATTAAAACTCTAAGTATTTTGTTGGCAGAGGCCAGCTGCCATTTTGTTTACATGGGTGGCTAAAACTCTTTAAATTATTAGTTCCCAAACAGCCTGGGGAAAGGGCTATATTACTGGTGGCTAATAGCGGCTTTCACTATGGTCTTACTGTAGGCTATACATTGCCACTTGTGTGTTTAGGAATTTCAGGAGAAACATCTGAGACAATGTTGATACGTCAAACAAAACTGAGAACTTCATAATGTTTCCTCTTAAACTGCTTCTGAAGAAAGTTATGCTGTTTGTCTAAATCGTTAAATTTAGTGGTTGAGAGATCTAAAACGGGTTGGAGCAGCTGTGTTGCTTTAGATACAAAGAAATGAACAGGGCTTTTGTGGCCGAATACACAGTGTGGAAAAAATGTCACTCCCATGGGTTCCCATTATGTCAGACGAAAGGTTATGTTAGTATGAAATGGAGGCAGAGCACAGACTAGTTTGCAGAGGTCTGACATTGTCCTCGCACAGGAAGCTTCTTGGTGCTGAGAGTGATCTCCATATTGTAATGAGAATGTCAATCAGTGCCTGTGGCCTCTTCACTGTTGGAGTACCAGGCTTTGATCTGCTTGGGCTCAGGCAAGGTTAAGCAGCTCTGTTTCTCACTCTCTAAAACCCTGCTCTGAGTGGGCGGGCTAGGTCCGCAGGAGAGCGTGCCCAAAGAGAGCAAGAAACTCCAGGTCAGGATGATGCTAAACTCGGCCTTAATGAACCATAACGCAGCTGCCATTTCTCATCAGAATCCCTGTGGTTTGGAAGTGGAAGAAAAAGGAAAAGATAAAACTAAAGGAAGCATTTTTGTGTTGGTCTTCATGGGGGGTGGCAGGAGATAGGAAGCATGCCAACATACTCTGGGGGAATTAAGTGTGGTATGTTGAGGTTTCTTCAACACATTGTATGTTTGTGTGTGTGGGTATTGGGTGGCATGGATTATCTGTCCAGATGGAGAACCTAGGGGTGGTTCCTCTGCGGTGGAGGAGCCCAGCAGCAGGCAAGCTGAGCTGGCCAGAGTCAGGGGGCGTTTAATGTTCTCTTCATGCTTGGTCGGGCTAAGAGCATTATTCTGCAGTGCCCTTATCTACCTTGCCACCACTGGCCACCTTAGAAACGACAAAGAAGCACTTCCACTAACCTGACAGGCAACCTCGAATGGCAACGCTCCACTCAGGCTGCTGCTGCAGCACACAGAATTTTAATAGCTCTGAGACAAAGGCCACAGGCACCAGCCGGGATCCATAAAGCAGGCCCCTCAGAGCTTTCACTGCACCACGCTGGCATGCAATCGTACTCTCGGGGCTAGGACTGAACACTTGTTCTGGTGTTCCCTCCCTTATTCCAACACGGTAGGGGCCATGTCCCTTTCCGTTTAATCCTCTGGCACCTGTGCATAAGCACATTAGCCAATCCTGCTCTTCTCATCACAAAGGCTTAAAATAAGTCGATGCATGGTCTAGGCAACTTCTGGCTCTTAAAAGCTGTTTTTTCTAGGAGGAACCTTTGCTTAAATCAGTGTAGAACCTTGGGGCAATGGTCACCTCTGCTTTCTCCTGCTACTTCCTGTACTGCCTGTAGGTGTAATGGTGGCCATGCCCTTAGCCTTTAGGTGTAATACTGGAGAAGTCAGAGTTATGTGCATGTTTATTTGTCTGTTAGTTCAGGTGAGTGTATGAGACTGACACAGAAACAATCTCACTCTGCGCTCCTGATCCCTGCTGAAGGTCAGCCCGATCTGTCACTCTGTCAGTAGCGGTTGTCACCTAGACAACCGGGCACCCTGCCGATTTACACTTCATCAACTCTCAAAGCGTGCAAAGTTCCCTCCCCCTGGAAGCATGGTGAAGAGCCCCATTGCCCTTCAGGGCAAACAACCATGTTACCGTATTAGGACAAATGCAGATGCAACAGCAATGTGGTCACAGCACTGTTGTCACCATCACATTAAGTGTTTCAGCCCATATGTTACTGTGTACAGTATATTCTGGTATAATAATGGCTGATAAAATTACGTTTGTGAGGCACAAGGGTAGGCGCTTCAGAAGCTCTTTTGTTTAGGCAGATTGGGATAGCACCAAGAAATAAGAAAAAGCTTTTCTTTCACTGTTGTTTTCTTTCTTTGAAAAGCACCACAGGTCTGTTGAATGAGGCGTAGAATAATAAAGGAACTCGGAATTACTTTGTTTGACTTCTGTTGCAATTCAATCGGTGGGGTAATTTGCAATCTCTCATAGCTCTGAATTTCATTAGTTCCTCAGGTTTTCTCAGCACATCTGTCTATGACTGCAGTATGAGTAGGTTGCCGCGGGTTAATGGATGTGTAATTGATGCGATTAATTGAGGTGTAATGTAGCACAGCATAGCGATTTTGATCCAGGGGGCTGCGGGCAGCCAGTGACGTAACTCAAACACAATTAGTGGCGGCATTGAGCTATCAAATAGAGATTTAATTAGGAGTGAAGACAGAATGGGGGGCAGTCAATGTTCGGCAGATTGAATTATCCGAGCACAGCCTCCTGAAGGCGGCATCGACACAATACCAGCACACATTCTTCCCCCACCCTGTCTTTCTTTCAACACCTATCTATTTTCTTACCTTTTGTCACTTCTTCTGTATCTGCCTCTTCGTCACAATCTCTGGCGTTGTGCATATGCTGTCTCCTTGCATTTTACTCTATAGCCTATCTTTTTACTTACCTCTGTTTGCATCCTTCCCCACCTCTCCCTACTCTCCCTCCCTCCCTCTTGTTTCATCTTCCTTTCTCCTTCTCTGGTTCTCAATCTCTCTCTGACGCAACACCAAGGGATTCATGCGCCCTGGGACGTGTCTCTGATATCCATGAGATTAATTAGGCACCAGAGCGCTTGGCACAACACAGAAAAGCAACTGTGCAAGCCAACCATCAATTAATGAGATGCTGTGCACCCTCATACTTCATCCACATCTATTTTTCACCCTTCTGTCAATGCCTCTGAGAATCCCAATCAGTTGCCCTGACTGCTTGTTTCTATCTTCATCCAGTGGACTCTGTGAAGTCAGATACTGTTTTGATGGACTTGAGTAGTGAATTTTTGAGGTGAAGCAGAGAGAGCAATGAAGTTTTAATAGCATGTGTGCTGTAATTATGTGTCTACTTAAAGAGTACTGCAGCTTCGGGGTTGTCTTCCTGTCTAATTTAATGCTAGTAGGTGGCATACAAAACCGGAAAATGAGAGTGCAAGATACGAATATACTTGATCTTAGTGAGAAGATAAATTACATCATTTGAGTTGTGCAAACACCTCAACGAAGTGGAAAGAAGAAAGATCGAAGGCAGGCAAGCACTGTTGCATGGCACGAGGAGGCAGCTACGAACTGTATTTAGAAAGTAGGGCAAAGAATAATGGAGGAAAATAACAAACAAAGGCATCGAAATGAGAATTCCACTGAGCCCCGGGTCATTAGAGTTAATTCTGCGCATTCTGCCATCTGCTGCGATTGTTTACACTTGCCTGGATAATTAGATCCTAATTAGTTGATGGGGTGGTGGGAAAGCATTCCATCCACACATTATTATTTCACTTGCTCCATTATGGTAGAGCACCTGGACGTATGACATGGCACTGTCCAATACCTCACTCGCTTAATGCCAGGCTTGCAAAAGAATGAGTCAAAAAACAAACAAACATAAAAATGACAAATATGCTGTGTAATTATGGGCAAATACGCCCTTTTAGGCTCCCCTACAGGAAATCACACATTGCATTCTGCATGATTAAATGGCATCCGAGGCAATAATTTCAAATGGAAAGGACGGTCTAGGCCCCATCTGTTCAAGCAGTCATTTCACTGGGCCTTAGAGATACTGACACTCCAACAGCACAGAACAAGCTGTCGGATTCCTCCCGCATTCTTCCAACCCCTCCCCTACACCTGAAACCCCTGTGTTGGAGAGATAGCATACTTGTTAATAGTCAGGAGCTCTGCATTGTATCTGGAGGCTGGCATTGTAATATATGTATGCGGTAAGGCCGCTGATTGTGATTCTTATCATTGCACGTGTGCCGGCTAGAGTGCCGCGAGGTGACTGAGTGAATGGCAGGGCTGGATGTAAATGCTAATGGCTGCATGGCTTTGACAGAAAGAAGAATTACCATCTGCCTTCATTACATTTATAGCGGCCAGTGTGCCAAAGCAGACAGGGCTCGGCTTGAACACTGGTATATTTATTTGTTATGAGTGTCAAGTACACGTTTTGCATTATGAACATCAGTCACATTCGTTTCGGTTGGGAGGGACAGCAAAGGATGCAGCTCTAAACTGTCAAGGGTACGTCAGCCATATTTTACATCAGAGCGAATTGAAACGGAAAAGCATCAGAACTCTGGGTTTTCCACCCAAGTTTAGGAAACAGAGACAGAATGTGTCCTCACAGAGGACAAAACAATATTGAGGCTATAATCCTCACAATGGCCGTGCATCTGGGAGCACAAACTGGTAACAAAAGTAGAAAAACTAAATTATTTTGTGAGCAGAACAAGCAAGACATATGGGGAGTTGAGACTGGGTGACCAAACAAGAACTTTTATGTTTGAAAACATACACAAAACAATTCGAGTCGACAAACAGCAGTTTCCAATCTCAGCCTGCTGATAGTCTACAGTGTATAATGGCACTCCATTACACACATACACACACTTCCTGCAGACCTTTTTGACCACCATTTTCCCCCATCATTCTTCTTAATAGGGCTGTTGGTGTTCTCCGAGATGGTGTAATTATACCTCCCCTGTGACACCTATGACCTCACATCTAGCTGCAGTCCCCATTCACTGCACTCCACATCCCTAAACACCTCATCATTGACCCCTCACCCCTGTCATTCCAAGAGTTCTATTCCAGCAAGAACCCTGTAACTGTGTTTAGACTACTACGCCTGGTTCCATCTAGAAGCGGTGGGCATTTGGGCACACGGGCCGACCAGCCTGGACTGTAGAGCAGACCGCTGATATGGATCCAAATACTCAGACATTATGCTAATGACATTGTTCTCACACGTCTTACATGTCTTCTCGCTGAATCTCATCTCGCTTCTCAATTACCCAGATATTGTGCATCGGTAACTGAGAGGCACTGCTCAGAAACAAAAGGAGAGAGGAGTTCTTTTCAGAACACTAATTATCGTGTTTGCCAGGACACAATAGTGGCCGGTGATGCTCTTGCATGTGAGGCCGGGTGCAATTAACCTCTGTAGTCAGCATAAAGCATAAACGGCTGGAATCTGCTACGTGCTTGTGGTTAACATGGGACCCGTATAGATAAACTTCCTGGAATTTTGGAGTTTGAGTAAGGCTGACCACACCTTTAAAAATAGACTAAATAAGCATCTGGTCAAATAAACATGGGAGAGGGCAAGAACTGTGGTGCAGACTGCTCGGGATCAGCATTTTGCTGTAAGAACTGCAGACTTATGTGGTTTAAATTCATGTGCCCTGGTCACAGGGATAGATTTCTTCAGAACAGGCTAGGGTCTGGCCAAGGGAAATATGTGGTGATGGGCACATTAACAGATTTATTTAAATTAGTGGGTGCTTTCGTTGTCTACCATGCATAAGAATATGTGCACAGCTGCTGGGCTCCATAGCTAGTTTCAGATATCAATTGAATAAATGTCACATCCATGAAATAGAGTTCACATTAGCCCCAAATGGAATCTGCTGACTTTTATGTGTGGAATTCTTTAGAATGGACTTAAAATTTAAATGTGAGACCTGAGAAAAATAGCATTTTTTGTGTATATATCAAAGAACAGTTACGCTAATAGTTAGATGACTGGCTGTAATTTGCGAGCAAGTTTAGTCATCTTTATTCTAGCTCGCTAACAAACAATAATAGTACAAGTTATAATAATTACATGTCATTATAATTTTTTTTTTATCTGTCAGGTTACAGATTGCAGTCAATAAGGCAATAGGAACATTAGCAAGCTGTTTTTGGGCCAATACACATAAATTTAGCGGAGCTTCCCAAGACACAGACGATAAAGTCCCCTGTGCCGCGCATCGTTATTGGTCGGTGGCAACACACTCACTGGCCAAAAGTCACAGCCGAGAAACGTCCCGAGCACAGGACTTCATGAAAAAAAATATGAAATTACAAAGACATGAGAGTGTCCTAACAAACACCATCACACACTTCTATTGTGTGTACATATGTAATGATTGAGAGGCATTATATTGTATGCGTCTATACCCAATATAATCAATATGTAATCAAAATGTGTGAATGACGGACAAAACTTCTGCTTGAGGTGAACAACACAGAACTTTTCTGTGGGGCAAAAGTTGGCTCTACAGAGATATCTTCCCCTCTGTCAGGCTAAACTCTAAAACATTAGATGCTTAATCACCACTTTTATGAAATGTCTCTCTATTTTCCTGCAGCAAAGGTGAGAATCAAAAACCTTGCTGTGGGGGGGGGGGGGGGGGGGTACTTTTCACCCCACCCAGATGTCACACAGGCAACCTCCTACTAACAAATCCAATTTATATGCAAGAGTATTGGAAACGGGAGACTGAGAGGTTCAATGCAGGGTTGAAGTTGTGAAAGTAAAATCAAGGTTAGCTCTATTTTTGACATCCTCTTATAAATATTCAGGAGCTATTAAAAGACAGAGAGAAAGGTAGAGAGAGACAAAGAAAGGGAAAGACAGAGCAAGCAATTGAGAGAGTGAGTGAGGGAGAGAATTACAGAGACAGCAATTCTACTTCTCACATAATGTCAGCTTTCTCCCTAGGGGACAGAATAACTAAGTTAAAAACAATAACACAACCATTTCATTTTCCCTTTCAAGCATTCCCTACATCATTTAAACATTTTTGTGAGGACTCAGAAAGTTTCATTAATGGTAATATTCACCGTTCAAACTCTTTTAACTAGGACCAATGGGGACCATGCCCTGGGGCCTCTGACTATCAGGGACCTCTAGCAGTAAGGAGGCTAAACACCTGGAAACAAACCACTGAAGACTTAAATGTGTGCCATTGACTACTGCCACTATGTGTAATAAATGAAGAAATTAAAAATGGTCCCATCTGCGTAAAAACAGTGCGTTCGAGGGCCAAATTCATGAAAATCTTCGCAGAAGATTTACAAAAGGTTCATGAAAGAAGTGCAGAAATATCTTATGATAAATTGCAAAGTTGACATTTTTGGAAAATTCGTAAGTTTTCAAATGTTTTCTTAAGAGCATCTTATTTTCAGTGTTGGGGGTAACACATTACAAGTAACATGAGATACATAATAAGATTACCTTTTTCAAGTAACTAGTAAAGTAATGCATTACTTTTAAATTTACAATATCTGAGTTAAATTTTCATATACAGTTGTGCTCAGAATTAATGGCACCCCTGGTAAATATGATCAAAACTGGCAGCAAAAAAATAAACCTGCATCATTTATCCTTTTGATCTTTCATTAAAAAAATTGCCAAAAATCTAACCTTTCATTGAAGTAAAAGAAATGAAAGTGGAGGGAAATCACATTATGAAATAAACGTTTTTCTCCAAAACATGTTGCACACCCGGGTGTGCTAGGAACATGCAATTGTCTAGCTATTGACTTCTTGTTTCACAGGAGTTTAAATATGAGGAAACACAAAGGCCAAATTCCCTTAATCATCCATCACAATAAGTAAAACCGTAGTTCTGATGTGCATCAAAAGATTGTTGAGCATCGCAAAATAGAAAGTGGCTGTAAGAAAATAGCTAAAGAGGACGCGTGTCTATATTGCCGTAATGGATGGGGAGGATGAAAGTTTGAGTGGCCAAAAACTCTCCAAGGATCACAGATGGAGAATTGCAGAGATTAGTTGAGTCTTGGGGTCAGAAAGCCTATAAAACAAAACAAAAATCAAACAACCCCTACATCACCTCATGTTGTTTGGGAGGGTTTCAAGAAAAATCCTCCTCGCTCTTCCAAAAACAAACTCCAGGAAATTCAGTTGTCAGACATGACTGGAACTTTAAACGACACAGGGTTCTGTGGTCAGATGAAAAAAAAAAAAAAGAGCTTTTTGGCAGCAAACATGCTAGATGGGTTTGGTGCACACAAGGATAAAAAGTACGCCATGTGCACAATTTAATATACCGTTGGATCTTTAATGTTGTGGGCATATTTTTTGCTGGAGGTCCTGGACATCTTGTTCAGATACATGGCATCGTGGATTCTATATCAAATATCAACAAATAAAAAAATCAAAACCTGACGCCTACTGCTAGAAATCTTATAATGGGCCGTAGTTGGATCTTCCGCCAGGACAACAATCCAAAACAAACATCAAAATCAACACAAAAATGTGTTACGGAGCACAAAATGAAGCTTCTGCCATGACCGTCCCAGTTCCCCTAACCTGATTAGTGGAGTGAACTGAAGAGAAGAAGCGCGAACATGGATCTGGGAATCTTAGAAGAGATTCTGTAGGGAGGAATGGTCTCTGATCTCTTGTCAGTTGTTCTCCAAACTCATCAGACATTATAGGAGAAAACTCAGACCTGTTATTTTGTCAAAAGAAGATTGCAAAAAGTATTTAATAAAAGGGTGCCAATAATTGTGGCCGACATGTTTTGGAGAAAAACATTTAATTCATAATGTGATTCCCCCTACACACACTTTCAATTATTTTACTTCAATGAAAGGTTAGATTTTTGGCATTTTTTTAATGAAAGATAAAAAGGATAAATGATACAGATTTATTTTTTACAGCCAGTTTTGATCATATTTACCACGGGTGCCATTAATTCTGAGCACGACTGTAAGTAAGGCACATTACTATGTTTTCCTATTTATTGAATGACAGCTCTATTGAAAAGTAACCTGCTCCAACACTGCTTAATTTTGCCTTAAGAAGAAAATGACAGGCTTTGTTGTATACAATGGTATTGCAGTTCTTGGCAAACATCTGATGATCAACGCAAAGCACTAATACTTTTTGCGCTACCTTTGCACACTATTTACATCCTGAATGGTTTGATTGAAGCTCTGCACTCAGCATCGCATTTGCATTTTAAATATGCTGTGTATTATAAATAGTTAATTTTAGAGCTTGTCCCAGCGATCTGTTGCATTAAGTTATTCTTAAGCTCTCTCTAGTAATGGTTTTGGAAATACAAAAAGGGCAGTAAAGAAAATTGTTATTCTCAGAAATGTTTTGTGAATCCAGCCCCTGAACACCTTATTGCAGCTTTGGTGTATAATATAGTGTTGTCTCGTTCTCAATATGTGAGCTCATTCTTGTACAGGTAACTGAACTTTGTTTAACTCAACTGTACAGGTCTTTCTCACAATTGCAATGTTTTTTTTTTTTTTTTTACCTTAAAGAGTCAGGTTTCCTGAAGACCTGCAGGAGCATAATCTGACCTTTGTGGAGACCCTAGGCGAGATCATTAAAAAGGGCCCCATGCCCCAGTGAAAAAATAGTCTTAAAATAAAACAATTCCTAGAACCACTGCAAGTACAACCACGTGACAAGTGGTTTTGTTTCCAGAGAAATAGATTTAAAGAGCAGAGCAGCGTGACGAATCAAAACTGGATTTGTTCAGTTCATTGATTAAAGCTGGTCTGACAGTTTTGTCACAGTGCGCCTCTCACTTCCAATGTACTTTTGCTATTTAGCATTTTCCTTGGGTTAAATACTAATTTATTATGGACAATCTCAGCAAGGCCTGAGGCGACTGTCTACATTGCCATTAGGATGGAGCGCTGTCGTGGAAAATTCTGTCTCCTGTTCTAATGCCTGATGAAAACCACAGAAATCATAATAGTACTAGCTTCTCAAAAGTGTAATTCTTAACTCTTTCCCCACCAGAGTTTTTGAAAAAAAGTTGCTAGCTAGCGCCAGCATTTTTGATCAATTTCACAAATGTTTCATGGCCCCCAGAATATTTTGTTGTTTGAATATCTGATTAAGCAATATGTCAAAATAATGAACAGACCCTCTGCTTTTAAACTTTTTTTTTATTATTATAGATTCATGAATTCTTTTTTTTTTTTTTTTTTTGCAAAATGAATGTGGGTAAGTTTCATAAATAAGCAATATTTTGAGTCAGCAAAGTTTTGTCAAAGACTACTTCCGGATCGGATTCAGAACGATAATCAAAACGTAGATGGAGTAGATCCATCAACACCTCCAAAGCTTCACAGTCCTATACCTCGTCCTGGGTCGACATGTTATTCGGTAACGTTAGGCAGTTTTTATATTTATATGCTAGTTGTTTAATGTTGATGATAGTGTTATTTTATGCATCTGTTTACATGCTATCACTTGTTTCTGCCTCTTCTCCGCCTGTGTTTTGATCAGGAGATTCTGTACTTTTTCAGAAGATGTGTCATAGCGCCCTCCTACCAAATAACAGGTAAAACACGGAAAATCTGAAAATTCAATATCGGTGAAAGAGTTAATATCATACAGGTGGCTAAGCTAATAGCTTGCTAATCTTGTTTATATAAAGTGATATGTGATACACAGCCATTAACATATATTCATTTCAAGTCAAAATATACCACTAAACGATTGTCTGTCAGACTCATTTCTAAGCAGGCACATGATAAGAATATTCATAAAAATGACGTTCAGTCTCAGCCAATGGAATGGCTTTGTTGAGGAAATGGGAATTGCATGGCACTGGCTCTGCTCTTACCCGGTGGCCTTTACAAAGCTGACGCAGACGGGCAAAGTGCAGTGGAGTCCCACAGTCAGAGTCGGGTGGCTCTAATGTTCCTGGCACCCGCAGGGATGAGTGATTTGGCGGATTAATGCTGCTTGCCACACTGACAAGAGTTATAGCCCGCGATTTGCATCGTAAACGTCTGTTAGCTCTCCACATTTGGAAATGAATATTAGCAAATGACAAACTGACAGGAAGCCAGATGGGCAACGCTAGGCTGATATTGTCAAGGTTTTATTTTGCATATGTGAGACCCATTTTTTAACATCTACATCACTAAGCTGCGGGTAAATACACATTGAGAGTGTTTTTTTTTACCCCGCCTCTCATCCCCCCCCCCCCAACATTGTAATCCCAGGGATAATCTCCATCTACAATATCCGAGATAGAACTGTATTGGTGGAGAAAATCGCAAATGAACATATTTAAATGAAACCCATTAGGGAACATTGGCGTCACAGTGGTGAATATCGCATTGGTATTTTAAACCGGCATTAAACGCTTCAGAATTTTATTAGAATCACTTAAACACAGTCATGCATACTTCATGCACAGGATTATATTAATACATTCAGATTTATTTATGAGCATTTTCTCAGATAGACTAAATTACATTTTGATTTTAGATAAGAGCTATCACTATGGCAGACCGTATGCTTTACTGTGTCCAAATCTGAAGCTCTACTTTCATCAGGCCTCATGACAAAATTGAAATTATTTTTTGCAATGGCACTCCATACATATACAGCTAAAACAGTTTTAAAAAGAACCCGTGCAAATACATTTTTCAAACTGCTATTCGTAGGCTCTCGGAAACAATGGCCTATTACCTTTTCAACCCTGACATTGTATGCACACTCCTTCGAATACTAACACCATTTTGCACTTCTCATAGGCAGACTTCAACGTCAGGCATCCATAATTCATCAGGCCTTCTATGTCTATCACTTTTGAATGTGGATTTCAAAACTCAATAAATATTTTTTGAATTGAAATGCCATAACTGAAACAGACAGGACAAGAATGCCATAAACATATTTATTTGTTTTGTATTATTGCGGTGGGAAGAATGCATATGTAGGAAACAGGTGGCAGAGATGAATCAGACACAGAGATGGGTTAATACCGAATGACGCCCATGAGACTGTCTGCCACCGCGCTCTTTTTTGGAAGAGATATCATTTTGTTTTCTCTGGAGATGTCTGGCTCATCTTGTCCTCTGCATCTCTCTCTCTCTAGTCACTAGTCAGACAATGCAAAGTATCTCTGTCTGTCAGTCCCCTGTTCTTTGTCCTCCTTTGTAGGCCATTTAACGGTCTCCTTATCAGTGAGTAACTTCTGAAATGCACTAATCTAACACTTTCGCTCCTTCTCACAGCTCCAACCACCCTCACCTCCCCGCCTTCCCCTCTTTTTCCTCACCTCTCCAGCCCTCTCTCGCTTTATGACAGAGCTGACTCGACGGGTGAGGATTTAGGTGAGGATCCCTCTATTTTGCGCCGACGTTTGGGTCCGCTCCGCGACCGCAGGACGACAGCCCCTCAGCCACAAATTAAAAAGTCATGAGTGCTTTTAGGCGAGTAGCTCGGCCTGCCCGCTCGCCCCACTGTGCATTGAGTCTCCGAAAATAGCCTTTGTGTTTCTGCGATGGAGTCGGGGGGAGTAGGGAAGGGGGGGCGGTGCGCTTAGCTTTTAACCACAGTTCTCAGCTTTGCCTCTAATTGAAATATCCAAACCTTGCAGGCACTAGCTCATGAGCAGCGTGCTAAACACGAAAGGCAGGCGCCCAGGCACTTTAAAGATTCAACACCAGTCTTCGTCTACATTCGTCTGCACACTGGTTACCCACCTAATGGACGGGCGGAACGAAGTGTTGCTGAGGTCATGACCCCGTAACGTCGACGCAACCTGGGCACCGGCTGTGAAGGCAACACACCTCGCAATCAGACAACTCTGAGGTGAATCCAGAAACTTCTATGAGACATGACTCTGAATAAAGTCTATGAACCTGAGGCTAATAAGAGTGGAGACGCTGCTGTCATGTGCAAGGCACATTGTAATTACAGGCAAGACAGGGCGTGAATGTGGTCAGTCTCTGTTACACGTGTCTTTATATTGACCAGCAGCTTCTGGGCGATTGCATTAGTCGTACCGACCAAAATCCCAAGGGACATAATGAACAAGTGGAATGTGCAAGGCTGACAAACACTTCCATGCCATTAATCCCACTGAGAGATCAATTGTGATCTATATGACTTGGGAGGGTTTCTCTGAGATCATGTTTCTGGACGCACCATATCTGTGGTAGAACTGAGAATAAATGTCTACTTGTGTAGCAAATCATCAGAGAACGTATAACGGGGAGGACTTGACTGGAAAAAAGCATTTTCCTCCTGAGAAATTCTTCCTTAAGAGTTTGAAAATCGTAATCACAGTAAGAAGTGCATTCTGGTGATTTTGTGATCCGAAATAAATTGCACTTACTGGTAAATTTCATATTACTTTCTCTTTTCATGGTTATTGTTTTGTCCTAACTATTAATTTATTCATAAACATATTAAAAATGTAATTCACAATGTGTAATTCGCAAGGACTTGAATACACCTCTTGTATGATGAGCATGTTTAACATTTTTTAATTAAAATTCATTTTTTATAATCTTGTGGGCAGCGCTCCAGCATATGGCGCGATAGCGCTTCAGGCAATCTGAGTCCGGGTCCCATTCCCTCTTATCCAAATATCTCCTCTAATAGCAGAATGACTGAATTTTGAATAGCATACCACCATTCTTATTATTTCTCCTGTACTGTAACTTTATATGGCGGAAATAGAAAGAGTACTATGCTAGAATGCGACAGGCATACATTACATGTCACTAATCACTCTATAAATATACAAGAAAATATTTCAATTAGGGCTGCACGATATTGGGAAAAAATTACATTGCGATATTTTATTTTTCTGCGATATATATTGCGATATGAAAACAATTTCACCCAATGACTTAAATAGCTTTCTTTGGAAAGAATGAATCATCTGAATGACTGGGGTGATTTTGTAAAGGAGTAAATCTGCATAGATTCTATTAACTAATGTAGTTAACTAGAGTTTAATAAATGGAACCTTATTGTAAAGTGTTTCCGATTTGTTATATCTCGTGAGTTCGGTGTTGGACAGATAAGTTGTTTTAACCATTCATTAAAGTGAATCGGTTCAAATGAATCATTAGTTCGCGAATTGGAGGTGTCATTAACGGACCACGGCACACGTTGTGTGATTATCCCGGCATTAGGACATCGCACAAGATTGGTCTCAACACAGAAAACATTTCATCACTGGATAGATTTTTTTTGTTTTGTTTATTGAAAGTGTGGTTTATCTGAATGTGTGGAACGCTTTTCAGAGAATATTTTTTTTAGCACAATTCACAACCAGCGGTAGTTCAGGAAAAAAATATATCCGAATGCTTCACCTGAAACTTCGGTCTTCCGACCTTTTACCATTGTGTATTCTCAAAGATATTCAGTCAACTCAATTCATTAATATGCGCGAGGGAGGGTGAGAGAGCAAGACAGTTTGAAAACGGTGAGAGTGCGCGCGCGACCGGGGCTCTCTCTCTGCTCGTTCTCTCAGTTTTGCGCAGCAGTCAGTCATCTATCACTCACCGGTCAAATAAGGCTTTGGCGGGACAAAAATACGCTTTGGCGGTCGCCAAAAATTGTTCAATGGAGGAAGGGCATTCTGACTTTATTTTGAATTCTCGTGTTCGTTCAAGCTCAGAAATAAGAGAAAGACCACTGATCTGCCCGGCTCACAGAAAACAACGCGCAAGTTCCAGTCTTCTTACGCTTGATGTTTAAACTGACAGGACTTAAAAACACATGCAAATGATAAACTTTCACTATATGATGGTTAAACTTTGCAATTAATCCGGAGCTGCTGGCCCGTACAGATCATGAATCACGGATCAACTACTGTACGACTTAGGCCTACATCGCAACATCCTGCGATGTGACTATCGTGGATGCGCACATCGCGATATCGATGCTAAAACGACACATCGTGCAGCCCTAATTTCAATGGCAGAAATCTCAGAATACACCGACATTTTTGCACAGAAATCAATGGAGAAACGTCCTTTTTACCCATAGAATGGTGGAGATTCCAGCAGGGGCTAACTGCCAAATCTAACCTGTCAAACATTGACAATGGGGTACCAACAAAGAAAATACCTGGCTTAGATGGCCAACGATTGAAATTACTTGTCTTTGAGAACACTTACAAACAACCATCCTTGCTGAAAAGACCAGAACTAGGTTGACAGGTATAATTTTTGACTGGTGGGAACATCAGCATACCAGCATGCCATGCAGGAGACCAGCATGTCCCTTCTGAAAAAGATATGTGCTTAATTGTTTTGAATGTGCACCTGTAGTGTACTTCAGATCTTACAAGGATATTTAAACAAATATATATATGATTGAGAAATAAAAGGCCACTTAAGTTTACTTTAAAAAGTACACTTTAATGACTGTTTCTTAATACCAAGTTCTTTCATGAAACTCTAGATGGCACCGGCTGATAGATCCATAAAGGCCTACTGAGGTGCCTTGGAACGAGCAGCTTTGTATGAAGCGTTGATGTAATTTCCACTGAAGCAGGAAGCTAAGGCGGGACATATTAAATGTCTCCTCCCCCTTTTCAAATAGCCAATAGTGTTTAGTTTAGCTCAAAGACCGTAAGTCGTACTTGACAGCACCAAGGAAGCGAATCCGAGCACTGACAATACGTTGGATTCAATAGTAGAGGTGTGAATAAATTCTAACCATTGCATTCTTAACCAACGTACAGATGGGAAACGGAATAAAACTTGAGTGTTTGAGCAACCGAACACACATCTCCTCCAACCCATATTGCTCTGTGACATGTCAACGGTCGCTTTGGCCAGGTGGCATTTATTGCAGTGTGGGCGGGACACTTTAGATTCTAGAGAGCATTTGATTGGACAGAAGATGTGATGAGAAGCTGAAGTCTGCGGTGATGTCATAAAAATCTGTAATCCATTTTTGCGGAAGTGAGAGACTGTAAGTTTTGAATGCTTATTTTTCCTAAATGCAAGTATATTCTTTATTACTTCTGAACTTTTTAAAAGTATGCGAAAGTGTACTTCTTTTTCACAAGGCCTAACACACACCAGACGTTGGTGACCAGCAGTGTTGCTTCACATTGTAAACACAATGCAAAGATTTCTACTTATCCAGGCAGGAAAGATTGTCACCGCTTCCCTCCACTTTTTCTTTGCCACTTTGACAAGGCGCAGGAGGGACACAGACACACCTCTTCACTTAGAGTTTGTGGAGTATAGCCTGTCAGCTGAAAGATGACAGCTTTTCTTTGGGCCATCTCAAAAGCTGATGAAAACCAGACTATTCCAAAGGAAAGAAAAGAGTGCCGACACACCGAGCGCTATCTCACAGCACAACTGAGAAGTCTGATCACGCAAGGCCGAATTCTGTGTGCAATGTATGTTTGGCACTCCTGTAAAGAACACAGTTGCTTTAGCCCGAAGCTGTTGAAGGTTTGTGAACTGCCTTCAGCAACCCCACCCACTCGGCTCTCATGGTTCCTGTTGTACACTACTACTTCTAAAAGTAGTATTCAGATACGTCGTACGGCTCCTTAATCAGGCCTGAGAGACTGACGTTCCTACACCCCCCTTACAGGCTGTTGTGGTGTAGATCACATGCCACGAGTCATTTGTGCGAGCGCCGTGAGGAACATAAACCTGACGCTCTGCTTCATCACTTTAAGTGCCTATCTCACTGCGTGCGACACGATGAAAGTAAATCAGATTGCGGCTAAATCCGTGGTTCCTCTCCCCGTCTACCGTAGCGCAGCCAGCTTTTCTGCACGGGATCAGTGCACTTCATAAAATAATATGCTATGGGATATTCTCTGAGTCAAAGGGCAGGGATAACCTTTTGCATTTGCATTTAAAGGCGACCACCTGATTTTGAATAATGACTGTTTGATCCTTTATTTTCTAAATGGGAATTTTTTTTTTTCATCAAATAGATTTAGAAAAGGGCTCAGAGCTGTGATTATAGATCTTCTCAGAGCCCGCACAGCCTCAAAGACCTGCATATCAAAAGAAGAGAACAAGGTGCAGAGATCTGACTGACAAGTTTGAGAATGAAAAGTGTATGAATGTTTTATGAATCAGCGGGATATTATCAAAGCGCCCGCTCTTACCCGTTCTTTCCAAGATGTTTTCTTTCCCAAATCTGTCTTAATTATTGAAAGGCCAGCCTCAACTTTTTTTTTTAAAACACTGCTTCCCTCAGCCTCACTGTTGTGAATATCAAGCTGAGCTTATTGATCAGAGTTTCTTTATCCATGCCTTTTCAAAAGAGCTGTCATACACATTAAAGCATAGATTCTGCACCACAAGTGGCCCTCAACAGAGTCACAAAATAACGACTGTTTCAAAAAGACAAAAGTTTTAAAAACTCTTTCCGTCCATCACTGTGTCACAGTCACTCAGTTTGGACTTTGATTTCATTTGCATCGTTTGCACCCTGCCTTGTTTGTTTGTCATGGTTTCTGATTTGAGTCTTCCTCACTGTTAGCTGTGTGTCGTTAATAACCTTCATTTGCACCATTAGTTCCCTTGTTTCTGTTCATTGTTGTCGGGTCTCGTCTATGTTGGATGTGTGTTTTGCTACTCTTACTTTGTGGATTAGACTGTGCAATTATCTTCATGTGTGTGTGTATTATGGCAGCAAAATCCGTGATACATAGTCCTGCCCATGCGATTCAAAAAGATCCAAGATATTCCCGTGTTTGCTATTAGTTCTCTCTGTTTTATCATTTTCTTAATGAGTCAGAATCATTAACAGCTTCATTATTTCTTTAGTTGAAAAAGCTAAATCTAAAAAGCAATATTTAGAAAAAAGAAATGCAACTCCGCTGCCAAAGGATGTGATCATTTAATTTCATTATTTTAGTATTTTTTATTAATTATTATAATATTCATTAATATTTTGAATTAGCTTATATTTTTATATTTTCCGTTTCATTTTAGTTTTGTATACAAATAACATGTTTGTGTCATTAAAAAGTGAATTTTGTACTTCAACTTAAATGTATTTTAGTTTTTAAGTTTTTGTCCAATATTTATAATTTTATTGTATTTCAGTTAACAAAAACAATGTTAATAGTTGTTTTGGTTACACTTTATTTTAAGGTGACGTAGTTACATTGTACTTACTCAAATATGTACTGTGTAATATTAATTAACTACATGTACTTACTACAGATTTACGGTTGGGGTTAGTTACTTGTAATTTACTGTTATTACAATAGTAATTACATTTCTTTAGTTGAAAAAGCTAAATCTAAAAAGCAATATTTAGAAAAAAGAAATGCAACTCCGCTGCCAAAGGATGTGATCATTTAATTTCATTATTTTAGTATTTTTTATTAATTATTATAATATTCATTAATATTTTGAATTAGCTTATATTTTTATATTTTCCGTTTCATTTTAGTTTTGTATACAAATAACATGTTTGTGACATTAAAAAGTGAATTTTGTACTTCAACTTAAATGTATTTTAGTTTTTAAGTTTTTGTCCAATATTTATAATTTTATTGTATTTCAGTTAACAAAAACAATGTTAATAGTTGTTTTGGTTACACTTTATTTTAAGGTGACGTAGTTACATTGTACTTACTCAAATATGTACTGTGTAATATTAATTAACTACATGTACTTACTACAGATTTACGGTTGGGGTTAGTTACTTGTAATTTACTGTTATTACAATAGTAATTACATGTTGTAATGTGTAACTATGTCTCCTTAAAATTAAGTGTTACCGTTGTTTTAGTTAACAATAACCACACTGTTTTATTGATAAATTATTTTAAAACAATTCTTGAAAAAGGTTTGTTTATACAGAATTTTTTATTGTTTATACAGACTTTTTAAGATGGATCATAAATGCAATAACACTGAGTCATTTGTATTATAGCAAATCAAAAACATAGAGTAATTTGTTCATAAATCAAACTACACTACTCGTGCTTTATATTTTTGATTCACTAAAAAGAAGTGATTTAAAAGAGTAATTCGTTCAGCAATCAAACTACAAATCTTGCGCTGTATGTTTTTGATTCAATATATAGAACGACTCGTTAGAACCAGTAGCCTAGTTCAAGAAACAAACTACACAGAAGAGCTGTATTTTTCAGCTCCACTTCGCACATTTTAATCTATTCTACAGATTTCACATATTTTCCCTCAAAATGAGCACATTCCGCCTCAGATATGACTAATCTATGTTACATATTGAGCTGGCAATAACAGTATTGTTTGAGAGTCATCGTTGCTGGGTCACAACAAACATGAGAAGACAGCAGGATATTAATCAGCCATGCTGAAGTAGTTGAGAAAACTGATTCCACCAGCGAGAGCGAGCGAGCGAACTCTCATCAGGGTGTAGTTGATGCTCTTCAGTGGATGTCCATGCTCAGAATATAGAACAATCCAGGAGTGTTTACATAGCTCATGGGTCAGATCCTCCAGCTGTCTGTTAAAATGGGTAATTAATCCTGAAATGAGGTAGAGGAAGTCACACGGCTGCCTGCTCTAACTCATGAAAAGCAACGCGACATTATGCATGTTTATCTGCATCTGAATGACGGACTGAAACCTCTTCACACGTTCACCCCCTGACTCATTCTGCTCACGTCTGCTGGACGAGCTGTCTGATGGACCAGCATCTTCCTGCTTTCGTACACAGCAATCTCCTCTAATCCTCTGTGGATCAAAAGAGCCAGGCTAGACTGGGCTCCTCTCCATTAAACCGTGGGGTACACAGAAGCATCCCTTTCGCTTTTAGCCCCGGCACATGTTCTGATCAATACCGAGCCAATCAATCTGAACCGCTCCACTGTGAGGATCTGTCCAGGAGGAGAAAATAGAAAGATGGCTCACTGATTCTTACCGGCCTAGTCAGTATATGTGTTATTATGTGGGTTGTTGAAGGTAGAGTTAGGGCGCTAACAGGACGTGTACAGTACTGTCCAGAGACACTGCAGCAAATAAAATTTAAGTTCCAGAGATGTTCAATGTATGAGGAGGAGGACTTTGGGATGCAAAGGAGGGATGATTTGGGGGATCAGACTCAAGTCAAAGAGGTCCATAATTCCTGGTGAAAGCTATCCATTAGCATTCCTGATGTCAAAGGCAATTTTTACAGCTATAGCGCAGTGAGTTTGTTTTATAATGCACATTGATCTATTATAATACAAATAATGTAGAAAAATAAAAAAGGAGATATTGTAGCAGAAAAATATTCTACCTCAGTCTAGATATATGGCTATAGAAAACTATCCATTATCATTTCCTCTATATTTGAGATAATTAGAATACTGTCTATGATAATATGTATACGCATACATTAATTATTTATTGGTTATATGTTAAATATATATATTAACTACTATAAATGCATATATTATACATATTGTAATGTAAACTGTATATTTTAGCCAAAAAATAACATTATATTCATACATTTAGTAAATCTGCACACAAACACATATCAAACACATATATGGACACTAGCTATGTATTGTGACAATATTGTGAGAAAACACAGAACTACTACTGAGGCTACTTCTGGACGAGTTCCTTCAATGGAAAAAGCTGATTTTTGCTGTAAGATTATGCAGTTGTGAAGGGCCTAAGCGGACAATGCTAACCAGCACAAACTTGACCACTTGGACCAGCCACACAGGATATCTCATGGCAGAGAACTGAAGTTTCTCTCTACACAGCAACAGATACACTGCAATTTCCTACTTTGCTCATCTGTGACGGCGTCTAAGCGTTCTGCTGAAAAGCTCATCATATTTAGCCTAAACTCCTCAAAGTCACTCCTCTCCCGCTTGTCAGTCACAGGAAGCCCAGGAGAACAGAGAAAGACTGCCATTCCTAAGAGTGTTAAAGTGTATGTGCAGGATTTATAGAGCGCACCAGACTTTGAGCTCATGACAGCGGAAGAGTGTCACTGAAGGATTACTGATGGGTGCCAGCTTGTGTCAAGCCCTGAAGTAATCAATCTCTCTCTCGCCCCGTCTCTCTCTTTCCCCTATGTCATTCTTTCGCGTCTGTATCCTCCTCTGTCCTTCTCTCTCTTAGCCCCCCTTTCTATCTCTCCCTCTCTCTGTCCTTCCTGCAGCTGCATAGTGAGGGTGATCTGTCCATCCCTTCTGTCTGAGAGCTCAGGCTGTCATCCAAGCGGAGGACCGAGAAGCTGGAACTTCTGCGGATTCACTGTAAAATCTAACATTGTTCTTACAAACTATTGTTTAGTTAACTTTAATTAATCTCCGACAATGTGTTGAACTTACTTTAAAAAAATTAGTAATCTGTACTGTTTGCGTGCTATACCTTCATTACTCAGAAAACCCTATTAAACATTACTTGACTAGTTTGAGTACCATTTTGCCAAAGCAAAAAAATAAATAAATAAATAAATAAATGTTTTTTGATGCGGGGCAATTCTTAATAGACTTTTCACTAATTTCTTCCACTTCTGCAGTCATCAGTCTTCTTAGTTGCATACGCTCATTTTCCAGTCTTGTTGAATTTTATTGTCAATACAACTAAACATTTTGGGAGAACATCACATAAGTTGACTTCAGAAATTCATGTTGATTTCCTAAAATCAACCTAAAATTCCTCACCATTATTGTGATTAGTGTTCCCTTTGGTTTGGCACTTGGAACTTCATTTATATCATTTTGATTCTCTTCCAATTGATGCAGTGATGCAACATGAAATCACAGTTATTTGATTTCAAAGGAAGTGAATTAATAAATATTATATATACAGTATTTATACTTAAATTATTTCCATGTTCTTAATGAATGTATTTATGATGTATAACATGATTATCATGTTAAATAATGATCTTTTTACATTTTAATTGCAAACATTTATGGCATAAACTTTTAATTGGGTTGATATAATCCCTCTATATTTGTGCCAATATCTTACAATTTTGCTTGAGTCACACACAGACTTCAACATTCAGCATGCAAACCACAACAATGGTAACACGTTTTTTTAAAAATTACTTTAATTAATTAGACCATTGCAATTTTATTTGCTGTCTCTTGTCAGTATAACCCCAATAACGATAGCAAATACAATTTTAATGGTTAAATAAAGCCCAAAATGGTAAAACAAAGTAATTAATTTATTCATGCCGCAATGCACTCTGGGAGTACACTTCCTCATATCACAGACAGAATTAAGTTGACAAAACTTAAATAGATTAAGTAAGAAGAACTAGATGTAATTAAGTTATGCTTACTTACTTAAATAAAGGCAACGAGTTTGTACAATTTATTTAAGTAAACTGAACTAATTAGTTTTTACGGTGTTTGTCAAGGGGAAATATAGCGTGGCACCCGACAGATCTAATGCTCAACCTTTATTATCATGCTATCGCGGTCCACGCGAGGCGAGCGCACTGAGTCAAATAAATAAATCTCAGTGAGTCAAAGCACATCAAAGGAGAGCCCGTTCAAAGGTCCATATGAAATTAATCTGACAAAATCAGCTGACAGCAGACTCGGGGAGAGCGCGTCTGAGCAAGACGCCTCTGACCTATATCGGAAAGCAAATGATGAAGTCGACAAGAAAACTTCCTGTCGGTCCGGGTCAGTGGGAAAGCTTGTAACTAACAAGCTTGTTCCTGCTGAGAAGAACAGCAAATGCTGTCTTCTGAATGCTGGTCACCAGACAGTCAATGACTGGCAGGCAGCGTTCAAGCACCATAATGGTCACATTTAATGATCTAAAACAAATTCAAATGAGCTTTAGAGATATCAAAGTGGATATAATGACTGTTATGTTTATACCTCAGTAGAGTTGGAATCGTGAAATGAAAAAAGTATAAATTCATTTAGTAATCAACTGTTCCATCAGGCCACATTTTTATTCTTATCCAACCGCTGAAAAGCACACACAGGCTTGTGTGATAGGCATTTTTAGAAGCAGATTTTTCCAGCATTATTTCAGGTTTCAAACACAGTCTGTTTGTTTAGGTACCCCAACCAGCAACATTACACAATCAATGGCATTTGTTTAGAGTTTTTGTCAATCACTTTGGAGTGTTTCTCAGATCACAACTGGAATTCTCAAAACTACTTGTTCAGCCTCCACATCATCTAGTCATTTGTGCACATCATGCAATTTCTCATTGTTTTGAACAAATTCCAAATGCTTTGGTACTTTCATGCAATTAATTATGTACAAGTGTCTGCTGTTTCCAACATTATCAAAATGTGTTATACTGGTTCTCTGTTGTATAGTCTTACCACTCAAATCATCTAGGCCAGGGGTAGGCAAGTTCGGTCCTAGAGAGCTGCTGCCCTGCAGAGTTTGGCTCCAACACTGAAATAAACCTCACCTGCCTATAGCCTTAGTAATCCTGAAGACATTGATTAGCTTGTTCAGGTGTGTTTGATTAGGGTTGAAACTAAATTCTGCAGGACAGCGGCTCTAGGACCGAACTTGCCTACCCCTGATCTAGGCATTAGTTCCTTGCATAAGCCATTAGATGCAAAATGGTTAATCTAGTTTTCATAATACGTCAAGTATATTTTCTATACATTTCCACTAGACTCATATTTGTAAATGTGTCCTGAATTGATGAATTGCAGAGGTGAATTTGAATTTCACTAATGAAGGGAGTAAATGAAGAGCTAGTTCCACCAATGATCAACCAGTTCCCTAAAAGTGCTCAGAGATGCATGTCATGGACCTACATTTGGAAAGCACATATAGACAGAGCACAACACTGAGATACACACTGACAACGGAAGAACAACAAGGACGACAAACCGGGTCAACAGCTGTGAAGAATAAGAGGAGTAAGGATGTGTGGTTGAAGGTACGGAGGAACAGTGGAAGTTGAGGCCAAAATTGTAGAGATGTTCTCTGTGAAACTCTGTGTCCTGTGTGTGTGTGTGTGTGTGTGTGTGTGTGTGTGTGTGTGTGTGTGTGTGTGTGTGTGTGTGTGTGTGTGTGTGTGTGTGTGTGTGTGTGTGTGTGTGTGTAGACTTGTCTTTTTCAGGCCAACAGTAAAAGCGTAACTGTGAATCCTGCCAGTCTCTTGCAATTACAGTGTTTCTCATTTGCTAAGACGCACTAAATGAAGCTGGGATCCGCTTGATCTTCATCATCACATTATTAGCACTGCAGAAGTCTTCTCTTGCAAATGTTTTGACACGTTTTCATTTATTTCACAGATTTTTCACACCCTTTGTCAAAACAGTTACCACAGATCTCATTGAAACACCCCGAACTCTATTGGATTCACTGTGTTGAACAAAAGGAAAACATCTATTCACAGCTATTAGAAAGTACTTGCATAAGTATAAATCTCTATGCACCTGTGTGAAAATCATTTGCACAACTCTTCAATCAGCAATCAGTCCTCGTCTATCTATAAAAGATGCCACCTCTGTGTTGCTATTTGCATGAATGGATCAAAAAGGCCAAAGGCACGGAAGGATAGGAATTGGCCATGGCAGAGGGGCCCGAAAAAGAGGAGTTTGTATGCGTGGTGGAGGAGCTGCAGAAGCAAGAGGACGAAATCGAGCTCAAGTTTCAAATGATATTCAAGCAACAATTATTGACCAAGTCATCAATCATGGCTTGATTGACGGTGCACCAACACAGAAGGCTCTGTCACCAAATGTCCGGAGACTGAAGGAGTGGATGAGGGTTTCAGCTAAAGAGTTGGAGAGGCACTTTCGGAGTCTGGAGATGTTCTTAAGATGGTAAAAGGCAGTTTTAGTAGTGTTTTTGATGTGTTGTTGGAAGGAGAGGGTGGAGTCCATGATGACGCCCGGGTTGCATAATTGAGGGGATGCAGAGATTAAGCAGCCATCCACATCCAGTATGATGTCATCAACCTTTTTAAGTAGTGACTGTGGGGCAAACACCATGAGTTCTGTTTTGTCTTTGTTGAGTTTGAGGAGGTTATTGTCCATCCAGTTCTTTATGTCCTTCAGGCAGTTGATAAGCAGCACTGATGAAAGAGGAGTAGAAGGCTAAGTACTGATGTAGAGCTGGGTGTCATCAGCGTAGCAGTGGAAATGTAGTCCATGTTTCCGGATGATCATCCCAATATGTAGATATTAAATAGTAGTGTGCCAAGCACCGTATTGTTGCCTGTTGGTGAGATAGGATTGAAACCAGGAATACACAGTACCAGTGAGGCCAGTGAATTCAGCGAGGCGAGTGAGAAGAATAGAGTATCGAAGTGTATCGAAGGCTGCAGAGAGGTCGAGAAAAATTAAGATGCTGACATGGCCAGAGTCAGCTGCCATGAGAAGCTCATTTGTGATTTTGATGAGGGCAGTTTCTGTGCTATGATGAGGCCTGAAACCACATTGAAATGGCTCATAGAGGTTGTGCTGTAGCATATGGTGGTTGAGCTGGAAAGCCACAGCTCTTTCCAATAACTTGCATATGAAAGGTAGGTTGGAGATTGGGCGGTAGTGGTTTGGATCATCTTGGTCCAAACCAGTTTTTTTAAGTGTCGGGATTACTGCAGAAGTTTTAAAGCTGGTGGGGACCACCCCAGAAGACCGCGAGGTGTTGATGATGTTGACCAGTGTGGGACCCAGAGTTGGAAGACATGCCTTGACCAAGGCAGTCAACATTGGATCCTGTTTGCTGGTCATGGCCTTTGCTTTTGACACTAGCTCAAGAACTTGAGCTGTTTTGAGCTGGGAGAAGGCAGTCCTGCAGTGTGGAGACAGTTGAAGAATTTGTGTCCAGCAGCGGTAGTGTGGTTGGGTGAGAGGAGCTGGACAGCTGCAGTTGCTGGTGGATGGTTTCTACCTTTTTCTGGAAGTATTCCAGGAACCAGTTGCTGGTGGATGGTTTCTACCTTTTTCTGGAAGTATTACAGGAACTTGGAGCATAGGCCAGCAGCGTCAGATGGTTGAGGAGGGTCAGGTGGTGCAGAGTAGGCGGTTTATAGTGGAAAAAAGCTATTTAGGTTGATGTTGTTGTTTACCAATGAGTGTAGAGTAGTAGTTATTTTCCGCCTTGGACAGAGCATCTTTGTAGCTCTTAACATGGTTGTTGTAGGCTACCTGGTAGACAGTGAGGCCAGATTTTTTATAGTACCTCTCCAGCCTCCGCCCTGTGGCCTTCATGAGGCGGAGTTCAGCAGTGAACCAGGGAGCAGGACAGGAGAAGGAGACAGATCGAGTGATGAGGGGGGCAACAGAGTCCAGACTATGTGACAGGGCCATGTTGTAGTGATCAACCAGGTTATCAACTGTGCAGCCTGGGGGGCATATATATATATATTTAAAGGGTGTCACGATTTCGATTTTAAATCGAAATCGATCGAAATTAATTCACAAACTCAAAAATCGAAATAAAAAATGGAACGTCGATACTGCCACGCCCCCATGTCGCGCCCGTGATGGAAAGTTCGGATCGTTTTACTGACTCTGTTGTTCAATCTCGTTCATCAAAATTAACTAATCTTTTTTCTAGTCATTTCAGGGGCTTTAAATGTTATACTTTTAACAGGCAAATTCCCCGAACACATCCAACGAAATCTTGATCATATTCTGAATTAAGAAATCATTATAATGCAGTCAAAAGTAATTTACAGGGAACATTAATATTTGACCTTCCGAGTCTCTTATTCATTTGTGGCGTGACAGAGGCAATGAACGGATCGTTCATGAACGACTCATCACGGCGCGGGAAAAAAACACAAGTGTTGAAAGGCTGTGAGTCCTCTAACTTAGATTCTATGCCCGAGCCCGAACTTGGCCTATATTTCCCGTCACTATCCTCGGGCCGGGCTCTTGATCTATAGACGTGCACTCCCAACGCAATAGAGTGCGGCGTGGGACTAGATTTGATGGCCGATTGCGAGCGCGGGCGGTAATGCACTCACTCTGTGTGTGCGGGAGAATAAAAAGAATCGCGGGACTCCCGCAAACTAGAAATATCTATGAATAAAACATATAACAACTAATACATTTTTTTTCATCTGTTGCAGAAAAGCAACAAGAAAAACTAAAACAAAATAGAAACGATTTACAGGCCAGAGTTTCTATTTATAACATGTTTGCAGCGTTGAGCGATTTAGCCAATCACAGACATATGTGTTGATTTCTTGTACGCAATGACCAATCAGAAGCATTTAAGATAGACTCTCCTCACCGCTCAAAACGGACTTTTTGTTCAGTGCTGAATTCTGTAAGCTGGCAAATCCTCTAATTATAACAAACAAAGTGTAGGCTGTAGGCTATATATTATGAAAGATTCATTGTGCAGTCAGCTTCAGAGATGTGTCAATAACAGAGATGTGTGAGATTGCGATGAACTGATGTCAGCTTTTTAGGAGCAACAGCAACCTGTGCTTAAAAAAAAAAAAATCGAGAATCGAATCTAACCGTGACCTTAGAATCGAAAACAAAATCGAATCGAGGATTTGGAGAATCGTAACACCCCTAATATATATATATATATATATATATTTTTTTTTTTTTTTTTTTTTTTTTTTTACCCATAAGTTTCCTTTGGCAGCTTTTTTTTCAGTATCCATTTGAGTTAGTAAAGTATCATATTTCATATTGATGGCTGTATTTTGTATTTTGTTGTCCATTGTGTAATGATTGATTGAAATAATAAATTAAATTGCTGGTTACGTCCGTGAGACAGCTGATTAGAACTCTTGTCATTGACCGTAAAACAGTAAAGTTACAGGAATCACCAACCCGTCGAACGCGGTCGACAAGTCGATCTTGGAAGCATTTTAAGTCGATCGCGAAGAGTTTTCAAAATCAGAGAAAAAAAGCCTATTGTGTGTAGTAAATGGTGTCTAGGGGATACGGAGGCGCGCGCGCTGTTACAATCATGTCATTTTTGCCGCGCACACCTTTGGGCTCATGCGGACGCGTCAAGTTTAAACAAGGCTTTACGCTTTAACCAGCTCAGCAACAGTAACAGCTCATATTAGCCAGCTAAACCTTTACTACCCTGTTAGAAAAAATATATAGTTGCATAGTTTCATGTGGTTCTTCTCCCTCGCTGTATTATGGATTTGCTATGTGGGGGGAAATGTGCTGGTTACGTTTGTGAGACAATCAGCTGATTACTATTATTATATTATATATTAAGACCCTTGATCCTCACCTGACTATAGCTTTGCAAACTTTATCCATGATGTGGTTATGGACTGTGGTACAGAAACAGTGAAAATTTTACACAATCTTGGCTTACTCTGGCTATACTCTGCTGTCTCAGACGACGATATGTTTGTCCTAGGTTAGACACCGTAGCTTCTTCGAAAGGTAGGGGTGAGCAGTGGGCTCAGCCCTCAGTGCAACTCGCAGCCGAACCGCTAGATGTAGCTAAAAATCACACACTGCACCTTTAATTTGACCACAAATTGTGGTGTTTGATGGAAATATTTGTTTATGTTGCATGTTTTTAATGTTTTGTGAGTAGAGCATTTTGCTAACAAAATGAGTCATTTTGGCCATTGAGCTTCAGTTTTATCCTGTGTGTCAACTGTTTTGAAAATGTGATTTCAGAGTGGGCAAATGTGTTTAAGCAATCGAGAAAAACTGTAATATCCCATAGAGTAATTTGTAAATTCGTTCTGTTAAAATGTATATATGCCATACAGATAAAGTGCTGTCTTGTGCATTTTCAATCATTGTCATCAAATCGTAGTCATAGTTTACATTTGAAAATACTGACAGAGTACACTGCTAAATTTACAACACGACTAAGCATTTTGACTATCTTGTTTGTGAACAATGACACAAGGACTTATCCTTCTGTTGGCACTGATGTGTTCATTGACACGAACATTTACTTTTGAGAGATCATTATTTTGAGCAAGTTACAGGATTTTGCAGGTAATACAGTACATTGTGTGGTGCTGTTTGTATGAATTGTTTTGAGAAATGCACAAACTGGTTTGCAAATCTTAATGATGATTTAAGAAATGTATCAAAGCAACTGAGAAAAACTGTAAGACAGGACCATAGAAACATGCATAGACAGAGATAGAGAGATAAAGAAGAAGGGTGGACAGACAGACAGACAGACAGATAGATAGATAGATAGATAGATAGATAGATAGATAGATAGATAGATAGATAGATAGATAGATAGATAGATAGATAGATAGATAGATAGATGATATATTTAACATGACTTGTCCTTTTTTCACTTCCAAAAACGGTGCATTTCACAGTATTTTACTGTAAAATTACATGAAATATTCTGTCAGGTCTATTACCATTTTCCCCGTCTACATTAAGGATACATATTTGTGGCGAGCAGGACGAGGCCGAGGGGCTGTGGGAGAATGGTGGCGAGGCCGGTGGAGTGATTACTAATGAGCGCCACCTGCGCGACGCACTGGTCTCATATTTCTCACGGAGGAGTGGAAGCATAAAAGGAGGAGCGCCATCAGTAGAGATCGAGAGAGGCCAGGCCTGGATTTTATTTGATGTTTTGTTTTATTATGTGTGGCGGCAGTCGACTGTGATGGACTGCCATCTTTACTTTCGTTGTTGTATTTATTAAAGTCATTGAATGTTCGCTGGTTCTCGCCTCCTTATTCCCATAACAACGAACTGCGTTACAATATTATTAACCAATTAACAGGTTTTTATCCTACCATTTTTACAATGTTTTACAATTAAAATTACAATCTTTTCTGCTGGGTTTGGTGCATAGAAGCATAGCTATGCAAATCCACCAGCTAGACCAGCATCAAACCAGCATAAACCAGACTGATCAGCATGTTAATTCACGGTAAAAAATTGCTGTAAAAAAAAAGACTCTTGTTCCAGTGTTGGTGTAACGGCGCGATCTGCGGTGGCCGCAAACATCTTAGCTCACAAATGCTATTTTCACAGCATTGCATTGTGTGCGTGTGTGTGTCGGTCTCGGTGGGCGTTCAGACCCTGAGTCTGTACCTCATTTACACTGCGGCTACCCCTGGGTGCTTTAGCACTGAAAGAGTTATTTTCTATTTTTTTTTTTTCACTAAAAGAGCAACTCAAGCGTGACCTTAAGTCCTTTTCAGGATGTCATTCCGCTTGTGCATTTCTGGATGCGGTCGTTCCCTGGCGCCAGCAGATGGCCACAATAGTTGCCTCTCGTGTTTGGGCATTCAGCCCTCTGAGGCAGCTTTTGTGAATAGTTTGTGTTCCCATTGCGGGATATATGATAATGGCAGCGCTTAGATCGAGACTTGCTTACCTCAAGGGTCGTGCAGTCCCCTCGTCTATGCCCTGATCTAGTGGCTATTCTGGACCTCAGAATAGACCAACTTCTACGCATGTTCAGGGTGATCTGAGGATTACCGTGGAGGCTTCTCCGCCGACGCAATCTCAGTGGGCCCCTCAGGCCTCAAAAGTGCTTCCGCTGCTGGAAAGAGCGTGCTGGTCCTTCTCATGGACGACCAGTCATATCTTTTCTCCTCTTGACGACCAGATGTTAGTCGCAGCATCGGAGGGGAAGCTTCTGTCCTCTGGAGATGAGGATTTGGCTGTGTTGCCCCCTTCAGGGACTTTAGCGCTGCCCAAGCCTGATCCAGAATGGGTGGCTATGCTTTCCCGGGCCGCTGAGAAGGTTGGGCTTGCGTGGAACCCTCCACCAAGTCCCGAACCTTCTCAGTTGGATGATTGGTTTCTCGTTTTTTGGGCCGTGCTGGTTCTCAGTGTGCCGGCCTGGTACCTTTCTATCTGGAGGTGCATGAGGAGCTTACTAGGATGTGGACGACACTGTATAGTGCCAGAAGCTGTTCTAGTGGCTCCTCCACCCTCGACGGTGGGGCAGCTAAGGGGTATGTGGATATCTCACCGGTGGAGCGTGCCATTGCGATGCAGCTGTGTCCAGTGTCTGATTCCTCTGGGCGGGGTAATCTACGCCTCCCGTCCAAGGCCTGTAAGTTTTCGTCCGGACTTTCGGCGAAGGCTTATAAGGCCTGTGGACAGGCTGCTTCTGCCCTCCATGCCATGGCGCTCTTGCAGGTCCACCAGGCCCAGGCACTCATGGATGAGATGGTTCTGACCCAGAGCTCCTCCGGGAGCTCCGTGTGGCAACTGACCTCACTCTCCGGGCAACGAAGGAAACCGCACGTTCCGTTGGTAAGGCGATGTCCACCTTGGTGGTCCAGGAACAGCCACTTCTGGCTAAACCTGCCCTATATGAGGGACACCGACAAGTATCGGTTCCTGGATGCCCCTCTGTCCCAGGTTGGGTTGTTCGGCGACGCGGTCGAGAGCTTTGCCCAGCAGTTCTCCGCCACACAGAAGCAGACGGAGGCGCTCCGACACATCCTGCCCCGGCGGACCGCTGCAGCTCACACCCGTCTGCCAGCCGCAGACCCTCCGCCTGCTTGTCGCCGAGATCAGCCTCCAGCGGTGTCCTCCAGCATGGAGCAAGCCACAGGAAGTCGACCCAGCCTGTCCAGGCAGCTGCCAAACCAGGAGGCAAGCGCAGGTGCAGACGACCCTGAGACTTGCGACCCAGAGGTAGATCAAGTTGCTCTTCAGGAGATGGTGAACACGCCGCTTCTTCCGCTGCCTTCCGAGTCGGGTGTTTTCAAGGGCATTCTGTTCACCCGTGTTCTGGCGGACAGTGCCCCTGTGCTCAGTACAGAGATCGCAGTCCTACTGGCGAAGGACGCGATCGAGCCTGTCCCTCCAGCCAATATGAAGACTGGCTTCTACAGCCCGTACTTCATTGTACCCAAGAAAGGTGGTGGGTTACGGCCAATCTTGGACCTGCGTGTCCTGAACACACATACATCAAGAATCGGCATATGAATCTCAACAATGGTGACAATCAAAAGTTTCATGCTGCAATGCATGTTGGGTACCAGCATAGTACAAAGAAATCATCCATGACTCCCAGCATGCATTGCAACATGAATAAATTATGCAGCTGAATTGTCTGCTTATTTTCTTTAATTTTTACTTTTTGCTTTTATTTTTGCTGTTGGTTTTGTGTTGATATTTTGGTTGCGTGTTTTGTGATGTTCAGATGTGATGTTATATTTTTTGTTGATTGTAACCATTGTTGAGATTCATTGGCTGATTTTTGATGTCTGTGTGTGTCTAAATTAAGCCATAGTTCAAAATTTATTAGCATAGCCGAGCCTGATGGTTCGTGTGACCCAGCGGGACAGGTTGGGAAGCTTTAGCTAGGCTCCCAAGAACTGTGCCAGCGGGGTCACGCGAACCACAGACGTCCCCTCGGTGGTGCAGCGAAGCAGAATGACGGGCCTGGACGTGGACGGCATAGCGGCCCGGTGTGGGAGCAAGGTCATTAACCACAACCTGAGAGAGGAGTCCAGGGAAGGACTAGCGTTCTGCGGGGGCCTGCTCTGCCAGGGGTCTGGCGACAGAGGGGGACGAGAGTGGCGAGGCCCGTGGGTGGCGCGCACTGTCATCCGAGAACTCTGTGTCCTCAGGGATGGGGTGTCAGTTCTTTCTTTAACCACTTTAGGGTGCTGCCCACCCGGGGGTCTTGCTACCACCTCCTGAAAAGAACTGACGACCATCCCTGTGCCGGCGCCAGTGGCGGCTGGGTGGAGGCAGCCGTGGGCCATCGGTGCAGAATATGCTTGATAGCCTCAGTCTGTTTCTGAGCGGTCGAGAACTGTTGGGCAAAGTCCTCAACCGAACCCCCGAAGAGACCGGCCTAGGATATGGGGGTGACAAGCAGCCACGGACAGATAGCCGTCACCCTCAGGTCACCCTGGCCACCAGCCGAAGTACTACCTCTCGTGGAGGGAGTAGATCCGGGTGTGGATAAGGGGACTCTCACTCTTGCGAGATCACTGAGTCTCGACCACAATGACGTGATGGTCATGTTCCCACAGAGAGAACACGAGTCATCCACGAGCGCTGCTCTAGCGTGCCCAAACACGCAGAACAGCGATCGTGCCTATCAGAGTCAGAAATTAGTCTACCGCAACCAGAAGTGCACGGGCGAGGCATCTTTTAAAAGACGCGCCGTGTGCAAAGTTCTTTTGTGAGAGGAAAACTCTGCGGATGTTGAAGCGCCCAGGGAGAAACACACTCACGGGCAGACCACTGCACAAATCACGCAACGTGGGGCAGAGTTGCGCCTTGCAAATTCCGCAGACCCATGGCATTTCTTTGCCATTGGCTTGTTTTGTATACTCAAGGTTAATAGGCTTTCTAAGCGAAACCCCATTTGTCGTCACGACGGAACTTGTAGTGACAACGAAAGGGAACTGTGTAGTTGCTGATGCAGTGACAATCTCCTTGCTAAGTACTTTAGCACATACATGTGTGCTATTGTTTGCTAAATACAAACTGCAAAGATTTTAGTTAAAGTCATGTTTTTAATTAATTCACTATTACACATTAGGTTTTTGCAGTTTTATATTAAGAGATTTAAATTTTCAGTGGACTCAAATGAAGTGAGTTCACAGTACTATCAGTATAAATACTAGTTTTTGAACTTGAACTGTTCGAAGCAATTGGTTTCCCAAATGATATGTTTTACGGTAACATACTGTAAAAAATGAGAGCTGTAAATTAACGGTAAAGGGCTGTTAGATTAACAGTACATTGCTGGCAACCAGCTGCCAGTAGATCACCATTATTATACAGCGCAATTTTTTATAGTGGTCAGTGTTTTTAGTAGGGTGGTCCAGGACAGCTTGTGGAGGCTTTGTGGGGGAAATTGAGATTCCACAGCATTTAGCTTTGTCACAGCAAATAACCAAGAGCAGGTTTAGCAATGTGCCAGTTAATTATGATGTGGCTGCTCATATACTTCTTGTTTTTCATTAAAGGCAACAATGAGATGCCGCTTTCTGTGCTGTGGGCAGGTGTGTGAGAGGATTTGGCTGCTGTACCATCAGCTATGCTGTAAGCACCATCAAAGCAGGGAAAAATGCAACTCATGTTGACCGCTGTTGAACCTCAAAAGATATGCACTTCCCCTCGGAGTCTGATGAGGGAATTTGTATTTTCAAGGGCTTTCATGTTGGCCCTGCCACGCACCATGACCAAGACTGAGGAGAAAACTCACAAAGTATATACAAAGATTTTCAGATGCAGAGGTGGGGGATTTGAGTAGCAATTTTTAAAACTTGTGAACAAATAGCTTCATGGAATTAAATTACATGATCATTTTATTATTATTATTATTCCTTTATGTCATTTTATGTTTTCATAGTTTAAATTACTTAATATTTCCTTTTTATTGTTGTTTCATCCTATGATTGTGTGGTTTCAGTAGATGTTTGTCTTCATGAGTTATGGAAAAGATAATGTCTCCATTTTGAGGTTTTTAATGTCACAGGACAGCAACATATGCAACTAAGATTATTCAATAAACTCTGCTCTGTTCATTATCATCACTTCGTCTCCTGCTTCTGCTCTTCCCTAGCTTTCTCAGTCAAACTCTCAGGCTGACAAAAACGTTTTCTTCTTCTATCTTCTGGCAGGGACTTGACGTCCAGGGTCGGATCTAATATATTTGATATTTCTGATGTGCAGGTCCATCCTATCTAACATTTTGGCACGGTCTAACATTTCAACCAAAAAAATGTCTTATAAGAATGTTGAGGTAATTTTCCATTTTATAATTTTGTAAACATTATGGGAACATTAATTTTGAATGTTCTCTGTAACATTCTAAAACAAGTAGCAACATTAAAAAACATTAGACACACATCCGTCTAAAGCATTTCAGGAAAAAAAAATGCAAAGAACAATGTATACATAATGTTTTTGTGCTAACGTTTTTGAAATGTACACTGTAAAAAAAAATATATGATCAATAAAGTATGATGACATATTTTTACATTGCTTTAACTAAATAAGTAAAGCAATTTTCAACTTTTTAAAGTTATATAAGTTTAATGTAATTTAAGTTGATTGTACTTAAAAATTTAGCAACTTTTTTTTTTTTTTTTACAGTGTATGTTCTATTAACGTTACTGAAAGAACATTTGTCCATAACTTTAAGCAAAACTTGCCAGACTGTTAGTCAAACGTTCTAAGATTGTTCCCTGATAGCTGGGTTACTTAAGACTTGAACATGTGACTGGCTCCCACCTCTGTCTAGTTGTAAACGAACTTGGATTCTTTGACATCAATATGACCTTTTGGCATCGGGTTATGCTATTGCAAGACAACATCTCACCAGCATCTCCTGTATCTTTCTAATGTGCCGTTATTTGTTGCATTATTCTAGCATAAGTGCCTTGCTCAAGGAAACAACGGTAACAGTTCACCATCCACTAATTGTGGGGTTTCAATTTGTAAACTTCCAGTTAATAGCTCAGATTTTAACCACTAGATTACACCACACCCAAGGGTAACATCCAAGTTCTGCAACTCGTCTTAATTTATTTACCGATTAGGGCTGGGGAAAATATTTAGAATACTGTCTTTATATTGTTTAAACATTTATTTGGAGATTCAATGAGACAATATATTTAAGATTACAAATGCTATGTTATGCAATTAATTCAATCATTATGCGATAATTTTTCTAGCTGACTAACAAGTTTATGATCATATGGTTTTTCTGAGGTAAATGTTACATGACGTGATATTATTTACAAGCTGTTTTATTGACGCCTTTCTGTGGTTGAAACACTTATTGAGCTATTACATGACACATGATAGGCCTACGGATTTTTATAAATTGTACTGTATCTTTTAACCATTTATGTCCATTCATGTTTATTTCGCACTGTTACTGGTATTAAAGTGGAGGAGATGATCAGTTTACGTGTCGCTTCGCGGTGCCGCTTCTCTTGAACTGAGGCGCAACAGCGATCTGTCACGACACATTAAACAGCACCAAAAATAGTTACTTTTTTATTTCGTAATACAATGAACATAATTTGAAATCTGAGACTTTGTTTGATATCAAAAGTAACAAAGCACAATGCTTATTGCGATTTATTGGATGGGAGGAGCCCAAAGTTCCTTTCTTTTATCAACTGAAAACAGGATAGACTAATCAGTTCTTGCGATTTAAGAATGAGAATCGATTCATATCGAGCAATTTATATTTTTTACCCAGCCATATTAAACAAAACAGTTTTTTTCACTGGTTATTAATATTTGAAAAACGTTTGTCTACAAAGTTATCTGGTTCAACCAACATGTAGGAACTTCCAGAGAATAAGCAAAACAAAATAGTGAATTACATCACATAATCCCACCTACACACTGTCAAAAAATGACATGATCAATAAGTTATGACAACATGTGTTTTTATATTTCTTTAACTCATCAAAATAAATTAAGCAATCCGCAAGTCAGTTTAAAGTAATTTAAGTTGGAATTACTTAAACATCCAAGTTGGTTGTTCTACATTTTTATAATACTTCAATTTTAAGGCAGCAATTATTTTTAGCGTACAGACATTTGTGACTGTCAAGGTCAATAAGTCTCTTGAAATACCAGATAAATTGACCGTTTTATGATAAAAGTGTTGCAACGTCTAAAATACATAATCATATTTGTGAATTAGTAATTCATGATATTTATTTTTTAAAAAGTCTTTTTGATACAGATGTACAATATTGATTCGGATTTTTTCAAGGTGTAAGAAATATGCAATCTGTATCTCACATCGGGGAACTGGACTATGGGCAGTATGTGGGCAAAACCACCTGAGGCTGAGACTACAGTGGAGAATCTTCTTCAAAGCGCTCGAGCATCATGCTTAGATTGTTCTGGATCAATTGGCAGGGGAGGGAGCAGGAAGAGCGCTATTCGCTATAAGTCCCACGTGAACTGAACTCAATCAGCAGCCAACCGCGGTGGCCATTGTGCTGGGGTATAATTGGAACTATGAGATTTTATTAAGAGAGAGTAATTGCATGTGCTCCTCATCAGGGTCTCAATTGTGCTGTCTCTGGTCAGAATAAAGACTCCTAGGATGGAATGGGTGTTTACTGTCATCACTGTGGCGGCCGAGGTATCTTACCTTCCTCCTCTGCGGTTTATCTTCACTCTTTCTCTCTAAAGTACCGTTCAAGCTTCTATTATCTTCCATATTTTTCACTAGAGAGAATTTTCCCTCTGGTCTATAAGGATAGTGTCTTTTGTCTCTGACCTACCTCAGGCTTACGGGAAAGCATGCCAGCTTAAAAAAAGAAAAACTGACGCACAAAACCAGAGAGATAAAGACTACTTGGATTCGGTGCTCCCCGAGGACTCTGACAAAGACAGGGGACGCCATTTTCTTCAGACTCTCAAGTCAGGGTTAAATTAAAGGCAAATGGTTGATAATTTACTAGCACTACTTAACATTCTCTCCTCGTTTACTTCTAACCTAATATTTCTTTATGGACTTAATGAAATCCATTTTGAAGCATCCTTAATTCAGCCCCGCACTTCCTTATTGAGATTTCCAGACCTTGGGCTTTAAAAACAAGTGGTCACTGAATTTGGTCTCCGAACCTTGCCCTCTCCGGTGTGATAAATAGATAAGGAGGAATATCCGGAGTTTCTCACTCAAATCCAGTGTGTAATCCTCAGATTGTTGTGCCGCCACTTCCCATTTAAGCCTCTCGGGAGACCGATTTTTACAATACTTAGTCTCTTTTTTAATCCTCATTATTTTGCTCTTCTCAAAGACAACTAGTTTCAGTATGCAAAGATATGTAAGTCACAGTGAACAATTTTCTGGTGGAATGGTGTGTACAGACACTATCAAAGTCCCGTATGTGTGCTGTTCAATCGCACCTCCAGAGTTGGAGAGTTAGCCAGCTAAATAAAAGAGACACTACTGACATAATCACATTTTTCGGTAGAGTGACGGTACCTCAGCTTTTTTTTTAAAGTAAAATTTATAGTAACAAGCTGTTTTCCCCCCTACAACAAGTAGTACTGGTGTATAACAACATGTTATATTATGGTGCACTCAGCCTTTACAGCTCAGGCAATAATCAAACGATTTCTTTTTTTTGAACGTCCTCTTTCTCTCTCAAGTACAGCATTAGGTGCTCTGATTTATTATAGTGAATCAGTGAATCAACTTAGGTTCATTTCAGTTCAGGTACTGTATGTATATCCGTGTTAGATTTTTAAAATAAACAATACAGCTATTTAATTAAAAGGGGTAGATGTATGTTTTTGAAAATCTTCAAAGTAGCTTCTTCAAAAAATTACAAATGAGCACCAACCAAAATGCACTCAAGCCATATGCACACTGCCCATTATAATCTGATTTAAATAAAAGAAGATTTACGATTTAACACGACTTAGGTTACGAGTGCCACAATTTGTTATTAGTGGTGTGTTAATCCAGACATCTGTGATCATCACAAACAGAGACAAAGCTACTTAACATGTATTATAGTATATACTTTTTTTCAGCAAGGCTGCATTAAATTAATCAAAAGTGACAGTAAAGACATTTATAATGTATATAATATTTCTATTTCAAATAAATGCTGTTATTTGAACTTTCTATTCATCATAATCCTGATAAAAAAGTGTCAAAATGTAACATCTTGATCAAGTCATCATATTAGAATGATTTCTGAAGGATCATGTGACACTGAAGACTGGATTAATGATGCTGAAAATACAGCTTTACCATCACAGGAATAATTTACATTTTAAAATATATTTGAATAGAAAACAGTTATTTCACAATAAAAAATTTTTTGAAATACTGTGAAATATTACTTAGTACTTTTGATCAAATAAATGTAACCTTTGTGTATTTCTTTCAAAAACAAACCTTTGAATAGTAGTGTGCAGTGTTGGAGAAAGTTCATTTTAAAAAGTAATGTTACAATATTGCAGTACTCCCTAAGAATGTAACTAATTGTGTAGTTACTTTTAATAGAAAGTAATGTTACATTACTTTTGCATTATTTTTCTTATCATTCTGGATTGCAGAAGAATACTACGCAGGAGAAGAAAGTTCAACACTCTGTTTATCTAAAGTCAGTTTTGTTTATTATTAGTATGATTGAATTGGATCATCGAAGGTCAGCAGCAAAGACATTAGTTAATAAAGTGAGATTAAATACATAAATACAAGTATATTTGTGTTATTTAACTAATTTAATCATTGCAGGTTTGCATAATATTCTGAGTTTGCATTTCACTGTTTTTATTCAAATTGAGGAATACTAAATCTGTTTTTGTGCAAGTGAGATGAGTAAATGCTCTCATTTAGTCTAGAACTACAAGAACCATCATGTTTACATAAAGCACAGAACCTCTGTACTCTGTACAATTTCTCTCAATATAGGGACAGGAGAGCTGTCAGTCAATACATGGGAAAACAAAAGTAACTTGTGTTACTTATTTGAAAATGTAACAGATATTTTGTGGTAAATTTAAAAGTAATGGATTACTAGTTACTTGGAAAAAAGTAATCTGATTACATGTTACTTGTAATGAGTTACCCCAACACTAGTAGTGTATATATTAATTTTGGGACGGAATACATAAAATGTCCTTACTACCTGTCAGATATGAAAGCTTTAGCTTAAGTTCTGTCAGGAAGACTCAATCAGCGCGTCATGCATTACCTCATTCCTATCCAATCAGGTGTTAACAGTCACAGTATAAAAGATTGGTACTTACACTTGTCTGAGTTCGCAGATGCTGACGCTGCCATTCACCTCCATCCTCCCCAACCACCACCAAGATGGTACCTTCCCCTCCATCCTCCCCATCACCACCACCAGGATGGTCCCTTCCTTACCTCCAGGGGGTCGGCTGCGCCCCCGCCTTCATCTCAGGCGGGACATGCAGATTCGGCTAACCTCGCTTTGCTCGCTAAGGACGGGGCCTACGCCAAAGAACTTATAAATTTATGCTTGCTGAGCTGTCAATAAATGTATACAGCTTTTCAATTAATCTCCCGAGTCTTTCTGGTAGAAATATCTAATATAGGTGTTCTGAAAACTTCAAGCTGGCTGACATCATCTTTGGGGGTGTGGTTTGGTAGGAGGGCGAAGTCTAATTCAGTGGCTACATTGTAGAAGCTAGCGTAACGTTAAAATCGCTTACAGCACTGTTGAATCACAGCCCACCAACTGCTCAATGCAGTCCGTCAGATTTCGAGTGGTTTCTGCAGTCCTCCATCACCAGCACAGCACGCTCCAGCTGGCCTGCTGGGCGAATATAAAGTGATTGCTGTCGTGTATCATTTCTCTTTTGATCTTAGAAGCTTACTCTCAGCTCCTTGAAGGACAGCTCCACCGCATGTGCTTACACACACACACACACACACACACACACAAAGAAATCCAGCATGGCACAAGCAAACTCAGCTGTGTGTATGCAAACACACAACTGGGAGCTTTCCAATATTAGCATCTTAAATGGCACAGACTGATGGATCAAGTCATGAGGAGAATATGGCACACTTCCATAATTGCTGCAGCAATGCTTACAAACAGTAGGACAGAGCTCAAGGCTGCAGAGACAATAGAATGAGATGCTGGACAGTGAATCACTGAGGCTTTTAATGTACAATTAGAGAACAGTGGATGAGTGTTAAGGTGAAAGTGCTATAGGAGTTTATGAATCACACTGTTTTCCTGGTTCTATCCCCTGATATAAGGTAAACCAGGCAGTACAGACCCACTAGACCGCCTTTAGTGGGTGGAAGTAATTGCGAAATTGCAAGAAGACCACAAAATGCTTGCTGTACAGTGTGGAAGACATAAAAAGCATCTGTGGTCTGCAAAATCGCATACATGCTTAAATGCATCAGACTAGAAGTCAACCGATAGTGGATTTTACCGATAATGATAACTAGGTTGGCCCACGCTGGCCGATAACCGATTAATCAACCGATAGTTTTTAAAATGGATAAATTAGTGCTGAACTTTATTACAAAAATTGAAAAACAATACTGAACCATGAAAAATGTACTGTACTTTTTAAATATAAAAACTATTTATATATGAACTGTACATTGATCATTCATGTAAGTTCATAGTGCTTTAGCTGATGTTAAGAGATACAACTTTAAAAGGTAAAAATGTATTAGTAAATGTTAAAACTAACAATGAATAATACTTTTATTAACCTTATATGTTAACTTACAAATGGACCCTTATAGTGTTACCATTTCATGTAAATCTAAACAGTCATGATTATAGTTTTAAACGTTTGAGGAACTACTAATGTTAGCGTCCTCAGCCTCGACAGGAAACATACAGCTGTTCTCCACTAATGCAGCTTCTAGTCAACAAATATAATACTTTATGATGATATGAAACATGTGCAGTAGTTTACTGTTTACATACTGTTTCATTGTCTGTTTTAAATCCACATCTGAAGTGTCTCACTCTGTGCCGAGCACAGTTTCACGTGTCAAAACAAACACCACGAGGCGTCAGTGATAGTTTTTAATTCACCTCTAGAGGTCGCTCCTACTATATAATGACAGCGCACCCTTCTCATCCGCTCCAGCAACGGATGCAACCAGGATAAACTATGGGTATGGATTTTTTGCAGATAACCGATTGTTCCAGCAATCAGTTATCGGTGTTAATTAATCTGCAAAACCGATCAATCGTTGACCTCTACATCAGACCACTGCTTTTATTAAGATAACTTGGTGGCGATGGTCAGGAGTTAATTTTCTGTTCATGGGGGCTTATTGCAGCTGAGCTGGACTCTAGAGGTTGATAATGACGCTGTCCTTGTGGATTGTGTAAAGGAATAACAAGAACAAGGTTTTTGGGGCACTAAAAGAAAACAGCTTGTCAATAGGAGAGGGGGAAGCGAAGCTCACCCATGCTGCGTATCTGTGATTTTCTGTGCTTCTTTCTCATCTTGCTGCAAAGTTCTCAACAGCTGCACCACATGCCTGGTGCACCTGATGACCTCAGAGCCTGGACCGAAAGTACCCAGCATGGCCTTTCAATATTGTGGACCTCTGTAATGAACATGTGCAAACAAGTGTGTGAAATACACACACACACACAGACACACACACACACACCCTATTTCACCAGATAATGAAAGCTTTGCTGAAACGACTAGTCAACTGGTCAACCAGCATGATGTTCATGGTGAGTTTGGTTGACTTCTTAGGGTAGTTCACCAAACCCCCCATACTTCTCCGGATCCAAAAACAAGCGAAGAAACCCCAGTAAAATGTGTTTAATCTTTATAGGAGTTTGACAGGTAAGGCATGATGGTGATTCTTCATCTAATAGTAAATATTTATGTGAAAATCTTGAATGTTGGGTCAGTGAAAAAGCGGGAAAAAATCATTGACAAAAATCTGACAACTTGATTCTCATCATACATGGAAATATGTTGCCTGGCAATGTAGGACTCTAGCCATAAAATCAACGGGACATCTGCAGAATGCCGACCATTGTGCACTTAAAAATAATTACTGCAAGCTTGTCCATTGACACAACAGCGAATCTCAACAAAGGAGGATTATTCATTCCATTAACATGGCACTATATCGGAGTGGGTTGCCCTGGCAATGACTTTGTAACCCAGGAGTCATAAGGGGTGCTCACCAGGGGAGAACAGTGCAAATAATCTGCAGATAACGTACCAACCTGCTCCACCATACTGTCCACAGCATGATCCCATTGTACGATTAACACTAAGTGTGGAGAATAAAACAAGGCAACAAGACATTAATCTGCTGTGACGTGAACCCTCTGTGTCTCTGTATGTCTGGTCATGTGTCCTTTAGGCTACGTTCAAATTCATCCGGATATATTTGAAAACAGTTTCGTTTCAAAGCTCTCTGGCCAGTGTTTTCCAGAAGCTGCTCGTCCACGCTGACACTTCTGATTAAATCAGTGTAAAACGTCATAAACGCTCACTGAGAGACAGGACATAATAAAGTTTTCAGGCTAATCTTCTATTATGATCATTTTATTAGCAAAATATCCTGACACTTACTGGTGCGTCTCAGCTTTCGGGAAGTAAGTTAAACTCAAAAAAGCCCATGCAAAAAAGAAACAAAATAAAATGAGGTCACACTAAATCGCCATTTCATATGGTCTGAAATGAAACTTTCATCACTGCGACAAAATAATTGTAATAATTATGACCAAATATTCTGTCATCTTTGCAGGAATGTAACATTTATCTCTAACACTTTACAATACAATCTAATTAGTTATCATTAGTTAAGCATTAACTAACATTAACTAAAATGTGAGGTTACACTATTTTAGGGTGTCTTCGTTACAGTGTAATCAGTGATGAATTCAGTAGTGAATAATATTAATTAACTTCATGATCTTTGTTAATTTAAGTTAATAAAAACATAACAGTTCAGTGTTAACTCTAATTGTTATTATTAATAGATACAAATTTAGAAGTAGTTTTCAATGTAAGTTTATGTTAACTCTTATACTAATGTTTACAAATGGAACCTTATTGTAAAGTGTAACCCATTGTCCTTTCGTGAATCAACATTTTTGTTGACAACATTTCAATCAACCAGTCAGATTTGAGGGACAAGTTTACAGTTTATGTCAAGTTTAGGCTTACAACCAGGGTTAGGCCGTGTTGTCCACCGAAGCGTTTTTAGCCGGCTAAAAACGCTAGGCGCTCTGCTGAAAACGCCTAGCTGTGGGCACTTGAGAGCGTTTTGGCAGCGCTGCGTTTTTTCAGTTGAGACGATTTGTTGCTATGAAACAGAATATCCGCAGCACAGTTTACTTGTAACTGATTTCGCAGATAAATTGTTTCATACTAAAAATTTATTTTTCATCCATTTTGTTTGCTTAACCCTGCTGGTTGATGTCGTTGTACAGAAAGAATGTTGTGACAGTTGGTCAGTGTGGTATTTTTCCCGCCCCTCCTCCACTGTGATTGGACGGCTGGGTAAAAAGTGGCAGTGATGAGCGCTGCACAAACACCATCTCAGAGTAAACCAAAGGTCAAAAACTTAATGAAAAATATGCGTTTTTTAATGAATCTGGATTAATGTGGGTATAGCCAAAGGACCCCTGCAGAGTTCTCAAGACATTAGACCACATAATAGCTGTCAGAACGCTTTCCGCAATGTCTGATGTGATGTCTCACTCTTCACCAATGAGAGTGCACAGTCAAAAACCCAGGGATTAAACCGAGCCCAGGGGATATGGATGGAGAGAAATTGGAGAGGACAAAACAATCGTCCCGTAAGTTGAAACGACGAGGAGACACTTTGAGGTTGCTGCTCTCTCTTGTTCGGTTGACAGATGATATTTGAGTGCCTTTAGCTGTTGACATTTCCAAAGGCAAGTCTTTGAGATGCCACAGTGAAAGCCTGATGGTTAAAGAGTAATTCACTCCTCTTACATCAGAATAGGAGGCTATCGATTGGACGGTCAGGTAAAAGTATGATTGCAACTGACCCTTGGAATTGAGGTGGCATAACGCTAACACACCACCTCTTCATTGTATATTGAAATGTTCAGCTCTGCAAGAAAACGAAAATACTTTGGTCGAGCAAATTTTCCAATTTGATGTGATTAGCGTAAGTAGCTTTTAATTCAAGTAACATAAACTGCACTGCTATTATAAAGACCGGGAAAATTACAGTTTGAGAGAGCGTTATTACCGCAAATAGACCCCGATCCACTTCAAAAAGACACTGTGACATCCGAGTGGCAGAATGGGTATGTCACAAGTGAAATGCAGTCTACATATCATCCAGAAATGCATAAACAAGCAGGATACTTGGGGTTCAGGAATCCGAAAACTCTGACTGACAGTGCTCTGTCGTTGGGATTAGAGACATTCATTTCTTCCTGAACTCAATTACATTTTACAAAGGCTGACATCCCCAGTTAATTGCAGACTTTCCACATGAGGGAATTATTTGCACTTCTATATTCCATGCCCATGTGTGCTCTGTTCCGGCTGTGGAGTCCCCATCTCCTTTTTGAAAAATATTACAAATGACTTTGATTTAAATACACTTCTGGAGTCTGAGAGGAGGAGCTCCGTTTTAAATAGTTTCGAGAGCGTCTTTGAGAGCACTGTGCAAATCATTTTGATGACATTTAGCAGTTGGACTAGATGATCCTGTTTCTCTTTGCAGGCCTCGAGCTTGGATCCCCAGTGACAGGATGGTAAAAAGAAAACAATGAGGATGGAGTGAGACAGAAAGGTGTGCTGGGAGTTTTGAATACAAAAAGGAGGGAGCTAGGAGGATAACCTCTGGCAGTTTAGTAATGTGGAAAACTGCTCCAAACTGTCTGAGAGGAACACAGAGATGGGAAATGAGTGGGGTGGGGTTATTGCCCAACTAATTTATTATAGTTTACATTTATATAAATGTATTTCGCTGAACATCGGGGGGGTATTGTCCCACTTAAGTGGGACTTAAGTACATACTTACATGTAATTTCATAATTACTTATATTGTCTTACCGCCGAATGGACTGACAAACATTAATTTTAAACTAAAATCTACTTTGTCATGTCTACTGAAACGTGTAAGTCATGTGCTTAATTATTGTGGCGAGCAGGACGAGGCCGAGGGCCGTGGGAGAACGGCGCGAGGCCGGTTGCGTGATTGATAATGAGCGACACCTGCGCGACGCACCGGTCCCGTGTCTCTCACGGAAGCATAAAAGGAGGAGCGACGACGGTGAAGGACGAGAGAGGCCAGGCCTGGATTTATGTTGTCCTTGATATATGTGACAGCAGTCATCCGTGAGGGGCTGCTGTCTTTTACTTTTATTTTGTATTTGTTTGTTACGTTTATTAAAGTCTTTGAATGTTCGCCGGTTTCCGCCTCCTTCTTCCCATAACATCTAACCTTACAACAATTATATTTTGAAAGTTGTAATGATGAAGTTGCAATTTAGTACATTTAAGATAGTGATAGATGTTTTTACATCTCTATATGTTCAGAGACTTGCACTTAAGAATTTCACCGTCAGTACACTTGTGTATAAGGTGTGTTACAATAAAGAGAATAATAAAGAATAATACACTAAGTGTAAATATAGTAGTTAGATGCTATTTATTCTAAGTACAAATAGTGGCACATACTATTATACAATAACAACATTTTCGGTGTATATGATTAAATTTACTAAAATCAAAAATGAATGCTGCTTTATTGGGACTTTCACTTGTACTTGACATTACCTCCCCTAACCCTACCTGTTAAACACTTTATTACCACTATTAAATAATCGTTAGGCACTTTATTTCCACTTTTCAATTATTTTCTTAATTTTTATTTACAATTCTCAAATGAGACCTTTTTTCTTAAAACAATAAGTAAAGATCTCTGAACAATTAGTTTCTTGATCACATCAGATTTGAAGTTCTTATTGATTTAAGCAAATTGGTGTTTTGGCACATGTGTGCAAAAAAGTAAGTACAATTGTCTACAATTTGCACAATGACTAAATGACACAAAACTGATGAGTTGATTCTCCGTGAAATGGTCAAACTCTTCACAACATCTAAATATTCTTTCATCGTGTGAGCCATCACATGCAAAATGATCCATTCAGTGATCAAAATCTGACAGACATATTCTATTCCATAAATATTTATGACATGGAATGTTTGTAATGTTTGCTAAATTGGCAAATGGCCTGCCGTTGTAATCAAATATGAATCACAATCTTACCAATCAACCAACCAATCAAGTTTGGAAGAATATACAATATGGAGTTTGCTGACAGCACAATTACTGTACCATCATTGTTTAACATGGAGGAACATCACAACTCTGAACAGCAGCTACATCAGTACTGTATAAATACATTTAAATGTATTTTAATACATTATAAATACAGTAATTTGTTTTCCTAGATAACTAAAAATTATTGCCATGAGCAAGAGCAATAGGAACATATGTAACTAAGAAGATATGTACTGTATGTGTTTGAGAAAGACATAATAGAGTTTGTAAAAATTAAAAACCAACTGAGAGTTTTCAGTTTACATGTAACATTGCTGCATAAATAAATGTACTGTATAAATACAAATGTTCAAAAATGTTATTTTTGTGTACTAAAGTGTTGACTTTTCCCAGTCAATTTTTACCTACTCTCTGAATCTGTATTTACACAGACAAAACAGTTTTCTTGTACAGTATAGAAAGCAGTTAGAGTCAAAAAAAAGTAAAAAAAAAACATGACATTTGTATATAACAAATATTTCCATGGTGAAAAAACATCTTAATATTTTGACCAGTGTGGCTCACATGCTTACACATCACTTTTTATTTTGGTGGCATTAGCTAATTTACTGACACAATAACTAGGTTTTGAAGCATGAATTAAATGTTTTGGGTGAGTTATTACATTTTGCAGACATGCCATAGAATTCTGATGTTCCAGCAAACATATGTGACAATTAGGCTTCCAGTTTAGAAAATGTTAAGCCTGTTTCGAAAAATGTGCCAAAGCGATTGAGAAAAACTGTAAAATGATGCCTCATCTAGTTGATGGGAAAAGATAGAAGAATGAGTTTGGGGGAAAAAAGGCAGATTTGAACTTGCTCAATGGCTCAATCAGACAATGGTGGGTGGAGTTAGTGTAAATAGCCTCTGCTAACAAGACGGGCTATTTGCACTTGGTGTAAATAGACACAGTTTAAAATATGGATATAACATTATCAAGTACTTTACACTTTAGGCAACGCACCAAAATACTACTTTAAAGCAAAAAACAAAAGATTATTGAGACATACTTATTTAAAATTCGGTTTCATATCGGTACTGAAGAATATTACAAAACATAGTCATGAAAGTGTACTCTCTTTAAATTAGGGATGTATGATTTATTGGCCACCATATCGGGACCTATATATGTTCATTTTTAATGTTATCGTAATCGGCCTGGTGAGAAAATGTGGCCGATATATTAAAGCCGATAAATAATGGATTATTTCCTTCAGATTAGACACTCTAGATGCGGATGAATTGTAATATGTTGATGAATTGCTTGTAATACGTTTAGAATCACTTCACAAAGCAAAATACAGTAAAGTGTAACATGTGCAGCGCAAGTCTGTCATATAGGCTACATAAAATTATAATGAGAACATTATAATTGTGTGCATGGTACATGGCTTTTAATGGTGAGACTTTTGGTTTTGTAATCAGGCTCTCAAAAATTATATAAAAAATTGGATTTAGATATAACGGCCTATATATCGGAAATCGGCTTTGAAATATAAAGAATTATCGTTTTTGGTATCGGACAACATTTTCATATCGGTGCATCCCTATTTAAAATACACTTAAGTGGCCTTTTATTTAACTACTTTCTTGATATTAATTGATATTCATTGATATTAATAAGTGATTAATATTACACTTTATTTCATTCAAGTCATTTTTTTTATATATACTTTTAATATTTGATGCACACTACATTCAATACAATAAAAGTGCACTTGCCGAGTTGAGACCACCTGCTCCCACTGCAAGTGAATACACCCCCCCCCCCCCCCCCCACCCCACTGTTATTGTCATAGGCATTAGGTGGCTAAATCCGAGGCATTAGGATGATCTTGCTGGATAACAATAATATGGTTTAAGTCAATGAACAGATGAACGGATATCCATGGCACAGATCCCTCACAACATCACTGCACCTTTCGCCACATCTGGACCACCGTGTAATTCGTCTGCTTGATTCTCACCTCTGTTTCCTCCAGCGGGTGACATCACTGAAGCATTATCCTCTAACTTCCCATTAATGCAATTGTTTGTATGATCTTATTCCAACCAGACATACAAAACAACAAGCCCAGATGGCTTACATGTTTACCACTCATCATGCAAACATGGTCCGCACCCTATTGTTATATTTTTCCCTGCTTGTCCTGTCATATATATAATGCCCAGAGCAAATCACTTAACCTAAATAGGTTCTAGAAGTGCTGCTATGATTAGATCCAGACTGGAGAATTGTATTGCTGGCCAATATGGCATAGCTGTGCACTACATGGTGGCTGAATGGCAAGTTGAATTGGATATGGGCACATCTGCTAAGCTCCAATAAACTCATTGTGCTCCTTTAACAATTCACTGGCATAGTTAGCAGATGCATTTAATGTGTGGTAAGCCTGTTGTATTTTGCTTTATCAGCAGCTGGGGTGAGGAATTCAGCGTCGGCGAGGTGTCATATTAATAAAGGGACAGTGTGTCACAGGTTTTTTTAGTTCCTGTAAGGCTCAGAGTGAATGGACTTCCCACCAGTCTATGGCACTCTTGTTATTAAACAGGGCAATCTCTCAGACTGACACGTCCCGTGGGGACTTTGGCTTCTACTGAATGCTGAAGGGCCACAAGCTTGTTCTCTGTGGTAGTGCATGCATGCGTGTATTTTTATACTGTTTTTACACTACTCTACTTTTGGCATTTTTTATTCTGTGTATTTACACAAATGAAACCGTAATATATATTACACAGATACCGGTACACAGATTTAATTATATTTTTGGGTGAACTATCCCTTTAATATATATTTTAAATGTACTAAATTGCAACTTTATTATTACTAATGTGGAATTAGAGATTTATTTATAATACATGACATGTAAGGTTCAATCAAAATGACATTAATGTATATTTTAGTTTACCATAAATTCTGGTCAGTGCATTTGGCAGTACACGTTAACAGTATTTCAAAGACATTAGTTCTCTCTTTTTATCCCGAGGTTACCGTAGTCAGCCGGATCCGGGCCATATCCAGATCAGATGGAAGCACAGGTCCTCCATCTGATCTGGATACGGCCCGGATCCAGCTAGACACGACCACAACGCGTCCCTGAAGTATCAGCAGAGATTGTGTCAACTAGATTCTCCCCTGTGAAGGCCTCATCGACACGACAGCCATCGGCACTGATCCTCAACAAACCCGTCTCCATACCGACGTGACGAATCCGATCTTGAACCAGATGGAACTGGATAATGTTCTGAATGTTCCAATCCAATCTGACTTCTGACCTGTAATTCTGCCTGAATCATAGTCATACACTGATAGTTCGTTGGCCAGAGGAGAACTGCCCCCCGAATGAGCCTGGTTTCTCACTAGGTTTCTTTCTACATTCTGTCACTTTATAGAGTTTTGGTTCCTTGCCACTGTCGCCTCTGGTTTGCTTTGTTGGGGACATTTAATATTCAACAATATTATGGATCTGACTGCATTGACGCTGTTGTAAGAGAACTGAGCTGGACGATAAAATCACTGTTTTCTCCAGAGCGGCTGTATAGATAAATCACTTGATGCACTTAAGTCATACTTATGTAACTAATTGCAACTAATTGCATTTGATTTAAATGTAAAATGTCATACATTTGCATTTAATCACAATTAACATGCAATTAAGTGTCTGAAAACATTCTATTCATAATTAAGTATTGTCACGGATTCACCCAACGACACACCCCAGCCAGCTTCAACCCAACACACCTGGTCCCGATCGCAATCACCGGAATTCTGATTCACCTCACCTGCACCTTCATCACTTCACTCACCACGCCAGCTCTGCATATAAACCCCAGTCAGTCTACAGCTCACTGTCAGGTCTCGTCTTTTGACGCCAGTGACTCTCCGGTTCCTAACCCTTCGGTCTGGTTCCAGAATACTCAGTATATCTACGCAAGTATTGTCCTTCTACACTAACCTCTCTGTGTGTGTGTATATTCCAAGCAGCCTCTGTGTGCGGTGGTTCCCCGGGATTCTCCAAACCGCCTCTCTGTGTTCTACAGTGGAATTCTCGGATCTCTATCCGGATTCCAGTGGTCAGCTATCTCCAGTATCTACAAGACGGCATCAAGTTCAAGTCTTCTCCCTGTGTTCCCCTGTGTGGATCTCGAAGCTCATTCCTGTATTCAGGAGTTGCATACAGTGTCTAAAATAAAACCTGTTAACGCCATTCTCTGTGTCTTCATCCTTGCAGTAGTGTGACAAGTATATTCTTTTGAAGTATTTCCATAATTACTCTTCTTAAAAGTATGCTAATAGAAATGCAACAATGTAGCCAACAACATTAAAGCTATTTAAGGGACCCTAATCTTTTGAAACAAGCAAGTAACTGATTAAATAATTATAACTCCATCAAAGCTGTATTTTTTCAGACTAAAAAAAATGAAGGTTTTTGAATGAATAAATCTTGATTATGGTGGCATAGTAAGATCTTGAACAGGTACTATGACTCAGAAATACATGATAAACTACAGCATTTAACTTATATATATATATATATATATATATATATCGCTATAAAAAGGTGCAAATATACTGGGACTTGACAGCAAACAGACTTGAATCATACTTTCCAGTGCTACATATTAGAGACAGAAAAGGGCATTTTAAATGATTCAAATGGATTATTTTATTATTTTCTCTCCTGGATCCGAAACAGTGTGATATTAAAAACAGTGATGTATTGTTGATGTGCAAATACCAGTTATTGTTCAGAAAAAATAGCTTGAATTCTACAATAGCGTCTCTCAAAAAATACTGCTAACTGCTGTTATAAAAACATATGAACTACAGAAAAACTGAAAATGTAGCTAGGTCAGAAGCACTGCTACTGCATTTCACATATGAAAAAATACAACATGGAGTTGTCTTCCTCATTTCCTCAACAACAAGATGTGTTTTGTAGGTTTTAATGTTATTGTAGAGACATTTGGTCCATGTAAAGATGGTAAAACTTTACACGCACTTTACTAAACCTTCCCACATAATGTGTTTCAGCATTAAACAAGAACAGAATAGCAATGACACTGTTTCACTGTAACAGCTTGAGAATGAGTGTGTGTAAATACGTGTGTATGAGTAAATCTGAAGGGTATTGAGAGCATTAGTTGTTAAGGTTAATGTTCGCCATCAAACTTTAATTAGTGAAAATAACAGGAAATGATAACCAAATTAAAAACGGCAAACTCTTACATACATTACTTCAAGATGTGAAGGAGGGTCTAATGAGACCACACCAAATAAAACTTGATAACCCACAAAACAACAGCTTAGAGCTTGGATTTGTGCCACCCGAGCTGCCCCGCGGCCTGTCATTAAATCATGAGGTTATAAACTCCGCCAGCAACGAGTGAACTTGAACAGGACGTTAGCTCTGATTGACCGTGATCTAGTCGTAAGATTTTGCCCTCAGCACTGGACCTAAGTAGATCTGTGGCATGTGGTGAGAACGGTTGTTTTAAATGAGTACCAGATGACGGAACGACAAATTTACCGCTACAACAGAAATACTTTGCCATGTTTCATGTGGACTGGAGTTAGTCTGGCATTTTTTCCACCTCTTGGTGCGTGTCTGCCCGCCTGGCCGCTTGTGTGGGACCGCCCCATAATGCTACGCAACTAGCCGTTATGACTTAAGACACATGTACAGGCCTACAGAGGTCCCCTGGTGTGGCAAACAGACCCCTAAATTGACCAAATCAAAAACCGAAATGTCAAAAGCCGTGTTATTATCACAGGAGGGCAACATGACACAAGAGAGAGGCGCCACATGTACCTTAGAAACCATGGCAACATTCTCATCGGACTACTTCTGCGCATTCATTCACGGTGACAAAGCACCAAATCACCAAAAAAGAAAAAAAAACCTCTTTGTAAGTCTTTCTTTTTCTTTTCTTTTATCTCAAATACATTTACATACCTGTGTCAACCGTTGTAACTGGGTACTGGACACATCTTGCCCCTTTTAGAAATAAGTAAGTTCGCCTCCTCTTGGCAATACGCATTTCTTTTCAAGAGCTTTTTTTCCCTTGGCCACAGTGTGAAGAAAATAAATGGTTGCCACTCGCACAAAAGGACAGCATTAAAGGGGTAATTCACCCAAAAATCATAATTCTGTCATCATTTTCTCACACTCATGTCGCTCCAAACCTGTATGAATTCCTTTTGTCTGTTGAACACACACACACACACACACACACACACGCACAAAATAGGTGTTTGTACTTTTGTCCATATAATAAAAGTCAGTGGGGTCCAGTGTTGTTGTTTGGACCCCACTGACTTTTATCGCATAGACAAAATAATGCAATTGGCATAAAAAAAAGTCTTCTACTACTGTATCTTTCACAGAAGCAGGGTTATTATAGTTAACCAAAATTAAAGACATAGGGAAAAAAATTATACTTGAAATATAATAAATGTTAACTAAAATAAAATAAAGTATAAGAAAACAAAAAACTTCTTCCAGCTAGTTGTCGAAGCAATATTTCTCATTTTCATTTAGTTTAACATGGTGTATTAAAATAACTTAAACTAAAAATAAAACAAAAAAATAATAGGAAAATTAAGTAAACATAAAAAACAAAACTAATAAAACTGAAACAAACACAACAAAAATATTAAAACTTTAACTAAAAACGAAAATACAAAATAAAAACTAATTCAAGATATCTATAAAAACTATAATGAACTGCACAGAAAGAAGTAATACTGGCAAATCGATTAATCGCGATTCATTGCATCTAACATGAAATCTAACATATATATATATATATATATATATATATATATATATATATATTTATATATATTTATATATATAAATAATACATACACACACACACACACACACACACACACATATGTGGGTGAGCAAAGGCCCGTCCACACCAAGAATGATAACTATGACTATAACATTTTAATAATCATTCTAATTCTATGAGAATAAGGAAGTCCACACAAAAGATACAGCAATAAGGACAGAGAGTAACAATATCATTGGAATCCCTTTTCGACTGATTTTTTTCCAGCTGATGAATGATAAAAACATTGACAGCGAATCAGAATCTATCCTGCTTTAACGAGCTCCAGCATTTAAAGCGGTAGAGGACTAAACGTAGAATGTTAGAATGTTATAGTTCATCGGTGTAGAGGCTATATTATAGTTATCAACTTGGTGTTAACGGGCCTCAAACAATGACGAATGGCCCGAATGTTACCTAGTTCATCAAACTGATATTCACAAGCCATGGTTTATAATGTGCCCCTCCCATCACTTTTCAGAACGTTCCAGCTTGCAATAAACGTTTTAAGAGAAATGTGCAGACAGTGGGGTCCTCTCAATACATCTGCGATGAGGTAGCTGGCAAGATGCCATATTAAACAAACCACAATGGCTGTGTTTGTCCTGACCTGGCATATTCCAAACCCCCCCATGAAAAACACTGCCGTTGAGCCCTGAAGGCCTATAGCCACTTCCTTTCAGACCACACAAAACCTGGATCTGCAGGCCAGCCCTGATGCTCGTGGACCTGAATAGACTCAGTGAGCCGGCACTGATGGCGGGGAGGACGAAGTGACTGCCCGCAGGGAGGGGTTGCACACCATGCCCAGGGGTGCTGTCCCATAAGCACATAAAGACAAAAAACATAACAAACCAAAACTAGATGTATCATACGTTGATGAGAACAAAAACTATTGCAAGTCTTTCCAGGAAAAGCTGTAAAGAAGGCCTAATTCATTCCCGTTTTCTTCTCACTGGACTTCACTAAGAGACTAAAATCATAGTGGATGAATGAGATTCAGAATACAGCAAGTTTCTTTTTGTTACAGCAGCCATTTTCCAGGCAGAGGCAGTAATAAGGTCTTTATGGAAAGATGGGGCTATCGTAAGCCTCTGTATATTACAACATGCCATGCACTACCAACGCCAGAGAAATAACAAAAACCCATGAGATAGTATCTCTTCTCCTAACCAGCTTCTCATACTGTCATCTCAGGATTTCTCTCCAAGATATACCCAATTACAGAATGAATGGCAGGCATCCTGAAGTTAATTTATCACCTTCCATACATCGCTCCTTAAAACATACTAGGTGGATGTGTGATACTCCTGCTTGACATCAGTGAATTTCAAACATAAAGGTTTTGTTGCCTGGCGCTCGGTGTTGTAGAAAACAAATTGGCGGAGCTCCTGTTAGCTTTGCAGTTGTAGGATTGTCAACAAAGAAGTCAGCCTAGCCTAGCATGCTAGCATACAGTTTGTGCTAAAAAAGTTTTAGTATGTATTTTAATAACACCTAAGTATATTCTTTCTGTATTATTTCCATAACAAGTACTCTTTTTTGGTTTCCAATGTTGGTTTGGAGTTTTCAAAATATATTTTTGGTGTATGTTGCAGAAGAAAAAACTCACGGAGAGGGTGAGTAAATGATGACAGACACTTAGTTTATGTCTGAACTATCTTTATAATCGTGTACATCTCTCTCGTTGCCACCATGTGACGTTATCCCTGGAAAATCAGTTTTAGATTTCTAGATTTCTAGAAGTTTCCAATTTGGAAGTCCAACTTTGAATGGATTTCTATTACACTTTTACCAGTAGTAAATGCTCACTTTTATTTAGCTGAATGGGATTCAGCATTAGCAGGTCTTGTCTTTTAAATGCGATACTGAGCCATACATTTGCATAATAATATGCAAAAGGTTTGAAAATTAAACCACATATATTAAAAGCAGGTGTGAGGAGAATTTAATGAGTTAGATTGTTTGACAGCTTTCCAATAAGGCTTTAAGTGCAAATACTAATAAACATTCTGATACAGGGAGTAAAATACAAGTGTGCCAGAGTGTTATACTCAAGAGATGACTCCAGACATCAAGCCCAAAGACTTTTTAATGCCTTGTGATCACAGAACTGCGGCTCTCCCCTGACATTTTTTCAAAGACAAGATCGAAGCGACTGCAGGAGATCTTGACTTCCAATTTCCCTCATACACGGCAAAAAAGGAAACTCCGTGGGCAAATAGTTGTATGTAAAAGGTTTAAATTAAAAGCTTCAACAGCTAAACAGCCATGAAGATTTTTCCAATTTCTTTTGTACGCCTGTCCAGTTGTAACAGTAGATTTACTGAGATGTCACAGGGGGTTCTCATGAGGGGAAATATGGCAAATGACTATAAAAATGTGAACAACAGAGGTGTTAAATAACATTTCAGCAGATTCGGTGGTCTTTAACAAGGTGGCAGCGATTGTTCAGTGTCATAAAGCTGAAGCGCATTAGGGATGCAACATTAGACGACTCCTCACCAGTGTCCGCTCTGAGCGTCTGACTTCAGGTTGGTCTGGATTCACCTTGGGCTACAATCTCAGGCCCAAAGCAAGCAGAAAACAATCTCCACGATAATACAGCCAGCCTGATTTCTTCTCCCCCACCTCCTACTGACTCAAATGTGTTTCCTCATGCAGACATGATAACCACTTTCCAATTTCAACTTCATCTTCAACCACCAATTTCAACCAGCGTGGCTGTGACTGCAATATGAATCACTGCATATATACAGGACATCACAGACTCATACAGGGCTGACCGCAAATGAGAGCGAGTGAGAGACGGGGGGTGGGGGGCAGATAGAGGCCAAGACATTGCTGACTCCCAGATGCCGGTTATTTCTTTCCATTTATTATTCAATAAGCTTTAATTGACCCTTGACCCTGAACAGAAGTATGAATCTGTCTATCTCATGGGCACAGTCCTTGTTCCTGAATCCTTGAGGCAAAGTCAAGGAGGGCTAAATACGACGGGACCCAGAGCATGTCGCTCGGGTTTAAAGAATACACTACGGGCAGAATTAGGCCTGATTGTGATTGAATGGAGCTTAATGACTCTTGACATTTCGGTGGAGTTCTTCAATCACACGCTACTGTTGTTCAGATTCGCGGCAGTGCATTCACACACATGCACTTCAAAAAGGCATATATTATGGAGTCGTGCGCACACTCATATACAAACAGAGATATTTATAAATCAATGTATATGATTATGTGGTGGTGAGGATGTTACAATGTAACCTGCCTATGTAACACAATTCTACACATTGTACTACTTAGCATTGCAGTTGGTAACTTTAAATATCAAAGCAACAAATATTGGAATTTGCAAAATGTATAAATTAATAATAGTTAAAATACATGTATTAAAAAGTGAAAACTTGCCCCGCTCTTTCATGCATGTCGGCAAATGTACAAATGAACCGTATATGCCACTGATGTTAAAGGGAACAGAGTTGGACTGGTGACCCAAAGGTTGCTGGTTCGATTCCAGTACCGGCAGGAATATGACTGAGGTGTCCTTGAGCAAGGCACCTAGCCCCCAATCGCTCCCCGGACGCCACTCAAGGCTGAATGAAAAAATGAAAGGCTCCAAAAAATGAAAATTCTGTCATCATTTACTACCTCTCAAGTTGTTCCAAACCTGTATGATTTTTCTTTCTCCTGCTGAACACAAAATAAGATATTTTGAAGGACTTCAGCAACCAAACAGTTGATGGGCCCCATTTATATAAATATGATACTGTACATATATTCCATACTATGGAAGTCAATGGGGCCCATCAACTGGTTGGTTACTCGTATTCTTTACAATATCTTCTTTTGTGTTCAACAGAAGAAAAAATGAAAAAAAAATTGTGTGAACTACCCCTTTAATTCTTCCAGGCTGGATCGGTCCTGCTAAGATCTGTTAACACCGGACTCAGAGAACAAAACATTTCAGCAGTGAAAAATGTGGCTGCTTTTGTCTCTCAGGTTGCAGGAGCTATTACAGCAGTTTCATTCAAAAGCTTTTAAATCTCACAATGCACTGTATTACAGTTTTATATGCAGTGTGTTGCTCTGAGCCTGTTATTTCCACACTGGATGTATTGAAAGCATTGAAATACTGCCTCATTAAATTGTAGACAGGCACACAGGGAAGAGAATGTCCTGTGTGAAACAGCCAGACTGAATTTAACAGAGGAGCTGTGGTGTTGACAGATGTGTCCACTGACAGCAGTTCGCACTGCACTTCTCTACCTACTAGCTCTTTCTCCATCACTGGATTGTGATTCTACACTAGTGTTAAGGCAGATAAATGATTACCGTGGTTCGGTTTTGAATGCTAATGCTTTACTAAAGCTTCAAAAGGACCATTTTCTACACTTTTGTAGCGCTTTTATTCTTTCCTCGAATCTGTGTCGTAACCACAATGGATACTGAGGGGACACTTTTCTCTAATATTCAGATTAGAAGTCAACTAATATGAGTTTCTCAATGGTCAATTACATCCAAGACTTATTATGTGGCTACTTTCCTTGTAATATGTCTACTTTCAATTAGAATTGAACATTTTCATAAATTTGCTGCTGTACATTTAAAAAGACGAAAATGTTGTCATCCTTACTCAGCCATATGATTTTCTTCCTTCTGCATCACACACTCAGTAAAATTAATGGGATCCAACAGGGTTGTTACTGTTAAGTAAAACTAAAGCTAAGCTATTAAAAATTGTTTTCGGTAACTGAAATAAAGCTGAAATAAAATAAGAAATAAATATTAAAACTTGACTTGAAAAAACTTCAACAACAAAAAATAGAAATGCTGTCTTGGCAACTAACTGAAATAATTATGACATGACATGAGAGTGAATAAATTATAACAGAATTTTCAGTTTTGTGTGAACTATCCCTTTAAGACTTCTGTATCTAAATGACCTCTGATATGATTGGCTAATCCTCACGTACCGGTGAAATTCACACAGTGGTTTTTTTTCAGTAAGGGAATTTGCTAAATACTGAATAAGTCAGATTAGTTTATAAAGAGAAATCATGTTTTCTGTGTTGACAAACAGATTCAGTATGGTTATGGAGAACTAACGTTATTATAAAAAAAAAAAAAAACGATCAAAGCAAAAAGCAAAACAATTTCTAACACACAAAAAAAGCACCAAACTCCCATTTGAAATAGATTGACAAATAACATCATGGTTTAGTAAGCCAATCAAATAAACATCTACAATTAATCAGTTAAAACTGCTGCCTACTGAGAGCCAGATGAACACATTTGCATTTCATGTATTGTGATCTCTCTATCTGATTCCTCCAAGAACATCCAGCCCAACTTAATCTTCCTTAAAGAGAACAAAAACATCTTAATGTTGATCACCCAGGGCTCTTGGAAAAGCTAGGCGAGGGCTAACTATGCGTGCCTGTGTAAATGTATGTCTGTGAGCAATCCGCGCATTCAGTTTCTTGCATTACGCTGAGGGTTTTTAACAACGCTTGAAAAATAGTTACAAAACAGACTGTCTAATTGCGATTTGCAGGATATCACATTTATGAACATATTTTTAAAGCCAGTGTGAGAACATGGGGATGAAAACAAGAGCAAAATTGATTCGATTTATTAGAGCCATGTCATGGCTTCTGTCTCTGATCTGCAGCCACTCACTCTCATTCACTAACTAATATAAATGAATGCCATAAGCATATGAATGAATAAACTGTCACACAGAGAGCTATATAAGATAATGGTTATGAGCGTAAATGTCAGAGAGAAAGAAAACAAACCCCATGATGTACTGCATTGCTTAGAGGCAAAAGATGCTCAAAACATTTAAAGAGTGTTGACTGATACACCTGCGCTTCAGCGAAGTGTAAATCATCTCTTATTGTTTGTCTCATTTTAACGGTGTTGGAGAAGTTACTCTAAAAATGATCAACTACTGTAGAGCATAATGGGATTATGTTACTAAATGGCCCCCTGCTTTGACATTTAATTTGTGTAGAGTTTTTACTGCGCTTCAAAAAAAAGTCACGTTGTGTGTGATCATTTATCTACATGACAATGCTGATTGGCTGATGGAACTTGGGGATCTTGTGACTCATTAACAGAAATAAATATATATAAAATATATATTTCAATCATGACAACTCTCTGAATAGATTTAAACAGCATTTATGGAAAATAATGGAATGGACATAGGCTACTGCCGCAACAAATAAAATAGAATGCGAATAGGATGCGAGCTGCTGCTAAGAAATTAGGGAGAATCCCCAAATAGACCTAGGCAGGTGGTGCTGGGGAAGGTGGAGGGCTTTTCTCATGGTGCACTGCACTGCGTTGACCCAGTCCGGGACGGAAATAAATAGGTAATGTAGAAAGAACAAACAGAATGATCAGCCAAAGTTGTTATTAATTATTCATTATTTATTGAAAAATAATGTTAATGTTAATAATGTAATATTAGCCATTATAAAAGTATATATATATATATATATATATATATATATATATATATATATATATATATATATATATATATTAGCTTACAGGATTCCATTTAAATATAACTTTATCAAATCTATTTGCTCTGGAAAATGTCGGCCTAAAAGATGAATAAGACCAAAGATTGCCTGCTTGATATACCCAAAATGAATAAGACCTCATGTTTAAACTATGTACATAAGAGCCAGCGGCAAATTCCCGAAGGACTACCAGATATAAAGCTGTTATCTGTTAAAATCCCCCTGTGGTGAAAATCAAGCTTTAATGTTGTTTCTATTTCTATGTGGTGTTTTTAATATGCTTTAAGACAAACCATGTGCAAATTCATAAGTCAACACCATTGCTGAGTATTTTCTCCTTAAAACTGCAGTGAACCAAAGACAGTCTCAAAAACGTGGTTTAAAATCGCTGGTGTTTCTGACGTCACAAACTACCTTGTAACCAATCAGGTCAACGTGTGATCATCAACAAGTGGATCTCTGAGCTGCTGTGAATGATTTGAATATTCATACAACCACGTATACTAAACAAGGCAACGTTCTAGAGTTGCATTCGAGCTATTTTAAGGCATGAAAAAAAAAATTAAGGACAATTTTAAATATGTCATTTTGGTGATCAAAGATGACTTTTAAGGGATACAATTATTGACTACAGGGGGACTTTAAAACTACATTCTGTGGCACAACAACAATTATTTGTAAAAAGATGGTGGTTTGCTCATCCGCCATGATACTCTCTGTGATAAAGGTTGCAAGCGGAGTGATACAAACGTTGAAACGGTTCCAGTGCTGATAATCGCATGGCTGGAAAAGGCTCTCAGCTTCAAGAACCAGAAAGAACTGTTGTATAAAATATATAGTATACATGGCTATTTTCCTTTAAAATGTTCCCATTTGAGCACTGTTTTTCAGCTGCGGTGCTGTACCACTGAATAGTACAGCACTAAGGCAAAAGAAATGTATCAGTTAAGTTAACTTAAATGTGAATTGAATGTTATGCGAGAGAAAGACTGGGCGCTGTGAAAGAAAGCAAAAACAATAAACTGATAACACATATTTCAACTGTGATGTCTTTAATTACTGCATACAACATAAAACACCAAACATACTGTGTAACCAGTGTGCAACTCACATACGAACGACTCTCCGGAGGCAGTTCTTGTTATAAACTAGTCATTAAAGATTCACCAATCAAACGAAGAAAGGTATCGGACTATGTATACTTAAAGGCTTGTGAGACTTACAAACTGTGTAATTACTTACACTGTGTCATATAAATATGTGTAGTTAAATATAAATAACTGTTTTGATAAAAAAAAGGTTATAAATATTATAAGTAATAATAATTATTACTAAGGAATTTGAAAATGTAATCACAATTGAAATCTCAACAGGAATTGTTACATTTTCTTATAATTTCCATACCTATAGTTTCAGGAGCTGTTTAAATTAAAAAAATGACCCCAGTCGATTATGTTTCAGATTGTTTTGAGATTAAAATTGTTAAACACAGCGGATGGGCTAGTGTCTGAAAAACAAAAAAGAAAAAAAGAAAAAGTAAAAAAAAAACACTGTTTGATACCCTGAAACCACCTCCAGTCCTCTAGTTGGTAATAATTTGTATTGAACTCGTGTATGTGTGTGTGTTTGTGTCCTCATGATCCCTGAAGCTTTTGTCATATAAGCTCAGCCAGTGTGGCAGTCACCCAATCTCTTGCTCCAAGGAGCTTCATGCCTATTTTTATAAATGTTTTCATATTCATTAGTCTTGAGTGTCATTTCATTACAGCAGATCTTAAATACGACCTCACCGTCAGATCCCCTGTTCATCTCACAAGAATAACTCACATAAACACAACAGAGACCTTTTATTCCCTGTCCTGTCACATGTTTCGACTTCTCAAAATGGGAAAGAAAACACTCCAAGGGCAAAAGTCTTTTTTTTTTCATGAGATATCATTAATATAAGTGAGAATTAATTAGAAGTTACTTTATCTCCTTGACCCACTCCATTATTCTACCTCATAAAATCTCTATTGCAAAGTCTTAATTGCAGAGAAGGGTGCAGAGTGTGAGTGTTGCTGTTAATGAGAGCAATTAGCAACGACGCTTGTGAAGCCTCTGACAAACACAGTCTGAGATTAGTGCTGCTGAATCACATGGACTCATGAAAAACGATTGCAGACATGGCAACCAGTTGCAATCAGACTGTCTCCCAAGCAGCATACTTTGAAAAGTATGCACTGTGCTGCTAAATTAGGTATTTTCAAGAGTGTAATAAACCAGTGCACTATATTGCAGCATATGCGCTCATTGCAAATATGCAATGTATACACTAACATTCAAAAGTTTGGGGTCAGTAATTTTTTTTATATTCTTTTTTTTATTAATACTTTTATTCAGTAAAGAGAGATTCAATGGATCAAAAGTGACAGTAAAGCCTTTTACGATCTTACTAAAGATTCCTATTTCAAATAAATGCTATTGAACTTAGCAACGTTTTCAACATTGATAATAATATGAAATCTTTCCTGAGCCTCAAATCATCTGAATGATTTCTGAAGGATCATGTGACACTGAAGACTGGAGTAATGATGCGGAAAATTCAGACATCACAGGAATAAATTATGTTTTAATATATATTCAAATATATTGTTTTTACTACATTCAACCTTGGTGAGCATAAAGGATACGTTTACAAGACAACAATGTACTAAAGACAGAAAAGATTTTCCTTATTTGCCTTAGACGACAACAATGTCAAAATGATCTCCGTTGACATGGATCCATGAAAACGACTTTAAAAAATATTGTATTCTTCATGCCAGGCCAGTAGGTGGTCATGTCACTTTTTAAAGAAACACTACGCGCCTATAGACTGAACATCTAATAGTCATGCGCATGACATCACCGTTTTCACAAATTCGTGTTTTCGTGGTTTACATGGAAACAATAACGGTATAATTTTCATAAACGTGCACTATGAAACCCGTTCTCAAAAGTTTGTGTTTTCAGGCCCCCAAAACATCATTGTTGTGTAAATGAATGACCAAAACACATCAAAAGTTGAAAATGATGTTGTGTAAGAGACCAAGAGACTTCTTTCAAAAACATTAAAAACATCTTACTGACTACAAACTTTTGAACAGTAGTGTAATATGAACAGTAATAAACATTAATATATTGTAAGAATGTCAAAAGTATGAAGACTTTGTTAGCAAATCAGTATTAAAGTTGAAAAAAAATGTAATTAGTATCAGTAGTATCAAATGGACATTCAAAAGTCATGTACATTTTTGAGTGTATAAATTGTGAATATATGAATTTTGTTAATATAAGTTTCAAATTATTTATGTATTGTTCATGTATAATAATTAATAGTCTATAGCCTATTAATTTACATGACAGATGTTCAGTAATGTTCAGTAGCAAAGTAGTTTTCAATGTGGTTATCGAAATTTTGGTAGCATCTTGATAGCACCAACCTCTTTCACATAACCCAAATTCACATCCATGCACATACAGTCCGCATCAGAAGACTGTTGCATATTTGTAGGAAATATTAGCTCAGAAAGCACACGTGAATGTCCACGTCAAAAATCCCCAAAACTAAATATATCATCCAGGTAGCTTTGACATTATATTTACATTATATTATATATATCATGGGACAGGATAATCCTGACATGATAAATAGTATGTAAATTAGGATTCCACCTCAGATTTGATCCCGAGATGACGTTCACATCAAGATGTTAGCCAAAGGCTTTATGAACTCTGCATCACACTCTTCATCAAAGCAATTCAGGTTATTCCCAAAGTGGCTCCTTCAATCACAATAGCTTTGATTCATCGGTGTATACCGCAATGCCAAACACCTCCGGTCACCTTCTACACTTATGACAACCAAATACAATTCAATTTGTTCCGTGAGCCACAAATAAAAAGCTCCAGCGAGGAGTTAAACTACGTCTCATCTCCTCCATTACCGGTGAAAAGTTTTAATGAAGTGTTTTATGATGCACTCTCTGGACTTCATCCCCGTTTTTTGTTCCAGCTCAACACGACATTCTCCATGGGCCGCTCGCTGAGGACTCCTTTAATAAAGCACGCTTTCAGAGGGGGGAGGGCATGCTGAAATGCTCCACTCGCTGTTGTGCCATGATTAAAGCTTCTTTTTTTCTTTTTTTAAACACAGCCTTGCATGTTTGCTTGGCGAAAACTGGCAGCTTGTGTGTGCGCGTGTGTGTGATCTGACTGTTGCTCGGGCCCTGACAGCTTTGAGAGCGATGACAGGCTCGGGTGTGTGAAAGCCACTGGATAAGAGGTTTAATGAGGCTGTAGGATCAATAGACAGGTTAGGGGGGAACTGTCAGATCACCTTCCTGTCTGCCTCATGCTGATAGCTCCTCTTTGGCTAATGAAATGCTAACATAAAAACACAATTCATCAAGAGGGCATCAATCCAACGCTTCGGACTTTGTACATATGGTCACATTCAAGCATATATGGCACTGTTTTGGGCTGTAGGGAGGAGAGCGACAATTTGTCAGTGTGACATTTGACAAAAACAACAGAAGATACAGACAGACAGACAGACTGTTTGGCTAATTTTAATATAAATCTATACTATTATACATTTTCATTTAATTTCAATTAACATGAAATTAAGTGTCCGTATGTTCTTTAAAATATTATTTATGTAATAAGTACTCTTTTTAAAAGTATGCTAAAGTGTACCTTTTTTCATAAGGGGTGGCTTGAATACACTTCTTGGCATGTTTGTCATTTCTGAATTAAAATTAATTTTGATCCCCTTATTGACCTTTGACAGTGCGTCTCAGGTAATTTTACCTTTTTAAGACAAGGCAAGGTTAGTTCTGGCTGTAAAATGTCATGTGGTGCGTCTCCTAAAAACAAAATAATATTTATTATAATTTATATAATATATATAATATAATTTATATTTATGAAAATGCTTTTCATCGTAAAATTTGTTTTTGAAAAAAAAATGTTTTAAATATACTCAAATATATGGAAAATATGATATTGCTTTTTACTTGATGGTAACACCACGTGACATTTTTGCAGTGTATTTCTAAATTGCAGCATTTTTTTTTTTTTTTCCTTTTTTTAATCTTGGACACTATTATTTGTCATTGATTCATACGGTGGTTAAGTGCTATTCTAGCTGATTCCGTTATCTAACAATCGGTTAGTTAAATTGTGCGGTTGACTAATTTAGCTAAACTATTTAAAATATATATTCAGTATGTAGCAAGGAATTGATTAAAAACATAACTTATAGGAAAAGATTGTAGCAAGCTGAAAGCATGTTGTGCTAGCATGCTAACCGTTACTGGCGTACTTCAGATCATCTGCTGTGCGCAATATTTCTATTATTAATCAATTTCTCTTCAGGATTCTGGTCGGTGTCGGGTTGAACCATAATTATACAGAGCTCTTTAAAACAGAATTCCCAACTAGTTATTCCTGTAGCATCACGCAAGCAATGCTAAGGTCATAGGTCTGATTCACAGGGAATGCATGAACTGATGAAATATATACCTTTAATGCAATTCTGATTGAAGCTTATGATGCAAAAAAGACACGCTTGAACAAACACTGTGCCTGTTGCAGATGTTGGTAAGACGGGATTTCTTTGATGAATCTCTCAAAGGAATGGCAGGAAACAGCCATTGTAGCGTGTGTGATTCTATATGTACATTGTATGTATCTCAAAGGTCCTCACAGGCCCCTTCCTAACGCGCTCAATGAAACATAAGGATGCTTCGTAGAAACAAGTCCTCGTGATGCCGCTATATCCAGAGCCCCCGCAGACCCGCATGAAGACCCGATGACAGAGTTTCACCCGGATCACCAGCCCTGCACTGATTCACTGTGACGCGAGCAGCCTCTCCCTTCAGCTAGCGACTTCTTTGTTTCATCTGGAGAACTTGCTTCAGTTTCTTCCCTTCGTGACCTTTCATGTGCCCCCGATGTGTTTGTCAAAGTGCATCAGAGAGAGTGGGAGTTCAACAGGATCATTCACAAGAAAACAAACTACAGTAGAGAAGAGCGTATGTAGCCGAGAGGTAAGGACAACATAACTTAGCCAGACGGACAGAGATTTAATGCAAGCAATGTCCTTAGAAGACTGTGCTGAATGGTACAACTGCGAGAAAGGTAGAAGAATGACAGATTTTGTCCTGGTATGAAATAGCTCGCGGCAAGGATGAATCTAATACTGAGGGATTGTCGAGCAGGCGATTTCTGCACTGAATGCGTTTAATAGGGATGTCAATCAAAAATGTTACCCCATTAATTGTATTATCATGTTAATCACAATTAATCGCATTTAATTGTGCAGGCTGAGCCAATATATAATTAACATATTAAACAGTGGGCTCAATAAGATTTTACTTTATTTTTAAAGAAGTCTCTTACGCTCACCAAGGCTTTGCTGTTACTTTCGAGTTATTTGGCTTTTTTTCCATTGGATACAGTTGAATTGTTACTCACCTGTAATGCAACCAATTAATGGTGCCATTTCAAACCGGGTCGCACCTTCTGAGTGTGTGAAGAAAATAAACGTTTCTGCAGCTGACTGACATAAAAAGTCATTGAACCATGATGGCTCCAACATAAATTTTAACTAGGGCCCCCAAATGTCTAGAACCGGCCCTGCATGTGACATTCATGATGGTCTTAGCAGGCATTTTGAGCAAGGAAACACACTGAAACACCAAATAGATTACTTTTACAAGAGTATATTGGAGTCTCAAAAGAATCCAAAAATGTCACAACAGAGAAACAGACGGATGGATGATTGGATGGATGGACGGATGGATGTTATCAGTTTCTGATAATCATGCAGTACTTAATACTTCAAAATATCAAGCATACTTAATACTTTTGTACTTTTTTACACTTCTGAATGTTTAATTGAATACTTGAAATGTTTAATTGACTACGTGAGAATTTTCAAGCACTTACTTGGTTGTCTTTGTTCTATTGCTGTTATTTATTCTGTTGCATCAAATTTGTTTCATTGTTCTTTTTTTACCCCTAATTGTTTACTTCTCTTCAATAATTCCTCATGTTTACCTATCTGAGAAAAACCTGAAGACTAAATGCCAATGTTTTCATTTGTTATTACTTATATTATATTATATTATTACCAAAGAAATAGTGTTCTACGGCATACTAATTTTTGCTGTGGTATTGAAATGAAGAATGCAGAATTCACTACTGAAATTTTGGTATAGCAAAAACCCCTCACAACACAGCACACACAATTTCAGAGCCAATCGCTCAAACGCTCAAACAGGCTTTCTGAGCTACATTGGATCAAGGGTGACTTTGGGATGTGCAATACTGTATACTGCAACAATATCTGTTCTCCAATGCACTTGTCTCGTTTCATCTCTCCCTCTCTCTCAAATGTGTTTTCTTTTTCTTTGTATGATCTCACTACTAAACAGGCACCAACATGACAGGGATTTATTTTACAAAGAGCATCTCTCTCTTTCAGACATGCTTTGCTATTGACCAGAATTGATTCTAATGGTGGACATGGTGAATACAGGTCGCTCAATACTGGAAACACTGACACTTCTGGAAACATTTCAAGACCGAACTCGGAAAAAATGCTTTATACTGAAAGCTGAGGGGCAATTTAGGGTTGGCGTGTGGCTGCACGATTATCTGCGTCTGTTTTAGAGCACGTGTTTTAGCATTGGTTTATACGTTTCACGGCAATGAAGACTTTTATTAGAGTCTGCTTTCTTGCCCCCTTTGAAATGAAAATAAATATCTGCACACAGTCTCTTTTATCTCTGTCAGTATTCATTACTGCAAGAGGAGCAAATAGAAATGCACCACAGTTTTTCCATTTAACCTCACTAGCTCCGCTAACCCTTGCTAAATCATTCAGGGCACAGGCTGGAATTGACTTTTCTTGGGTCTTGTTCCTCATTGTAATAACAACAGTCCAAATTAAATGCCGCTAATCTATTAACACATTAAATTGGTCAGTTTATAAGACACTCACAATTAGTGTCCAGCGGAGAAAAGCAAAACAAAACCAAATGTCATTTCCCAAGGCAATTCATTGCCTGGTTGAGGAGATCAATCATTTATTGTATATTACAAATAAATTTGTATTTAATAAAAACGACATCAAAATTACCGCAAAATTTGCAGCTCCCTAAGTGGAAAGCCAATCCACTTGAAGGAACAGCTCATGAAAAAAAAGCCATTATTTATTTACACAGACTTTTCGGAGAATCTCTACACAGCTTTTTTTTTAATGACAGTTCACTGTGACAAAAAAATTGGCCATTTATTTGCAGCCTAACAAGCTTTTTTTATTTCATCATCATCAATGTTAATTAAACAATATTGTTAAGAAAATGATGGATATATTTAGTAGCTTTAAAAAGTCCTTTAATTTGAAGAATCAACAATAATGAATGTTTTATTTAATATCATGAAGTGAAGATTATACCAACAAATGTTCTTTATTACTTACTTTGAATAATTACTTGAAACATTTTACTTTTTCAAGATTTGTTTTAGTTTTAATGTTCACTGTTTACTTAATTAAGAAAAACAGGCTAAACGTCATTGTTTTAAATCTAAACTGTTAATATTTATATTAATACTTTACTTTTTTTAAACAAGAGTGCGTTCAACAGCATAATCTTGCACATTGAAACTGCTATGAAAAAAATGTTGCGTTTCACTAGTATTAGTATGGACTTTTGAGAAATGTTTTATTGAATATTTTGAGTCTTCTGAAGCTGCATGACAGGTGAGAAAATTATGAGTGAATAATAACCTTAATTTCAGTCTGTTCCTCACATATGACTTCATAAGACTTGGATTATAGCGTCATATGGCCTACTTTTATGATGCTTTTTGGAGCTTGACACAGTTACTATGAAATCTTGTTGTATGCAAATAAGTACATGAAAATTCTAAATTTCCACTGAACAGCATGTGGGTTTAGAACAACATAAGGGTGAGTAAATAATAACAGGATTTTCTTTTTTGGGTGAACTTTCCCCTTTAATACTGTGACTTTGCATGATAAATATCAAACCTTTGGCTGCGAGTGAAAAACAAAATTTAAATATTATCTTCATGCCTTGTACGAGTATAGGCCTACTCGCACATATGTGTGAACACAGACGCACCAGTTTCAGAAACACACCGGGGGCTCGTGAGTTTCCACCTCAAAGCAGCAGTCGATTTGTTTTGCAAGGAAGGTGCGGTGCAAAGAAACATCAAGTGCACGAGACGGCTCACTACGTCGCTAGCATTTGAGGAAGCGCAGACGAGATGGTAGAAAGAGAAACACAAGTGACATCAAAAAGCCACACATTCCCACACGAGCCGAGCCTGGGCTGGTGGGGAGAGCTCAGCGTTTGTCCTAATCAATACCCAGCACAAGGCATTGAGATGCAGCCAGCGGCTCCCAGCCAGGCAAACGTCCAGGCGGACTGCCAAAGGATGGGGGGGGGGGGGGGGAGACAACTTCTCAATCTGAAACATTTCCCTCCACAGCCACGATGGGTGTGCCGCGCTTTCAGAAATGTCTTCCTGTCGCTCGCAGACTTAAATGTCCAGAGTCACTAATGCCAAGCTCCTGTTGGAAGGTCATACGGAGACTTGTTCGGATGGTGGATCTGCACTCGGGATCCAAAATAGGTCATTTCGTAACAACGCTTATCTGACTACAGTAAGGTCCATATCTTTTGGTTAAGGACATATCGAGGGGCTCCGTCAAAATACTCCTTCTTGGGGGCAAAAAGAATCTTATGGGGGGGAAAAGAATCGCTGAAAGACATTCAAAATTACAGTATACTTGCATTCTGAGAAAAAGTATAATGCAACCAAAAAAAAATCAGAGGTCCTGTTGTTTGTTTTAAATTAAAAAAAGGTTTTAGACACCATACTGAAGATAGATAGATAGATAGATAGATAGATAGATAGATAGATAGATAGATAGATAGATAGATAGATAGATAGATAGATAGATAGATGATCTATTTATTTTCAAATCTTTCATTTTAACATAAAGAGTGCAAGATGAGTTATTATTTTTGGTCCATTTTCTCGTAAGTGAAAGACTGTAAATGTTAAGCTCACTTATCTGCTAATAAAAAGTTTGTTTGGTAAACTTTTAGTAATATAGCAGCATATACAGTGTAGACACCCACAAAGCTAACAGACATGGACTAAAATCCACAAAACTCCAATTTCACAGGATCTTCAAGGCGAAAAACCTGAAATCTGCAAAAGGCTACTCACAATTCGCAGCACTGCTCTGCGTTGAGAGCTTTTTTTGTTACTGAGAGAAAGAGCTCTGATGAATGGAGAGCAGAAGATTGTTTTATGGGTAAAATTATCCATGTTGTGACTGGTAGGGCTTGGATTGAACACCTTTTTTTGAGCACGTACGGCCAGAACAACAGAGCTCAGTCTTTTGTGCACATAAATGGGTTCACAGCGCTGGAGCTTTTCAGAAGAAGAAAAAATGAGGCTTGCATCTCTTTTTGCTCCCCTCCCCTCCCCCCTTTTCAATCTTTCTATCAATGTCTCTATCATATGGTCGTGTTGCCACTTTGCTATTTTATTCACAACACAAGAATGCACTCCCAGTTTCCCAGGAGGATGACGTTGAATAAGAGAAAAGATGTAGAGGGCTTTGTTTCTAGCTGCTGTTTCCCTTCAGTCAAGCTTTCTGTTGTTTAAATGTTGACACTGAAACAGCCCAGAGGCTTGAAACAAGCTTGTATGCAGCAGGAAAATGACACTTTGTCAGAATTTCATCACATTTTCTCCTTTCCAAAGCGCTTTTGCCATGACAAGATCGCTTTGAAAGATTTGCTAATTTCATTTCGATGCTAAGCAAGTCAGTGGCCAAGGTCTCTTTAGGAGACGTTCATTGTACATTGAGGCTATTCAGAAAGAACCTTCACTACATAAGGACTTCATAAGGACACACACACACACACACACACACATACTAGCCATTTCCATTTTGATTTGTGCAAAATTTGCCCCGAGTTCTTAGCAAATTTCCTTGAAGCAAATGCACATGCAGAGCGTTTATTAAGCCTATAATACCACTAGCGTTTCCCCCGTCTCAGTTGCAGTAAACAACCAGAAAATAAAAAACAAATTCACTCAAGCTGATGCTCTTTTATTTAAACTAGCCCTGAAATAATGAGTTTTCTCCAAAGGCAAGAATTTCGTTATTGACATACCTCTCATAAGAGCATTCAATCTTACAGCACTTCTGTTTCGACCTAACTTAAATATCAAAACAGAATTGTAAAGATTCTATTACAGCTTCTTTGGTTTGAAGATTGATTTGTGTTCAGATTCTGAGCAAAGCCTTATCCAGAGAAGAGAAAACTTAGGCTTGATCTTATTGGTACATATTCTTTTAATCTTACACAGTTTTTGGTTACCTCAGTCAGAAGTCATTTCAGAGGCGTCATTATATTCTGATTAAAGAATATACGAACACAATTTTGTTGTTGTTTATAATAATGTGCACTGCTGAATTGTGTAGCAATGCAACCAGAAACATTTATTAAAGAAAGTAAACAGGATCAGTTTTGTATTTATGTTTTCATTAAAGAATAAATCGAATTGAATGATATTGTGGGCAAGCACAAAACATTTCTACAACATTTCACATCACAATGTTGCATTTTGGTTGCAGTTAGGTCATGTTGCAGTAAAACATTTTTAAAAATAAGATAAAATAAGGTCTAGAAGAGAGTTGATTCCTGCACACTGTGGTAGATTCTAAGAAATATGAAACATTTATTGAAACAGCTGGTCATGTTTTGTTAAAGTGACCTTCACCAGCCATTTCTTTTTCTTCTTCCTTTGAAATATTCCTTGTCTCCAGAGCACCTATCTGCAACCATTCACGTGTGTGCGTAGGGAGTATGTGTTGTTCAATATTTAAAAAGTTTTAGAAAATACATGATGGGAATACAGCCAGATCAAATCATAACATTTGTGGAATTTTTGTTTACATTATTTTCCATATCAAATTTGCACCAACAGCAGGCAATTTGGCATCCTGCCAAATATTACACTTAAGTAAACTGTGATTATTCATTTTAATTTGACTTGGAAGAGAACAGTGGAAGAGATGTTTTGAATGGGTACACTAGAAAAAAAACAGCATAGAGCGTAGACACACACAAACACACATATATACACACACACAGTGAGACTTGACAAAAGAGACCAGTTCTCTTACGAGAGTATCTCTCGTACTGCGTAATATCTTACGCTATGGGGAAAACCTCTTTTCCACGAGATATTGAAGCCAAAAATTATCCTTTAATTTTGATTAATGTAAAACGCTGTGCGGCAGCGTGCAGACATAGGCAAGACGGCTCGCGCGCCTATTGGCTGCCCTGCGGCAACAGCAGCAAGCCTATCGAGAGAGGCCCTGCGTGACGTGACATCCAATGGGGGTGCTTCGCGCCCATTTCGTCGCGTCCCGCCAGAATAGGCGTGGCCTTGGCCTATAAATACGCTCGACAGGCTGATACAAACTGGTTTTCAACGCTGAAGCGAACCAGCGCTGTTGTATGCACGGCAAGATACGCAGTACTCGTTCCCTCTCTAGAGAGAACCGAGGTTACGTTAGTAACCGAGTACGTTCTCTTACGAGAGTATCTCTCGTACTGCGTAATATCTTACGCTATGGGGAACACAATGTAAGACGCCGTGCGTACTGGGATCCGACACCAAAGTCCCAAGGGCAGTAGCCCGGGGCTCATATAGTGCATAATCACCGTAGACTCACAGAGAGTCGGAGAAGAGAGGCTACCAGCATCATTCCCCACGAAATAGCATCCCATAGGAGCTAGTTATGTCAACAGTATATCCCGCAGACAGGGTGAACGCGTTCAGCCTGAACTGGGGAAAAATACGGGCTATTCAACACCCATGGAGCTGTTCCATCGATCAGTGAGCGATACTCAATCAAAACTCAGCATTCTGCGCCGGCGCAGCGGGACAGATAGTACTGAATTCTAGACCGACAGCAGCTTGGCCTGTAAGGCGGGAACTTCTAGGTTATAGAACCTTATAAATGTAGACGGCGAGGCCCAGCCCGCCGCCATACAGATATCATGCAAGGAAATCCCACTAGACCACGCCCACGAAGAGGCCACACCTCTCGTGGAGTGCGCTCTGACACCCAAAGGACACTGCAGGCCCTTAGAAGTGTAAGCCAGCACTATGGCATCGACTATCCATCTGGATAGGCTCTGTTTTGATGCGGCCAGTCCCTTGGAGCGTCCGCCAAACAAAACAAAGAGCTGCTCGGTCTGCCTGAAGACAGACGAGCGGGACACATAAGCCCTCAGCGGCCTGACGGGGCAAAGGAGATTAGCATCCGCTTCCTTATTGTTCACCGGGAGGGCGCACAGGGAAATAACCTGGGCCCTGAACGGTGTGTTGAGGGATTTTGGCACGTACCCGTGCCTTGGTTTGAGTATGACTTTTGAGTCATTAGGCCCAAACTCAATACAGGACGCGCTTACTGAAAGCGCTTGCAAGTCCCCCACGCGCTTCATTGAAGCAAGAGCCACAAGAAATACCGTTTTGAAAGACAGGTGCTTCATGTCTGACAAATGGATTGGCTCGAATGGGGCACCTTTCAGGGCTTCCAGAACCGTAGAAAGGTCCCACATAGGGACTGAGGGAGGTCTGGAAGGATTCAGCCTCCGAGCTCCCCTGAGGAATCGCACGACGAGGTCGTTCTTCCCCAGTGACTGGCCAGACGTCGGTTTTGCAAACGCCGCTATGGCCGCCACGTATACTTTGAGCGTGGACGGGGTTCTACCCTTATCCAGCAGCTCCTGAAGGAAGGAGAGCACTTCCGTAACCCCGCAGTCTACGGGTGAAAAGCCCTGAGCTTGACACCAGGTAGAGAACACTGACCATTTCGAGGAGTAGAGCCGTCTAGTAGACGGGGCCCTAGCCTGCGTGATCGTGTTTAACACTCCCTCCGGGAGGTTAGCGGGTACCCGTTGATGGCCCACACACTCCGGGCGAGGATGCCAAATCGAGCCCTTTGCCTGAGAGAGGAGGTCTCTCCTCACCGGTATCGGCCACGGGGCAGTGCTGGCCAGCTGCATCAGGACTGGGAACCAGGTTTGGTTCGTCCATAGCGGAGCCACGAGCAGCACTGGGCATCCATTTTCCCTGATTCGTTCCAGCACTTGAGGCAGGAGCGAGACGGGGGGTAAAGCATAGAGGGGGCGTCGGGGCCATACGTGGGCCAGCGCGTCCCTGCTCTTGGAGAAAAAGTTCGGACAGTGAGCGTTTTCCTGGGACGCGAACAGGTCCACCTGCGCTCTGCCGAATGTCTCCCACAGCAGTTGGATCGTCTGCGGGTGCAGCGACCATTCCCCTGCTTGGACATTGTTTCTGGACAGTCTGTCTGGTCCAAGATTCAGGTGACCAGGCACATGCGCTGCTTTCAGTGAAAGCAGGTTGTGCTGAGCCCAGCCCAGGGAAGCGTTTCGTCAGCCTGTAAAGGCTTCGGGACCTGACGCCGCCCTGGTGATTTATGTACGCCACCACTGACATGTTGTCCGACCGGACTAAGACGTGGCGGCCTTTTATCTAGGGACAAAAACGCCTTAGCGCGTTGTCTACTGCCAGCATTTCTAGACAGTTTATGTGTAGGAGCTTCTCCCGTTCTGACCACTGGCCAAAGAACGGTCTGCCCTCGAGCAGCGCTCCCCACCCCGAGGTGGAGGCGTCCGTGGACACCACCATCACACTCGAGGGAGTCCCCAGACTCACGCCTGACTGGTACCAGTCGGCTTTTTTCAAGGTTTCAGAGCCGAGACGCATTTCCTGTCGACCCTGAGGCGAAACAGACCAGCGGCCCAAGCCCCGGGCGGAACTCGTGCTTTCAGCCATAACTGCAGTGGGCGCATGCGAAGCAGGCCCAGCTGAAGTACTGAAGATGCTGAGGCCATGAGGCCCAGCATTTTCTGAAACCGTTTGAGCTGGACTATAGGGCCGCGGCGGAAGGATTTCACGGCGCGCTGAATGTTCAGTCCTTGCTCCGGCGACAGACGTGCTGTCATAGACAGCGAGTCCATCACTGTTCCCAGAAAGGAGATTTTCTGGCTGGGAGACAGCGAACTCTTCGCCCAATTGACTGTGAGACCCAAATTCTCGAGATGCTCGAGTAATGCGGTCTTGTGTTCTATGAGCTCTGATCGTGATCGAGCTAGAATCAACCAGTCGTCCAAGTAGTTCAAAATTCGCATGCCCTGAAGTCTCAGGGGTGCGAGAGCCGCGTCCATGCACTTCGTGAATATACGGGGTGCTGGAGACAGGCCGAACGGTAGGACTGTGTATTGATATGCCTGGCCCTCGAAGGCGAATCTCAAGAATCGCCTGTGACGTGACGCAATCTGTATTTGGAAATAGGCGTCTTTCAGATCTATTGACATGAACCAGTCTCCCTGGCGCACGTGCGCGAGGATTTTGCTGGTTGTCAGCATTTTGAACTTGCGTTTCAGAAGCGCTTTGTTCAATTGTCGCAGATCTAGAATGGGTCTGAGACCCCCGTCTTTTTTCGGTACCAGAAAATATCTGCTGTATACACCCCCTTCGCTCTGAGATAAAGGTTCTATGGCCCCTTTGCTCAGTAGTTTCGCTATTTCGGTTCGAAGTAGATGAGATACTTCATTGTCCACCGTGTTTTCGACACGCGCCGTGCAACGGCGGGGACGTCGAGCGAACTGTAGCGAATAGCCTCTCTTTATAGTGTTCAACACCGATTCTGATACCCCGGGAAGCATTGCCCATGCATTCGCGTGGATAGCTAGAGGCAGAATGATATCCGGGCTCTGGCCGCGGCACAGCGGCGGCTGCAGAGCTTCGGTGTGCTGAGACATGAACACTGTGTTTAAAGTGCGCGAGGCGGGGGGCGCGCCGATCACGGCGGGCAGCCTGTTCGCACTCGCTTTCTCTATGACAAATTGTGGAGAGAGAACGAGCGGGACAAACCCCGTAGGGTTCAGCGTGTCTGTGAGTGAATGTGGGCGCGGGACAGCGGGCACATTTACTGCACTGAAAACACCGTCGGCTTGCGCTGACTGAATATGTGTTGGTTTCGTTTTTACAGAAACCGTGGGACACGAACTGTGTAGTGTTTGTGGGCACTGTGTCGTGGGCACATTCACTACGTTTGCACAATCGACATGAGTCGATTTTATTTGTGCTAGCCCTGAACTGTGGCGGGCTGTGTCTGTGTGTGGGAATGGGCACTGTGACGTGGGCATTCTTACAACACTCATAACACCATCGGCTATGGCCGGGACACCAGAAAATACACTCTTTATTGGATTTATCTGGGTCGCCGTAAAAATGGCGTTAATGTGCAGGCAAGCGGGCTGTGGTACCGGCTTGTTTACTGCGAAATACACTGGAACAGTCACATTGTTTGGAACTGAACGAGCGAGAGGTTTCGGTGGAGTCTGGCCGCGGCGAGACTTAAACACCGTGGGTCTTAGCTGACTGTATGTGTGTTGGTTTCGTTTTACAGAAAACGTGGCACATGCAGCGTGTAGTGTTTGTGGGCACTGGGTTGTGGGCACATTCACTACATTTAATGCACAATTGACATGAGTCGATTTCATATGTGCGAGCCCTGCACTGTGGCGGGCTGTGTTTGTGTGTAGAAATGAACACTGGGCTGTGGGCATTTTCATTACACTCAAAACACCATCGGCTGTGGCCGGAATACCAGACAATACATTGCTTATATGATTTTTCTGGGTCGCCGTGGAAACAGCATTTGTGTGCAGGCAAGCGGGCCATGGTACCGGCTTGTTTACTGCAAAATACACTGGAACAGTCACATTTACTTGGAACTGAACGAGCGAAAAGTATCAGTGCAAGTCTGGCCGGGCGAGACTAAATTTTATCTGCTGCGAGAGCTGGGATCGAACACGGGTCTCCCGTGCGATGGCTGTAGGTTTCGCCACTGAACCACAGGGGGAAACGACAAAAGCCTAAAATAGCTCGGCCACATAATAGAGCGTCATCACAGTTTTGTGTGTGTTGGCGTTTGTTTGCATGCGTGCGTGTTATACAACAGGCTCATATCTGCAATATTGACATTTTCAGCCGCTCAAACTAAGAGGAACTGAGAAATGTTTGAGGAATGGAGATTGGTCCGGCCTCGGCGGGACTAAAAATACACTCTATCCTCATTTCGCCGATGACGCATGCCCACGGGGGGCGGGGTAGCTTTCTTATAACGTAAAGAAAAGCTAGCCGCGGTTTAATGCTGGCCCGTTTCCCTGACGACTCGTGGGCAGAAGGGGGAGATCCACAGAGCTCGCCCAATCCTTACTGTCCGACGCGGGGATATAGCAGCTGGCCTCCTCTACAGATGCAGCTATCTCGTCGTCATTAATGGCGGAAGCGGCGGCGCGCGGCGGCCGTTGTCCGTCAGTGAGCGACTCGATTGAAGCTGGTGAAGCTGGCGGGCGAACCGGCGAGCTTTCACGGCTGGAGAAGGATCAGGGACCCGCTGAGTACGGCGCTTTGCGGCACGGCACTACAGCGGGCGGGAATCTCACTCACCATGGCAATAGCTGGCCTCCTCTACCGATGCAGCTATCTTGTCGTCACTAATGGCGGAAGCGGCGGCGCGCGGCGGCCGTTGTCCGTCAGTGAGCGACTCGATTGAAGCTGGTGAAGCTGGCGGGCGAACCGGCGAGCTTTCACGGGCTGGAGAAGGCTCGAGGACCCGCTGAATACGGCGCTTTGCGGCGCGGCACTACAGCGGGCGGGAGTGCAGACTCGGAGAGAAAATGCCAGGCAAGTCCTCAGAGTCACCATGGCAATAGTTCCACAGGAACGAAGCGTCTTCAAAAAGACGCTTGCTCTTTTAGAACAGATACAAAACAGATATAGAGTGTGAGTCGCAGCGGCGAACACACACTCAGCAGTGAAAAGGATATGGAACGCCGGAAAGCGTAGCAGGTACGGCGGCTGAAGGCGGCGAGGTGTAGGCCAGCGACTTCAGGCTCGAAGGCTCGTCCCGCAGAAGGCTTACAATCAGACGGCGCGGCTTCTCACTCCGGATCCAGCGATGCAGTAGTGCTTCGCTGAAGAGTTGAAAATCAGTTTGTATCAGCCTGTCGAGCGTATTTATAGGCCAAGGCCACGCCTATTCTGGCGGGACGCGACGAAATGGGCGCGAAGCACCCCCATTGGATGTCACGTCACGCAGGGCCTCTCTCGATAGGCTTGCTGCTGTTGCCGCAGGGCAGCCAATAGGCGCGCGAGCCGTCTTGCCTATGTCTGCACGCTGCCGCACAGCGTTTTACATTAATCAAAATTAAAGGATAATTTTTGGCTTCAATATCTCGTGGAAAAGAGGTTTTCCCCATAGCGTAAGATATTACGCAGTACTCGTTCCCTCTCTAGAGAGAACCGAGGTTACGTTAGTAACCGAGTACGTTTTTTGTTTTAAAATGGTGGTGTATTTCCGACAGCATTCAGCATTTCATTTTCTGGGGACTTGTATGGTATCCTATTTTCTAATTTCTTTAATGTCACTAATCTTTCACACATTTCAATGGTCAGATACAAAACTCTTTATTAATTAAACCCTGAAATTAAAATTGAACCCTGCAGGCAAGACTAGTTTAGACCAGCATGGTTTCTATGCTGGTTTGTTACGGGTCTAGCTTGTAAACCAAGCCTTTTGACCAAAGACATCTTGATGTCAATATCCCACAATGAAGACCAGTGTTCAAAACACAATATGCAATGATGGTTTTTGGAAAAAGCTTGAAAACACTACCCAGACAGCAACATAGTGTCAGCCCAGATTCGGCGCACATCTGCTACACATGGATTGCCAGATGTGCGCCGGATCTGGCCGACACTATGTTGCTGTCTGGGTAGCGTTTCAAGCTTTTTCCAAAAAGTTGCTCAGCCACATTGAAACATCTGAAAATGGTTAAAAACCATATTGCGCATGTGTAAAACATACCAAAAGTTCACAAGATGAATCAAAGAGAGCAGACATTATAAAGTTATCATGCTATTCTTCTGGCACAAACAATTTATTAGCAAAATCTCTCACCACAGCGTCGGGGTTGCATTCAAGATCGCATGGTCTAAAACGCAATTGTCATCATGTTTTTCCGCAGGAAAATTGCGAGAAAATTTTCAGTCATCTTTGCAGGAATGCAATAAGAAGACTGTACAAATTAGCATTTCTCTTAAGCAACACTATGAAAGTATATAGCAGACACAAAAAATGCCAGTATAACCATAGACATCTATGGATGTAATACATGTCACATGACTAAACATCCGTCATTATTTTCAAATACCTCCGCACTACAACGGGAAAACACAATTTTCAAATGTATCCACTAGGAGAGCGTTTTCAAAAAGCTCCATCTTTGTTAACAATGATGCGTTTTTTAAACAAAAACTTATGTGTGTGGACAAGGCCTCATTATCAGAAGATCAGCCCTTGCATTTCATGGATACATTGACTATTATATAAACACTACACAGCGTCAACCCACATAACCAGCATCAACCTTCAAGTGCTGTATAGTATCTGATTAAATGTGATACACGCTGAAGATGTGAGTTAAAGCACTTTATTGTAGCAATTGTGAACAAACAGATATGCTCTCTACATAAATAATGTCGTAGTAAAACTGAACGCTGTAGCAATATTAAGAGAGCAGCCGATTACAAAACTGAAGGATTCTCATTATCATCATCAAGCGAGCAGCAGCTGGTCGTTGGCAGAAACTGCTTCCTTACTGATTGGAGCCAGCCTGAGATTCCGGAGCCAAAATGATGTTTGTCGAAATTCGGTTAAACACAGAATTTTAAAAAGCTTTATGAATTAATCCTCACTTCCACCCTACTGACGACTGAGACAGAATCAAGCAAGGCCTGATAACAATGCCGTTCCAGAGGCGTAATGTGAAAAGACATTTATTTGCGGCAGAATAATGAAACGGGCTCTTACGCGTGCTCACAGCGAACAGATAGCAGTCGGATCTCCTCTGGGACTGCATTAGAAGCCGGAATTCATGGATGCAATGTTAGATCTGACTCTCGTTGGCCCCACACTAACACTGACAGTCATACCCCCTCAGGCTCACTGCAATTACTAGGCAGGGGCCCTAAAGTCTAAACTTATCTGATTATATTTCCATTCGGCACTATCCAAACAGTTTTACCGCTCGAACGAGTCCGTTTAAAAGCCTCCTGGAGCGAGATACAGGCTTCGCACAGTCAGTCTACAGGTTCTCTAATATTAGGCTACAATCGCATTTGGTCTCGAGGCAGATTAACGTTGAGCCACCGTTCCGATAGGAAGAAAAGTTTGACATCCAGTAATGAAAAAAACAGACAGAGCCTTGCAGAGGTCGACGTGCCTCATTTTGAGACGTTTATTCATTCCTCAGTCTACTGACTGTATGAATAAACATCAGCAGACTGCAGTGGCGAGGAACGAGGAAGAGCTAGCGTGTAGACGGCATGGGATAACAGGAGCTGGGCTGTCAGTCTGTTTTACCTGCGGGGGCCGTGTGCTGGGGCTGTCGCAGCTAGGGCTCGCAAAAAAACGCCATGCGTTTTGTCAAAAATTCACGAGACATCTGCTGCCATGCCGGGACCTTGCTTCCAAGACGTTTAATTAAATAAGTGTCACGGCGCGTACAGATAAATATGAAGCAACTGGTGCACGGGCGCATAATTATGACAGGGCATCTAGGGAGCTGCGGTCTTCCATGCTCATTATGGCCCATCTGGGACATCAAAAACAGCGCTCGAGTCCCATGTGTTCATATGGGAACAAGCTTTACTCCTGCCCTCAAAGGAGGGGAACATCCGTACGGTGGCGAATTTTAACTATGACTGTGGCTTGAATTTCCTAAGGCTTTTAAGGCAAATGGGTCAGACCCCCTTATGTGCATGACTCTGTCGATGTGTATGAATGACTGGCGGTCGACGTCTTGACATATGCCTGCGGGCACACATTATCCAGCTTAAACAACAGTACAGGCAGTTTTAATCGCATAAAGATGTGGATTCCACCCGAATTCATTTTTGTAAGCATGGAGGATTATCAAATATAATCAGAAGATTTAAAGATGGCTGACAGCTGTCATATGATGCAACAAAGTGCCACAAAGACATTATTCCAAAATTGCGATGTAACAGTAAGGATTAGTTCAAAATCCAAGGAAATACATACACACACAGTGTTGGGGAAAGTTACTTTTAAAAGTAATGTGTTAAAATAGCATGTTACAGCCTAAAAAAGTAACTAATTGTGTTACCTTACCTTTTTTCATCTAGGCTGGGCTTGCTTGTCTCTTTCTTATTTTAAAAAAATAAATTTAAAAAAAATTAAAAGTAATGCGTTACTTTACTAGTTATTTGGAAAAAGTAATCTGATAACAGATCTAGTGTTACTTGTAATGTGTTACCCCCACACAATACACACATACAGTATATTCTTGGGCATACTGACTAGAGTTGTCAAAAAGTACCGACTTCGGTACCAAGTTGGTACTGAAATTTAAAAAATGTGACGATACCAGCATTTCCCTCTAGCATTATGAGAGCTGTTAAACGGATCCTTAAACACCTCTGATTGGCCATCGTGTTGACAAGCTCAACATATATGTCTGTGATTGGCTAAAATGATCGACGCTGCAAAAACATTTCGTTTTGACACTCTTCATCGAGCGGTAACACAGATACACACGGGAGCGTTTGAAAGCGGATCCCTAATATGTGACCCTGGACCACAAAACCAGTCTTATGGGTCATTTTCTTTAAATTGAGATTTATAAATCACATGAAAGCTGAATATATAAGCTTTCCATTGATCTATGGTTTGTTAGGATATGACAATATTTGGCTGAGATACAACCTTTTGAAAATCTGGAATCTGATGGGGCAAAAAATCTAAATTTTGAGAAAATCGCCTTTAAATTTCTCCAAATGAAGTCCTTAGCTACGCATTACTAATGAAAGGAAATAAATGAAATTTACACCTTTGTGAGTTCCCCAACACTAAATTCAAGTGTGTGTGTGTGTGTGTGTGTGTGTGTGTGTGTGTGTGTGTGTGTGTGTGTGTGTGTGTGTGTGTGTGTGTGTGTGTGTGTGTGTGTGTGTGTGTGTGTGTGTGTGTGTGTGTGTGTGTGTGTTCGTCGTCTTTCAGGTCATCCTCCTTTGCCAAGCCAGTCTCTGGACATTCTGTATCATCTTCCCAATCATTTGCGAAAAAATCATTTACTATGTTCGTTAAATTATTGCAGTAATTAAAGTTTAAATTGAGCAAACGCGCTATCTCAGAATCCATGGCTTTCACAGTTATCATTGCGGATTGTGTACACTGTGCACGCGAAGAAGTCACCAGCCAATGAGAGGCGCTGCAGCAGACCGTTGCTAAGAAGAAAATGTTTTTTTTTACACGAGAAGGGTTTGTTTTAACACTATCTATTGGCTTACTGCTCTAATGACGTTGCGGAGAGTTATGAAACCGAAAGGGGGAAATCTAAGCTTGACATTGATACCAAACTTGAGTGGGTAATTCCCAAAGAGCGGGCAGCAGCGAGCGAAGTTTGTAGGCATGTTTTCTGACTTTTTTTTTTTGCTCGATTTTGCTGCATCCATTCACAAAAATATTTTTTATATATATTTACGGTAAGAAATGTACAAAATATCTTACTGGAACATGATCTTTACTGAATATACTAATGATTTTGGCATAAAAGAAAAATCAATAATTTTGACCCATTCAATGTATTGTTGGCTATTGCTAAAAATATACCCGTGCGACTTACGACTGGTTTTGTGGTCCAGGGTCACATATACTAATGTATCTAGGGGTGTGAACCTAAACTGGTCTCACGGTTCGGTTTGATTACGATTATCATGTCATCGATTCAGTTCAATTCGATATCACAATGCATCACAATGCACTGCATCCTCAATTTTCAATTTTACTTCACATGTATACAATTTTGTCAATAAATACAAGCAGTCAGTCACTGCCAGGCGTAAACAGCTCGAGGTGAAAACGGCTGACATGGTTTCTCAAGTTAGTGGTATTACCCCCTGCATATTTTATTTGTGCGTGACACGATTTACACACAGTGTGTGTCTTCTCCAGGTCGTGCTTACCAGGTTGTTCATAAAAGCCGAAATGTGCCCAAATGTAGGCTTTTAAAGTAACTGGAGCATTTTTAATTACTCGCACTCGCGTCTCGCCTCCCTCTGCCATTGTATGCTACCGCGACAAAGCACGTATGCGACAAACGACGTCAGAAAAGCGTCAGTACATCATAATCGGTAATGGTCTATTACTGAACCGATATCGAACCGTCCTCGTCTGCATCGTGATGCATCGTAGAAACGATTAATTTCGACACCCCTAAATTTATCAATCCCTAGTATGTCAACACAATGGCCAATCAGAGGTGTTTAATAATCCGTTCAAAAGCACTCAAAATGCTAGAGGGAAATGTGAGGGAAATTGTCACATTTTTAAAATTTCAGTACCGTCTTTTTGACAACTAATACTAACACTTTTCTTCAAGTGTTCGAAAAGCATTTGTGCACTGGTTTAATGGTAGCACACTCTGAAGGTGGATAACCTCACGAGGAGGGTTTCTGCTTTTCAATGAGCGCAAAATAAGTGTCACACTACAGGAGCCGCTTCTTTTTGCGGACTCTATCAGGAATCCAGGTGGAATTAGAGCCCCGATCGCTATTAAACGCAGCATGAGAAACATATTCAGCCTTTGGATGGAAAAAACAAGCACATGACGCCTCCTCGTCTCCAGAGACCCCTTCGGCTTCTGAGCCTTCCTAATTTATGGAATACTCTGTGTTCCCCACGCTCCGTAAGGATGACTGAACTCATTCTGCTGTATACCCTGCGTGCCAGTCACGTTGATACTCATTAGCGGGAAGCTTCAGAACAAATACGGCGGCGGCCCCGTGGGGGAACGTTGGGCATCAGAGGCTCGCTGCTCCCCGATGGTGGTTGATGCCACCCTCCGTGAAAGAAAGAGCCTTGCGACTGCTGCTGCTTCTTCTAGTCACCCTATGTGACTGGTACCTATTTGGTCATTCGGGGCTGCAAAGTCTGGCAGCTTCAAGTGGAGCCGAGCAATTGATCACCAGAGAAAGACTTGAGGTGAAAGGGGATCAGAAAGCTTTTTCTACCCATTGACCAAAGTGCTGGGTTTCCTTTTAGTTACCGCTAAGCTCCCTTGAAGCTGTCCAAGGGTATCGAAAGTACACTTAAGGATGAAAACAGGAATCTAATCAATACGAGGAAAAACAATGCAGTCCTGAACAGCGCTAAACAAACACCGGACAGACCTCGTCTATAGTTTGCTAATGTATGCGTACGCTCCATGACAGGATGTTTATAAGTGTCAGCAAACACTGTGCCATGCATAATAGGGGACGGCTGAAAGCTTCTTAGATAAATAGGGGGTCGTTTATTCCCCCAATGTGGCCTGTTCAAAGGCTGACAGACTCAAGGATTATGCTGCTTTTTGCCCTCCAATGCTTAGGGCATTGTAATGATCAGAAGCACCTCGGCCAATCCAAGCCTCTGCACATTGTATGAATCACCAGTGCCAGTACTTTAAGATCTGTCAAACAGGATGGATCACTGGGCTGTATATCAGCCATCTTCCTACGGATGCCAGGGCCATTTTTTTACAGCAGTTAATAGATGATAAATGCACCCCGTGGACAGAGCAGAACACCTTGTCAAAAGGTAAAATACCCACAGGAACCAACTGGACGAACGAGCGATGGTATGACAGTCAGGGAGATGGATGGGATATTGATGCAATTAAATTGTTGGTTTAGTTGCTCTTCAAGTCAATTTATAGCAACATACATTCTCATGTTCTGACGTTTTATATACATATTTAATTATTGACATTAAGTGTTCAAATTGTGGATCCTTTAAGGGATGGTCAGGTCGACAGCTGTCATTTCAAACCAGACTCTTTTTTTTACTGCTATCTAGAAAACAGGACACACAGAAGCGCGCGCACATACACACACACACACACATTTAAATAAATAACCAAAATAATTAACAAAAATATATGTTATATTATATATGCATTATCCTCGGCGCTCTGTAGATTTTGAACTTTAAGAACTGACATGGTGGAATTACCATTTATGTTAATTCTGCCTAAAGTACAGTTCTTAGCCGATTATTTAAATTTGGCCAAATGTTAGCAAATTCGCTGTATTTCCCCCTAAGTGGGCAAGAAAGCATGATAATTGAAATATGATGAATCAAAACAAATTAATTTATGACTTTCATTCAACAAGATACATGCCATAGCTAGAAAAAGCTTGCATCCATTATTGCATTTGGCATTTTCTATGATCTGATCACAGATGAGCTGAGATATATGTTCAATTCTCTGAACAGGGCTATCTTTTCAAACTTTACCCTAGGTCCTGTGTAGTAAATCCTAGAAATGCACTGTAATGTACAGTATTATGCTGGATACCTCCTCTCCATCCCTTGGGATTTCTCTACAAGTGCATGTTGGTCATAGAGACCACAGGGTATTATTTCAATCACATCTGCCAGGTTATCACCTACATATTCAGCAGCAAATATTATATTCCAAACTTCACTGTTAAATAAAGACTGCTTCATTCCAAAAAGAAATACTAATGACATTTCTATCATAATTTAGAACTAAGCCTTAAAATCTGTATGAAATGAAATCTTAAGAATAATCTGGAAATTGTATTTTATCCATGAATGATTTGTTTAATTCTTACAGGATTCATACGAGGTTCCTGTTGGATCCCATTAGAATTGGTTCCAAATTGTGACTGAAATTCCATTAGCATTCCTTTTGGGTTCATTCCAAGAAATCCCACACATCACTGCCTTGTGAGCGCTGAGTCTCAGGGGCCACTATAAGATCGGAGACTCTTACCTTGCGCCCAAGTGTTATTCATGAATGAAAACATCAGAATCCATCCGGCGCCCCACTTCAAAGTTAACGCGCGCCTTGACATGATGCTCCGACACGGCTGTGAGTCCGCAGCACACGTTCGCCAGCGCCGCGCTGGATACATGTTGCGCCGTAGTCCCGGTTTCCAAAGAGCAATGCGAGAAACTGAGCGCGCTGCTCCCGCGCGTCCAAAACTAGAGCTTAATAAGGAGGAGTCTATACATCAATCTATACCAGTCAGACACCAATAAACTGATGCAAAGTCCGATGAAGCAAAGTTTATGAACTGTAACACTATAAACAGCACAAATTCAACTGACAATCATTATATTTTTGTTAGCCTAATTATTTTGGTTATTCATTTAGGTTTATCCACAAAAAAGTTAGGCAATAAGAACAAAATGGCACATTTTTAATCTCGGAAACCTTTCAGGAGTGGGTTCGGATGAATTCAGTCATTTGTGTTCAAAGGAGTGAATCGACCCCGCTGCATCTCTGCGCGTCATGAGGCATCTCTCAAAGTGGATGCTCTGAAAAGAGACACTTTAAATCCAGTGGTCGAGAAAAGTAAAGGCTGAAGTAGTGGAGTCTCGATGAGGAAATATTCCGTCCGGAATCGTGGATGTATTCCCCCAAATTCAGTGTCCGTGTCCTTTCAGTAGCCTACTGCGAGCAACAATGTATGAGTGCCCGACAACTCAAGACTGAGGAAGAACTCCTTTACTGCGGGATGTCGCTACCACGCGGCAGATGAGAGAACTGTATCTTCTTATTACGACATATGTTAGTAATATATCCATCGATCATTATTGAAAGTTTGGGCATTATTCATGCGGCGGCGAGACCATGTTTAGGAAAATATCAAGGGTTTATAACTCAAACACGCAGCTAGCTCTGATTGAACATTTTATTAATTAATATAGATTTGCGAGTAGGCTATAGTTCAAGCGGTCCACAATTATCAGGATTTCGGTGTTATAACTCTTTATAACTCCACAGTGCAAGTTATGTTTGCCAAGAGAGTCGCTACAAACTCCTAAAGCAACACGATTAGTGTTCTCTCTCTCTCTCTCTCTCTCTGAGACCGCAGGCTCAGTGTAAGCTTTGAGGACACAAATCTGGTTTTAAATTCCGAACAGATCCACAGACTACTGCACTCGTTACCCAAGCATGCTATGACTCACGTAGCCTACTGCACAACTGTTCAAGTTATATCCAGAAACCGCATTCATTCCCACACTGAGCAGGAGGCAAAAATCAAAACGATAACTTGCAGTCTAAATATAAGCATGTGAGACGAACCTTCACCAATCGTGCTTGAATGCTTATACTCTGCATTGGTACTATGATAGTTATGAAGTTGGTAATAATGAAAGTAGCCCTGATTATTGTGGTGATGGTGGTAATCATGATGTTTTTGTTTTGTTGATGTGTAAATGATAGTTGTGGTGATGATAACAATGGTGGTAAAGGAGATACTGTTGGTGATAGTTGAGGTGGTGATGATGATGGTAATAGTGTTGATTATGTGGTAATGATAGTTGTGATGACGATAATGATGGTGGTAAAGGAGATACTGTTGGTGATAGTTGTGGTGGTGATGATGATGGTAATAGTGTTGATTATGTAATGATAGTTGTGATGACGATAATGATGGTGGTAAAGGAGATACTGTTGGTGATAGTTGTGGTGGTGATGATGGTGGTAATCATTATAGTGTTGATTATGTAATGATAGTTGTGATGACGATAATGATGGTGGTAAAGGAGATGATGTTGGTGATAGTTGTGGTGGTGATGATGCTGGTAAAGAAGATAATTTTGGTGATAGCTGTGGTGATGATAATGAAAGTGATTATGTGGTGATAGTTGTGGTGGTGGTGGTAATCATAATAGCACTAATGTTTTATGTGGTAATGATATTAATGATGGTAATGATAAAGATGGCAATGATGATGCTGGTGATGATGGCTGTACTGATGTTAGTGGTTACGACAGTGATGATGGTGCTAGTGATGCTTTAAAATAATAGTATGAATACTGGGGGACATGTCTGGGGGCATGACCTTTATACATTTCATTATACATACTGTATGTTGTAAACACTGTATTATGGTGGGGAAGATGATGGGAATGAAGAATGAAAATCGAGACGACAACAATGGTGGGGATCAGATGGTAATAGATTATACTGATGAATGAGGCTGATGTGATGATCATTACAACATGGGATATCTACACACATATTCTTCAGCCCTCAGGGGAGCCACCTCTGAGTAAACATTTGCATGTTCAACCATTTGCCTATGGTTTTTAATTAAGCAACATTCACCACTTAACATGACGAACATGTGGGCTGGGGCAGAAGGAGAACAAAAGCTAAATAAGGCTCGCGAGTGATGCTGACTGGGCCTTGAACTGTTGCCTGATAAGATGATGAGGCAGAAGTGAACCATATTGATTAACACACACAAAGCTGCGCTCCAGCTTTCAAGAAAAGCATTTCTCCATTAATGAACGAACAGACCTCACTGCATGTGGGACTGCTCCGCAGTCTATGCTGTCGTGCTCTCCTGACATCTCTTCATAACCGACTCTCCTCAGCAACAGGGTTCCCAGTGAGCTGCGTTCCTCATGGCCTGTTTTAATGATGCTCAGATGATGAGAATCGCAGGCTGGGTGGCAGCTTTTCGCTCCCAGTCTGATGTAGACGCAAATTGCGCCTGTCTTGCCGTTATTATCCCGCTGTGCACTGCACCCAGGTAGACATGGCAGGTGGCAAGAAACACTAGTTAACTGGTAGGGGGAATAGATGGTGCACCATGTCTTGCTATATGTTTTCTGTTTGACTTAGAATAGTACAGATTTAGAATGGATGAATAAATTCATACAGTAATAGGGGTGGGTGGTATGGCCAACATCTTACATAATGCTATGCATAAAGTTATATTAATATATAACTGTAACTGTTATTACAAGATGGCAACCAGTGATGTTCTACCTGTAGCTGTTCACGTCCTCAGACTCAGATTTATGCGTTTTTATGTCGATGGCGAAATGAATCTGCAGCAGTCAGGTGGTAAGTCCGAGGTCTGTAGGTTGTTTATGTTCATTATTATTGTAATGTTATGTGCTTTGAGACCTGAGGTAATTTAACGCTGTCTCTTTGCGTGTCTTTGGAGACGGTCTGAAGGGAGGGTGGGATCTTATGCTTTCTAAGCTAGCTTGCTATTGCTAGACTCTCCGAAATTGCCCACCCTACATTTAACACGAATTAACAATAAAAAATGATTCTAAAGCACTAATTAATCTTACTTAATATTAATTTCAACATTTAATAATATATTATTACATTTAAAAGCGGTATTTTTTAATATTACTTAATGCACCAATATGAACTAACAATGAACAGTTGCATTTTCATTAATTAACACTGTAACAAATGTATTGCTCATTGTTAGTTATTGTTAGTCTATGCAATAACTCATATATATATATATATATATATACACACACACACACATTCTGTACATATACAAAGACAGTTCAGTGAATGGGAGAAACTGACAGTTCATTTCATATTTTGTTGCTGACTTGAAATATATTATTGAATGTGAGTTTGGCATGCGGAAATGTTGGTGTTATTAGATAGGAGTTGTTCTTGCATGCACAAAATAGCTTCCCGCAGGTGTTGCAAATATGGCCGCCAAGTAAACTGATTTTCCTTGAATAGGTCTCAGACATCACACAATATAGACAAATCTCTTCAATGTTGACATATCTTCTGCTGGCATACCTTCCAGCCTTAATCCATATTTTGTTTAGATGTTTACATTTAATTGTGGCTCGTTTCAATGTAGTCATAGTGCATCACAGAACATTGCTCATTGTTCTTAGCCTAGTTTCGAGTTGATACCACACACTAGTCATTAATCACTAGGGATTATTATTTGACACATGCGTCATAAGGTGCTTCAAATAAGGAAATATTTGAAACGGTGTGCAGGATCATTTATCAACAATGCAGACTTACTCCTGGTTTATCACTGTAACGTATCTCACATTTTGTTTCTGAATTTGAGGCAGACCCTTCTCCTTGTTTAACATTTCCCATGAATTAAAGCCTGGAAGAAAATGCATGAGCCTGTGTGTAGTGACAGCTCCATACCGCACGTCAAGCAAAAGTTTCAGGAATGCCAATCGGACCTGCCTATTAACTGCAGAGCGAGAATACAAATCAAGCCACATAATATGACCCGCTAGCCTACATACTATTTCTCAGCTTCGTCTCAATCTTGCGCCTGTCAAACCATAGCACTGTCATTCCATCCAGAGGGAAACCGTTTCGCATTTCTTCAACTCCTCCTCCCTACTAGATTGAACGAACTGAAGCGGAATAGCTTAATTTCATTCGGCTTCGAGTAGCACACTGGCTCAGTCCGTGAAATAAGAGATACATTACAGTCCCCTGTTCACTGAGTCTGATTCGCAGTGTTTGGTGTTCAACGGGATCCTGTAGGCTTTTGTGATGCTCTGGATTGGAGGCTCATTAGAGCCGGGGCTTTGCGGTTTGCCTCCCACCATGGCTACTATCCTAATTTGACATACGTTCCTTTTGATAAGCCCCTTCTCCTGAGAGTGTCTTCGCCACATGTCCACTGGCACACACACACACACACACACACACACACACACACACACAATTATATGATATCACAGCATTACTTTTACTAAGCTGCTGTTAAACAGGATGTCTAGCTGGGAAAATCTGATTTCCCCTCGGAGAGAAATCATCCTTCACAGACACATCCCTGTCCCTGAAACGCTTGTAAAGCCAAGTAGATTGAAACGTGAAAAATGCTACCTCTCTGGGATAAAACATCCTCAAGTGCAGCTCAGACCATGAAATATGTATCGTCCAGATACATATTTCTCCTACTCGTGTTGAGCCAACAACAGTGTCCAGTTCTGCCCTGGATACGTTCCCAAATCTTCTTGAAATCTAAAATCTAAATTGATCTCATTTATGGCACACCATTGCCTTGTGGTGAATTTCTATCCAGCAGTTGTTGATTTGATGAAGGCAGATCTGAATATGAACTTGGAGTCAACCTTCAGGGTGCTTTCACACTGGCAGTTTAGTTCGGAACGGGGCACGGTTCGCATGAAAAATCACTAATGTGAACGCTGTCATGTGGACCCGGATGCGCACTGGGGTACCGAACCCGGGACTGGAGGAGGTGGTCTGAGTTCAGTTGCTCCCGAACCGTGCTGCGGTTCGTGTGTAGCCTATGTGTAAGCAACACGGACTCGGGTGCGCTCTTGTTCAGGAAGTGAAGTAGGCTATCCTGCGCATGCGTTTTAGCCGATTATGATGTATTTAGTTAAATAAAACACACGTAAGGGATGAAGATTTACCTTGGGTACGAGCAAGAGTGAGTATGCAGTGTATTCGCGCATAGTGCGTGCAATCAGGGCAACAAATTAATGGAAATCCACTGTCTCCTCAAAAGAGTCAATTTGCAAGAAGCAATATGACAGCTTATGCGACACACACACACACACACACACACACACACACACACACACACACACACACACACACACACACACACACACACACACACACACACACACACACACACACACACACACCAACCTGTGTAGTTTACTCAGCTATGCATAATAGCACCAAATTAATAATAAAAAAAACATAATATATTGACCCGCGTCATGTCTTCTATCATGTGCCGTGCACGCGTTTGCAATGATGTAAGATGCACGCAAACACACCAGAGTTCGATAGAATCAAGTTGAGTGTGAAAGCAGACCAAAGCTGCGGGGGATGCCGGGAACAATCGCGGTTGGCCTCGGACCGCAGCAAACAAGCCCAGTGTAAAGCCCCTTAAGAAAGGGGCGGAGTTAAGTGGACAATCATGAGAATTCCAGCAAACGTCACCAGAGAGAAGTTTGACATTTCATCGGAAGATCGAGATTTGACATTTTAGATGAAATATTACAAGATCAAAATCATTCATAATAAGATCAATGTGGATTTGTGACCATTAGTGGAACTGAAGGTGTTCTCATGAATCAGAACGACGCAAACAGGTAAAGTTGCAATGAAGTTTATTTATAGCACTCAGGAACAGACACGACAGGTAAGTTGATGTGATGAAGGAATAAACGGAAGAATCAACGGATGAATGGATATGATACAGTCTCTTATCTGTTGCAGGATGAACCGAGTAGAATATGGCAGGCAGGCTGAAGTCAGAAGATCCGGAATAGCAGAGCGGGGTGTTCAAAGATGCAGGTAAGTTCATGAAGCAGGTAAAATAGATGGCGATCGTCTTGAATGAGAGAGTCAGGAAGTCGATGGTGTATCGACGAGACCAGACAACTGAGTGAAGGAACTGGTGGTATGATGTTGGTGAAGTACGAGGAGATTGCCGGCAGGTGATGATGACCGGTGCAGGTGATCAGTATTCAGGAGATGCGGAACGAGTGGGTGGAGTGTGGAGGTCTGGTGCAGACGCTGGTGTATCCATGACAGGTGTCAGCATGAACACAAAACACACGTGATTGTTTTCATGCGGTGAATCCGGCCAATCGTGGAACAGCTGTGTCGTCAGTGTCGTGCAGTCGCTCAGCAGTGAGAGGAGGATCGAAAAAAGCGCAGGCAAGCCGGACAGTTCTCGCTTCTTGCAGTGGATCGGACACCTGCGAGATCAATGATGGATATCGGGGGATTCACGGGATTCACGCTCGTGCACAGCGTTGCTAATAAACTGGATGTAATTTAAGTTCTGTTGCTTTTATATGAAAATAAATATAATGAACAAGACACCCAAAGTACTTGTTATTTAATTCCATTCCAAATAAGTGTTTATCAATCATTTTTTCTTGGTAACACTTTAGAATACGGTTCCCTCGTTAATGAATAACTACAAAGGAACAAATGAGTAACACAATATTAACAACCTAGTAACTACTATTAACTAACAAGAAATTCTGATTACCGAATTAGTAAGTAATAGCACACAGATGAAAGTGGTAGTTGACTATTAACTAATCAATAACTACTATTTTTAATGCTTCTCAGAGAACTACTGAAAAAGTTTCATAATTCATGCAAAACTAATCAATAACTAATGCAAGACAAATGACTAGCACTACATTGACATTTTAACTGCTACTGTAAACGAATACACAATGTTTATCAATATGTAATAGCATAGCAGACTTATGATTTGGGAAATAATTAGCCTATGCTCTCTCCTAGAGAACTATTTATCAACTGAATAATTTTAAAGAAATGGATTTTTAAATGTAGTTGTCGGGAGCCTTACTTTTCCTGTGGCCAATTTTCCGGCATTCCTCTGGACTGGCATTGAATCACTAGAGTCACACAACTGGAACATATTGAGTTGTCAGCCATCCAAGTACCATATACAGTGATTTTATTATTTATCCTACCTCACAAAAAAATATGTTTTTATGTATGTCTCCTAGGTCATATATGTGTGTGCAAATATCTTGTGAAGGATTAGAAGATTCTACACTTTAGGATTGGCTTTTCATTAGTAGCTACTGTAAGAATCATGGTAACTAACTAGTAATGACTGAAGTGTTACTAGATACTTCTAAAGGAATTACTAATTATTTGGATCCGTATTCTAAAGTTAAGATCATGGTAACTAACTAGCAATGACTAAAGTGTTACTACATACTTCTATGGGAATTACAATTTAAAACATCAAAAACCTCAAAAGCTTAAAATAATTAGTAATTCCTTTAGAAGTATGTAGTAACACTTGAGTCATTAACAGTTAGTTACCATGATTCGTACAGTAGTTCTCTGGGAAGCATTAAAAAAATAGTAGTTATTGATTAGTTATTAGTGAACTACCCTTACTAATTTGTTAATCAGAATTTCTTGTTAGTTAATAATAGTTACTAGATTGTTAATATTGTGTTACTCATTTGTTCCTGTGTAGTTATTAATTAATGAAGGAACCGTATTCTAAAGTGTTACCTTTTTCTTTAATACAGACATAGGCTATGTGATGTTGTTGTTGTTGTTGTTGTTTTTTTTTTTGGGGGGGGGGGGGGGGTATGTGTGTGTGTGTGTGTGTGTGTGGTTTTTTTTTTATATAATACAATGACATTGCATAACCCATAGAGATCGCACTGTCGAAGAGTTTGGGAATATTCACACATAATATATACACACAAAACATGATATCTGAGTTTTAAAATCAATAAAAGAGAACAATACATCACGGTTGTTTAAACCAATCAACATTAAGCTGTGTCGTCAGCAAGTCATTTCCCATCGTGCTTTTGATCACCGCAGTCGGTGGAGAGCAACTGCGCGCGACTGCAGAATCCGACACGTGCGCCTTTGACAGTTTTTTCACACACGTCAGCATGACATCAGAGCAAGGCGGACCGCACTCGGACACATTTCTAACCGGCATGCATTACGCGCTGATCACCGGTGATCGGTTCTGCGCAGATTTTGCTCATCTCATGACATGATGTCAGTACAATGTATATCATGCCTCAATTAATAAAGCAACCACGAAAGTGTTTGCACTCCACTCCAGTAGGTGGCAGAAATGTACGTTTTATGTTGTCATCTAAAAATACCAGAAGAAGCCAGTTTTGCAATGTTGTCATTATCATGTGATCTACCAGCATCAGTTTTGACACTTCAGTGTCATTCATAAATCATCTCCTGTGGCCTCATGGGATAGTAAAGTGTCCATTGTATGCACACTTCAGAATCTCGCCGGAATAAGTAGGTCATCCGGTTAATTTTTTTGCTTACTCTTTTATGAGTACTGTGAATTCGGACGTGCTAATTTTGTCTCATACTGTTTTTCGCCTGCAATTTAGTAGGGAAGTATGCGATTTCGATTGCAGCCCATGACCTCGTTTACTGAAATCATTTCACTTTTTCAAGATAATACGCACTCAGAATCACAGATGATTTGCAAAGGTTTGCGCAACATTACAAGGTAGTCTTTCGAAAGCACTTATAACGAAATTATACATAAAACATTTTTAGATAAACTACTGCTTGAAAAGTAACTATGTTGACTATAAGATCATTCTCCGACTTGACAGTAGCTACTTTACAACACTGGAATTCGTTCCCACACAAACTTGATATCAATGTGGGAGGTGATTCTTGCTGACGTTTTCGAACAGCAAGGCAAGCCTTTGCTGTACTAGCATTTGCTACTTGCACTAGAAGCATTGGCGATTGCATGGCTGCAATCTGGGGCTTTTGTTGCATGAAAGGGTAACGAGCACCAGGCTTGTTTTGTTTTCTTGGCTTAAACCTCTACGGTCAAACGGCACAGCTCTGAAATGGCTTTCAGATTTGGAAAGGGTCCTTGAAAGGGCATCTGATATTTTGATGTCTAAAGAGTTTGAGGCAAATTATCAGTAAGACAGCACAAAGGGTTGTTGTGCATCTGCCCTCAGAGGGCACTCAGACAGATGTAGAAAACTAAAAAGGGCACATGTCAAGCCCTTGAATAAATTAACATTCAGAGCACAGAGATATAAATGAATCATAACAGAAATTTAAAATTATCCCATTCGGCGGTGCTGGAACACATTGTCACCCCGCAAGCAGCCTAACGTCTGGCAAAGCAACTTATTCAAAAAGAGATACTAGAATGCAAAGAGGTTTTGAATGTATGATGATAAAACTGTCTTTCTGTGTTATAGTTGTGTGGAGTTCTTTAGTTTCAAATGCACTCACTGAAATCTCAGGTCTATAAATACAATTATGATTTAGACTATATGATATAGTTTGGCTATTTTATCATAACTGTACCAGAATGTTCCTCTTAAACTCAGCATGAAATCAAAATTTACCATATTTACTTTCCTAATGCAGATTCCTCATCTTTGTCACAGTCATCGTCTGCACTACACTTCCCAGAATCCTCCTTGTCGCCACACCTGAACTCACTCCCTCAATTTCCCACCTGTTCCTCATCTTCATCATCCGTGTCACCTGTGATCACCTTGTTATGTTTGATTTGTGCTGGTATTTAGTTTGCTTCTGCTCAGTCTGTCCTTGTCGGTTCTTGTCTATGTTACTGTGATTCATGTTCGTGTTAATCTTCTGCCCGTCTGCCCGTCTGCCTGTTTGTACCTGTTTGGAAGTAATTATTAGTAAACGTTTGTACTGGAGCCTTTTGACTCAGTCTCTTCTTCAACCTGCACCACAACTGTGACAATCTTACTGTTCATGATTCACTCATGGACATCAATCCAAAGAAAAAGTCTTTTTTTTTATAGTCTTTTATCAAAACTTGCTAACCCACAGAAATGACTTTATTTTTTGGCTGATGTCACAAACTCTTTCCTTTTTCAACATCCTGACTCCACTCCTGTGTGTAACAACCACTTTTCAGCATCCAATAAGTTCAAGTTGGAAATGATCAAGTCCTGCCTACCTTTTTTTTTCTTTTTTTTTTACTTCTGCAAGTAAAATGTTTCATATTTACTATGGATATATATTGTTATATTTTTAATATGGTCAAGTACACAACGTTTTTCAAAAATTAAAACTACTTTTGCCTGATGTGTTACAATGAAACAATTTTTTTTTTAGATGAAGACTTTGTATAAACAAAGCTGTTGTATTCTTCATAAGGAGGGTTGCCCCCTCATGGTGGCTGCCATTTTGAGATCACATGACCAGCTGAATCCTGTAACATGTTTTATCTCTGTAACATTGATATTATCAAACACGTTGACTCTGTTTGAAATCACAAAATCTCTGAGTAGGTACTTCTTTTAAATTAAGTCATTTCTACCAGCTTCAGATGTGTCTGTAATTCACAAATCCTCTCCTGTGGCCTCATGGGATAGTAAAGTATCATTCACATGAGCACTTCATAAGTAGTTGGTCATCTGGGTACTTCATTCACTCTTTCAACATACTCTTTTTTTTACCAGCTATATAGTAGGGAAGTACTGTATGCAATTTCAGATGCAGCCACAGTTGTTGAAAATTGATTATAAGCATTTCTAAAGTCGAGGACCTTTGCAGTATCAGCCAGCGAAACAAAAATAAGCCAAGTGCACTCTGCAAAAACAAATGAACTATGCAAAAAAAGTTCCGAATGGCAAGTGTTAGTTTTTACTGTAGGAGTTGAAGTCAACAGCATGTTTAATCATGCTGCTCCTGCCTGTAAAGAAAAAAACACAACCCTGTAATGATGTCAGATATATCCCTTCTTTATATTTTATTACTTTCACTACCCTCTATACCATTCGCCCCTATCATCTCTTACTCATTTCACAGGAATCAGTTTCAGGTGTATTGCAGAGCGCAAAGTGTCGGCGAGCAGGTTCACTGAAGGATACTGCAGATACACCCTCAGGGGAGTCATTGCATTACCTTCAGCTATTTTCTGTCCAGGGAAAGTGGTATCCAATATACTTTTTCTGGTGTTGTTATTTGTTTTTCATGATCTCTGTTTTCTGTTCTCTGCTATGTCTCTCTCTCTCTCTCTCTCTCTCTCTCTCTCTCTCTCTTCTCTTTCTGGCACTCTGAGACTCGGATGTCGGCAGTGTTGCTGTTTGAAGTTTCTCTTTTCTTGGTTGTTGATGCTGAAAGTGGGTATCCAGTGGGAGACAGAGAAGAGAAAGAACACTGCTTCCTTTATATCTCTTGTAGTTTTTTATGTATCCCTTGTCAAGATAAACAGCGGAAAATTAGAGGCTAGAGCCTCATGTAGCTCAGCAAAACACGTGCACCCTGCTGAAGGAAATTAAGAGGAAATTCAGGGTTTTCATCAGAATCAGTGAGTTTTATTTTATTGTAGAGGGAAAGACCGTGTGATTTCTTCTGAATGTCAATATGCACCTGTTTCATATCATCATTGTCAGGTGGAAACCTTATGCATTCAAAACTGCTACTTTTCAGATGTGGAAAAAAGCCCCTGTATTAATTAAACACTGTATCATCAAATTTGATATTGTTGCTTCATATATGCTCAGACACTTGCATGTGTCATTATATTATTAACATTATGCCAAGCTCAAATGGAGTTTTTGACCAGCGAATGTTGGACATACCGTACATGCTTTGTGCGTCATTAGAATGACTGCATCTGAAGCAGTTAGTGCATCACATTCAGAGGAGTAAAGAGTACCTGAGAAGATCTCTAGCTTCGAAGGTCATGAATCAGTATATCATGTACACGAATTCAGGCACTGGTAAGGACAGCAAAAGACCCTGGCTCACTGCACATTAGGACACTGATGACAACGTCTTCATTTTACAACATCACTACTATTTATGAACAACAGCAGAACTCATATATTTTTGACATTACTTGTAATGTTATTTAAAGGGGTGGTGAAACACAATTTCACTTTTCTAACTTTAGTTAGTGTGTAATGTTGCTGTTTGAGCATAAACAACACCTGCAAAGTTACAATGCTCAAAGTTCAAACCAAACCGAGATATTTGCTTTTAAAGAAATCAATTTCTAAGGACTACAGCAAACGGCCGGTATAGGGACTACACGACATTCCTCTAGGTTGCTGACGTCAGTAACCCCAATAAACCCCTCCTCCGAGAATACGAAATAAGGGGGGCGAGGCCATTTTATATTGCGCTGGAGAAGAGTTATTGTGGTATAGGAGTGTTGTTGCTGCCACAATGCCGGCGAAACGCTGTTATTTTCATCAGTGCCCGGATTGCAGGTCCACTTTGTTCAGCCTTCCTAGGGTCCCGGGAGTTAGGGATCAATGGTTAATTATGACCCAAATCTCTCTCTCTGTGCTGCACATGTTACGGAGGAAAGCTTCCACAATCTTCACGACTCACGAGTTCAATGCAGGATTCGCACAACGGCTTGTCCTGAAAGATGGAGCAGTTCCAACTTTAAGAACAGAAGCTGTTGTTTACGAGCCACAACCTGAAAGAATGATTTATTTTTCGTCGATGTGTTTTCCTGTAATAGTTCGTATTGTTAATTGTACGTTGTAGCAAGGAAGTAAACAAATGACTGCTGTTTGGCTCTGCAAACCAGCTTGTTAAATGCTCATTCATACTTAACGTTATCCGTCAAACACCTAACGTTACAAACTTTTTTTAAATCTCAACAGCGAACTTGGAATTATTCTTTGATTAGAGCTTTTATGTATTGTTTATCGCTTGTTTATCTACAGGGATGCTAAACATGGTTATGTGTTTGATTTGGCTACTGTAACGTTAGTAAAGCCAATGTTAAGTTTTCGTTTTGGGTTAATAGTTCTGTCGACAGATATTTGGCTACAATCGTTCTAAAAATACAAAAGTAACTGTGGCATACAGTCACTATAGATCCGCAGTCTTTACTAAAAAAAAATCCCTTTGAGGACTGTAGTATAATTGGTTATAACGATTATATGAAATTCTTGTTTATGAAGCTTATTTTTTTGTAATACTATAATAATTAGTACAATTAAATAACAGCGTACCTAAAAGGTAATGAGACAACAAAAAACAAACCTTTCTGAAATGTCGTTTAACAGCTGTTCTTGAACAGGTTCTGCTCGATCATCTTCACTAACATTCTCTGGGTCCGATTTGGGCTCAAATTGGTATGGTTTTATTGACGCCATTGTTTATAATACACCAAAGCACAAACTAGCGGTAAAGGTAAGGGGCGTGACGTTTCCGGAAAACGTGCACTAGTCGGTCAGCGAATCACAACACACTGGGCCAGCTAACCAATCTGAGCCCATTGCGTATTTTTGAGGGACTGGCTTCATAGAACCCGGAAACCATCAGACAGTTTTTAAAGGAGGGACAGAGCAGTGTAGAATAAAGGTAAAATATATGAAAAATAATGCAATTTTTTAAAAACGAAGCATGAACTAATTGTTACAGTGCACCCCACAAACATAATCAAGCCCTCGAAAAAATGTGTTTTACCACCCCTGTTAAAGTGCATTATGATAAATACTTTGCTTGTTACATATGCAACATATCAGCTGTCAATAAATTATAAAAGTTGGCTAGATTATGGTCATTGCCTGTCTAGAAATGCATGTCTATTGTCATGATGTGGGTTTTGTGTCTTGTCTTTTCATGTTCAGTGGTTCCCTGACCTGTCTTTTACTTCTCCCAGGTGTTTCTCGTTATTCCCGACGCCCCCTTGTTATCTTGTTAGCTCGTTTGTCCTTGATTATTTAAGCCCTGTGTTCCTGCCCTGTCTTTGTGAGTTGTTGAATGTATGATAGATGTTAACGTTGGTGATTTCTGTATCCTTGAATCTTGTTCCTGAGTCTTTGAATCCTGTTCCTGTCTAAGTTTATTAATAAAGCCACACTGCCTCTGGATCCAGCCTCATCGCTATTTCTAACGCACTACGTTACAGAACAACTCACGAAATGGAATGGATCCAGCAGTTGTCAGCAACCGGGCTCTGGGAGAATACCTGTCGACGTTATTTCAAGAGGGCCAGTCCGTCCAAAGGTACGCGAAGGATTTTCTGTCCATTTGCCATCTGGGAGCGCTAGATGATATCCAGCTCATGGGCCTGTTTTGGAACGGGCTGGATTATGAAATCGCCCGATGGATGCCGCGGGACCTTACCGACTGGACTCTTGACCGGTATATCGCTCAGGCTTGTTCCTTGGAGGACCTCTTCTCCATTACAGGCTTGTTCTACTCGACACCTCCCGAGTTCACATTACCCGCGAAGCCCTCGTCGTCGTCTTCGCCGCTGGTACGGTCCAGCCCTGCCGAGCCCGCTCTTCACTGCAGCACCGACGAACTCACTCTTCACTGCAGCCCTGACGAACCCGAGCTCCTCGTCAGCCTCGACGAGCCGGTGTTTCATGTCAGCCTTGAAGAACCCGAGCTTCACGCCAGCCTCGATGAGCCGGTGCTTCACGGCAGCCACGACGAGTTCGCACTTCATGTGAGCATTGACGAGCTCGCGCTCCACGTCAGCTTTGAAGAGCCCGCGCTCCACGTCAGCTTTGAAGAGCCCGCGCTCCATGTCAACCTCAACGAGCCCGCGCTCCACTTCAGCCTTGAGGAGCCCACACGTCACGTGAGCCTTGCCGAGTCTCCGCTTCGTCACGTCTGCGCAGCCAGAGCCTCTCGTCACATCTGCGCAGCCAGAGCCTCTCGTCACGTCTGCGCAGCCAGAGCCTCTCGTCACGTCTGCGCAGCCAGAGCCTCTCGTCACGTCTGCTCCAGCCTGTTTCCCTGTAGCTGCCCCCAAGAAAATTTTTTTGGGGGGGGGCCAAGGGTCCGGTGATGAGACCATGAAGGCTGCGCCGCCATGGTCGTCTGCAGGGGCTTCACCACTCTGGTCGTCGGTCCATCCTGCTCCACCTTGGCCGCCAACTCTTCCTGCACCACCGTGGTCTTCAGTTCATCCTGCTCCACCCTGGTCTCCCCTTCGTCTCGCTCCGCCCTGGCCTCCGCCTCGTCTTGTTCCGCCCAGGCCACCTGTTCAGTCAGGCCCGCCCATGCTCCATGGCCCAGGCCCGCCTTGTCTATGTCCAGGGTCCGTTCCCCTGCATGGGCCTGGCCCTCCATCCCTCCCCCAAGACCGCCTGTGCTGCACCGCCCTCCTGAAATTTTTTGGGGTTTTTTCTTTCTTTGTTTTTTTTGTTTTTTTTGGGGGGCGTCAGGAGCCACCCTTATGGGAGGGGTTATGTCATGATGTGGGTTTTGTGTCTTGTCTTTTCATGTTCAGTGGTTCCCTGACCTGTCTTTTACTTCTCCCAGGTGTTTCTCGTTATTCCCGACGCCCCCTTGTTATCTTGTTAGCTCGTTTGTCCTTGATTATTTAAGCCCTGTGTTCCTGCCCTGTCTTTGTGAGTTGTTGAATGTATGATAGATGTTAACGTTGGTGATTTCTGTATCCTTGAATCTTGTTCCTGAGTCTTTGAATCCTGTTCCTGTCTAAGTTTATTAATAAAGCCACACTGCCTCTGGATCCAGCCTCATCGCTATTTCTAACGCACTACGTTACATCTATGCTGAAATATAATTAAATCTTTTTATTTAAAAAATCATCTATCGCATTACAATATGTTTAGTGAGTTTGGTTAGTCACATGGTTTAAGTTTCACGCTTCAGAACTTCCGTTAAGGGAACAAAGGCTACATCTGAAATCTGATACTCACCTAATATATAGTAGGCGAAAAATATTATGTGACAAAAGTAGTATGTCCGAATTCACGGAACTCATAAAAGAGTAGGCATAAATTACCCGGATAACTTATTTCTTCCGGCGAGATTCTGAAGAGTGCGTATGATGGACACTGTAGTATCCCATGAGGCCACATGAGAGGATTTGTGAATGTCAGTGAAGAAACGCAACTGACGCTGTTAGGTCACGTAATAATGTAAGCCCGTTTTGATCGTCCCAAAGGCAGTTTCTGATAACGGGTGAAGGTCTCTGCCTACTGTCTTTCCGCATGGCAAAGTAATTTGATTAAATGAAATAAATTTTTTCATATGTATTGCCTCGTTATTTCATCTGACTCCATAAAGGAAAAAGTTTGAATGATATCTGTGCATCATTAAATGTCATTAAATTCTTTTTAACTCTTTACTGAAAATAATAAAAATCTAATAAAATCAAATGTTTACAATTTATTATGTCCGGTAAATGTATCATGTCAATTTCATAATCAATTCAAAGATAATAGATACAAAACATCAAATGCTCTGGAATAAAGAGAGAAGATGCGAAACCTTGACATACTGTATAATATATAATGGTCACCAGCTGAAGTGCCCTTGAAAGCCACCAGAGGAAACTCCACAACAGACTATTGTCAGTCTTACAATAATGACAAGATGGTGGATGTAGTATGTCCGGATTACATCCATACTGCACACATTCATACTATATAGAAAGTACATTAGCGGTTGCAAAGCAAAGTGGGACTTTGCAAACGCCAGGACTTTTTAGGGAGCAAACGTTTCAGTGCACTGGAAGGATTGATGGATAGGATTGCAATGGATACAGCCCTTAAAATGTCCGACTCCCAGATCACTGCCCTGACTACTAAACTAGGGGTGCCCGGCAGCAAGGATATGTTGCCTTCAAGTTTTGCACCACACAAATTGATGTCAGACGACTTTAAACACCCACTTAGAAAGTTAGTTCTGAGGTAAAGGATTGCATCATTTCTTAGCAGATGCCCTTTGGTTTGATAGTGTGTTATATTTAGAAATCGATGTCCTTTTTAAATGTGTCTCAAGTGCCCAAACACCTTTCGAGTCCGTTGTTTGTGTGTTTATTTTATTATTTCAAAACTCATTAGCAGTCCATTCAAGAAACCACCACAGCAGGACCTGAAATTATGTAGCAAACTGTCATGGCTGTTTTAAACCCTGTATAATTAGCGTGGCTCTGGCTAGAGAGATTGCAACTCAAATAGTAGCTTTGGATTTCTTTTTTGACATGGTCAGATAACAGGTATTAAAAAAACTTGAGCACTCTGTGGCCTCCGTGAGAAATCGAGGGTGTCTCACACTGATTTTCTAAACTCTAATACGACCATCAGAGTCTCAGCACGACTCTGATGGCAAAAAAATCTCTTGTACTCTATAGTCATAATATATTTTATAATTATTTTATAATTTCTCATTCCTTTCCACAGTGGCCTTGGGTGGGGGTGGGTAGGTGAATAGATTAGGACATAACTGCTGAATGTGGACCTTATGGAATTCAAAACATTATTATTCTGTATATAGCTGCTTTGAAACAATATGCAGAGTTCAGTCAAACAGGGTGACCCTCTCAAACCCAAACCATTTGTTGAGTACAATGTCACTATATGCTCCAACAGACAGAGAAAAAATGGCTACAGCACTCAAATTTTGCTACCTTTATCATTTTGCTACCTTCTGGTTTGAAACAGCCTTTGTGTCAAACAGTCTCGGCTGTCAAACAGAGCTATTGCATTTATTTCCGTCTTATTTGATCCTGTTTTCTCAAGTGAAGTTCGGTTTTCTTTCTTGTAGCATTAGTTCTGAGGAGACGCTCTTACATTTTAGCAAAAATCAGTAAAGTCTATCCTACCACATGCTAGCAACTAAAATTTTCAAAAATGAAACAGCAGCACAAGTACAAACAATCAATACCTGGTTCAATTTAATGTAATGTTAGTTCCCATGGTGAGCCCGGTTCTGGCAATCTCTGTGTTAATTAAAAGCTCCAGGCTGGAGCTTTGTATTATGCTGTCTGCAGCCGGCATCAGAGACCTGGGGGAAGCCGTCATCTGAGAAAACACGAGCAGGTAAATTTAAGGTTTTATAGCCTCGACAAAGCAATGGCGACTGGCTTACAAACAACAGATGTTTGACTCTGAGCAATTGTATAAACCTCATATACCATTTCTCTTTTGTGCTTTTTTTTTCCTTTTGAAATGTTAGATTCTTCAAAAGGCACATAATGAGACATTTATTTGCCATCATGTGCGTAAGACAGCGCGGACCGCGAGTTGCCACTTTGATGCAATGCACTGCAAAGACAGAGCAAGCTCAGTTTTGCAGGCTCTGTTCAAAAGAATTAATGAACCCTGTACTCGGGGAGTCGGCGGAGATGCAATCAGAAGTACAATGTGTTCTTGGCCTAATAAAGTGGAGAGGCTCTGCTCTTTTATGTCCCTGATTAGCAGAACACATAAATAGCAGTATGGCTAATGAAATCGCTTAAAACAAAGAAGTGCAACCATTTTTGGTCTCTCGCCGATGTCTTGTTGAACCAAACAAGTGTTTTTGTGAGTGCGTGTGTGCGTGTGTGTGCGTGCGTGCCTGTGTGTGTGTGTGTGTGTGTGTGTGTGTGTGTGTGTGCGTGTGTGTGTGTGTGTGTGTGTGTGTGTGTGTGTGTGTGTGTGTGTGTGTGTGTGTGTGTGTGTGTGTGTGTGTGTGTGTGTGTGTGTGTGTGTGTGTGTGTGTGTGTGTGTGTGTGTGTGCGTGTATGTGTGTTCAATCTGCTGTACACTGTGTATTTTTTTTCTGTCCTTTGATTGTTGCTTGTCAGATTGTACAATATGACCCCAGTGAGATCATGGGTAAATGCCAAGTCAGGCTGTATGACATTGAAGGCCATTTATGCCTGACTTTATGACATACATCTAGGGTTGCCAGCTGTCCCGGTTTTACCGGGATTGTCCTTCTTTTTAATAACCGGTACCGGGAAATTTATCCACTCTCCCGGGACACTGAATGTCCCGGTCTTCGAAAGGCTACGTGAATATGTATGTTCAATTTACTATTTTCTCTCCACTTGAAATAGCCTATGCGTTGTGCACAGAGTGGTCGGTGTCTCTTGTGTGTCGAATGCGCTAGTCATTGTCCAGTGTTAATCTTGTCAACAAAAATATTGATGGAAATACTATATGATGGGTTTTTTTTGTACATTTTCACGTTTCTTACGTGTGTAATGTTGCTGTGTGAGTATGAAATAGCACTCCAAAGTCACTCGAAAGAACTCCCTGAAGCGCCTCGATTGTACTCTTTGTTTTTTCCTCTGGGAGCAAACACGTCACAAAATTCACACTGATCCAGCCGACCAATCAGAGCACATTGTGCTTTTCAAAAGGAGGGGCTTCATAGAGACAGCAACTAAACAGAGTGTTACTGACAGACTGGGAAGAGAGGTGCTGCAACTGTCAAATATAAATAAAAAAATATTTTCAATGATTCGAGCATAAAAACATATTCTAGTAGAACACAAAAACAAAATTAAGACTTTGTAAAAAGGGCATAACATGTTTTTTTTTAAATTTCCATCAACTACTAAAATGTGTGAAAACACAACTAAAATTGTGAAATATTACGACTGCTAAAAAGTATGTTCTATATAGTCTGAATGTGTGTAGTATGAATGTAATCAAGACGTACTACATTCCCCATGTGGTCATTATTATCATGTGACCTACCAGCGTCCGTTTCACTGCCATTCACAAATCATCTCCCATGGCCTCATGGGATTGTAAAGTGTCCCTCCGGGTACTTGTTGCCTACTCTTTTATGAGTACTGTGAATTCTGACATACTACTTTTGTCACATACTGTTTTTCGCCTACTAGGGAAGTATGCGCTTTTAAATGCAGCCAATGAATAACTGTGACAACCAAGGAAACAGAAAATAAACAGGAAAAGGGAAACTAGGCAAAACAGAACAGAGAGAAATTCAAACAAAGTCCCAACACAGGCCAAAACCGTAACATTAGCATTATGCATCTACTAATATAGTATTTATTAATATTTTGAATTTGCTTTTCTTTTAATATTTTCAGTTTTCATTTGTGCTTTTGTGTCTGTATTTGTTTATATTTCTATTCAGCCTTATTTATTTTTATTTCAGTTTGATTTTAACAATTGTAGTACAATTTAAACTTATTACAGTTAGAGTTGACAAGTTTTTTTTAACATTGGCCAAAGAAAATGTAATCATTAATTGATACTATTTAGTAATAATGAGCATGACATGACAAAATATTGACTACATTTACTAAAGATAAAAAACTATGGAGAAAAAAAGAAAGAAAAATTAACACTGATTGCATCATGACATCCTGACCTCCTCATTGACACAGAAAACTGAAATGGTACCACAGAAACCCAAGCAAAATCATTTAGAATGAAGACCAAGTAATTTTGATAGTATTAGCATAACATGAGATTGCTAATTAGTAAGATATTTATGTTAACAAATAGCTGATTAAGTACCATCATTTTGCCCTGAACATCTCTCTTTTTCAAATAAGGGTCAAGATTGTACAGTGTTCACCGAGCTCAAGTACAGGCGTCATTGACTGGTCAAAGGGGCGTGTCAGGGTCACACCACTGGAGAAGTGCTAAGACACATTAGCCACATTTATTAGATCATTTAACATGGGTCATTTATCTCTCAAGGTGTCTGATGTCTTGCTGGTGTAAGAATGATAACTTTAGAGGGTAAGTTGTTAGAGCACTTGACCCTGTTTATAGATTTGACTCGTTTGAGTTTTATAGGCCTCCAGGGATTGAGCGCAGAGCTTTTTTCTGTTCTCTCGTGTGTCTTTTCCTCGTAGTTCACTGAATAGAACAGCAAAAGAGCCTCAGAAGATCAGTTTGAGGTTGGGCTTTCTTATTCGCGTTTTGAAGATTTCTTTGAATCAGTTCGAAAGAGACAGGCTGACATAATAATGCCTATTTAATTGCCCTTTTCTTACTGTGAACATCATGTGTGTTGTCAGAAGAGACTTTTAATCTTCCCACTGAGTTAGTCGGACGGTGTCGTGAGCGGAGACAAACAGTGCGCTGTTGTGTGATTGCGCTGGTGTGGTCTTGCTAATGACGCTTGTGTCACATCCTCCATACCATTAAGCTGTCTGCATATTATTGAGACAAGTAATGATGCAGTATCAATAACAGAGTTTTATCAGGGGAGGCAACAGAGGCAGTGCCTCATCAAAAAAAAAAAAAAAAGATTAGATGAAAAATGAATTAGTACAAAAATAGAACACAAATATTATGGAGAAAATTGCATAGTCAGGGTTGTCATCAGGGGGAGACTGTGTTTGTTCTGCGCTCAAACACTGTTTAACATGTACACCAGTGGAAAAGGGTTCAGAGAGAGGCAATGTCTCTTTTGCCTCCCTTGTGTTTCCATCGTGATCATAAAATGTGGTGTAAATTTGAAAAGGCTAACGAAAACAGGAGGAAAGTCATGCGAGATGAGGCAGTGTTATTAAAAGAGAGTGTCCTATAGCTTAAATATATTACATTTATTTAGCTGAACTTAAGAGTGCCTTTTTGGCCCACTTAAGAAGGACTTACATGATTATTTCTGTAATATCTGAAATATGGTTAAAGTATACTTTCGAATTTATTGAGAAGCATTAATGGAAAACTAAAACATATGTTAATGTATTCGTATTGAACGTTTTATTTCATATTCCACGTTTATACATATAATGTTAAATAACAAATTGTATATATTTGTAATTATTAAGATGCAATTTACTTTAAGTGTAATATCGATAGAAGGTTAATGCAATATGATAGACGGACTGACAAAATGTCAGTCTAAAATATTATCTATAAAGCCGTAATATTGGTCCAATGATTGCTTAAATTGAATGTGTAACTTTAATAATGGATAGGAGCATTATAATGGCTTTAATCTATGATGTCAGGGTAGAAATATAAAGAGAGTTTATTTGAAGTACAGTTGCAACCTAAAAGAACAAATGTTGTCTGTATTTATTTCTTGACAAGTGTCTCTCTTGTAAACAGCAGCCTTTGTTTGTTTTGTATTTCCAGTGAAATTATCTTATGGCAATCACTTTTTTTTCTAAACTCCTCCAGGAGATTTTTCAATTGCGTGTTTGTGCCTCTCAGAGTTGATTATGTCATAGCTGACATTAACTAGTGTTTCATGAGCAAAATATGCAGAGATATGAACGGGTCTGAAGTAGTTTGTGAAAAAAACCTGCAGTCATTAACTCAGCAGGTTGAGTGTGATTGTTCCTACACAGCACTATGCAGTTACACACACACATGCCATTTACAGTATTACTTCAGCGTTATGACTCAGTGTTATGTCAGAAAACCAGACCTCGACAATTTAATCCTGCTCAAGCGGCTGTTCGCCTGAAAGATCCCACAGAGTTCCAATGTAGAGATGAATTACATGCACAAATATGAAATTGTAGCACCCTGGAGGTGTTTGAAGAGGCTAGCCTGCGGTTCTTTACCAGCCTGTTAGTTTACGGTTTCAATATTTTTATCAGCCTGTGAAATATCCACTTTACTTTAGACAGTCACCCTAAACTTCTCATCAGGACTGCATCAAGAATTTCAATATTTCATGTTAAGGTTTATTTGTATATCTGTCCTGCTGAAAAGACCAGATTACCAGGCACCAGCAAAACTTTACTGACATAAAGCCTATAGATTGGTGCAGGTATGACATCAGAACCCAGAAGTCTAATTTGGCGCTCGTTCCTTTGAGATTTTCCTATTATAACTGGGTTTTTCAATTTATGAGTAAAATAAAGCCTGTGGTAAACATAACTTGACGATACTTTGATGTTTTGTTCTACAATTGCACACACTCACACCTCAAGCTGTCTCATCTAGTAACTTATTAAAAACATACATTTTCAAAAATGAACGATTTCAAAAACTGTTACGATTTCATTCTGTTTTGGTTATGTTTGCTCAGTTTCAGTTTGGTAGTGTTTCTGATCATTAGTTAATTAGTTCACACATGTTCTGTTTCTCCCTTGATTACCTCTTGCGTTTATAAGCCCTGTGTTCTTTCAGTTTTCTGTCCGATCTGGTTGATGTGTTTTTCCTTGTTATTCGCTCTTGTGTTGTGTGGATTATCATGTTAAAGACTTTTCTCTGAGTTATTCACTGAGTGGTAAGCTTCATCACAGCCACGTGTTACAGAAAATCGGACCCTCAAAAATTAGATAAATAATGGACTTGCCAGAATTGCATCTCCTCTTCCTCCCCGAGAACCGGAATTTGTTGGGGTATTTGAGCTGGATTCTCCAGAACGGCGGCCTTTCCATCACTGCCTGTGAGCCCGAGGCGGCCACAGTGTTCGTCCCAGAACCAGAGCCGATACCATCAGAGTCCCGGTGTCTACACGCGCTGCTCAGTCTATCCCAGAGACAGGAGCAGACATCTGCCTTATAGATCTGCGGACCAGTTCCCTCCCGAGTCCCCACCATCGAGTCTTCGCCTTCTACGCCGGTCCCACCCGGTGATCTGGATGCTCCAGGTCCTCTTCGCAAATCTTCCTCCTCCAATGTTCCCACCTGACTGCCTGGTCTCATCTTATCCGCTGGTTCTGTCCAGTCCCCTGGATCCATTGGCACCGCTGGTGTTGTCCAGCTCCTCGGCTCTGCCCCCGCTGCCAGCTCCATGTGTCTCGTCAGCTCTGCCTCGGACTTCCCCTCCACCAATGGCGTGAAGCTGAGTCCCCGGCTTCACCTCGGCCCCCCAGACCCATGTCTCCACCTCGGCCTGTCAGCCCATCGGCTCCACCCTGGCTCAGCGTTCCCTCCACTCCCCAGTGGTCCGTCAGCCCTTGGACTCCTCCGGGCTCCCTCGTACCTTTGGATCAGCCTCAGTCAGTCATCGTTCTGACTCCACCACGGACTTCCGGGTCTCCAGCTGCACTTTGACCCTTCACCCCTCGGCCCCACCGGCTTCTCCGTCATCCTCTCTCCCTCCGTCGTCACCCAAGTCTGCCGAGTCCCCGTCTATGCCTCAGTCCTATGAGCCAGCAACTCCACCTTGGGCTTTCGGGCTGCGGATGTCGCCCTGGTCTGTCGGCCTCTCTGTGACACTGGATACTCCACGCACCTAAGTCCACCTCCGTAAGTCAGTCCCAGGATCCCGCACAGAAAGCTTTAGCGAAAGCTCCCCGCTGGCTCCTCCCACCGTTGACTCCACCATGGTGTCCGTATCCACCGACTCCTCATCTTCCCTGCCCATCACCAGCTCCGCGCCCTCCTCTGCACCCCCTCATTCCCTGCTTAGGTGTACTCACTATGGCAAGAGGACGCATCTTTCAGAAAGGGGGAGTTACTGTTACGATTTCATTCTGTTTTGTTTTTGTTTGGTCTGTTTCAGTTTGGCTGTGTTCCGGATCATTAGTTAATTAGTTCACAACTGTTCTGTTTCTCCCTTGATTATTTCTTGCGTTTATAAGCCCTGTGTTCTTTCAGTTCTTTGTCCGATCTAGTTGTGTTTCTCCCTGTTATTCGCCCTTGTATTGTGTGGATTATCATATTACAGTCTCTTATTTGAGTTATTCACTGAGTTGTGCGCTTCGCTACAGTCAAAGCATTACAATAACTGCTTCAAAATGCACATTTGTCACCATGGGTGTGTAAATTATGTTGTAAAACAAAACGTCAAAGTATAGTCAAATTATGTTTACCACAGGCTTTTACACAGAATATGAGATGAAAATGTGAGACAAATCGCACCCAAAAGTTCTATTCACACCAATACTGACATATATATTTGTCTAGCAAGATAAGGAGCTCTTCTCCAATACCAAAAAGTCACAAGTCCCAAAGAAATTTATATACCTCTACAGGCGTCAAAATAAAAGCATTGTCACTTGAGGTTGAACATATTAATGGATTCACCTAATTTGGAGCTATAACGGTTTTTATTCTCTTCTGTGTAATTTCTATTGCACCGCCTGTGTATTGTGTACATGCTGGACATGTAATGCCAGGATAATATAACACAAGGCAGAGTGATTTACATCTACATTACATAATGTACACATAAAAAAAGAGTAATTATAAATAATTTTAAAATAATTTTAAAAAAGTGCTGTTTGAAAGGCTCACAGTCTTGAAAGCTTCCAAAGACTTTTCATGTACTCTTTACAAATTGTCAGGGTAACATTCATTGAGGGACTGCTTTTCCCTTTGATGCAGTTTGAGAAATATAATGGTTGTTTTGTGCATGTAAAAGAGCTCTGGTGCAGAAATACACATCTGTGTGGTGTCTTTATATGTGCACATGTATAATATGTGCACATATTATTAGCAGACTTTAAAAAGAGACAGGGTTAATTTTTTAGGAGTTGTGTAAATACAAGCAGCTTGACGTCCAATGCTGCTGTTCTGTTTTTTTTTTTTTTTTTTTTTACCAGCAACAGTGAAATGCCTTGAGCATGTTGGATTGTAAAGCAGCTGCAGAGGCTTGAGAATTATTCGTTACTCATTTTGAAGCCATAATCCATGCCTTTCCGAATAAGGCACACCCCTAACTTAAACATCAACTTATTTTATTTTTAGTTAGTTGCCAAGGCAACATTTCTAACTTTTGTAAATTTTTCAAAAAATTTTTTTACAATTTTTCATCAAATTTATTTTTAACTTTCACCTAATTTAATCTTAATTTATCTAAAAAAAAGTATTTCAGCTTTATTTTAATAAACAAAATATATTTTAATAGTTTTAGTTAACAGTAACACTGATTTGCAGTGCTTCCATACTGTCAGAGAATGAATTTGCATTTTAATTCAGCCCCGTTTTCACAAGTTGTTGTCTTGACATTCAAACAGAATTATATTTAATTGCAAAAACTCAGGAATATACAGAAACGAGAAGTCACAACTACATCAACATAAATGCAAACGAGACCGAACCCTGAACAAAGAAAACTCAGGGCTTATTAACACAGTGAGTAATCAAGGGGAAACAGAACAGGTATACATAAGTAACAGAACAAAGGGAACAGGAAACAATGAGAAACAAACCAAAACAGGACCTACTGTAAACATGACAATTTATCTGAACAGACAAATTGCAAAATTGGGCTGAATTTTCATGCCAAACAGGCATTTACGTGAGCTTAAATTCATTATAGAATGTAGTACCATATCAGTTATGGCCAATATCAGCTAAAGTTTATATTTAATCAGTATCGATATGATATTTAAAATTGTACATGCTCTATTCTCCTTTACATTTAGATAACTTTTGCTGTCATCCAACACTTAGAACTCAAGTGTTCTAGATTCAAAGTTTTTCTATGTATAATTTTATAACACTCTTCATTATGTAATGTAATCTTCATTAAATCTCAAAATGAATATCCATTTTTCATACTGTACATTATAATTAAATTCACATGTTGCATTTAAAAATGGATTTTAGTTTTTAGTTTATTTTATTTTGGCGAATTATCGGTTATTGGCCAATAACACAAAAATAAATATATTATCGATATAAGGTAAAATATTTATGCTAAATGATCTTTCTATCTGTTAGGACAGATAGGCACCCACAGTATGGTTAATATCCTCCATCCACCAGGCCAATCCATTTCATATTTCCGACAGCAAAAAGAGCACTTGCCTTGCAACTCTCAGTCTTTAGAGCATAAATCAAGAGTGATTCTGCACTTCCTGTGCAAGTGCTGTAAATCTCCCCACTAACGGCGCATTCTCCCCTTTGATGGATGAGGCCAGGGGGGTCTGTTGATTGCCGACGTAACTGGAGCTCGGGCTGGAGACTTTGGAGAGAGAGGCATAATTTTAGACCTCTTTTGAGATCCTTATTTGCACACAGTGAAGAAGACCGGGAGGTACAAGAACGGATGACAAATAAAGGAGGTTCAGAGATTCAAGCATCAAACATACGAGCTGCTTATGATGAATAGTTGGTTGAGCAAAATATGTTGACAAAGGTTAATCAGAATGCACTTCTCTGACAGGGTGAAAATGTTGCAGTTTCATCTAGACTATTGATCCAATGCAGACTGTCAATGCAGACAGTTCTTGTTATCCTTTATCTAAGGATGTCTTGTGTCTTAACATAACAGATTGTAACCAAAAAGTTAGCAGGTTTAAAACGCATTTATGGTCTGGACTGAGCAAGGCACTTAACCTCAGGTTACTCCAGGGGGTCTGTCCCTGTAAAGTGGCATTTAAGCTGACAACGATTTGCCGCAAAAAAAAAAAATATCTGAAGTCATTCGCTTTCTAAGTATTCAAGCCAATTTTTAGACAATGTAAGTGACTCTCCTTTACATTTGATGTCATACATCCCTCTTAAATTTTTACGCTTCTTCTAAAACCACCAGGTGACATTCTGATAATGTCCACTTTTTACTTTCAATTCCTTTCCTATGTATAAAATCAAGTTCCACACATTGGATAAATTTTTACATTGAATATTGTTTTACTTTTTTAGATGTGCCACCTTACAGAAGCGCAATGGGTTGCAAAGTATGTCATGTTGTCTTGACCAATCACAACACACTGGTCCACCCGACCATTTAGAAAACATTATGCTTTTTCAGAAGAAGGGACTTCATAGAGACATAAACTAATCAGAGTGTTACTGACAGACTGGGTTGAGAGGTGCTGCAACAATGTAAGACGCAATTTTTTTTTCTTTTTTCTTTTTTGAACAGTCAGGAATGAAAATCTATTCTAGTAGACCCCAAAAACAAAATTGAGACTTCGAAAAAGGGCAAAATAGGTTCCCTTTAAGATTGGTGCCCACCAATCACATTTAAGTACATTTAACTAGTGCCTTACCATCAGTGTAAAATGTAATAATAATTGCAATAAAATGCATAATAACTGATGGTGATGCATCAGTGGTACGTGTATTTTTTTTCATTTAATTTTTATTATTTTTTTTAAACCTTTATTTAACCAGGAAGTCCCTTGAGACTGAAATCTCTTTTTCGAGGGAGACCTGGCCAAGACGGCACACCAGTTACAATTTAAATTCAAAATACAGCATAGTCAACAAACAAACAAGCCTCACACATAAAAAGGAACAGGTCACATATGGCAGTTACATTTTTGAGTTATATGGCATTTTAACATGGCCTTAAATTCATTTAATGGGACTAGATCAGTTAGATGTAGCAAATTTTGCAAGTTATTCCAAGACCAAGGGGCAAAGTAAACCAAGAGGTACTTGAAAAAAAGTAGATTTATACAGCAGTTCTCTACTATGGTGAGTTTCCACTATATCATTTTTTTTTCATTAGTTTATGCTAAATCATATCCAATTAAAAGATGCACATTTCTGTATTTTTATTTATTTTTTGTCAATGGAGGGTTAATAGAACCTCATTGAAGGGGCTCTGGGTATACACCAGACAAAAAGTGGTGGTGAAAGAGTGGAGAAACACTGACATATTGTATATCGCTCTACATATAAAACGTCTCAGGTTACGTATGTAACCCTGGTTCCCTGATAGGGAACGAGACGCTGCGTTTGAGACGCGGTGGGAACGCTCTGCGTGATTACGTCGTGAAGCACGTGTAAAATCAGTCCAATGGAAGCCCGCTACGACATAGGTGACGTCATAGACCAGGAAACTATAAAGCAACCCTGAAATCAGACCGCGATAGCTTCTGAAAAACCTGAAGCAAGTCGATCAGGGCATGGAGGAAGTATGGCAGGCAAACGCAGCGTCTCGTTCCCTATCAGGGAACCAGGGTTACATACGTAACCTGAGACGTTCCCTTTCAAGGGAACTCGAGCTGCGTTTGAGATGCGGTGGGAACCCCATACCCACTACGCCATAGTGACAAATGCCCGTTCTGTGTGAGGTCCTGCGCACACTAAGAAGCAAGCAACCTCGCCCCAGGAGTGGAGAGGTCAAGGTCATAAAACCTGACAAATGTATGCGGAGAGGACCATCCTGCCGCATTACATACGTCAAGAAGGGAAACTCCCGAAATTAAGGCCATAGAGGCCGCCATACTCCGAGTAGAATGGGCCCGCACAGCAATAGGTGAAGGCTGTCCGGCCGCTTCATAAGCCAATGAAATAGCCTCGACTATCCATTTACTCATAACCTGCTTAGATGCAGGGCATCCTCTCTTGAGTGACCCAAAACAAACAAATAGTTGCTCAGATTTACGCCACAGGGCAGCTCTGTGAACGTAGGCATCTAAAGCCCGGACTGGACATAACAGGTTAAGCTGTTCCTGGTCAGGGGTATTAAAGGGTGGAGGATAAAAGGCCTGCAGCACTATTGGGCCCCCAACATTCAGTGGGACCTTAGGAATATAACCCGGCCTGGGGTAGAGAAATGCCTTCACCATACCAGGTGCAAATTGCAGACATGAAGGAGCAACCGACAAAGCATGTAAATCACCAATTCTCTTGATAGATGAGATAGCAAGGAGAAATAAAGTCTTTAGAGTGAGGAACTTTTCAGAAACCTCCTCGATGGGCTCAAAGGGAGCTAAAGCCAGACCCTCGAGTACAATGGCCAAGTCCCAAGCCGGTGCTCTAGAGTGCAGTGCAGGTCTCAACCTCAATGTACCACGGAGAAAGCGAGTAATTAGAGGGTTTCTCCCAATAGAAGTACCCCCCAGAGGGGTGTGGTAGGCAGATATAGCGGCCACGTAAACCTTTAGGGTGGAAGGAGATAACCTGGCCGAGAAACGGTCTTGCAGAAAATCAAGAACTGAACCAACAGGGCAGTTAACAGGATCTAACTGACGTTCAACACACCACGTGGTGAAAAGTTTCCATTTTAGCGCATACAGCCTTCTCGTGGAAGGAGCTCTGGATTGTAGAATGGTTTCTACAACATCGGTCGAAAGACCGGTCTCCCTGAGCCTGGCCCCCTCAGAGGCCAGGCCCACAGTTTCCACAACTCCGGCCGAGGGTGAAATATCGTGCCCCCGGCCTGAGACAGGAGGTCCACCCTGATTGGGATCTCCAAGGGGGAGCCGTCCAGAAGAGACACCAAGTCCGAGAACCAAACTCGGGTCGGCCAATAAGGGGCTACTAGTAGCAGACGAGCCCTTTCTCGGCGAACCCTCTCCAGAACCCCCGGAAGCAAAGATATCGGGGGAAAGGCGTACAGGTGCAGCCTCGGCCACACCTGCACCATAGCATCCAGACCGAGAGGAGCTGGGTGCGTTAGAGAGAACCACATGGGACAATGGGTTGAATCTGATGATGCGAAAAGGTCTACCTGAGCACGATCGAACTTTTCCCACAGGAACTCCACCACTTCTGGGTGAAGTCTCCACTCCCCGGGCCTCAGCCCCTGTCTCAACAGAATATCTGTCCCACATTCTGACGCAGCCGGAATATATACCGCCTTGAGCGACAGTAACTTCCCCTGGGCCCATAGGAGGATCTGATGGGCCAATTTGCAAAGGTGACGTGACCTCAGACCCCCCTGATGGTTGATATAGGAGACCACCGAAGTGTTGTCTGTGCGGACCAACACGTGATGGCCTCTCAGGTCTGGCAGGAAATATTTGAGTGCTCGAAATACCACCATCAACTCTAAACGATTTATGTGCCAGGTACATTGATGGTCCTGCCACAGACCTTGCGCCGAGCGGCCACTCATGACCGCCCCCCATCCCGTGAGGGAAGTATCCGTCGAAAGCGTGACGCGTCGACAAGGAGCCCCCAACACTGGGCCCTGGGCGAGGAACCAAGGTTTCTTCCACAAGGCCAAGGCACGAAGGCATAGCCGCGTGACCTTGATCCTGCGGAACGGATTTCCCCTCGGAGAAAACCCCTTGGTCCTGAGCCACCACTGCAGGGGTCTCATGTACAGAAGGCCAAAAGTAATAACGTTGGACGCAGCTGCCATGAGACCCAACAGTCTCTGAAACTGTTTCACAGTGAGTGACTGGCCTAGTTTCACATTCTTTGCGGCTGTGAGAATCGCAGAAATACGAGCAGGAGACAGGCGTGCCTGCATTGTGGTCGAATCCCAAATTACACCTAGAAAAGTGGTCCTCTGAGCAGGGAGGAGCACACTCTTTTTGGTGTTTAGCCGCAACCCCAAACTCTTTATGTGGGACAGAACAGCATCTCGATGCTGAACTGCCGCCTGCTCTGACTGAGCTAAAATCAACCAATCGTCGATGTAATTTAATACGCGGATGCCCTGGAGTCTCAACGGAGCCAGAGCTGCATCCACGCATTTTGTAAAAGTGCGGGGAGATAAACCTAGGCCAAATGGAAGAACCCGATATTGGTATGCTTCGCCCCCGAAAGCGAACCTCAGGAACCTCCTGTGATGAGGATGGATAGATACATGGAAGTACGCGTCCTTCAAGTCTATTGTGACAAACCAGTCCTCGGACTGAACCTGTGATACAATCTGTTTGAGTGTAAGCATTCTGAACTTGAGTTTCTGAACCCTGCTGTTTAACTGGCGCAGGTCTAGAATAGGACGCAGCCCTCCATCCTTCTTTGGAACAATGAAGTAACGGCTGTAAAACCCTGACTCTCTGCTGGGAGGAGAAACCCTTTCTATAGCTCCCTTTCGAAGAAGTGTCAGTACTTCTTGCTCCATTACCAGAGCCTGCTGTGAGTCCACCACCGTGGGGAGGACTCCTTGAAATCTGGGCGGACGAGAACCGAACTGAATTCTGTAACCCTTTTCTATTATGTGCAGGACCCATAGAGAAATATTTGGCAGAAGTTTCCACGCTGCCAGAAATTCCGATAAGGGAACCAGTCTCTCGAGACTGGCCTCTGGATTTGATTGAACAATCATTTCGGCGCCCTGAAGCGGCGAACCGGCAGGGAACAACCGAACTGACCGTTCTACAACCCTCCTCAGAGGATTGCACGGGGACGCTGACACCTCGGTGCCCTGAAGCGGCGAACCGGCAGGGAACAACCGAAGTGGCAGCGCTGCGGCTCTCCTCGGAGAGTCGCCCCCCGGAGGGTGCCAAGGAGGGACGGTTCCTCGGAACCGTTCCTCCCTGGAGGGGACCACCCTCAGAAGCCTGATAGCCTTGGCGTCAGGACTTCTTCTTAGCCCAAGCTCTCCTAGAGATAACAGTCCTCAGATCTTGTCTACCCCTAACAGGTCTGGGCTGCGAGCGCCACTCAGGAACCGTAGATTGAGGAGGTGCCCGAGCGGCGACGCTCTGTTTTTGTTGAACTCTGTGAGCTGAGCTCGTAGACGGACGAGGCTGCTCAGACTTTATACTACGAGCAGCCTCGGGGACAATAGACCGGCGAGGAAGAAACCTCTGAAACGCAGCCGCTTGTTTCTTATTTTCTTGAAACCTATCGACGACACAATTTATAGCGTCGCCGAACAGACTTGTAGGTGACAGCGGTGCGTCCAGAAGAACAGATCTATCTTTATCTTTTATTTCTGATAAATTTAACCATAAATGGCGTTCCGTGGCCACCAAGGCTGCCATAGAGCGGCCCACAGACTTGGCCGTCTCCTTGGTGGCTCGGAGAGATAAATCTGTCGTGCGACGCAATTCTCGAATTGCGTCAGCACTAACTTCCTCACTATCGTCTATGTCCTTCAGCAGGTCAGCCTGGTACGCTTGGAGAATCGACATAGTGTGCAAACATGCAGCGGCCTGACCTGCTGCCGAATACGCTTTACCCACCAACAAAGATGTATTTTTTAATGGTTTGGTGGGTAACGTCAGGGCTTTCAGAGAAGAAGAAGACTCAGGGGAGAGATAGCTCGCTAGTGTGTCTTCAGCACGAGGCATAGTCAAATAACCATAATGATCAATCCCTTGAACTTTACTATAATTCTTAGTTTGTGGGTTATGCACTCTGAAAGACGCCGGTTTAATCCACGATCTCGAAACCTCGGCGTGGAGATCGGGAAAAAACGGGAGTTCCCGACGAGGAGGTCGTGATCTAGATGGTAAATAACGTTCATCTAAAAGACTCTTTCTAGATTCAACATCGAAATCATCGGCTGGCCACTCAATATTTAATTTAGTAACAGCACGAGATAAAACCTCCATAAGCTCCTCATCAGCAGGGGTATGAGCTGGCGAACACTCAATATCCCCCATACTACCGACATCCAGATCCTCAGAACTGGATAGCCGTAATATTGGTGCCTCAGCCTGGGAAGGAGAAGCCGCAGAGCGGGCTCCTTCCTGGGCAAAGACACCGAATCCAGTAGGTAAGGGCTGAGAAAGGGCGGGGCCCGTCTCAAACCCCGCTACTAGATCCATCTGCGAACCCCAAGATGAAATTCAACGCTGTGCCTCGGCAGCAGCGGGACCCGCACCTCGGGGAGCGCGAACCGAACCGTCCTCCTCAAAGAACGCCCGGCGAGAGCGGAGAGTTTTCATAGACAAACTCAAGCAATGCTCACAGTCAGCCCCCTCGAGGACTGACTGGGCATGCTCCACTCCCAAACAAGCAATACACATAGGATGTGTGTCCCCACCCGTGATATAACGAGGGCAGGGCACAACACAAGGTTTATAACTTTGCTTGCTCGCCATAGTGATATATATATATATATATATATATATATATATATATATATATATATATATAAGGGGCTTGACAGACAACAATAAATAGACAAGGACAGATATACAGAGAGTGCTTGCTGAAGGCGCAGAAGCTATCGCGGTCTGATTTCAGGGTTGCTTTATAGTTTCCTGGTCTATGACGTCACCTATGTCGTAGCGGGCTTCCATTGGACTGATTTTACACGTGCTTCACGACGTAATCACGCAGAGCGTTCCCACCGCGTCTCAAACACAGCTCGAGTTCCCTTGAAAGGGAACTATTTGTGATCAGAATTTTTAAGATATAGGTGCAGGCCGAATTCACTGTTATTCCCATCTTTCCAGTTTCTGTAATCTAACAACTCTCATTGAGAAGATACAGGGTTGCAACAGAATGACCTTTATGTCAGATGATCTGTGCAATATGCCAGGGAGAATATGAAGAGGAAAACAATGTCTTCTGCTTTTCTTTTCTTTCTTTTTTTTACACAGATAATAATGTTAGTTTGCTGAACTCCACAATGTACCCCTTTGTCTTGTTGACATTCAAGGGTGAGTATATTAGGTCAACTGCCTCATTGCTGTATGTTGTTCTGTCAGTGTTTTGCATACTGCAGTTGTAGTGATGTCAGTTGCATTTGATTTAACAGTATAACAGTCACAGGTAAAAACTGTTTGGGGCCAAGGATATAACCATGAGGTACACCACTATTCATAATCAGTCAGAGCTGCTATGATCTGCAGTTTGCTCATTTAGTAATGCAGTGTCAAGTCCCTGATAGATCAAGAACAATTTAAAGATACTGAAGCAGAACTTCATTCAGTAAATAAAGCCTTAACATGAACAATCAGCCACTGTAGTGCAACTGATGATACAGTATCACCCAATGAGTGTCACCCAATCTATTTTAGTGATATCCAAATTGTTCTAGGCATCAAGGATAGCATAAGTGATGTGGGTAAATAGAGTGAGTACCTAAAATATATACATGTATGGTTAAGGTACAGTATGAGTGAGATTGAAATGATTGATTGATTACTGACCAGTTGCTATGGTATGACTGGTACATATCAGGTGTGGCTTTCTCAAACTTTTTTTTTTCTTGACTTAAACTGATTTACAAGAACAATTAAATTACAAAAGGCGTTAAGACATGTTCTAACCAACGGGCAATTATTTTGTCCTAGCCTTAAACTAGTCTGCTCTTTTTAAGTGTTGTATAGCTTTTTCAAAACCTTATTCATTGATTTTAAAGGAATTTTAAAACCTACACATTCTGTCACACTTCACAAGTTCACAGATTTGAATTACTCCTTTAAATAAAAGCACTTTAAAATACACAAAGTGCTTTTCTAAAGACAACAAAACACTTTTAACAAAAAAGAAGAGCTTCACAATATCATCTGATATTACTTTTCCATTTGAAATATTCTTCCAAATTTTTAGAAAATGTTTAGAAAATGCTATTTTAAAATCCATTTTTGGTTAGTGTGTAGTTAGAAGTTGAAAGTACTCTAAAACGCCTCAGTTTTTTAATAGGACCCTCATGCCATAAAATACAAACACATACGCTTACGAACCGCAACCACCAATTACCTTCCACTTTTTGCTCCTTTGACAGATGTGATGGAAAGACATGGAGTTCTGGAGCACAACCTGTAGAAACAGTGGATAAAATATGAGCGTCTTGACGGCTTGTTGCCAATCCAAATGAAATGCTATGCGGCTGGTTACACAGGGCTCTTTGCTATATTTCACCTTTTCGTTGTCATCCTACTGCTGGCAGCAGCTCTAAATCTAACACACTTTTTTACTAAGTAAACTCTTAAACATAACCTTAGCACATTCTATGCATCCTGAATGTGGAATGGCAGACTACCCTGAGAACCCAACTGAAATCTATTGTTTTCAAAATCACTTAATACTGTTTAAATGCATGTGCTTGATTCAGCTGTGATGTTATTGTTCATGCAAACACGGATGCAGCTGTGTGTGATTTGAATAGGGTGACCAGGTGTCCAGACAGACCCGGTTTCATGAGTTGTGTCTCAGTGTCCCAAAAAAATAAAAAATATGAACATGTCCCAGCTGTTAGATTCACTGATGTCAAATAACTTGCCCTTAATGTCCTTCTAGCTTTTGTCTCTGGTGTCTTTTTTGACATTGCAGAGAAAGAAAGAAAGCTGTTTATTTGATTTCTTGATACTTTAATTCTAGACCATTTTTTTTTTCAGATTAGCTTGGTTTAAATCTATCTTCTTCTTCTAATAAAAATAACCACATTAACTTGCAGATGCTCCATGCTCTGCTTTCAGTGCTATAGTAGCGGCTTCACAAGTTAGCAAAGAGCCGGTCTATTTCTCTGTGCAACCTCTGAAAAATCAAATGAGGGTTTCTGATGATTAACCCTTGTGCATTGTTCAAATTCACTACCCTTTCGTTATGTTAGTGGCTGAAAAAAGCCACTACTTTAAACTGCTGTAAAAATGTATCAGATAAATATTTTTTTCAAATTTTTTTGCATACATCTATTAATCCACCTCAGTCCTGATCAAAACTACTAATTTTTAAAAAAAAAATCTGGATTTTAACTCTTTAATTGCCAAATTCATAAATGATGTCACTGATTTGGGGGTGAAAAAAACACAAAACGATTGATTTTCAATATAAAATATGATTGTGGACTGTTTTTTTTTTTCTTTTTATCACAGTCTTGGACATGTCAAAGATTAGAAACAACATTGGTTTTGAGGCATTGTTAGTTTTTGTGCAGCAACAGATTTTAACTTTTTCTCCCTCATTTAGAGGGACACACTATTCCTTATAAAAAACAATCGGATTGCTTTGATATCGCTACTTAGATCCAACTTTCCGAATCTCGGCTACTAGCCTTTAGCCCGCTAGCATTTCACGCGTGGCCTCGCGCCTATCGACCCTCTCATTTTACACCCGTTTGACTGAAAGGATACGTGTTATATCCATCATTTCAGTCCTAAATTAGTAGTGATATTGGTAGTATCACTACTAATTTACTGTTCATCTGTTATAATGGCGAACATATCGGATGTGTGTCTAACGTTACCTCTGAGTGCAGGTGAGGACACATTCGAGCTGGTTTCGGTACGATTGGAGCTGGAGTCGGTGGAGAAACAGATCCGCGTTCTGCTGGTGAAGCAAGCCGAGCTGCGAGATCGGCGATCAACGCTCGAAACATCACGCGCCGATGCTCACAAGTCAGTGGTTAGTAACTTTTTGACTCCGACTTCGTCTACTCCGTGCGTTTCTCTGCCCAGGAGGACGCGATCATCTCTGCCTTCATTCACTCCGGCACCGAGGCAACACCACGGACCCTGGGTGATCCCACAGCGGAAGACACGAGCCAGGACCAGACCAAGGACTTCCCCCCCCCTCCCGGTCTTCGAGATCTCCACCCGGAACCGCTTCTCCCCTCTTCGCGAGCCGGAACGTGACGCCGCCGTGATCATCGGCACTTCCATGGTCCGTCATGTCCGTGCTACCTCAGGTAAGCGTAAGGTGCGCACTCACTGTTTTCCTGGTGCTCGTGTTCTTGATGTCGCCGCACAGATTCCCGAGATCCTGAACGGTGACGAGCGCGTCGGAGCTGTGGTCCTACACGCCGGGACGAACGACATCAGGCTGCGGCAGACGGAGGTTCTGAAGAAGGACTACAGAAGCCTGATCGAGACGGTTCGCAGCACATCGCCTGAAGCAACTATCATCGTGTCTGGACCGCTTCCCACGTACCGACTAGGACAAGAAAGGTTCAGTAGATTATTTGCTCTAAATGAATGGTTAATGTCATGGTGTAATGAACAGAAACTGCTCTTTGTAAATAATTGGAATCTGTTCTGGGAGCGACCTAGGCTCTACCGTGCTGATGGCCTGCACCCCAGCAGAATCGGAGCGGCTGTTCTGTCCGACAACATCTCCAAGACGTTACACACCATATGACTAGTAAGTCAAAGTCCAAATCACAGTCTTTGCTGTCCCAACTTAATTGATATAAGTAGTGTAGAACATTATATAGAAACTGTGTCTATTCCTCGCTTAGTGAGGCCAAACAATAAATCTAGTGTAGGATCTAGCAAAAATCTTATTGTAATTAAACCAGAAAATCTAAATATCAGTGAACAAAAACAATTTCTAAAGCTAGGTCTTCTAAACATTAGATCGCTCACACCTAAGGCGGTTATTGTAAATGAAATGGTCACAGATAATAGTTTCGATGTACTTTGCCTTACTGAAACCTGGCTTAAACCAAATGATTATTTCGGTCTAAATGAGTCTACTCCACCAGGATACTGTTATAAGCATGAGCCCCGTCTGATCGGTCGTGGCGGCGGGGTTGCAACAATCTATAGAGATATTCTTAATGTTACTCAGAAAACAGGTCACAGGTTTAATTCGTTTGAAGTACTTGTGCTAAATGTTACGCTCTTAGATGCAAGAAACAAATCCATATTATCTCTAGCCTTGGCTACCCTATATAGACCTCCAGGGCCCTATGCTGATTTCCTAAAAGAGTTTGCATACTTTCTCTCAGATCTATTGGTCAATGTCGATAAAGCAATAATTGTTGGAGACTTTAACATACACGTAGATAATACAAATGATGCGTTAGGGACTGCGTTTACAGATTTATTAAACTCCTTTGGGGTCACGCAAAACGTCAGCGGTCCCACTCATCGTCTAAATCATACACTAGATTTAATTATATCATATGGAACCAATCCAACTGATATAAATATTATACCGCAAAGTGATGATCTCACTGATCATTACATGGTAACTTGTATAATACGTACTGCTGAAATTTGTCACGTTGCGCAACGTTATCGACCAGGCAGAACAATCCTTCCAACCACTATAGATAGATTCTCAAATAGCTTACCTGATCTATCTCAGCTGCGCAGTGCACCCAAACAAACAGATGAACTAGAGGAAATGACTAGCAGTTTGAGCACCATGTTCTCTAGTACACTAGATATTGTTGCACCAATTAGATTAAAAAAGGTAAGAGAGAAAACTAAAGCACCATGGTACAACAGTGCTACGCATGCAATCAAGAGAGAAACTCGTAACTTAGAGCGTAAATGGAAACAAACTAATTTAGAGGTCTTTAGAATCGCGTGGAAAGACAGTATGTCACGTTATAAAAAGGCTCTAAAAGCAGCAAGGGCTGAGCATCTCCGCAAACTAATAGAAAATAACCAAAATAATCCAAGGTTTTTATTCAACACCGTGGCTAGACTAACAAATAAACAAACATCACCAGAGCAAAATATTCCATTACAATATAGTAGTAATGATTTTATGAATTACTTCAATGAGAAAATAGAAAGCATCCGAAACACAATTGTAAATATACAATCCTCTATGATGTCTTATGATTCAGCCTCAATTATGGCCCCTCTAGAACAACTACACCGCTTTACAACTATAGGACAGGAAGAGCTAAATAAACTTATCATTGCATCTAAACCAACAACATGTTTATTAGATCCAATACCCACTAAACTACTGAAAGAAGTGTTACCTGTAGTCGAAGAGCCTCTTCTTAATATTATTAACTCGTCTTTATTTTTAGGTCATGTTCCAAAAATATTCAAGCTGGCAGTAATAAAACCTCTCATTAAGAAACCGCAATTAGATCCAAATAACTTAGCAAATTACAGACCCATCTCAAATCTTCCATTTATGTCTAAAATACTAGAAAAAATTGTGTCCGCTCAATTGTGCTCTTTCTTACAAGAAAATGATATCTATGAAAAATTCCAGTCGGGATTCAGACCGCATCATAGCACAGAAACTGCGCTAGTTAAAATTACAAATGATTTACTTTTAGCTTCTGACCAAGGCTGTATCTCAATACTAGTTCTACTCGATCTAAGCGCTGCGTTCGACACTATCGATCATAAAATACTCCTGGATCGACTACAAAACTACACTGGTGTTCAGGGACAGGCATTAAGCTGGTTTAGATCTTACTTATCAGACCGTTACCATTTTGTCTGTCTAAATGGGGAAAAATCAAAGATAACGTCAGTAGACTATGGAGTGCCGCAAGGATCGGTGTTAGGCCCTCTGCTATTCTCAATATATATGCTGCCACTTGGTAATATTATAAGAAAACATGGAATTAATTTCCACTGTTATGCTGATGACACTCAATTATATATCTCATCACGACCAGATGAAAACACTAACTTATCTAAATTGACAGAGTGTCTAAATGATATAAAATGCTGGATGACGTGTAATTTCCTGCTATTAAATTCAGATAAAACGGAGGTACTACTTATTGGTCCAAAAAACTACCCACAAAATCCCTTACAATACAACTTTAATTTAGAAGGATGTCCTGTTACTTTATCCACTACAGTAAAAGACCTGGGTGTTATACTAGACCGCAACTTGACTTTCGAAAATCATATTTCATATATTACAAGAACAGCCTTTTTCCACCTTAGAAACATTGCTAAGCTACGCAACATGCTATCTGTTTCTGATGCAGAAAAGTTAGTTCATACTTTCATGACCTCGAGACTAGATTACTGTAATGCTTTATTAGCTGGCTGTCCTACATCCTCAATTAACAAGCTACAGTTAGTGCAAAATGCAGCTGCTAGAGTTCTTACTAGATCAAGAAAATATGATCATATAACACCTATTTTATCATCTCTACACTGGTTACCTATTAAGTTACGTATCAATTACAAAGTATTCCTACTGACCTATAAAGCCCTAAATGGTTTAGCTCCTGTGTATTTAACAGACCTTCTATCGCCATACAATCCATCGCGCTCTTTAAGATCACTAAATTCGAGGCTTCTGGTCATTCCTAGGATATCTAAGTCCACTAAAGGAGGGAGGGCGTTCTCGCATTTAGCTCCTAAACTCTGGAATAGCCTTCCTGATATTGTACGAGCCTCAGACTCGCTGTCCCAGTTTAAAACTAGATTAAAGACGCATCTCTTTAACCAAGCATTCACTTAATGCTTAACCTTTGATACTGCTGAATCGGTTCGAATGCATTAACATTATGAACATCAGCTATGCTAATTATTTCCCATCTGCCTTTCTGCTGTTATCTCGGGACGCTAGTCCCGAGGTAAATAGCGTTCGTCAGCTCCAGTTTGTATCCAGCCTCTCACGGAGACTTCAGATGCCCCAACGCCTGTGAAGAGACGACTCGACGCCTGTGAAGAGACGACTCAAAGCCGGCGATATGTTATGCCATAAATTAATACTTGATTAACTAACTGTATTTTTCTATGTACATTTCCGAAATGCAATTTCTGTAAAGCTGCTTTGAGACAATGTGTATTGTGAAAAGCGCTATACAAATAAATTTGAATTGAATTGAATTGAATTGAATTTACTGTTCGTGGCTGTTTTTGCCCCATTGACTTCCATTATAACCACATTTTTTGATTGCAAAGCCATGACAACATATAATCATGCATTTTTGATTGTTGGTGGTTTTCCCTGTTGGGAAGAGGTCAAATTTGTAATTTTTACTGTTAATAACCAGGTGGCACCATTAACCCTTTATAGGCCTGTGCAAAAATAAAGCTTAGTTTCTGGCTTTTACATGGAGTGTAAAGCATGGCTTTTGCATGATTATGAAGTATAATAGCATATTAAAGTGTGCGTGTGTGTGTGAGTGTCAGTGAGTGTCAGTGTGAGAGAGAGTCTGAGAACTCACCTTGATGCGTCTGAGAAAATCAAAACATGCACCTCAACTCTCAGAACTACATAGAGTAAACAAAAACAAAGTAAGTCTAAGTGGCATTTGCTGCCTTTTGATGGTGAGAAATGCAGACTAAACAAAAACAAAGCAAGTGGATTTAAACACTTGCATTCAAGCCTGCTGGTCATTTGTCAGTTGATGGTGAGAGGAGCAGCATCATGAGTAAGCGCTTGACTTGTAGTGAAGTTTTAGACATAATTATGCAGCCTGACCCCTCCAGCGAGCTGCAGGATGAGATATTGTCTTCTGCCTCTGACACCACAGACTCAGGAGAGTCAGATCCTGATTTGGATGTGGCGCCCTCATCATCCTCTCTAGATTCCACTGAAGGTGAGGAGGATTCTGTGGATCCTGGATCTGGGTGGATTGGGAAAAACGGCGAGGTGTGGTATTCCACCAACATGGAGACAACACCCTTTCTACAGCCTGCCAGAGGCGTGACTCCAGGGCCGACGCGCTATGCCATCGCAAGGGTCCAGAGTGTGGATTCTGTGTTCAATCTGTTTTTTACGGAGGAAATGATTGACCTCATTGTCAGCATGACCAACCTCCATGGACGCCGCACTATGAGAAACTGGACCGTTGTGGACTCCACAGATCTCCATGCCTATATGGGGCTACTGATTTTGGCCGGCGTGTACAAGTCCAGAGGGGAGTCCACACGTTGCCTGTGGGATGATCGCAGTGGTCGTGCGATTTTTAGAGCCACCATGTCCCTCTCAAGATTCCATGAAATAAGCAGAGCTCTCCGTTTTGACGACAAGCTGCAGAGACCAGCTCGCCGTAGAGACGACAAGCTTGCCCCGATCAGATCCCTGTGGGAAATGTGGACGCATCGCCTTCCCCTCCTATTCAACCCTGGCAAAGATGTCACAGTGGATGAGCAGCTTGTGCCATTCAAAGGGAGATGCAGCTTTCGGCAGTACATGCCAAAAAAACCAGCCAAATATGGACTCAAAATTTGGGTGACTGCTGATGTTGCCACATCCTATGCCTGGAGGTGTGACATTTACCTGGGTAAGATAGGTAATGCTGCAGAGGTGGGTCAGGGAAAGCGTGTTGCCATGGAGATGACAGAGGGACTCCAGGGCGTCACTGTCACTTGTGACAACTTTTTTACCACCTACTCACTTGCTCAGGAGCTTCTGCGGAAAAAAATAGCCTTGGTCGGGACGATCAGGAAGAATAAACCTGAGCTGCCACCCAACCTAGTGCAGGCTAAAGGACGGCCTGCCCTCTCCAGCGTTTTCGCCTTCACAAAGAACACCACGGCTGTGAGCTATGTTCCGAAACCGGGGAGGAATGTGCTCCTCATCAGCACAAGGCACCGCGAAGCAGTGGTGATGGAGGGACCAAAGAAGAAACCTGAGATTATTGCAGATTACAACCGCTGCAAGGGAGGTGTCGACAATCTAGACAAGGTATGTGCCATTACACATTTGTTACTAAATGCATCCTATTCCTATTAACTTTTACTTGAATACATTTGCTTGTTAGAGATAATTTTAGGAGATACTGTTTGTGTTTTGACAATGTCTGCATGATTATTCTCATTGTCATGTGCAGCTTCAAAAATACTTATTATGAAATCTGTACTTATTATTTTCTTGTTTTATATTTTTTATTTTTGTAGGTTGTCGGCACCTACAGCTGCAGAAGGAGGACCAATCGGTGGCCACAGGCGTTATTTTTCAATATGGTGGACGTCTCGGCATATAATGCTTTTGTCATCTTCACTGCTGTGGATCCCACCTGGAACCAGGCAAAGCTCTTTCGGAGGAGGCTTTTCCTTGAAGAGCTGGGAAATTCTCTGGTCTCTGCCGCCATATTGAGGAGAGAGCGCCTCCCTCGCGCACCAGTTGCTGCTGCACTGGTGAGAGAAATTCAGTCTCCTGCAGCTGTCCCGCAAGACGTAAATCCACAGACCCCAGCAGACACCAGCAGCTCAGAAGTGAAGAGGGGGACATGCAAGTGCTGCACAGTACAAAAAAAAAGAACATTCAGCACTTGCATCCGTTGTGGTGGACACATATGCAAAGAGCACCAAGTGGTATGCTGCAAGTCCTGTTGGAATGACTGAAAATACACACACACAGAGTTTGTGGTTTGTTCAATTGTTTATTTCTTCATCCATCCTCAACTGTTGAACCATTGTTAAGTTTATTTGAAGTTGTTGTTGCATTTTGGTTCATAATAAAGTGTTCATAAATTTGATCAGATGCTGAGTGTTTTTTGGTTTTTTTTGCACAGGCCTATAAAGGGTTAATGGTGCCACCTGGTTATCAACAGTAAAAATTACAAATTTGACCTCTTCCCAACAGGGAAAACCACCAACAATCAAAAATGCATGATCATATGTTGTCATGGCTTTGCAATCAAAAATGTGGTTATAATGGAAGTCAATGGGGCAAAGACAGCCACGAACAGTAAATGAGGGAGAAAAAGTTAAAATCTGTTGCTGCACAAAAACTAACAATGCCTCAAAACCAATGTTGTTTCTAATCTTTGACATGTCCAAGACTGTGATAAAAGGTAAAAAAAAATCCAGTCTACAATTACATTTTATATTGAAAATAAGTCATTTTGTGTTGTTTTTTTCCCAAATCAGTGACATCATTTCTGAATTTGGCAATTAAAGAGTTAAAATCCTGTTTTTAAAAAAAAAATAGTAGTTTTGAAAAGGACTGAGGTTGATTAATAGATTTATGCAAAAAAATGAAAAAAAAAAAATGATCTGATACATTTTTACAGCAGTTTAAAGTAGTGGCTTTTTTCAGCCACTAACATAACGAAAGGGTAGTGAATTTGCCCACAGTGTACTGTTGAGTTTTTGAAAAATTTCAAAGCATTTTCCCAAAATATGTGTTAAAATAAGATTTGTCACCAAAAATCATTCCATTTGCTGAAACACAGAAAAAGTTATGGACAAATTAAGACTCAAAAATACCCCATAGTGGCTGAAAAAAGCCACAACAGCACATAAGAATTTTCCATGAATTAGATGTACATTTCCAGTCACATATTTTGATATGCCTATCCTTGGGGCAAAGAAGTGTGATTAATTGTTTTTCATGTTCAATTATAGTGCACTCAAAATTACAAAAGAATATTTATGACGTTGAAAGAGTAAACATTCATAACAGTTTCTTAACAGACTTAAGTGCACTTTGTAATAATATAAGAATTATTTCCTTAAAAAGTTTTAAAAGTAAATTAGTTTTGCAGATAAATTGATTCATAATTTGTATGGCTACAGACAAGATTAATTTCAAACATCTAATCGTACGACTTCAAATAAAAAGGTTATGTGTGTCCAAACTTTGAGATATATTGTACATGTCAAAACTTATTTATTCTATGTTTTTTTTAGCTTTCAAAGAAAGTGGACACTCTTCATTTGAAGTCAAATTATAGAATGGCTGTGGAGTCTGAGACGCTATGGTAATTGTGAGCACCGAAACATCAACTTTAATCTCATCTCAATCTCAATGGAGAGCTGAAATAAATTGTTAGTTACCCTCCTCTTGCTCTTTCGCTCTCTCTCTCTCTCTCTCTCTCTCTCTCTCTCTCTCTCTCTCTCTCTCTCTCTCTCTCTCTCTTTCCTGTTTCACGCTCTGTGTCTCCTCTCTTTTTATGTCGGAGAAAGGGAATGGCTGGAGAAGTGTAATTATTAGTGCACAAATCCATTCACTCCTCCTAGGTGGAGCAGGGCAGAGCCAAAGAGTGCATTACATAACTTTAATCACACCTGGAACCTCATGATTGATTATCCTTAAATACATTTCAGCTCCAGACAATACAACATTAGCATAGCTGCACAGAGACGCACAGGCCTATTCCTTAATTTATTCAGATTGTTTCACTACATTAACACAATAATAAAACCTTTGGACTCCATTTGATCAATGGTCATCAGTGACCTGATTGTCTAGCTTACCATGTTACCCTAGAGACTGCAGAGAGTGTAATACCATGTCTACACTGGACTAGAGTGGTATGTCATGATGCATCAAAACAAAATCAATCACATTATAAACAATCAAAGCTGTGTTGATGGAAGCAATGCTTCTATTTTGGACACTCTGCATGGTACTTTATTTCTCCTATCTGTCTAAAAAAATATCTGTAATGTATTTTAATAAACGCTAGTTGATATATCAAATTCAGCTGATAATTGTATTCTGGTTTCCACCTAGGTATCATCAATACACATGACTGCTCCAAATTAAATTCTAATATTAAGGCTGAAATGTCGTATGCTGCAGTAGCCTATCCAACTGTATTTGATCCTGACAGCCATATACGCCATCTTACATCGGATTCGGAAATGCTTAAACTCAATCCTGAATATTCAATATTATGATCTTATCACTAAAGTAGTAGTACTACGAAAGAGTGGCGAGAGCAAACTCCACTTCATCGTTGCCCTAAAAGGACTCCAACTGGCTGGCCACGTCCTTCGAATGAAGAACAACCAGATTTTCCCGGAGACAGCTAAGACATGCGATCCGGGGCCAGGAAAAGAAATGACAATTTACTTACCATAAATGCTTGTCAGTGCATTCTGCAGTACACTTTAATTATATTTCAAAGAAAATAGAATTGTGAAATTCTATATAAAGTCCTAAATTTAGTCCCACTTATTGTAAGAAAGAAAAGACCCAACCTCTCAAAAGACAAGGACAAAAATACAATGAGATATTCCTTTCAAAAATATACAGCAGTTAATCTGCACATAAACAACATTTAACATTTTTTACTTAATTTTCATTTAACTTTAGCTAATTGAATTTACGTAGATTTGCAAAGAGCATTTTTCAAATAACGCGCTTAGGTCTGTCAGTATCACATGTGCGTCATGATCAGGCATTCGGCTAACTCATAGCTCAATACACGACCAAACTCATTAAAATACCATTTGTTAACTGCTCAAAGTAACTGTTAAAAACACATTCACGCAATATTATTCCCATTTTAAAACAAAGATGAACTCTTATGCGTCTTTTACATACAACTGCATATAACACATCAGCACATTTAATATTTGATCACCATTTATCAAACATTTACACACAAAAAAACCTCAGTAATAGAGAATTTATTAATTTCACTTACCAAGAGAATTCGATTTTTCAATCATGAAGTTTTCAGAAAGGCAAAACTCCAACTTTAAGTCGTATTTTCCCTTTAGCATTCGCGCTAACATTCACCCGTAATCATTGACTGATGACATTCAATCCACACTTTTATTTTAAAATCTCTCTGTTTTTCTTTCTTTTCTAAATTAGTTTTAAGGTTTTAATATATGTATTTTATTATTTTCTCTTCACATAAAAAATAACTGTTTTACATATGCTTGAGTGTTAGTCTTTTTTTTTCCTTTTTCTTACATCAACAGGATTTCTATAGTGACCTGGGTTAGACTACAGTATAATTCTTTTTTACAGGGGCCATCCCTTTCTGCAATTCCATTGGTTGCTACATCACTTCATCTCTGTGAAATGATAGTGAATGAAAGCGTAATTAATCATGAATAATATTGATCTTGGGCGATTCAATTAAGCGGACGGCACTGGGTGTTTACAGGGTCTATAACATTTTGTGATCTGATCACTGAACCATTTAGATGTATTAATTAAGCAGACACCTTTATCCAAAGCATTTGGCAGCTACCAATGGCAGAAGCAGTTAATCCATGAGAGAAATCAAAGGTTTTAAACAGAGCTTGCCTGACTTCAACATGCAGTAATGTACATCCAAAGTTATGCTTCTAGCTTATAGGACCCTGACTGAAATAGCAATGAAGTCTCTGTTATATATATTTCCTCGGTATATTTGGAACCAATAGTGTTGACATTTTGTGCTCTTTTCAACATGCACTGATATGTAGTCATGAAATCAGAGATCCACCCCTTGGCCACTGCCAGATGCTGGTAAACTAGAGTCACCGCTGGGTCCAGTTCCCTACAGCATGAATAAGGTAATAAGACAGAGCCGTGATTTATTCCCATGTGAATGTGAGGAACAGGCATTTGT